>NC_077230.1:443652576-444252576 GCF_027887165.1 Monodelphis domestica
GTGCCACTAGTGAGATCTGAGCCCAGGCCCTCCTGATTGTGCCCAGCCTTCTCTCCATTAGGCTATATATGGAACAGGAGCTCAGCAGGAGCAGGATACAGGGGGATCTGAAACCAGATCTGAGGCTGCTTTACTTACTAAATATTTGTCAAGTTGGAGGCAGCTGGGTGGCTGGGGATGGAGAACCAGGCCCGGAGAGGGGAGGTCCTGGGTTCCAATGTGGCCTCAGACACTACCTAGCCCGGTGACCCTGGGCAAGTCACTTCACCCCATTGCCTAACCCTTACTGCTCTTCTGCCTTGGAACCCATACTCAGTGTTGATTCTAAGATGGAAGGGAAGGGGCTAATTTGGGGGGAAAGTCACTCAGCCCAGCCCCTGGCACATCGTGGAGGCATAGTCAGTGCACCCCTCTCCTCCACACATGGCTCCTGGTTCTCCCGCGGGCCTCAGTTTCCCCCTCTGTAAAGAGGGCAGAGTTCTTTGCCAAGCTAGCTGAGGGGCCAGTGGGTGTTCTGGAGCTCACTGGCTCCTCTCATGCCATCTTTGCTGGCTGCTTCCTTTCAGGTCCGATTCTCCAGCCAAGTGCAGCTGCACCTCTTGGTGGTTTGGGCAGGTCCTGCCCGCGCTGCCCGCCGGGGGCCGTGGGAGCAGCTGGCGCGCGATCGGAGCCGCTTCGCCCGTCGGATTGCCCAGGCGGAGGCTCAGCTTGGCCCCTGCCTGTGCCCCGCCGCGCGTGCCCGCGCCTGGGCCCGTCTGCAAACGCTGACCATTCCCCCAGAGCAGGGGGCGCGCTAGTCCCACGGCAGAGCCAGCCCCACCCCCATGGAGCCCCGCCCATTCCCCCCTTCCTGTTGGGAATTCTGCCTCGATTTAAAAGCCCAGAAAGTAGTTCCGGCCCGGGCCGGTCGGACGCTGGGGTGGGGGATGGGGGTTCCCTTGGTGGATAGTAAACTTCGGAAAGGTCGGAACTCCTTGGCTGCCCACGTCGGGGTCCGCAGGGCCTCCTCTAGCGGGCTTTCAATAAAGATTGCGTGAAAGCATTTGCGCGTCCTTTATCCGTTCTGGTCTCTGTCTAATCGCCCTTGCACGCCCCCCAGACCCAAACCTCAGAGGAAGCCCTGCGGGTGGGGACGAATGGCTGGCTTTGGGGTCGGGCTGGGCGCACACGCCGGCTGGGGGCCCCCACAGGCGGGGTCTCCAGTGTCTAGTTTGGAGCCTAGAGCAGCTCCCAGGCCCCAGCCCTCTGTAGAGGATAAACGGCGTTCAACGCTGGAGCTCTGGCCTCCCAGAGGTTCTTTAGGCCATCCATGCCTGCTGGAAGGTCTTCCTGGAGCACTACGGGGACCTCGGCCGACGCCTGCGGCAGCTCGCATTATTAGGACCTTTTCCCAGACGTCCCGCCCCCTTTCCCCAACCTAGCCCCGTTTGCCTTTGGAGTCCACAGAGGCAGATCTAAAGTAGAAAACAATAGGTTTGGGGTCGGAGGAGCTTCGGAGCCAGAGAGCCGAAGGCAGCTGGGTCACCTGGGCCAAGCCGCTTCCCGCCTGTCGGCCTCAGTTTCCTCTCTTCGAGGCAGCCGTGGAGGTGCTTCTAGAGTCCAGGATCAGGACGAGGTGTCCCAGCGCCAGTCCCAGACACCGCCCAACCGGTGTTGGGTTTCCTTCTCCTTCCGCGTATCTTGTAGTCCACCACTCCCGGGCCCAGGAGGACTCCAGATTCCTCGAGAAGGCTGGGGCTTCCGCCGTGCCGCGAGACACCTGCAAGCCGGAGTCCGTCGGGGATGGCCGGAATTCAGCAACTGCTGGGACTTCAGCTCCCAGGAGCGCCCCGGGCCTCTTGTGGAGAAAGCCGTTGCGTTGGCCCCGCGGCCTGCTGGGAACTGTAGTTCTCTCAGTTGCTCCCGGGAGATGCCAGCCACAGGTTGGCGGGGGTCAGCGCGGAAAGGAGACCTGGGGGGAGGAGCTCCGGCCTGGGTTTCTTTCCTCGTCTCTATGGTAAAAGCATAAGCGGGATGACGGTGGCTGCGGTCAGCTTTTCTCCCTTCCTCCTCTTAGCCATCTGCTGCGCCCAACCCCCCTCCCTTCACAGCTCCTGGCCCCTGGCCCGCTTGGTCCAGGCTGCTCCTCACCTTCATCCCATGCCCCGCCAGGACTCGGGGGATCTCTCCCCCTCAGTCACTTAACCTTGGGCACGCGTCCTTCCCCAATCCTCCCCTTAGGGCATTTCCTTCAGGCCTTTCCTCTCAGGGACCCAGGCGGACCGACCCCAGTCCTGGTCGTGCCGCCTCAGCCCTCGAACCTAAGCGCCAGGTGGCGCTTGTGTCCCCTTCTTCCCTGCCCGGGATTGTGCCCGCGACGGTCCGGGACACGCACATTCCTTCCCAGTCTGAGGACTGCCTGGGGGTGGGGGGGGGGGAGAGAGAGAGCTGTATGGGGGAGACAGGAAGGAAGCCTTTGTTAAGCGCTTACAATTACCTTATTTGCTCTTCACAACCCTGGGAGGTAGGTGCTATAATCATCCTCATTTTACAGTTGGGGAAACTGAGGACGATTCGAGTGGCGGCCATTTGCCCAGGGTCGCATTTGAACTCAGGTCTTCCTGAGTTTAGGGCTTTCTGCACTGAGACACCTAAGCAGCCTCTAAATGTATGCAAAGGAGAGATGGGGAGGTCGAGGTGGGAGAGAAAATAGGAGGGAAAGTGACGGGCGGGAGACAGAGGGAAGCACAATTAGAGAAAGAAAAAACCGAGGAGGGCACCAGAGACAGAGATGTAAGAGAAAGGGCTCCAAACGGAGAGAGAACGGAATTCAGAGACACAGAGAGAGGAGACAGTGTCCAGAGGCAGATTCGGCTTCAGAACCCGAGACACTTGGCACAGAGACCCAGAGGCGAATTCCAGGGGAGCAGAGGGCGGGAGGTCTGAGCGGATGCTCCCGGAAGGCTTGGATCTGCCCTATGGAGTCCACCGCACACTCGGGTCCCGCTCCCATCCCCATCCTAGGGCGAGAAGTACAGACAAACTCATAAATATTTAATCCCCAAGTGCATTAGGCCGCTGGGCTAGCCGGGGGTGGGGGAGGCATTCCGACGTCGGGGCTTCCCCTAGGGAGGTCTTGAGGTCTATATTTAGTGTGGGGGCAGTCTAATCGAGGGGAGGGGCCAGGGAGAGGTCGGTCCCCGTGAAGGCAGGGGCCAGATGTCGGGGCCCCTGGAGGAAACAGGCCTAGAACCCTGACTCGGTGGTCCGTAAGTGCGATGGGCTCCGGGAGTCAGACCCCGAGGTCTGTACAGAGGAGGGGAGCAGAAGCCTGAAGCTGTGATCGCCCACGGAACAGGGTCCTCTGGGCGCCCGGGGCCCCTAAGTGGGCGCGAAGCGGGTCGATGTGGGCCCTCTCAGAGGGAGCGAGTCAACCAGGGCTCCTTGGTGGGCGAGGACAGGATCTCAGGTGTCCAGGCTCCTCTTGGACTCCGGACTCCCTCCAAGGCTGTCCTTGGACCTCGACCCTTCCCGGGCTAGGAGCCCCTCAAAAGCGCGGGACCGCCTCTGAACCCGGAGTGGGGTCTCTCAGGCTCGGGCGCTTACGCCTGAGAGGGGGCCGTGGCTCAGACTCCGGTGGAGCAGCACCTGCGGAGGGGGAGTGAAGGTCGAAGCCTCAAGGGCCCCACCCGCTACCTCCGAAGGGAATGGCCCCGCCCGGCCTCCTCCATCTCCGGGGGCCCTTCGGTGGCCGGGAGCTACGCCTCAGAAGGGGAGCGGATCCTGGGGTCCCGCTGAGGGGTGATTCTGGAGAATGGGCGGCCTCAGCCCCCTGGGGGTCCACTGGGTCTCGAGGGCCAGTCTGGGGGGTCTCAAAGACAAGATCTCTCAAGCAGGACCCTGACCCTGGTGCCAGGGACAGTGGGATCCCTCAGAGGACCAGGGCCGGGCAATTGGCCCAGGGTCTCTTAAGGGCTCGGTACCTCGGAGGAGGGTGTCTTTCAAGGCAGCGCCCAACTCCGGGGTCTCTCATAGGGCGGGGCCCGGTCTCGGCTCACTCAGGGACTGGTGGCAGCGCGGGCGGGAGGGGGAGGAGTCCTGGACAGCCCCGCCTCCCTCCCTCCCTGCCGCTGGGGCTTGGGCAGGGGCGTCCACATCCCCCGGCAGCGAAGCCGGAGCCGGAGCCGGAGCCCGAGCAGGAGCCGGGCGGGGGCAGCGCAGGCCGGGGCTGGGCCGGGCCGGGCCGGGCCGGGCCGGGCCGAGTCAGGAGCCGGAGCCATGGAGTTCCGGCAAGACGAGTTTCGGAAGCTGGCGGGCCGCGCCCTGGGCCGCCTCCACCGGTGAGTGAGCGCCGGGTGGTAGCATCGCCCCGGACCCCTGGACAGCGCGCTCACTGGGGCTCCCAGCCCGGTGTGCCCGCGCCCTGTCTCTGTCTCTTCCTCCCTGTCCTCGTCTCTTGCGCCTCTTGCTCTGCCTCCTCCTCCCTCTGTCTCTCCCATCTCGTTCCGTGTGCCTTTCTCCATCTGTCTGGGTCTCGGGGCTGGGAGCCTCCCCTCCTGCCTCTCTGCCTCCGGCATCTCCTGCCCAGTCTCATCTCTCCGGGTTCCTCCTTTCTTCCTCTCCCAGCCTACCTCCCCGGCCCGGACTGCCCAGCAAGTCTCTGTGCATCTCTGTCTCCCTCGGCCCCTCCCTTTAATCCTGAGCTAAAGCGGATTGCCGAGGGAGGGGTGGGAGGACCCGTGTGTCCTTGAGGGGAGTTAAGCCCAGAAGGGATCCTGATGGGGGGGGGGAGCGGGGGCCCCGAGTCTGGGAGCTTCTTCAGGATGCTTCTGAGGAAGGATTCCGCGGGAGGCGAGGGCTGGCGAGGGGACTCCTCCGGGCTCTCTGGATCAACTGGTCCTCCAGTCCTGTTGGGGTCTAACCTCTGTCCTTCTTGTAGCCAGGACTGGCTCCGAGGGCTGGGAGAGGCTGCTGTGACCTTGACCCCCCCCCCAACGCCCGCATCCTCGGCCCCTCCTTCCTTCTCACCTGCTTTCACACTCCGCTCAAAATACTCCAGTGTGAAGGGGAAGAGGGAGCGAGGCAGCCCCCACGTCTGCAGGGGAACCTCTCTAATGGTCCCCACCAGGACTTCCTGTCCTTGGCTCTGACTGGTCTCCGGGTCTCGGAGGCTTTTCCGCCTCTGTCTCCCGGGCTGTCAGTGTCTCTGGGCCTTGCTCATCTCTAACTCACTTCTCTACATGCCTCAGTTTCCGTCTCTGTTCCCTCTGGGTTCTCCCCTGGCCCCAGCTACGTGTCAGTGGGGTCAGCGCCTCAGATTTGGGGGGCCTAGACACCTGACCCTACCCGCCCTCGGCGATGAGCCTTTGGGCCAGGACAGAGAACAGCCTGGCTCTTCCGGGGGGACTCCAGATCCCCAGAGCCGCAGGGCAGGACTGTGGTCGAGAGAGACAGAAGGAGCAGATCTCAGAGACAGGGCTGTCTCTGGGGCTGAGCTGGGGCTGAAATGTGACACCCAGAGAAGCTGAGAGGAGCCGCAGCCCCCCACCCCCCCTGGCCGCTGGCTCGGCGGTGGACGATCGATCGATGAGCCACCGCAGCCGGAACCCGACACTCCACAATAAGTTCTGGGCAGGGAGCTAGAACGCCTGGGTTCCTGAATGCCCAGATGGGTGACCTTGGACATTCGCTGACCCTCTCTGCCCAGCCATCAGTTGGTAAGGGCCCACTGAGAGGCTGGGGATGGAGCAGCCCTAGTGAGAGAACCGCTTCTTGTCCCTTGTGGAGAGGAAGAAACAGGCCCAGGAAGGAGCAGGAGGTAGCCAAGGTCATGCGCTGTAGTGGAGGCCACAGAGGGGACCCTGGGGTGCCCTCTTGCCATAACCTTTTTGGTGTGCGACTCTTTCAATCTCCCCGTCTTTCTTTGTTCCCTTCGGTCTCTGCCTTCCCCATCTCCCTCTGTGTGCCGGCCATCGAATTTGCTCCTAAATTCTGCCCCTTCTGCTAGCCTCTATTTCTCCTCTGTTTCTGCCCCCTTCTCTCAGTCAGTCTCCCCCCACCCCCTCCATTTGCCCAGTCTCTGCGTTTCTCTATCTCTCCTCTGTTCCTTTGTCTCTCGCTCTAACTCTGTGTCTCTGCCCGTTGGGCACCTCTGTTTCCCGGCACCCCCTTCTTCTGCGTGTCCCTCCCCCGTATGGGGCCTGGGTCCATGCCCGTGTTCTCCCCCCCCCCCCAGCCCGTCTGGCCGTTCCCTCTTTCTCTGTGTCTCTTTAGCTTTCTCTTCCTCCCCCGTCTCTCTCGGGTTCCATCTGTTCTCAGCTCCTCTTCTGGCTCGGCTTCCTTCCCTCCTCCCGCTCCATCTCTCCCCGTCCTGTCTCTCGGTCTCTGGCTCCTGCCCCAGTCTCCTCCTCACCTGCACTTTCCGTCCCTTCCCTCCGCTTCCTGCCCTCAACTCCCGCCCCCCCACCCCCCCACCCCCCCACCCCCCCAACCCCTGTCTCTCCCTCTCTCCGGGTCTCTGTCTCGGCGCGTCAGGCTCTGAATCGCTGTGTCTCTGTCTTT
This sequence comes from Monodelphis domestica, assembly GCF_027887165.1. Taxonomy (NCBI): domain Eukaryota; kingdom Metazoa; phylum Chordata; class Mammalia; order Didelphimorphia; family Didelphidae; genus Monodelphis; species Monodelphis domestica. The sequence goes on from NC_077230.1 coordinate 443,659,117, forward strand.
GGGCCAGCTCCTACAGTCGTCATCCCAGGCTCACGGTCCGCCCCCGTTCACAGGAGCGCCCCATCTGTCTCTATGAGAGCCCCCTCGGATGGCTCAGGCCCCAGGGGCCTGGGGAGCGACTGGGGGTGGGGAGAGGGCGCGGGGCCCCGCTGCGCAGAGCAGGGGCCAGCTTTGAGCAGTGACTGGAGGCAGGCAGGTTTCTTTCTCAGCCCCAGCCGAGAAACAGCTGTTCCTGCGACACCTTCCCGCCAGCCTCCTTCACACCTTGGGCTGCGGAGTACATTTCTGGGAATGTGTGTGCGTGTGCGCGCGTGCGAGCGCGGGGGCCGCTGGGACCTAGACGGCCAGGCAGCCAGCTTCCTCCAGCCCCTCGCAGCGCCTCCCAACTCCCCCTCGAATACTGGGGCCTGTTCTCGGGGCCCGGAGGAAGCTGGGACCACGAATGCGTGGGTCCAACAGAGGACTTGGATGCCCTCCTCCCACTGGACCGATGAGCCCGCTGAGCTCTCAGAGGGCAGGGGATGGGGGATGGCATACAAAGGGGAGGAGATGAGGGGGGAGGGACTCCGGACTCCCGGAGGGGGAAGGAGTCAAGGGATCCCTGGAGGGGCCAGGGGCAGGGGAAGAACACACCTGGTCCCCCAAAGAGAGTCCTGGACAACAGCTCAGCCTTCCATGGCTCAGGCTCCTGGAGAAACGTCAGGAAGGCGCTGAGACGCTAGAGCTGAGCGAGGAGGGCCGGCCAGTGGCTTCTGGAGGGGCTGCAGGGCGGCCGCGGCCGGTGCTGGACTGCACGTGCTGGGGGCTCCCCCGCCGGTACGTCATCGCAGTTATGAGCGGTCTCGGCTTCTGCATCAGCTTTGGCATCCGCTGCAACCTGGGCGTGGCCATCGTGTCCATGGTGAACAACAACACGGTGCATAAGGGCGGCCACGTGACTGTGCAGGTACGTCCCTGGGTCCCCCCTCCTCACTCCTGCACGTGGGACTCAGGGAGGCGAGAGGCAAGAATGGGGGAGACTTAAGGCCCTGGAAACGCAGAGCCTCGAAGAGGCTCAAAGCCCCAGAAGCCCAAGGATGGGCTGAGTCGGTCACGGAAGTCCGGAGACCTGGGGAAGTAGGCATCAGGCCCTGGTGACAGACGGACAGACAGAGCAGACAGAGAGGCAAGGCTACCCACAGACACCTCGTGTGTCAGAAACGCAGAGCTCCAGCTAATTCCCAGTACCGAAAGGGATTGTCAGAGACTGGGAGAGGTGGATGGAAGGGCAGCCCTAGGGGTCAGGGGGATGCAGGAGCAGAGTCTGAGCCAGAGACGCATTATAGACACTCAGGAACCCCAGCGCCAAGGCAGTGCCAGATACGTAGCGGGAGGAGGTGGGGCGGGACACACTGAATGGCCCAAGGATGGCCCCAAACTCGGCCGCGGTGCTGGATCCAGGGACAGTCACTGATTGGCTGCTTGCTGCGGGGGGCGGGTCTTTTCTGCGCCCTGTACAGAAAGCCCAGTTCAACTGGGACCCTGAGACCGTGGGCCTCATCCACGGTTCCTTCTTCTGGGGCTACATCGTCACACAGATTCCCGGGGGCTTCATCTGCCAGAAGTTTGCGGCCAACAGGTGGGGGCGGAGCCGAAACAGCTGGACTTAAGAAAAAGGGGCGGGAGCAGGGAAAAGGCGGGGCCAGCCGTTTGGGGGAGGGGCTAAGATCAACTATGGGGCGGGGTCTGGGTTCCTTCCCGCTTCGCCCCCTCTCCTGTCTGCAGGGTCTTCGGCTTCGCTATAGTGGCCACGTCCACTCTCAACATGCTGATCCCGTCCGCGGCCCGTGTCCATTACGGCTGCGTCATCTTTGTGCGGATCCTGCAGGGGCTTGTGGAGGTGCGAACCCCGCCCCTAACCTGAGGCCCCCTCCCCCCAGCTTCATCCCCTCCCGTCCAGTCCTCCATCCTCTCTTCCTAGAGGCGCCCCTCCAGGCCAAGTCGAGCCTCGGAGTTCCTGACACCCTTCTGCCTTCCAATCCCCCTCAGGGCGTCACGTACCCGGCCTGCCACGGGATCTGGAGTAAGTGGGCCCCGCCGCTGGAGCGCAGCCGGCTGGCCACCACGGCCTTTTGCGGTGAGCGAGAACTGGGGCAGAGGGGGCTGGCGGAGGGGACGTTTGGTTTCGGGTGCAGGACTGGCCGCGGCCTTGCGCTTTGACTTCCCGGCCTGTCCCACAGGCTCCTACGCTGGGGCGGTGGTCGCCATGCCCCTTGCTGGAGTCCTCGTCCAGTACTCAGGGTGGAGCTCTGTGTTCTACGTCTATGGTGAGTGCGGAGCTGGGGAGCCACCCCGGGGGCGACCTGGGCTGGGGTGCCGACCGCCCGGCAAGCCTCAGCTCTCCCGCCACCCCGGCCTCTCCCCTCCGGCCCTCAGGGAGCTTCGGGATCTTCTGGTACCTCTTCTGGCTCCTGGTATCCTACGAGTCTCCGGCTCAGCACCCGAGCATCTCCGAGGAGGAGCGCAAGTACATCGAGGACGCGATCGGCGAGAGCGCCCGTCTCATGAACCCGCTCGTGGTCAGCCTGAGGAGCCCGGGGTCTCAGGAGCAGGGCTTGGGATGGGGGTGGGCGGGAACAGGCCTGAGTGCACGGGGGCGGGGCGCGGAGCGAAGTAGACCGAGGGGGAGCCTGTCCAGGAGCCGGGTGGGAGAAAGGACACCTGAGTCCTCAGGAACAGCCAGCTTCAGGGCCTGCTCTGCGCTCAACACCCCTCTCCGACCGACAGAAGTTCAGCACTCCGTGGCGTCGCTTCTTCACGTCCATGCCAGTCTACGCCATCATCGTGGCCAACTTCTGCCGGAGCTGGACGTTCTACTTGCTGCTGATCTCGCAGCCCGCCTACTTCGAGGAGGTCTTCGGGTTTGAGATCAGCAAGGTGGGCCCCGCCCCGCCCCCTGCCGTCCCCTTGGCGGGGGTGGCTATAGCGGAAGGTGAACGAAGAGCCTTCCCTTTGGACCGGGCGGGGGGGGGGGGGGGCGGCGGGGAAGAAGAGGAGAGAAAGCGCCAGAGGAGCGCCTGGGGGGGAGGGGAGAGGCGGAGCCCGAAAACACCCCTCTTCCTCCCGCCTCCCCTCACTCCCCAGGTGGGCCTAGTGTCGGCGCTCCCACACCTCGTCATGACCATAGTCGTCCCCATTGGGGGCCAGATCGCCGACTTCCTGCGAAGCCGCCACATTATGTCCACCACCAACGTGCGCAAGATGATGAACTGCGGGGGTGAGAGGCGGCCTGGGCGACGGGAAGGGCTTGGTCTGGGGTCCCGGATGCCTGGCTCCAAGGGAGGCAAGCCTGGGGGAGGGGCCTTCTTCGCGGCCCTCCTGCGCTACAGCCCGGGCCCTCTGGATCCTCGGGGGGGCGGGGGGGCCACTGTGGGGGCGTCCGGATCCCCGGGTCACAGTCACAGCTTCTGGGTTCTCGCAGGCTTCGGCATGGAGGCCACATTGCTCCTGGTCGTGGGCTACTCTCACTCCAAGGGGGTGGCCATCTCCTTTTTGGTTCTGGCGGTGGGCTTCAGCGGCTTTGCCATCTCAGGTGAGGGCTGGGGCTGGGGCTGGGGCTGGGGCTGAGGGAGAGGCTAGCCCGGGCCCTTTCTTAAGCTGTGGCCGCCCCCAGGCTTCAACGTGAACCACTTGGACATCGCGCCGCGCTATGCCAGCATCCTCATGGGTATCTCTAACGGCGTGGGCACTCTCAGCGGCATGGTGTGTCCCATCATCGTGGGGGCCATGACCAAGCACAAGGTGAGGACCCGGCTCCTGCCCCCTCCCACTTCCACTTCCTCTCCTCCACAGCTTTTCTGATTCTTCTTGGTTCTGTCTGCCTACCTACCTTTCTCCTGGAATCTCACTAGCTCTTTCTTTTCTCGCTTTCTCCTGGTGTTATCTTACTTGGACTCCCTCTGCCCCCACCCTTTCCTCTCTCTCTTCCTCCTCTTCCTCTTCCTCCTTCCCCTTCTTCTCTCTGTCTGTCTGCCTGCCTCTCTCTCTGCCTTTCCTCTGCACCTACACCTATCTCTTCCCCCTCCCGATTCTCTACTGATGTCTGCTTCTTCTCCACCTTTCTCTTTCCCCTGCATCTCCCTTCCTCCCTCTACACCTCTCCCTCCCACCTGAGTCTGCTCGATTATCTCCTCCCCCCCCCCTCTCCACTTCTGTTTTCTCCCGTCTGTCTTCCCTGATTTCTCTCCTTCTCTCCTGGGTTCCCGCCCCATATCGTTCCCTCTCTCCTGAGGCTCTCCGTCTCTCTTTCTTCCCTCCCCATGTCCTTCCCTCTTCCCTCGGGCCTCTCCCCTCCTGTCTCTCCCATCTCCCTCCCCTTCCCGGCTTCTGGCTCCCTCCCCGCCTGCGTCCCGGCGGCAGACCCGGGAGGAGTGGCAGTCGGTGTTCCTCATCGCTTCCCTGGTGCATTATGGGGGAGTCTTGTTCTATGGCATCTTTGCCTCCGGGGAGAAGCAGCCGTGGGCGGAGCCCGAGGAGCTGAGCGAAGAAAAGTCAGGCCTTGTCCAGCATGATCAGCTAGCGGCCAGTAGTGACGAGAGCGATGGCCCAGATGACCCTGCCTTCTCCTACGCTGCTGCCTCTGGGGAGCCCGCTCCCCCGGGAGCCCCTACGGGCCCCGGCCCGGCACTGGGTTCTGGGCCCCCGCCCTCCTACGGGGCCACCGGGAGAAGCCCTGCCCCACCCGCTTGGCCCCCAGCCCCGAGGGACTACTGATGGCCCCACCCAACGTTGTCTAGGGCCCCAGGACTCCATTCCCAGTGGTTTCCAGTCACCCACTTACCCCAAATCCCACTTTCATGTTTCTGCAGGGCTATAGACGGGCAGTTTCCAGGACCCCCATCCCTGCCCAAAGGCCTTCTGGGTTTCTAGGCACCCCTTTCCCCTCTGCCTTAGTGGGTTTAAGCGCCTCCCACAGCCCCAGTAACTTCTTTCCTTAGCAGTCAAAAAATTCTAATAGCCTTAACGGTTTCAAGGCTAGTGCTCAGGGGCCACTCGAAAGTCCTCCTTATTTCCAGGGGTTCCAAGGTCGTCCCCCCAAAACTCTCCGGACAGGAGACTCCCCCAAATCCTAACCTTCGGAGAGATTTCCGCCCAAACCCTGGGATCGGGGTCCTTCTTGTGAGTTTCAAAATCCCTCCATCGGGAGATGCAAGTCCCCCCTCCTTGCTGCCCCGGCGAATTTTTGCCAATCACGGAAGGGGGTGCGGCTGATGCCCCTCCCCTTCCCCCTATCCAGTCCAGGGATTGATTCTCACCAGCGTTTCAGTCAGAGCAGCGGTTTCCAGCTTCCTCCCCCCAGCTGTTTCTAGTGCCCCCTTCTAGCTGCCTCAGCGCTAACTAGATGCCAGGTTTCAATCCTTCCCTCCCCCGTGGTCAGAAGAGATTTTGGAGCCCGGCCCCAGCCCCTCACCGCTTCCTCCGTAGAACGATGGTCTCAGTTTCCCTAGACACAAAAACCAAAATGGGGACCTCTCGGGCTTCCTAATGGTGGTTTCCAGGTACCCCGGAGCCGCCTAGATGGCAGTTTTGAGTGTCCTGCCCGCCCCCGCCCCACTGGCCGGCGCCCTCCAGCCCGGTCTGGGGCTCCTAACTCAGTCCTCGCACTTTATCCCCGCCCCGCCCCCATCCTTCGTGTCAGGGGTCCTCTGGGCCGCCGGGACTCCAGGCGGCCCGCTTCCTTCCCAGCCCGAGGCCGGGGTGGGGAGGGGGCACTTTGTGAGTGTGTGAGTGTGTGCCAGGTCTGGTCAAAATAAAGTACCGTGGTGTCCACGTCCCCCGCGCGGCCCCTGAATTCCGGGAGACAGACGAGCGCGGGCTGCCTCAGGGGACGAGCCTTTTAATTCGGAATGGGGGTCCCCAGGAACGGAAGCCAGAGCGCCCCAAAGCCTCCGCCTAACGTCAGGACTACAAGCGCAAAGCATGCTGGGCAGAAGCCTGGGCCCCGCGGTTCACACGAAGTTGTTGGGCAGAGCCGCGGGGGAGAGCGGCTCCAGGCGCGGCGGCGAAGAGGCCCGGCCGGGGGGCGGGGGCAGCTTGGGAGGCAGAGGGGGCGTGCTGGGGGGCTGCTTCGTGGCGATGTGCGAGGGCACCCACGCGTCCGGAGCGTAGAAGTGGAGGTCGTAGGGATCCTTCGGGGTGTCCAGGTGGAGAGCTTCGGGAGACAGTGGGGCAGTGAGAGTTTCGCTCGGTTCAACTGCGCAAGCGTGGGGGGGGGCGGGGGCGCCTCCAGAAACCATTGATTTCCCCCCCCAAAAAAAACCTCCAGGCGTTGCTGGGGCAGGACTCAAACACGGGGCTTGTGGGGTCAAGGCCACTGCTCTTCTAGGCCACTCTCCAGCCAGGGAAGACCTTAGAAGTCACTCAGTCCCTTTCCCTCATTTTATTCGGAAGGAAACTGTCGGGAGAGGAAATCTGACAGGCCACAGGAGAGCGGGCAGAACTCGAACCCAGGCCTCAGGACAAATCTAAAATTCTCGGTGGTAGGAAAAAATTCCCAGTCGAGACTGGGACGGTTTGCGCTGTGGCCCCTCCTCTTTCTACGGGTCTCCCCTATCCCACCGCGCTTACCGACAGCCTTCCTTCTCCCTTGCCCTTTGCTGGCTACTCCTGCCTGGTTGAAGAGGTTCCGGAGGGTGGGAGGGAAAGCCTACAGTCCCTGAATTAACGGCGGCTGGGCCTCGGTGGGATGAGGGACTTTGCTTACCTAGTTCATCACCGTCATCCGGCAGCCGGTGGTGTCCGAAGGGTCTAGATCGTGCTGCCCGGCGGTATAGACACCAAAGGAGCAGGAAAACTCCCAGCAGGAGCCCGGCCCCGGCCAGGAAGAGGCACAGAGCCCCACCCGTGGCGCCTCGCGGCCGGCCCACCAGGGTCACACCTGTAAGGGGTGGGAGAGCAGCTCGGCGACCCAATTCTTCGGTCCCGTCTCCCAGCCCCGCTGCCCCAGGCCCTAACGGGACCCCGGCGCCCCTCTCTAAGCCGCCGGGCCCTCTCCGCCCTCGCAGCCCCTCACCAGTCTCCTGCACTCTCTCCACGACGATGATGGTGTTCACGGTGTCGCTCCCACGGCGCCGCTGAAGAGGCCTGAGCCGAGCGGGGGGCTCCGGGCCAGCGGGGGCCTCCAGAAGCCGGGCGGCTGCAGGGGGTGGGTCTTGAGGCCCTTTGGGGGTCGCTGACGGCCCCGAAATCTCGGGGGACCCAGAGAGGGAGCTCACGGAAGACTCGAAGGCAGGGCTTCCTGCGGAGCCCAGGCTCGGGGCAGCCGGCGATCCCATTTGGGACGGTTCGGGAGGGGCCGGGCTGGGGGCGGCGCGGGCTGTTTCAGAAGCCGAGGGCGGAGGACCAGGGGAGGATTCCGGGGGCGGAAGGCTAAGCGTCTCGGCCTGCCCAAGCCCTGGGGGCTCAGAACTGGGAGTTTCGGGAGCTGGGCCCGCTGTCTCGGAGGGCTCATTCCGCAGGCTGCCGGGAGGTTCTGGGGAGGAAGTTTGCGCGGGAAAGTCGGAGGTCCCGGAGAGGCCGGGCCTGGGACTGGCAGGGGATTCTGAGAGGACAGCGGAGGAGTCAGGGGTCCCGGAGGATCTGGGGCTCTGGCCTTCGGGGGATCCTGCCTGGGAAGTTGCTGTTGGGATGGAGTCGGAGGCCTTCGGGGATTCTGGCCGTGCACTCCCCGGGGGAGCAGGGCTGGGGCTTTCGGCCGATTCGGGCTGGGAAGTGTGGGGGGGGATGGAGCGAGGGGCTTCCGGCGACCCTGACTGCTCAGGGGTAGGGGCTGGGGTCTCCGAGGCCGAGGGCGCTCCGAGGACAACTCCGCCCTCGGCGTCGTAAGTCTTCGAGGGCTCCGGAGGCGGCGGAGCTGAGGGGGCTGCCTCGGATCCTGGGGAGCCCAGGCGGAGGAGAAGGAAGACGGAGAAGAACCACAGCGATCTCATGACGCACAGATTGAGCCGCACCTAAACCCCCGAAATTGGTTAATTCCCCGAGCGGGAGCCACACCCGAGGCTGTCCCCGCCCCTAGCGGCTCCCATTGGTCCTCAGCCCCCCCCCCCCAAATCCTCAAGTCTCCAGAGCCCCTCGGCGGGGGACCAGCACGATAATCAGGCGGGAAGGGCGAGGCTGGACTACAACTCCCTATGGGCTCCCAGGAACCAGAGCTCGCAAGCCAAAGAGCCTGGAACGCTGAGCATCATGGGAGTCGTAGTCTGCCTCCTTCCCGAGGCGCGTGGGTCTCCGAAGGACGAGATCTGGAGGGCCAAGAGGGATGGGAGATCTCTCCTGGACCTTGATCACTATCAGGGCTTCCTCGGTTAGGTCCGGAGAACGGAAGGAGGGAGCTGGTGGGCACCTGTCCCCCCCCTCTTACCCCCCTGCCCTGGGGGACACGGCCAGCTTTCACTTGTTTACACTCGAAGTTGCTCGGAGACCCGCTAGGGAAGGAGACCCGGGGTCCCCGTGGGGCGGAGACTGGGGGGAGGGGAAGCCTGGGTAACTGAAGGCGAGGGGGAGCTGGGGGTCCTAACGCCTGCGTCGGAGTGGAGGAGAGGAGATGGGAACGTTTGAAATCAGAGGGCCTGGGTTCAAAATGCACCTGTGTGACCCGAGTCACTTGAGGCTCTCGGGCGTGTTCTTCCCCCGTTGGACTTGACCTCTAAGGCCCCTGGGGATTCTACAGCCGTGACCCCACGATTCCTTCTCCGGAGGGGACAAGGGTCTACACTGCCGGGGATTTGGCGACAGCTGGCCCAGGCCGAGCCCTTTGGGGGGCAGAGGCTGGGAGGGGGAGGGGATCCCAGGGCACTAGGACGCTTCACTTGCGGGGGTGGGTGGGGTCCTGGATCCCTTATGAGAAGGAGAAGGGAAAGAAGAGATCCAGGACCACTGGGTCCCTGGATGGGGAGCTTGCTTAGGTTGCGTTGGGGTAGGTGGGAGGCCAAGCGCCAGAGCTCCCTAGAGGGCCAGCCTCGGGGTGCCGGGGCCTTACCTGAGGGTCAGGGCCGAAGGAGAAGCAGCGGCGACAGCAACAGCAGCAAAAAGCTGGATGCGGGAAGGTGAGCTGTGGAGACAAGGATACGGGCGGGCGGGGCCCTGGGGAGGGGGTGACGCACCTGACTGTCCTTCCCTAGGGAACCCCGGCGCCTGGCGACGGGCCCTGCTCTTAAAGAGACAGAGCTTCCAAGGGGGCGGCCAAGGCTCCCCGGGTGCAAGGGGTCAACTCCAGGCTGGGGGACCCAGGCGTCCTCTCCCTCCCTCTTTTCTCCTCTCTCTGGGATCCAGCGGTCACATTCCTACCAGGCAGACTTGCCTAGGCCCTCAGTGGTTGCTTTACTAGGTCTGGGAGAAGAGGCATCTGCAGGGCCCCTGCGCCCTCCCCACAGCCAGTTCTGCCTCCTTGCTGTGGCTCTCACTGAGCTGCTGTACCGTTACTGGGCCCTCCGGCGGGCCAGCCGCTTGCTACACCGCATCATTGCTTCCCCTGCGCTCTCCCTATCCATCCCTCAGTTTCTCTCTCTGTCGGATCGTCTCCAGCCCCGGAGGCCTGCCTCGCCCTCTTCTCCTCCCCATGTGGCTTCCTCTGGGTCGTCTGAACGTCGAGCCGGCCCTCCAGAAGGCTCCCCTACTTCCCTCTCCACACCTCCCTCTAACAGTCCTATTCTCCCTATTGATCGGCCTATCTGTCTCCTTCTGTCCGTTTGTCTCCCCACTTGTCCCCTCGTCCCTCTCCCTCTCGCCTCCCTCCCTCCCTCCAGCCTGGGCCCATTCCGGCCCAATTAGGGCCGGCTTGTGGCTCGCTCGGCCTCCTCCGCTCTCTGCTGCTCATTACCGGCGGTAGCGCCTAATGAGGCTGGGGGCGGCGTGACCCTGCGGCCCCGGACAGCCCGGGCCTGCGTCAGCACGGGCCTTTATAAGGGCTTTGGGGGTGGCGGAGACAGGCTGCGCCTCGTCCAGGACAGAACAAGACCGGTACGGGCTGGACATGCGGGGAGGCTGGGGAGTGGGGGCGGGGACGGTGCTGGGGAGATGGCCGGAGCCGCTGAGCAAGACTTTTGTCCCCCCAGATAATGGAGAACCCCAGGAGCCCCGGGCACCGCCGGAGCAGGCTGCTGCTGCTGCTGCTGCTACTGCTGGCGCCTGGGAACCCCGCCGCCACCGGGGCTGCTGTGCCCCGGCCCGATCGGCCCAGGTGGGTATGGGGGTGGGGGCTCCACGCAGAGAGCCGGAGGGCTACCCAGGCACGGGGACTCGCAGAGTTACACGGGACAGGGAGGCGGAGAGCGCCGGGTGAGACCGACCCACCAGAGATACGAGGAGCAGAGACACTCCGAGCGCCCGCCCGAAGAGCTAGCGACTGGGAGCAGGGGACTCTGGAGGAGACGGGGAGGGGGGGGCGGGGGACGCGCGAGAGCGGGGGCTGCAGGGGGACCAGCGGGGGAGGCGGGAGCGACTGCAGTCAGCACGTCACGGCCTGGGTCCTCATCTCTCTCCCTGTCCCCCTCTTCTATGCAGCCCGTGGCTCCCGTGGGCCCCGCCGCCCGCGTCCCTGACCCTGCGGGATTGGAGTCTGCAGATGATCCGGGAGGCCGGCCCCGCCCACGGTCCCCGCCCTCAGAGCCCAGCCGTGGCCCCGAGCGCCGGACCCCAACGCCGCCTGGTGGTAGCGGACGACGCGGCGTTCCGGGAGCGGGCACGCCTTCTGGCTGCTCTGGAGAGGCGCCGCTGGCTCAACTCCTACATGCAGAAGCTACTGGTGGTCAGCGACGCCGCCCCCGCCCCCCAATAAAGGCCCTGTTGCTTCCCTGCCTCGTGCGTCCTCACTGCCCTGCGCCTCCTGCTGGGCTCTCTGAGGGGGGGCCACCTCCCACGGGAGGGCCAAGGGAGCTTCCGGACTGGCCCAGAAACACCGGGTGGGGGGGGCTAAGCCCCAGCAAGAGGCCGGCTTCCTGGCATGGGATGCTCGGCCTCCTGCTCTGAGTTTCCCCAACTGTCAAATGAGGGAGCTGGGCTCCATGCCCCCCCAAGACCTTTCCTGCCGGTACACAAAATGGCGGCTCCCACAGTACCCCTCCGGGGAGACCTTGGTGGGCACCCAAGCTCAGTCCCTCCCCAGTATTGGGGAGCATGCTGGAATGGGGGGACTGGAAGGGCGACAGGCTCCTTATCGACTTCCCGGTGCAGCCCCCGAAGAACAACAAAGGCCCCAGGGACATGGAGGGCGTTTATTAGATCAGGAGGGTGCTGGGGCTTCACACCGGTGGGGGCCGGAAGTAGTGCAGCTGGAGGTGGGGCCAGGCCAGTGGCCCGGAGGAGACCAGGACCAGGACGGACAGCAGCAGCAGTAGCACGAGCACAAGCAGGAGGCCCAGGATGGGCAGCTGGCTCATGGGGAGGCTAGGGATCCTGGAAGAAGCAGATGTAGCTAGAGGAAACAGCGTGTGTGGAGGGGTGGGGGGCATGCTTTGCCATGGTCTCCTATGGTCGTCTGTAGTCCCCTGTGGTTCCTCATGGCCCCCCATGGTCCCCTATCCCTCCATGGCCCTCCATGGCCCCCCATGGCCCTCCATGATTCCCCATGGCCCTCCATGGTCCCCTATCCCTCCATGGCCCTCCATGGCCCCCCATGGCCCTCCACGATTCCCCATGGCCCCCAATGGTCTCCCATGGCCCTCTGTGGTCCCCCATGGTCCTTTGTGGTTCCTCATTGCCCTCCATGGTCCCCTATCCTTCCATGGCCCTCCATGATTCCCCATGGCCCTCCATGGTTCCCCATGGCCCCCAATGGTCTCCCATGGCCCTCTGTGGTCCCCCATGGTCCTTTGTGGTTCCTCATTGCCCTCCATGGTCCCCTATCCTTCCATGGCCCTCCATGATTCCCCATGGCCCTCCATGGTTCCCCATGGCCCTCCATGGTCCCCTATCCTTCCATGGCCCTCCATGATTCCCCATGGCCCTCCATGGCCCCCCATGGCCCTCCATTATTCCCCATGGCCTTCCATGGTCCCCTATGGTTCCCCATGGCCCTCCACGATTCCCCATGGCCCCCAATGGTCTCCCATGGCCCTCTGTGGTCCCCCATGGTCCTTTGTGGTTCCTCATTGCCCTCCATGGTCCCCTATCCTTCCATGGCCCTCCATGATTCCCCATGGCCCTCCATGGCCCCCCATGGCCCTCCATGGTTCCCCATGGCCCCCAATGGTCTCTCATGGCCCTCTGTGGTCCCCCATGGTCCTTTGTGGTTCCTCATTGCCCTCCATGGTCCCCTATCCCTCCATGGCCTTCCATGGTCCCCTATGGGTCCCCATGGCCCTCCATGATTTCCCATGTGCCCCCATGGTTCCCCATGGCCTTCCATGGCTCCCCTCATAGCCCTCCATGACACCCTCTGGTCCTCTATCGCCCCCCATCCTCCATGGCTGGGCAGCTTACCTAGGTGTCGGGGCAGCCACAGGAGTGGGGTATAGTTCCCAGCTGGTTCTCCGCTGCCGCCGACGCCCAGCTGAAGGCAGTTGGCCCACAAGAGGCTCTATGGCTTGAAGGAGGGCCACATCGCTGGGGCTGCTGGGAGGAAAGGAGGCCCTCAGCCCTTAGAGGATGCGGGGTCTGAAGCTAGAAAGGAGTCTTAGAACTCATCTGGGCCAGCCCTCTCCTTTACAGATGGGCAAAGCAAGCTTTGGCCAAGCCACCCAGATGCCAAGGGGCAGGCTGCATCAGCCTGGCTTCCTCACCTCCTGGCATCGGGACATGGTCTGTCTCCAAACTGTGGGCCCTCCAGTGTGCCGAGGCATCCAGCCTGAGGAAGCAAAGAGGCTGACCTGAGGGGCAGCTTCTGGAGGGACAGCACCCCGGAGTCCTCTAGATTGGGGCCCGGCAGCCCCAAAGTAACCAGGGCTCTCTCCACCAGGCCCCGGCTGAGGGACACCCCCCCACACGTCCAGCACCCTGGGTCACTGTCGACTCTCCTCTCCCCCTGCAAACCCATCCAGAGCGAGCAGGCACGCTGCCCGCTACACCACACCACCTGCCCGGGCTTTCAGAATGCTCTGTGTGCCTAGATGTGCTCCTCCTTTGCTCAGAGCCCTGTGCCACTGAGCCCAGTCCAAGCCCTGCTGCCAGGCATTAAGTGGCGCTCCCTCTGCCACCTCTCCAGAGCTGGAGGCCCCAGCGGACACAGCAGGCTCTAGCACTTGGGCTCTCCACTCTCTGCCATGTCCTGTGCCCTCCCTCCTCGCTTTCCTCTTCACTTGCTGAAGGCCTTCCTATCAAGAGGCTCTGGGTGGCTCAGTAGAGAGCCAGGCCTGGGGCTAGAAGGTCCTGGGTTCAAATGTGGCCCCAGACACTCCCTAGCTGTGACCCTGGGCAAGTCCCTTGATCCCACTGCCTAGCCCTTCCCCATTGGCACCGACACCTGGCATCTGGAAAGATTGAAGAGAAGGCTTTGGGATGATCCAGAGCACTGCCCTCATTTTGCAGAGGCCACAGCTGGGGAGCCAGGCAGAGCCATAGGCCTGGGGCTTCGGGTCTGTCTCCTGCCCATCCATCCCCACTCGGACCAGAGTTAGCTTCGGGGGTCCTGCTCCTCTACCCCCGGGAGCTTCCCAGAGCCGGGCTCGGCCCATCTGAACTCTGCCTCTCCCTGGCAGCCTCTGGACTCTGCATGCGGCCCAGCCATGCCCACTGTCTAGAACCCAAGAGCCTCGGGGCACAGCCCTGCCAGGCATCCACACTGGCCTTGGTGGATCTTTTCATTTAACCTCATTTTGCTCACAAAGAGCCAGGCTCTGGAGGAAGCCGCCTGCCCAGTATGACTCAGGACAGGAAGAGGCAGAATGCAAACTCCCAACTTCCCCTGGGGCCATCCGGTCTGTGTGGCCAGAGGTCTGGGGACCAGCAACTCTCACAGCAACTCTGTGTGTGTCAGCTGGTGTGGAGTGGGGGGGGGGCTCCCCTGGGCCCAGACCTGCCTCCCACAGACCCCTGCCCGCCCCCTGCCACGACAGCGGGGCTCATTAGAGGCCTGGAGGCCTTATTATCCAGTCCTGAGCGCACAGCACAGCCATTTCCCTTCAGAAGTGTGCGAGTGTGTGTGTGTGGAAGAGAAGGCGGGGCTGGGGCTCTCTACCGTGTCTGGGGGCCTCATTCCCTTCTGGCTGGCTCTCTGGTGGTCCCGCTCTCCCAGTAACCTGTGGAAAGGACCCAGGGTCACCCCAGCCTAACGGAAAGGCCTTCTCCCTGGGGCCCCCAAGCCTCATCTCCCTCCTTGCCAGCAAAGCCCAGCCATCCCCAGGGCTGTTGCCATGCCTCTTTGCTTCCTGTGGGCCCCCAGACCCTTGGGCAGGCAGCTCAGCATTGCAGGCCTTGCCCCACTGAATGCGGGGGGAGGATCGCCACTGGGGACCCCTACGTGGCCTCCTCGTGGCTGCTCCCAGACAAGTCCAATTAGCGGCTCTGGCAGCAGCCTCATTAGAACAGCACAGGAAGGAACTGAGCCAGAGAGGGAGCACGAGGGGGAGGGAGTCAGAGCTGATGTGGGGCTTGGCCGGACTGGGGCACAGGAAGTGGGTCCCCGAACTGGGGGTGGGGGCAGGCCGGGGCGGGTCTCCAGCAGCCAGAGGGATTGTGCCAGCTGGGCCACGAGGCAGGGAGCCCCTTCCCCTCGAACTCCTCACCAGGGATTTTCCTCTTCCAAGCTGCCGAGCAATTCACTGGACTTCTCCTGGCCGGTTATCTGGGAAGGGAGTGGGGTGGACTGTCAGAGGCCCCTCCCCCCCACAGCCCTTCTGAATTCTGCTCTGGCCTGCCCGAGGAGGCTCCGCGGCGCCCCGGCCTGGGCCGCCTAAAGGCCAGCGCTTCCGGCACAGAAGTCTTGCCTCCCCCTCCCAGGCTCGGGCCGCCCCCAGAAGCCAGCACTGGGCACTCACCATGTCCTCGGCCGGGGCTTTGCCCAGGGGCACCCCGGCTCCCCCCATTCCATCCAGGGGCTCTCCCCATGGCTGAGCGCCGCACAGGGGGTTGAGGAGGCCTGGCCCCATGTCCTGTCTCTGCGAGAACAAGGGAAATGGTCAGGGCCGGCAGGGGTGGCAGGCGGGGCGCCGGGGGACCACTGCCAGGAGGCACGTGTGGCCTGGGTTGAGCTGGGGAAGGCCCAAGAGAAGGGGGCAGACTGAGGGCTGGGCAGATGGGAAGAGGACGGGGCCGCGTGATGGGGGCAGAGGCCCCAGCCTGGGGAAGGAGGTGCAGGGCGGCAGCGGCTGCCCTCCCGGAGCCCCGTCTGCTGCTGGGGGTCTTCGCCGGTCAGGAGTTGACTCAATTCCTCCACCCCAGGCCGCGCTGGGCGCTGGGCCCGGGCCAGCCTTCAGACAAAGCCCGTGGCTGGCCAGGGCAAGGTGGGGGAGCTGCGGGACAGGCTCACCTGCTGAATGGCCTCGATCTCCAAGCACAGGGACTGGGGGTGTAGCTTCATCCATCCACCTGCGATTCCTTGGGTCCCGTCCTGAAACCTGGCCAGATCACGGGGACGTCCTTTCCATCTCCCTCTGGCGCACCAGCCTACCCGGCCCCCGGGGAACTCCCGCACTCACCCCTCGGGACCCTCTCGGCTCTGACTCAGCTGCTCCTCCAGGTGGGAGATTTTCTGCTTCAGCTCCTAGGGTGGAGGGAGTACAAGGCCCTTCTCCAGGTGCCCAGCTCTCCTCCTCCTCCTCCCTCCCTCCCAGCTCCATGAGCGGGGCCTGATTCCGGGCCCAGAGCCCGGCCCGAGCGCTGCAGTAGGAGGGTCTGATGACCAGAGACCAAGACTAAAGAGAAGCAGACTGGCCGAAGGGGCCGCCACAGTCCGCTCTCCCCTGGCCGCAAGGAGCTCCGGGCCCAGCTGGCCCCCAGCCTGGGATCCCCTCTGGGGCCTCCCTCCTGGACACCCCCAGGGCCGAGGGGAGGCGAGTGGGGGCTCCGGGCCTCACCTGGATGGTGGCCCTATACTCCTCCAAGGCCTCAGTCAGATTCTCTGTCCGATTGGTCCGCTGGCAAACAGAAGCAGACCAACAGTCACTGGAGGGGAGTGTCGGGGAAGGCGCCAGGGCCAGGGGCCCTGGGTGCTCTGGGTGCCCGAGTGGATGGGTGGGGCTCCTCGGCCTCTGTCCACGCTGCCTGAGCCCAGGGACGGCCCCTGTCCTCTAGTCCTCCGACCTCAGGGGCACGTGAGCGGGAGGAGGAGGGGAGGGCGGCCCACCTGGCATGCTGACCCCCCCTTCCTTCCCCGCCCCACTCACCTCAGAGAGGATAGTGTCTCGGTGGCAAATGAGGCTCTCATACTCACACAGCTGACGCTGCAGGGAGGGAGAGGGGCCAGTCCATCTGTTCATGCCTGCTTTGACCTGGAGCTCCCAGGAAGTCAGCTCGTCCTTCCCCCCACCTGCCATGCCCCCGCCCTCTAGCAGTCTGCCTCTGAACCTTCCCTTCCTGGAGACTGTGCCCCCGCCCGCCATCCCGTCGGGGCCTGGAGAGAGCAGCCTGGAGCCGTGCGGCAGGAGTTTGGCGTCGGAGCCGGCTCCGAGCCCCAGCTGTGCCCCGAGCAGCTGGGTGGCCTGGCTCTGTTTACCATCTCTAAGAGGAGGGCCTGCCGGTCCATCACTGCCACACGGGCCCGTCTAAAGGCACCCATCTCTCCTAGGCCACATCTCCTGTCCTGAGGCAGGGCCCTGGGGATCCTGGGGGAGTACCCTCAAGGCCTCCTTCTCCATGGCTAGCTCCTCACTCCGCTTCTTCACACCATCCCTCTCCGCCAACAACTTCCCATTCTGGCAGGACACAGAGAAAAAAGAGCAGGCTAGAGGCTGGCGGGTCCAGCTGCCAGGCTCCATGAGCGAGCGCAGAAAAGGGAAGCAGCCTTTCTCCTAGCGGTGCCCCGGCCTCCCCTGCCCCCATCCCGAGCGTGGGCCCGGGCCTGGCTCCCGTCCAGCTCCCCTGCCTTTGGCTGAAGGACAAGCGGCCAGGTAGCTGAGTCGCCACAGGATGGGGGGCGCCGTGGACCCCCGCGGAAGCACCCTCCCGGGTCACTGTGGGAGCATCTCCATGGAGGCCCCCGATCGCATCAACAGCCGCTGGTGGCTGCCGGGGGCACGGCCAGCCTGTCCTCCCGCGCTGACAAGGTGCTCTCGGGCGGGCCCCCGGGGAGCCAGAGGTGGGTGGTGCCTGGGCCCTACCAACACAGAGCAGGCTCTTCTACTACTCCAGGCCCACCTGGCCTGGCAGCTTCACTGGGGCTCTGGGCTAGCTCCAAGAGTGGCCGGTCTAAGGCTAAGATGGCATCCTCGGCTTTATTTAATGGCAACTCAGCAGGCTCTGCTTCTCACGCTCTGGGGAGCTGCGCCCCGACCTGTCAGGACTCAGTTTCCCCACTGGCACAATGGCGGGATTGGCCCAGAATGCTGACGCGCCCCTTGCGGCCTTGGCCACAAGCTTCCCTGTCTTGAGCCTTGGCTTTGACTGCTCCAAAGGGGCTTTTTGATCTCTTAGTCCCTTCCAGACCTAATTCTGGGGCCTGATGACCTCAGGGACGCGGAGATCCTGGCCCTGGCATGGCCCCTGGGTTGGAGCCAACCTTGACCTGGAAGGCTGGCAGCATCCCCACCCCCGTCCCGGCCAGTTCCTGGACGCCCATCGGCCACCTGGGCTGACAAAGCCGGGGCTGTGTTAGGGCTCCCAAAGGCTAACAGTTCGTTTCCAGTGTGAGCACTCACACCTAATATCCCCAGAACCCTGGGGCCTCGGTTTCCTGTTCTGCTGGCTGTCTGGACTTTCCAAAGGGAAGGAGAGAACGTAATCGTGCTGGCTACATGTCAAAGGGCGTCCCCAGTTCGTAGCTGCCCCCTTTCCCCTGAGGAGCCCGTTGTGGGTCCCTTTTAGCTCCTGCCCAAAGCCCTCTCTCACCCCCCAGGCCTACCTCTTCCTGCAGGGTCTCCACTTCAGCTACCAGCTGTTGCTGCTCTTTTTCCTGCCCAGGAATCAGAGGGAAAAGCCAAGCCCATCACTGGGGGCTCTGGGGGCCTGGCCCTCCCCCCTCCTCTTCCCTCCGGAGCAAGGCTGAAGGGGCACTGGTGGAACTCGCACTCAGAGCTGGGCCAGTCTTGGAGCAGCTGAAGGGATGGCAGTGGCACAGGGCCTCTGACCGCCCAGAGGAATGGCTTCCATGCTTTCCCATTGTAGACTTGATCCCAGGGTCTCCCCTCTTCCTTTCCCCCCTTATCTGCTGCCTCAGAAGGGTCTCTGGGGCTTGGGAGAGGCCCCGAGGCCCCATGCTAGCACTGGGGGGAGGCCGGAGGAAGGCCTTTCTGCGGGGCCCTCAGCTCACCGTCTGCCGGGCCTGGGCCACGAGGCTTCGATTCTTCTCCTCCAGACTCTTGGCCAAACTCTTCATATCTTCTAGTTCCTCATCCACAGCCTTGGCAAACTGCAAAGCCTGCTGGGAACTGAACAAGGGGAGAGGAGGAGGATTCAAATGGGTGCTGACACAGGGGCACCTGGGGGGAAAGCTGGGGTAGGGAGGAGAGCCTGGCTCCGGACGGAGGCCCCTAAGGCCCTGGGAGTCATCCAGGGCAGGCGGGGAGGCAAGGGGCCAGGGTCTGCAAGGGGAAGTGTAGGTGGGAGAAGCAGGGGCAAGGCCAAGGTGGAGGAGAGACCTGCGGAGCTGCTTCCGCAGGGAGGCCAGCTCCTCCCCAAGCCGGGCAGCCCCCTCATCGGCGGTCTCCACACTTCTCTGGAGCTTGGCATTCTCCCCCGCCAGCCTCCGATTGCTGAGCTCCAGCTCTTCCAGGCTGCTGAGCAGTTCTGCTGTGGCCAGCCTGCAGGAGAAAGGAGGGACAGCTTGGCCACCAGGCCCGGGCCCTGCCTTCCTCTTCCTGGGCCTCGTCTGAGAGTGGGCTTGGCATGCCCCGGGCTCGGGCTCCATCCTGGTGCAGGAGGCCTCAGCCTCCACTTGTCTCCGCTGCCCCCTACCCCACGGAGGTCTTCCCCAAGAGCCGAGGGGCCGAGGACTTGTGGCCCGGGCTTACCTGGCGCGCATGCAAGTGCACACCCACGGGGCCTCTCCCTGGACCTCCTTTTTGTCCCTTTCTTTCTATCAGCTAGCGGAGTGCCCGGGGCACAGGAGATGCCTAGTGCATGCGTGTGGTCGGACCGGTGGCTCCCGGGAGGCCTACTTACAGCTCAGGCTCCGTTTCCTCATCTCCATAGCTCTCGGGTTGGGCAGAGGCTCCTAAGTCAACATGGACACACAGACCCCCCAGAGACCGTGAGCCTGGCGCAGGCACTGCTCTGTGAGACCCCCAAGATCCTGCACCCCCTGCATTGGGACGGATCGAGACCCTTCCCTCGGAGGGAAGGGGGTCCCACCGAGTCTTCGCCTTTAGGGCCAGAACGAGCACTGGGAGTAACTGAGGCCCAGAGAGGGCAAGGGACTTTCCCTGGACCAATGCTGCCCACTCTCCTGAGCTGCGGATTAAGGCCCAGGGAGGGGGGGCGGGGAGGAGCGAGCCTGGGGAAGGCCCACAAGGGCCAGGGTGCGGCAGAGCCCTTGACCCGGGCTCTCAGTCAGGCTGCGGTAAGGGGGAGGGCCTTCCTGGCTCCCTGGGAAGTCCCCCCCGCCGTCTGACCCTGCACTTGCCTGCTGCAGGCTATAAATAGAGTCCTCACCAGATGGCGGAAGGCTGGGTTCCCCGGCTGCCTCGTCCTCCAGCTCTAATCCCCTGCATCAAAGAGAGGAAGCTCAGAAATGCTGCAGGCCCGGCCCTCCTGGGCTAGCAGCAGCAGGAAAGCCTAGGCCGGAGGAGGACACCCAGCAGGATGGCCAGGGAGGCCAGATGGCGAGGGAGCGCCCGGGGCCAGCTGGGAAAGATGAAGGGAGCCTAGGAGAGGCAGCGAGGATGGGTGGATGGGGACGGGGCCCCCTTCTCACGGGCCCTCAGGGGAGAGAACGGGGATGGGAGGTGGCACCCACGGCCCCAGTTGGCAGGTGGCGATCCAGCCCTGCATGATGCGGAAGAAGGTGGCTCGGTCCACGGTGGCGGTGGGGCCCTTCCCATGGGGATCCAGGGCCTGGCCCAAGCTGCACAGGTCACTGTCCTGGGGACCCCGTCCTGTCACTGCTTCCAGGTAGGCCAGAACCTGGCTCACAGCTACCACACCTAGAGGTGGCAGGCAGGGTCTGGGCTCAGCTCAGGCTTGGCCCTCACCCTGGTCTCCCCAGGCCCCTGCCGGGGTCCTCTGGCCCAGGTCTAAGGATATCCAGGGCATCTTCGTCCCCAGGGTGCCCTATCCTTCTCTCCCCTTCCAGGGCTCCCCAGTCTGAGCCATCCCCTGCCCGCTATTCCCCCAGCCTGGTCAGTCAAGCACTTTCTCCGCCCCTTACACGCGTTCCATGTTCTAGCCTCGTTCCCACAAGGCTCTCTGTCCAGGCCGCCCTCACTCCCATGATCCCCCAGCCTGGTACCTTTCTTCTCCGAGTCACAAGCTTCAAAAGTAGAACTGAGCACCTGCTCCTCCAGGCTAAGTGTGGTTCCGAGCCCCCACTCCTCAGGCTGATCCCAAAGCACCACTACGGGCAGAAGAGACATGGGAAGGGCAAAGACAGGGAGAACTTCATGAGGCCTCAGGCCCCAGCCCCTGGCTCGCGCGCCCCTCCTTCCTTCTCCAGGAGATCTCCCTCCTCTAGCATCCTCCCTTGCACGGTCTCCAGGCTCTTCCTGCCTGCTGGCTGCTTCCCTACAGCCTAAAGACCTGCGCTGCCTTGACCCTTTCACCCCTGATCCCTGCCTCCTTCCACTCCCAGAGATAGCCACGCCACCTCCTCGCCTCTCTCTTCAAAGTTCTCAGAGTGCATCGCCCCCTCTCCATGCTTGTTCCCTCCACCAAGGTTTCTGACTCCCTGGTCCCTGTCTGACTGCTCCTCCTGCTCTGGATCCTTTCCTAGACTCCCCTTCTCCCCATGGCCATCCCCCAGGGCTGAGAACTCTCCTCAGCTCTCGTTGGACATCCCCCATTGGCATCTGAATGTGTCCCCCAAACGCTCTCCTCTTCCAAACTGCCCTGTTACAGCCAAGGGCAACCCTCTCGCCCCAGCGACCTAAGCTGGAAAACGAAGTATCTTGGACTCGCCCCAGCGCGATCCAGTCTGTCCACTGAACCGTCACCTTCCCTCCTCGGCCGCCCCTGGGGAAGCCCTCTTCGCCTCCTCACTACAGGCAATCCTGCCCTCAAGGCCCGAACTGACCTCCCTACAACCAAGGAACCCACCGGGTTCTCCGCCGGCCACCCCAGGGCGCCCCCATCCCCTCCTGGGTCAAAAACAAACCCTGTGCTGGTACTGCAGGTCCTTCCCGACCCACCAGAGGGCGGGCCAGTGACCAGGCCACGACGTTCTGCACACTAGACCCTCCGCCTGCTTCTTTGGCTCTCCGCCGTGCCCCGACTGTGTCTTCCCTGGTTTCTCAAGGCCCAGCTCGATCCCCAGCATCTAGGAGAAGCCTTCCCTGACGCCCCTTAGGTCTAGTGAGGTCTCCCCAATCAGCCTGTGAACTCCTGGAAAGCAGGGCCCACTTGACTCTTTTCTGCGATCCCCAGAACTGAGCACAAGCCTGGCAAGAGCAGACGCTGGATACATGCTTGTCGGCGAGCCCCGAGATCAGACCAAGCTATTCCCCAGGCACAAACACCTCGTTTTTCTGAAAATGGGGGCCAGCGGAGGGCAGGAAGGATGGGCAAGGGATGAATGCTATCCCCCAAGAAAGGGCAGGGGGGCTCTCTTGCTTGCTTGCAAGATCTCTGCTGGGAAGTCAGCAGGGAGGCGGGCAGTTCAGGAGCCCAGAATGCTGGGAGGAGCGGAGAGTGGCAAGAACAATCCAGTAACTGTCGGGAAGAGCGCATTGATCCTGGGCGGGATTGTCTCCGGCTGTCTGACCCAGAGCTCTCCGTGTCCTGTCCAGCTGTGTTCACTCTATCCCACCCTCAGTGAAGGGCGTCAGACGGGTCCCTGGACAGAGCCAAGGTCTCTCCTGGTGTGGGAGTCATCTCTTCCCTCCCTAGCCATCTGCGCCAGGGCTTTCCCTTTGGGCGGCGAGCTTTGCCACGTGCTGGGTCCATCTCTGCCCTCCGCTGCTAAGCGCCGGGGCGGTTGGACCTCTTTTCTTTGCCACTTCTAGCTCCGATCATTTCCCATCTTCAGAGGTCCTCCTTTTGAGCCTCTCAGGGCCTGTATTTCTGTTTTTCCCCGGTTTCTTTCTCTTCCACAGCACACACTTTTCAATCTTTGCCTCTCACGTCTGTTTTTCCCCACACATCTGCCTGTCTCTGGGCATCTTTGGAAGCACAGACTATTAGAAGTGGGTTGGCTCAGAGCTCGCTGAATCCAACCTAGTAGGGGCAAGACCTGCTTGATCCTGGGCGGGATTGTCTCCGGCTGTCATTTTTGCCTTTGTACCCCTTGGGCCTAAACAACATCTGGGACACTGTAGGAGCTCAAGAGCCCCTCCAATTTCTCTAAATAAACGGAACCTATACCTTTAAAAAAACCTTCCGGCATAACCAAAAGCCTTTGATGGGAGAATTTAATGAGGGGGGACCCCACCGCTCCCAGAGGCAGCCCCTTCCATATTTGGATAGCTTTGATTGCTGGGAAATGTCCCCTAAGATTCAGCCCACGCAGGCTTCTCTGTAGCTTCCACTTACTGTTCCTAGTTCTGCCTTCTGGGGCCATGCAGAACAAGTCTAATGAATCTGCTAAACACTTACGCCAGCATGGCTATTTGTGCCCTGTAAGCATGCCCTCTCTTGGACAAGCTAAGCATTTCACCAAACAGGCCTCCCTTGGCCTATCAGTGGTGTTCCTGCAACGCTGTGCTTGGAACTGGTACTGTATGTATCCTATGATCTCAATTCACGCCTCTCCTCGAGTTCAAATTTGAACTCAGACGCTTATTAGCTGTGTGACCCCGGACAAGTCACTTTACCCTGTTTGCCTCAGGTGCCTCATTTGTAAAATGACTGTGACAAGGAAATGGTAAACCCTCCCATAACTATCAAAAAACCCCAAAATGGGGTAAAAAAGAAGCAGACACAACCATAAAATGAGTTTGCTAAACCCTCAGATATTCTGCAGGTAGGTCACTCCTCCACTCAACAAATTCCAATGGCTCCTTATTGCCTTTAGGATCAAATATCGCAGGGTCCCAGAATCTGAGAGTCGGAAGAGCCCTCTGAGGCCAAGTTGTCCATCTAAACTTTGTGCTTTGCTTCCTAAGCCCTTCCCAATCCAGTTTCAACTTCCGATCCCCATTATGGATTAGTTCCCTTTCTTGCTGTCCTCATATACAAGAAAGTATCTATTCTCAATGCCTTAGAATTGGCTAGAACTCTGCATTTTCTTCCTTTCTATCTCATGAGGCCCCATTTCCTGCAAAACTCAGCTTACATCGTACCTTCTACATGAAGCTTTTCCAGATCATTCCTCATCTGCTAATGTATTTGTATATATTCATATATGTCCATGTCGTCTCCCCTCTTAGACTGTAAGTTCCTTGAGGACAGTGACTTTTTCTTTGTATCCAAACATAGCAGGTACTGAACAAATGCTTGTTTTGAGTTGATTTTCATCCACTGTTTGCTGCCCTTCCAAGCTGTATGTTGTTTGCAAATTAGATCATATGTCGTTTATGCCTTCAGCCAAGTCACAAATAGAAATAGCACAAATTCCTAGGGCAGCATTGGGGAAGGATTGGCACCTGTCAGGGGCCAGCACCAGGGAGCTGCTCTGTTCCCCTCTTCCCAGCCCCCCAGGACATTTTTTGCAGCCCCACTCCTCTGTCCGGTGGCCCCAAGTGAGCATTTCTTCCCTCTACTCTCTTGGGTAATGTGGGGAGGCCCACAAGCAACTTGAAATTGCAGTTTGGGCAGGAGAACTCAAAAACCTTCACCAACACTGTCCTAGGGTCCTCCACTGAAGACCTCTTTCCAGGCGAATCCAGGAAAACTCATTATCATCCTTCTGGTGTGGTCATACAGCCTGTTCTGCAAACACTTGTGTCACCTAGCCCTCATCTCTTCATCTAATCAATTCAACGTGGGAGACCCGTCAAATCTTGCCCAAATCTTGGTAAACATCACCATCACATTTCTCAGATCTTTACATAAAATAACCCTTTCACTCGAGGAAGTGAGGATATGCCGGGTATGACGTCTGGAGGAAGCCGCCAGGCCCATCAACACCATTTCCTCTTTGGGATGTTTATTAACAACCCTTGAATAAGACAATGGAATTCTGACTCAAGTTAAAGTCAATCTTCTGGCCTATAGTCTATACACTTCCATTTTCTCCTCTTTGTTGAAAATTGGGATTATCAGTTCTTTCTCCAGTTCTCTTCCCATCTTCTGTTCTCCACGACGTTTCACAGATCACTGTTCCCAGAATTGACATTTACTGTACAGCTTATGATTCTTTCAGTGTTCTAAGATATTGTTCATCTGGGCCCAGTGACTTGGAGCTCATCAAAGGCTCTCAACTCATCTTGGATTTCTACTCCATTAGCCAATTACACTCTCCTTTCCGATTCAAGATCATTCTCTTCGATGGGACAAATGGAATTTAAGAAAGAATTGTGTATTTTAAAGCATTTTTCATGTATCATCATCAGTCTCTTCGCAACCAGCCATGACAGGATTATTCCTTCCTGGGTCCCCCTCTTTCCCCCCTCTAGACAGAACCCATCTCCACTGTCTTCAGCATTTATTGCCTGTCTCAGCTCAATCTGAACTTTAATACTACAGATTCTCAGAGGATTGTGTAACGCTTTTATATTCAATCCTAGTTATCTGCTCTTGCTTCTATCTTCTACCAATTACCATTATCTTTAGGAAACCTAAATAGGTTGCCATTTCCTTTAAAAATCCACACCTAGTTGCCCGATTCTCTCTTTTCTTCTTGTCCGAATCAATTTCCTTTGTATCGTCAGAATTTCATTTTTAGGAGCCTAACCCTCCTTCCTGGGCCAACTAGAGAGGTTTATGCAATGAGACGTTCTCTATCCTTTGCCTGAACATTATTTTTTTAAACCCTTACTGTCTTAGTTACAACTCTAAGACAGAAGGACAAGGGCTAGGCAAACGGAGTTAAGTGACTTGTTCAGGGTCACACAACTAGGAAGTGTCTGAGGCCACATTTGAATCCAGGTCCTCCTGGCTCTCAACCTGGTGCTCTATCCACTACGCCACCTGGCTGCCTCTTGTCTGAACAATTTTCAATCTGCTCTCTACAAATCTAGAGCTTTAGACTAGGCCGGGCTTTCTTCTCTGCTATTACAAAGATGGAATGGTGACTTCCCCTCTCCCCTCCCCCAAATTGCCATCTTTCCTGCCCTGGACAACACTTCCCCTGTTGCAGCAAACCCTCTGACGTTATGGGCCTCTCACACATGCTTGGTTTTGGCCTGAGCACTTGACAGGCAGAGGCCCAGGCAAAGACATCCCTGAGCCCCTCTTCCCTCCTCCTGGCTTCTTGGAGGACCTGGAAGGATGGCCGGTGTCAGCTCCGTCTCAGTCTGCCCTCTGTAGGCACAGGGCAGCTCTCTCTCCATGTGAGGAAACTGAGGCCAGGCATTCTTAAGCCTTCCGTGGTCAGACCTGGCGGCTGGGCCTGTATCTATGGGGAAGCTTTCTGGGTCATTTTGACAAGCCTCCCTTTGGCCGTCAGTGCCGCACGCCCCTTGGTTGGCCCTGTGGCCGCCTCACCAGCAGCACGATCGCTGTTGCCGAAGCCCCTGGGCCTCCTGCTTCCAAGCCTGTGCCCCAGCAGGCTTCCTGAAAGGTCGTGGCTAAGGAGTCGGGACCTCTCAGCCCATGCCGGCAGTTGGGCGTCACTCACTCTGACTGTGCCCAGAGCCTGGAGCCTCATCACATCCCTGGGCAGCATCTGGGCCTGACAAGATCCTCTGCCTTGGCTCCAGCCCCAAACCTGTCCCCTAAAGACTTCCTCCTCAGACTCTTTAGAGGTCACGTCTTACTTTACACACCAGGAAACTGAGGCCCAGAAGAGGTAACTTGCTTGCCTAAGAGTAAAAATCTTTCATTTTGCTGAGAAGGAAAGTGGGGTTCAGCTAAAAAACAGTCACACAGTTCAAAGGTGGCAGAGCCAGGATTCCAGGCCTTGGACCCCTAAGCTGGGGCTTTCTTTTGGCTCATCTCACGCCTTGGGGCCCATGGGCACAAGAGCTGAGTGATCCAGGAATTGCTCTCTTCCCAGACCTCACCATTCCTACCTCCAGACTTTTGCCTCATCTGTGCCTGGCTCCCTTTCAGGCTGCATGGGTGCCCCTTCCTCCCTCCGGGGGCCTTTCTGCATTCTCTAGAATTACCTTGGTTTTGCTGCCCTGGCCCTCCTTGCTTCTTCCCCCCAGAAGGGTCCTTTTGGGGGACTGCATGGTGGGCTGCTTCCTTCTCTCTCTCTTTCCACCCCAGCACTCCCCTCCCTCAGGCCCCACAGAGCAGAACCAGCAGCCTCCCATCACCAGTTGAGACAAGCCTCTTCCTTTTCTGGGGCCTTGTTCTGAGGCTGAGCCCCAGGGCTCTGGGGCCCCATCATGGACCCCTGCCCACCCTACCCTGGGAGGGCGCCGAGAGTTACCCACTTTCTGGTGCCAGGCTGGTAGGTCTGGGGCCTTGGGGGTCAGCCTCCTGTGTCTGCATGCTCTCCATGGCCCCCCAGGAGAGGAGGGGAACTGCCAGGCCCAGGGTCAGAGGACAGCCTCGGTTTCCCTGCAGAGCAGAGGCCAGCCCTGAGCCCAGGCCCACACCCAGCCAGCACCCCATCTTCCATCTTAATTATGGCCTGCCTGCCTTAATTAAGGCCTGATGGAGCCTGTTCTCCCTGGTCGGCCAGGGGCCTCCGGGCCTGGGCTGGGCCCCCGGGCCTGGGCTGGGCCCCCCTCTCCCACCCTGTCTGGGGATGGGCAGAGGTGCTGCTGCTGCTGCAAGGCCCTGGGGACTCCTTCCCCACCCCCACCCCACCCGGACTCCTTCTCCAGGGGCTGGGAGGGGGCAGCACCTTCTTCCTGAGGTCTCCTGGCCGGGCTGGGGGCTACCCCTAGGAGTCCCTGGGCTCTCTGCCCCGTTTGGGCCCGTTTCCCACAAGGCCTGACAATTGGGGCGGCTGTCTGACCAGATCTGGGGCCGGACAGGATGGGGGGCCTCAGCAACGCCTTTTGGGGCCCTTTACCACAGGGCTGGAGGCCTTTCTGGGGCTCAGGAGCCTGGGGGAGGATTCGAGGCCCTTCGTCACAGGGCGTGGGGTCCCCTCTCTCACAGGCCGCCAGTCCCCTCTGGCCCCGCCAGTCTTGGGGTCCCTGGGGGGCTCCACCCCTCACCCTGCCGCCCAGCTGGGGCTGCAACAACTAGCGGGAAGCTGGGGTCGAGACAGAGCATGGGAGGGGAAAGCGGGGACCTTTTCCCGCCAGAATCAGCAGACCTGGGGCGTCGAAGGAGGCGGCCGCGTGTGCGCATGCGCCCCTGGTCTACCTGCCCTCCCCCTCCCCAGGGCGCCCCCTCGAGGCAGGGCGCAGGCGCAGGCACACCAGAGCACAGCGACCGTTGCCCAGTGTGCGCATGCGTGGTGGCCCTGCTTACGGCTGCGCAAAGACCCTCCTCTTTCTCTGCTCCAGTCCTGGAGAAGAGAGGGGAAAGAAGTGGCTGAGGCCCTATGGGACCACCGTCTTCCCCTCCCCAAACAAGGGTCTTCATCTTGCTTGGTTCTAAGCCTTTCCAGGAATTCTCTAGAAAGTGGCAGGAAATGGAAGAGGAGACTTGGCTGCCCCAGGGCAGGAAGAGACTTACGGGCTCTCACCCACCCAGTGTGCCACGATCCAGCACCGTTCGAGCGCTGCCCATGTCCGTGAATAGAAGAAGCCCCCCCTCCCCCAGGGTCCCCCTCCTCTTACCACCGCCAGCCCCCAGGGCCATTGACAATGTAACAATGCCCCAAGGGCCCCCGTGCCCCCCTTCACAAACAGCTCCACACCTCCCGGTGCGGCTCTGATTTCCGGGGCGCCCTTGGAGGAAAGCTTTCCAAGGCTCCTACGACAACTGGCCCTGCCCTCCTTTGGGGGCTCCCCAACCAGGGGCAAGTCCCTAGAAACACGGAGCAGCCGGCTCTTTCCTCCGCTTCTGCTTGCACTGGCCATCTGAAATTTGGGGAAGGAAGCCGGCAGTATGGGGGGGACCCGGAACCCCCGGGGCCAGCCTCCCAGAGCATCCAAAGGTCTAAGCAGCACATTGAAGGGGTGGTGGGCTCGCCGCAGGGCAAGCTTTCTCCCCGAGATTCCCCGCTGGGCCTCGTAGATCAGAGGCTTATCGGACTGGATCAAAACTAGGACGAGGGTGGGAAGGCTGGGAAGACCCCCTTCGGAGCTCACGTGTTTTCATCCTGGAATCCATGTATTTAGCCAGTATGGGCTAAATGAAAGGGGGCGGGGGGGGGGCGCGGTGCGGAGGAGCAGAACTCTAGGGTCATGTGTCAAGAAATGTATGAGTGTTATAGGAATATCCCCACGTACTGCGCCACTTGGCGCTAGGAGAGGCTGCGAAGGCGAGCGGACTAGGAACTTTCTGCACCCCCATCGTTGGGCGTTGTTGAAGCGAGCTTTGAGCACCACCTAGTGGTTGGGCCAGCTATGGCACCCCGAGTGGCTCAAACCGCACCCTGAACTGCCTGTTGGGGAACTCCCAACCGATCGGGTGAAGGGGCAAATGTGCTTCCCAGGGCCTGGAAACTGGCGAGCCTCTGAAGGTGACAGCGAGAGGTTAGGCCTAGGGTGGGCCAGAGGAGAGACTGCAGATAACTCCCACTTCTAAAGTGTTGTAAGATGTGCAAAGCCCATTCTGCAGTTCCCTTGTGAGACAAGCAATATATACCCCCAACTAGGGGAGCATCCACGCTGTGTGCCCCCGGGGAGAGAGAAGCATCCGTCTGGAGGCAAATGGTCTCACCTTTGGGCACTTTCCGACCCGGCCTGACATCTAGTCCAGTGAATTCGCCAGCAGACCCAGGTGCTCCAAAGAACGGGGCCTTGGATGCTGGGGAGGGGGGCGCCTTGGCTGGCTTTTATCTGGCCCTCCTTAGGTAGGCTTCTTACAAAGCCTGCTTTGTCAAGGAGAGGCTTTCTAACCACTGCACTGCAGATGGGAGAGGTGGCAGCGGGGCCTCGCGAACTGAACTACAAGGCAACAGATGGTAATGTCGAGCCCAGAAGAGTGGGACAGCATCCTTGGAGGACATGGGAGCTGAGAGTGGCCCTGGCTGCAAGGGCTCCCGAGGTATGCGCCCTTTCCCCTACAGTCCCTCATTCCCTTCATGGGCTCCGTCTGTTTGCCTTCACCAGTAGTGGGACAGTGGCTCCTACCTGCAGTTTCATCAGTATTTTATTTGGAAGCCAAAAGGAACATGTCAGGAGGGAGGCAGATGAGCTGTGGATGTCGTGACTTACAGAGCAGCTCTACTTTTCTGGAGAGCGGAAGGAGTTTCATAAAACCTACAGCTGGTTTTGGGGCATCTGGCTAGTGCAAGACTCTCGTCTCATTTTATCAGTGGGGAAACGGACTCAGAAACAACTTGCTCACGGCTTTGGAGGTGAGAGCTCACCCAAGTTTCTGGATTCCAATCCAGGAACTCGCTTTTTCCTCTGCTTCAGGCCATGGCGGTGCAAGAGGAGAGAAGAGAGGGGAGAGGAAAGAGACAGGGCCTCGGCGTCACAGAGCCTGGCTGGAGAGGACAGCCTTGATGCTGTTTTCATTGAAGATAGAACTTTATTTATTTCCAATGGTCTGATATGCAGGCATTCATACCTATCTCCCCTACTACTGCCTTCAGCCTGCCACTTTGCCAAACCCCAGGGCCTAGAGCTTCCTGGGGGGTTTTAGGAGGTAGAAAAAATGGGCCCTTCGGGGGTGGAAGCGGAAGGGGGCTTCCTCGTGGGCTCCCTCCCGAAGCCCATCCCGGATAGCTTGAAGCCGATGACGCTTCTCACTGAGCCAGCCGCTCCCAGGCTGGCTCTCAACCTGGCCCATCCGATGGGGCAACTTGATAATCCAGAAAGACACTCTGGGCTGGGTTTCAGCACGGAAGCTGCTCAGTCCACTGCTGGGGAGAGCCTGGGGTAGTTCATTTTCCTCATCCTCAGGTGCCTAGAATCACAGAACCCCAACGTCTCTGAGCTGAAAGGGATTTCTCCACCCAAACGGGAATCCCCCAAGACATCATCTCTTGAAAAGTGGACCCTGAGAGCCTTTGCTTGAATACTGCTGTGGCCAGCTCCGAGGTCCTCCGCCCTATGTCTGCCACCAACGGAGGCCGTGCATTCAGAGTTGTAGCAAGGTCTGGCCTCCCTCCGTCCTTCCACAGGAAGAGGGCTCTTCCCTCTTTCCCTTCACTCCCTCCCTGTTTCATTCCATTCCCCCACTCCCACCCGATGGCCAGGGAGCCTGAGGCACGGACAAAAGGAGGGCAGGCAGCTCTCTTGGTCCTGTCCCTAGTGCTAGAGGACAAAGTGCCTCATTTTCCTCCTCCTCCTTCCTTGGAAGCTCCAAGGGACTTCCTGAGCATCCTTCCCAACACGGACATTTACTGGGCAGTAAGAGCATCTCTGACCTTCCAGTTATCCTCGGAGTTCCCTTCCGAAGGCCCAATTGCAGCTACTACCTTTTCTGAAATCATCACATCTCCGGTCTGATTGTCAGTCACCTGTGTGTGTATATGTATGGGGTGGGGGGGCGAAAGCGGATTCTCTCCTTACCAACCGTATCTGCCCGGCCCCACATGGTGTTCGCAGCTGCCATGACGGTCTTTGGAGTGGACCGAGGTTGGTGGAAGAGGGACTAGGCCGGAGGCGCGGCCAGGGCAGGGCAGGGCGGTGGAGGAGGGCAGGGGGACTGACCTTGTCTATCTGGTGGTGACTGTACACAGTGCTGTTACCCAAGTGGCCTTGTTTCTGGTCCTCTTTGTGGTAATTGGAGGGGAGGCTTCGTAGGTCCAAGGAAGGTGTCAACGTGTCCATGCCTCGAAGCAGATCCTCCTGGGGGCGCCCCAGCCAAGAGGAAGGGAAGTGTGAAGTGGGGAGAGCCCAGAAAGGAACATGGGCCAACGGGTCGGGCCAGCCCTTGTCAGGAGTTTCCCTCTCCCTCCAAAGCTCCAGCTTTCCCCCATGGATCCTGCCAGGCCTCCATCTTCCCCTTCTTCTCCGTCCTCCTGTCTTGGTTGGCCGCCTTTGTACCTCCTCCCTCACCCTTGTCTTCCTGCCCTTTACCAGGTCCTTGTACCCTCTCCTCCCTGGCCGAGTCTCCCTGTCCGTTCCTTCTGCATCCCCAGCCCTCGGGCCCCTGCCTGCTGGGAACCGCCTTCTCCCCCCCTCCCCCCCTCCCCCGTCACCGCCGGAGGAAGCATTGCCGCCCCCCCCCCCCCCCCCCCCCCCCCCCGCCTCCCGGCGTCCTCCGCGTCCCCCAGCCTTTCTTCCGCTCACCCGAAAGAGGAGGCGGTTGAGGCTACGGAAAAGACTGTGGATGCCCAGCAGCCCCATGGGGCCCAACTCCGGACCCTCAGAAGTGTCGGGCCCCCCGACGGAGTGGCTGTGCCCGCGGGCATGCTCGAGGATAGAGACGGGTGCAGCTTGGTCCTCGGGGGTAGCGGCCAGGAGCAGGAGCAGCATCAGCAGGGGCTGGGGCCACATGGCGGGGCGGGGCCTTGGAGGGGACGGAGAGGGGCGGAGGTCAGAAGCCCTGCCCCAGGCCCGGCCTAGAGCCCGCCCTCCTCCCGCAGCCGCCGAGCTCGGACCTCACCTGTGCGACACCCCACAGACCCTGGCTGCCGACCGGGAGAATCCACCCCCACTCCACGCACAACCGCCCGGTCCCGTGCCCCGCCACGCCCCCTCCGCTGTGGACCCCCCTCCCCCAGAGGATCCTGAGCGCCTCGAGGCTGTCACCCGACTAGAGCAGAGCAGGCTGGGAAATGGGGTCCGGAATCCAACATCCGGGCCCTCAAGTACCCAGGGGCTCTGCGTCCCCATAGTCCCGCTGCCCCCGTCCCGCCACCTTCCGGGGCAGCATGTGGAGCAGTCTGCGCCGCCCTTTCGGGAACCTCGGTGCCCCTTCCCCTGGCCCTGCCTTCGGACCCTTTCCTTGCCTCACCCCGTTCTCAGGGACCCCGTCGGCTTGCACCCCTGTCGATCTGGGACCCGGCCTGAGCGTGCAGTCCCCAACGACTGCTGACTTTGTGCCCAGAGGGCACAGGGAATGAGCCCTGCCACGCCCCAGCTGAGGTCACAAGGGTGCAGCTGGAGTCGTCACAGAGGCGCCAGGAGCACCCCTCCCCCCTCCCAACGGGGCCACCTCCCCTAGGTCTGGTCATTCCCCTCCACCCTGGGCTCGCTCGCCATTCTTTCTGGGTCCTCCAATGATCTCGCCTTTAACTATCAGCCTAAACCAGCTAGACAGACATTCGCCATCCTAATCTCTGCCCCATCCCGACTGGATGACCCTGAGCAAGTCATTTTAGTTCTCAGGGCTCTAGGGGAGACTAGAAGGTGCAGGGAAGGTCCTGACCAGCCCTAGAAGGAGTCTTCTCACCTGGACGGTCCTGCACCAATAAAATCTCAGGTCCAGGTCTGAGCCCTGTTTGTGTACACAGTAGGCACTAAATAAATGCTTGCGCAGGGTGGGCAGGGTCTGAATTCCCTGAGGGAGAGCTAGTGCTGCATCCTTTATTCTTTCCCAGAATCCCCAAGTGAATCATAGTTGAAGTTAAATCTTCTTTACAATAAACCTGACACCCATCATCTAGCCTGGGCTTGTAGACCCCTCAGCAATGAGCAACTCACTCTTTCCCAAGGGAGCCCATACCTCTGAGCTCCCTCTCCCACATCTACAAGCCCTTTTAGTGGGACATGGGGCAGGCTGCTCCTGGGCCTGGGAAAGGGGCAGTGGAGTCAGGCCATACGAATGGGGGAGCATGTTATGATCCTGGCCCAGGTTTATTATCAGTCAGTCAATCTACATCTAACAAGTGTCTGCTATGTGCCAGGCATCTTGGTAGGACACCGAGGTTAAAAAGAAAGGCAAATGTCCATTGCTGCCCTTGAGAAGCTCACAGTCTAACAGGGAGACAGCATGGAAAGAACTAAATAGAAACAAGATGTGTACAAAGCAAACTGGGGGGATTTGACAGAGGGGCTGCACTAACAGAGGGGAAGCAGGAAAGGCTTTGTGTAGAAGGTAAGACTTTAGCTGGGACTTGAAGGAAGCTGAGGAAGCCAGGAAGACTGTCACTGTGCTGCCCTCTACCCCCTTCCCAATGACTTGTCTTATTTATTTTGTGCTGATTCCTGTCTATGACTCCCTGTCTTGTCATCAGGTTTCTGATCCCATTGACTATCTTCAGAGTCACCTAATACTGTCCAACATCCACCGAGAATGCTGTGGTTAGGAAGGCTCTCCCTGAAAAAGAGACTATGGCAGTTTCATGCTGTTTCCTAGCCTCTTACTGTGTCTCCTCTATACTATAGTCCTCAGCTGAGGCAACATCTTCAGAGCAGCTATACCAGTGATGGTGAACCTACAGAACAGGTGCCAAAGACGGCATGCAAAGCACTCTCTGTGGGCACCTCTCACCCCTCAGAGTTTGTTACTGGAAAGGCAGAGTAGTGTGATATTGAAATCTCTAAGTACCAAGTATCTCTATTGCTATTGATCAGGAAATAGCTAAATCCTATCTTCTAAAGAATGGTCTGAATAGGGGTGAGTAGTTTTGAAATTCACAGTAGAAAGGAAAGAAAGAGAGGAAATGGCCAACCCTTCCAATATCTCTGCCAAGAAAACCTCAGATGGAGGCGTGGAAAGTTGGACGCGACTAAAAAGTGACTGAACAACACCTTAGAGGTTGTCACTGGGCTGTTGTGAAGATTGAATGAGGTAATATTTGTAAAGCCCTTAGCACAGTACCTGGCACATCACAGGTACCATCTAAATGTTAGCTATTATTAACTGTACAAACAAGATCTATACAGTATAACTTGGAGGAAAGGCGCTAACATTAAGGGGGAGCAGGATTCTGCAAAAGGCTTTTGG
This sequence comes from Monodelphis domestica, assembly GCF_027887165.1. Classification (NCBI taxonomy): domain Eukaryota; kingdom Metazoa; phylum Chordata; class Mammalia; order Didelphimorphia; family Didelphidae; genus Monodelphis; species Monodelphis domestica. The sequence continues at coordinate 443,693,293 of NC_077230.1, forward strand.
TGTTATATTCAACACTTTAAAAAATCCTTAGTAACAACTTTAAGACAAAAGGGCAAGGGCTGAGCAAATGGGGTTAAATGATTTGCCCAGGGTCATATGCCTGGGAAATGTCTGAGGCCCAATTCGAACCCAGGTCCATCCATTGTGTCAACTATAGCTACTCCACTTTTCATGTGTTACCTAGAGATCACACTGGCAGAATCAATCACCTCCCAGGGCTGGGTTCAAATACCCACAACAAAGTGGCATATTTGGTTTGTTGTCAGGTGGTGTCCGATGCCCAAAGCTCATTCTAATCCAGTTCATTATAAACTGAGCATGGCTGGATTTACCTTTTCTTTGAAGGCCTTTATCAAGGGTTCTTAATCTCCATTTGGTCCTAGATCCCTTTGGTATCCTGGCAAAGCTTAAGTATGGTCCCTTTCTCTGAATATGGCCCAGCAGACCTGGACGCCATGCCAGGGGTTCAAGTCCTAGCTCGTTGGATCAATTAAGTCTTCAGGTAGACTGGACCAACACTTGTGAGTCATCACTTCAGGTGACACAAATTACTTAGAGGGGACGTTGGTATGTCTGGATTTTATGGGAAAGACTCTGACAGTGGTGCAAAGGTTGACCATCCAGCTTGTCCAAAGCTGCTCATCGACCAGTGCCTTTTCAACCAAGCCTCTATTAGAGCATGGGCCGCCTGAGGTTTCAGAACTGAGAGGGTGTGCCTCAGAGGAAAGAGAATTGGATCTGTTGGAGTCAGAGGACCTGGTTCAAATCCTGCCTCTGAAGTTGGACTTGGGTTAGTCACTTCACCTCATTAGGTATCTGTTTCATTATCCTTAAAATCTGGGGGTTGGACTCAGTGGCCTCTAAAGGCCTTTCCATTTTGAGACTGGGGGTACTTGGACTTCCAAAAGAGGGGAGCTTCCCTGGGCTGGCCCTGGCCAGAGAATTTCTAATACCACCAGAACGTCTGTTTCTTTGTTCCTTTTTGAGTTTTTGGGGAGGCTGTGGGCCAAAGCTTGTGATGGCCCCTACGTCTCAGGAAGAGCTCTCCTTCATGGGGCACAGAGTTGTTATTAGTCGTCCTTCGTTTTCAGAGGACCAATGACATCACGAAGATGGGTGATGACTTTTGATTTCAGGGAGGCACGGTTGCACAAAGTCCTCAGACGCACTCTTTCATCTCCAACTGTACTATAAAGCAGTAGTCACCAGCGCAGTCTGCTACTGGCTAAGAAAGAGATTGGTGGATCCATGGACCAGATTAGAGGGAGATGACTTTAACAGCCTGGTGTTTGAGAAACCCAAAGACCCCAGCTCTGAGGGTACGAACGCGCTCCCAACCAAAACTGCTGGGAAATTGGGAAACAGTATGGCAGAAACTGGGTGTAGGCCAATAGCTCACACCCTCTACCAAGACACAGTCAAAATGGGTATCAGATTTAGACATAAAGGATGATCCCATAAAGAAATTGGGGGAATATGCAATAGTTTGCCTGGCAGATCTTTGGAGAAAGGAAGAACTTATCACCCAACAAGAGATAGAGAGCATTGTAAGATGCAAAATGAATAATTTTGATTCTATTAAGTTAAAAAGCTTTTGAACAAACAAAACTAATGTAACCAAGATTAGAAGGGGAACAATAACTTGGGGAAATTTTTTATAACATGTTTATGATAAAGGTCTAATTTATCAGATTTACAGAGAGCTGAGTCAAACGTATAAGAATCTGAGCCATTCCTCAATTGGTAAATGCTCAAAGGGTACAAACAAGCAATTTTCAGATGAAGAAATGTTCTAAATCCCTCTTGATTGGAGAAATGCAAATTAAAACAATGCTAATGAACCACCTCACTGCTATCAGATTGGCTAATACTAAAGGAAAGTGATAAATGTTGGAAGAGATGTGGCAAAATTGGGACACTAATGCATTGTTGGTGGAGTTGTGAATTGATCCAATCATTCTAGAAGGCAATTTGGAATTATGCACAAAAGACTAGAAAATTGTGCCTACCTTTTGATCCAGTAATACCACTACTGGGTCTGTATCTTCCTAAAAATCATTAAAAAATGGAAAAGGACCTACGTGTATAAAAATATTTATAGCAGCCCTTTTTTGTGGTGACAAAGAACAGGAAATTAAAGGGATGTCCATCAATTGAGGAATGGTTGAACAAATTGTGGTATACGATGGGGGTAGAATACTATTGTATTATAAGAAATGATGAACAGGATGATTTCAGAAAAAGCTATAAAGACCTACATGAACTGGTGGGGAATGAAATAGGCAGAACCAGGAGAACATGGTACACAGTAATGATAATATTGTCAAATGATCAACTGTGAAAGACTCAGCTACTCTCAGCAATACAATGATCCAGGACAATCCTGAGGGACTTATGATGGAGAATGCTGTCCACTTCCAGAGAGAGTTGGATGCAGATCAAACCATACTACTTTTCACATTAGTTATTTGGGGCATTTTGGTTTTGTGTGAGTATTCTCTAATGACAATGACCAATATGGCAGTATGTTTTGCGTGAAAATACATGCATGACTCAGATCAAGTTGCTTGCCATCTCCAAGAGGAGGGAGGTGTGGGGACCAAAACCTGAAACCCCATCTAGCAAAGCTCTAGGGCCATGAAAGGCAAAGCCTGAAACTCCATTCAGCAAAGCTGAAAAGCCCCACAGCCTCAAGATCCCCCCTCTTTTCTCAAACCCAATCACTAAATGTTCCTACAAAATCGCTGATGTATGTATTTCCTTGGGAATGGACATTACGAGATTACATGTTGTCTTATGATCTACAGAAATCACTGTGTAGACTTGAGGTAAACTAGATTACATCTTGCCACTTTATCAATCATTTAACTTCATTATGTAAGTTGAATCTTGTGCAAAATCCCTGGCTTCCTTTCTCCCCCTATAAAAACCGATGTAGCTTTCAATACATTTGCCTTGATAGTTACCAGCTTTCTCTCTCTCCAACCCCCGCTTTATTCTCTCTTATTTTCTTTCATTTCCCCTGTCCCTTCCTGGGGACCCTTGAATCATTTGTCAGGTAAGGCTTACAGGGAGGGAAGGGAATGTCAGAGGCAATTTGGATCTTCTAAGTTCAGAAAACACGCTGAAAATTGATCACATAGTTGGGGAAATGAAATATCTCTGGATACAAAAAAGGTGACCAGAGATATCCCGGGATGCCGCGGATGACCTTGGCCTCTTCAATGCTGACCAAGGTCTAAGTGCACCACCAGACCTCCGAGGCTGCTGGAACAAATTATTGGCCCATCATACCTGGGAAAGTCTTCACATTCTTGAGGCGGACATCCCCCCAACTCACGATAGCTTTGAGGCCATCGGTTGGTTACCCTCAACCTGGTTTAGTTCATCTGCCTAGATAGTTTCCTAGATGTGCATCCATGAGCCCCAGGTGAGAGTCATGAAGGGCTCCACAAGCTTTGACATCCTAGTCCTCCCTCTATACCCCGTTCGCCCCATTTACTGGGCATATAATGGAGAAGGATAAGAAGCAGAAACAGCAACCTGGTCGGTACTTTCAGGCAGCCCTGGAGGCTGGTGGAATGGGAAGAGCATGTATACTCCAGCATAGGCTTAGACGACCCCTTTGGGTCTCAGGCTAATGCTAGCCTGGAAGGCTTTGGAGAGCAGGAGCCACTGGAAACCTACTGGATTTGCCAGAAGAGGACACTGAGACAATATCCCACATATGAACTAGAGAGACTGGCTTTAAAGTGGTCTGTGTCTGAGAAGTTCCTGGGCTTTGAGGAACTAACAACCTACTGATCTGACCCAGCCTGAGATGGATGCTGCCTGCCAGAGCTATGCAGCAGCACAAGGAACCTAAGTTTAATATGAATGAACAGTTAGGGAACACGATTGGGTATGCTGATGCCCTGTGCTACATACATACACACACACACACACACATACATGGGTTTGACACATCAGTGAGCTTAGGTGATCTGTGAAAGGCAGAGGGATGAACCTTGGTCTCTTAGAAGGGTAACTGAGCAGGAAGAATGGTGTTTGCAGTAACACCAATCATGTATGATGTTCAACTACCAGTGACTTAACTAGTATCAACAAGGTAAGGATCCAGGACAGCTCCAAGGAACTCAAGATGAAAAAGGCTCTCCACCACCATAGAAAAAAAGTGATGGAGTCTGAATGCAGATTGAAGCATGCCATTCTTCACTTTATTTCCTCTTTACATTTTTTTAAATGTAAGCAATATGGGTCTTGTTTTACAACGTGATGAACACAGAAACACATATTGTATGATAATATATGTACAGCCTATATTATACTATCAGCCTTCTGGAGGTGGGGTAGGAGAGGAGAGAACATGGATCACAAAAATTATTAAAAATAACAAGGAGCAGATAGGTGGCTCAGTGGATTAAGAGTCAGACCTAGAGAAAGAAGGTCCTAGGTTCAAATCTGGCCTCAGGCACTTCTCAGCTGGGTGATCCTGGGCATGTCACTTAATCTGCTTTGCCTAGCCCTTACCACTCTTCAGCCTTGGAACCAGTGCATGGTATGGATTCTAAGACAGAAGGTAAGAATTTTAAAAAGTCATATTGACATGTAATCTGGGGGAAAAAAGGCAGCTGAGAGGCTGGCCAGATCCTGCCAGAGATTTTGGAACCAATCCACTTTGCCATCGAGTCCTTCTCTGGTGCTTCCCCTGTTTTCATTGTTTACGGAGCCTATTCAGGCAGAGAAAATGACAAATGATAAAATGGAAGCTTCTTGAGGGCTGGCACTATCTTGATTCTCTCCTGTATCTCTGGTGCTTAGCCCAGACCTTGAAACATAGAAAGCACTAAGTGAATGCATTTTTGTTCATTGATTTCATATATTATTCATTGGGCTGAATCAAATAAGAAAATCAATAGGGATAAGGGGAAAACCAAACACTGGTTCAAAGATCAGTTTCACCAACGCAGCAGCGTGGGGGAGATATCTTTAGAAGCTTAAAAGCTTCTTGGCATTCTTACGGACCACAAATCCAGGGATGTGGCAACCAAAAAAGTGAATGCATCTTGGGCTGCTTACAGGAATGGGGAAGTAGAAGCCTGTTTGTCCTCTGCTCTGATCAGACTACCTCAGCAGTTTTATGTTCAGTTTTGAGCCCTGCAGTTTAGGATATATTGGGAAGCCGGTGGACATGCAGAAGAAGGCAATCAGGATGATGAAGAGCCCTTAATCCTTATCATTTGAGAACCGGGGATGTTGAGCCTAGAGAAGAGAAGACTGGGAAGAAGGGGGTCATGTTCAAGAGGGATGAGACTTCTCTTTGACCAAGATAGCAGAATTAGAAGCAACAGGCAGATGTAGCAAAAGGGAAAATATAGGCTTGATATCCATTTTTTAAAATAACCTTTAGAAAAATTAGAGCTATTCCAAATTGGAATGGGGGCATGGAGTGGGGCAGCTGGGTTGCTCAATGGCTAGAGCCAGACCTGGAGATGGTCCCTCAAGGCTCTTCTGCCTTGGAATCAATATTTAGCATCCAGGGGGCAGTTGGGTAGCTCAGTGGATTGAGAGCCAGGCCCAGAGATGGGAGGTCCTGGGTTCATATCTGACTTCAGACACTTCCCAGTTGTGTGACCCTGGACAAGTCACTTGACCCCCATTGCCTAGCCCTTACCACTCTTCTGCCTTGGAGCCAAGACACAGTATTGACTCCAAGATGGAAGGTAAGGGTTTAAAAAATATTTAGCATCCATTCTTAGACAGAAGGTAAGGGCTGGCTGGTTGGTTTTAATTTAGAATGGCCAACTTTGAAAGAGTTGATAGTTTCATTACCTAAGATAGCTAGAAGCAGGAAAGGACAAGCAAACCCTTTTATCCAAGCAGAAAGCAAGTGGTTATCGGAGAAGTTAAGTAGGTTAGAAAACACCAGAAAATATAAAGTGGTGAAACTCTCTTGAGGAGAATGGGATATCACAGTTCAACCAAGAGGGTCCCTCATCTCATTCACTAAAGAATTGTCCAGTCTCCACCCTGGGAATCAGGACCAGGTTAAGGAATCACATTTGCCCTCTATGTCTAACCCTTTCCAAATTTTTCTTACTCCTCAGTTTGTCCCCAAGGAGAGCCTGGAATCAGGTGTGGCCTTTCTTGAAGGAGGAAAGTAGAAGGATAAATCTCTTCTCCCAGGTTGCTGTCCCAAGCCTGCCTCTTAGGCAGATTCCCACTGTTATGTCATCATTCTTTTCCCCAATGAGGAGAGTCTTACAAAAAAGTTACAAGCCTGAAGTCAGAGTCACATGTCCAGTATTCTTCTGCTTTACCCTTTTCCCCAAGAAGCTTTCCTTTGTCTTGTCCAATTCTAGGCTATTCTGAATTTTCTGAAATTGATTGGCTGTTCCCTTTTCTGTTCCCTCTTTTTTTAAATTTATTTAGAATATTTTTTTCCACAATTACATGATTCATGAACTCCTCTTCCCTTCCCTGCTTCTGGATCTGAGAAGCAATTCCCCAGGGTTACACAGGTATCATTGCTCAAGACCTATTTCCGTGTTATTCATATTTGCAGTAGAGTGACCTTTTAACATTAAAACTCGAATCCTATCCCCATCCAACCACGTGGTCGATCAGATGTTTTTCTTCTTCATGTCCGCTCCCACAGTTCTTTCTCTGGGTGTGGTGTGGAGAGCATTCTTTCTCAAAGTCCCTCAGGATCATCCTGGGTCATTGCATTGTCCCTCTATGTTTTATGAAGGCAGAATTTCTGGAACATGAAGGCTGAACTCCTCCCTTTACATTTCTATCAGTGCACTTAGAAATTTCCCATCAATCATCCAACAAGTATTTATCAATCTCATCCTAGATGCTAGACATTGGGGATAAAAAGCACAACCAGTCAGTCACCTGTATCAAGATGCTTACATCCTAGCCAGAGGAGGCAATCTGTACATATGGGTAAAAAGCCTAGAAACAAGGGGGTGGAGAAAGGTACTATCTTATGTTTTTTTCTGTTATCTCATAGAAATCTCAATTAATGAAGGGAGCAAAGAAACAGTGTCCTGTTGTGGGATTCACTCCGAGTCCAGTCCCATCCTCTGACCTTACTATAATCACCCCAAACTCCTATCAGATCAGGTTATTCACCCTCTGGTTCTGTAACTCCATCCCTGAACAATCCAGGTGCTGCTGGGCCCTGGGGGATAATCATACACCTCCTCTCCTGAGGTGTTACAAAGATGTGGAAAGTACTTTTTTTTTTTTTTGAAAAGGTAGGTTCCTAGGGCATAAATTTCCGCTCAGACAAAACCCACAAACTTTCCTCTGCTCTCCCCCCATGAGAATGTTCTTTAGATACCAGGTATCTTCTCCTTTCCCCTACAGGCATAAAAGGGGACACTGGCAATCATCTGATGTACTATCGTGGGGTTTCTGTGGGTTCCATTTTGGTTGCTCCATCTTCAGTGCCTCCTTTTTCTTGAGGTATCAGGGAGATTTCTGTCCTACGTCCTGAGATTGTTTCCACTTTCTAGGTGACAATACCACACTGTTGACCCATTTCAGACTGACAGTCCCAGATTATTTTGGAACATTTTGGTCTAATTCCCCTCCCATCTTATCCTTTATGATGTTTATTTTTTAAATGCAAGTAGAAGACTTTACATGTATTCTTGGTCAATCTCAAGCGATCAGTCTTTGCCCTGATGCTGGTTCTAGCTCATCTTGGTTTTTCACCTACAAATGACCAACCCCAGGCTACCTTCCTCTCCTTGATCTTTCATTGGCATTGGAAACTTGGGACGAGAAGCCCTTGGTAAAGGACGAATGGCCAGGGAACTTCTAGGGACAACCAGGACCCAATCAATTACTACTTCGACGAAGTCAATTTTACCAGCAAATTTAATGATTTTTATTTCTTACCCAGAGCTCAAGGACAGAAAGAGATTTGAAAAGCAAGATAACGGAAAAGCAAAGAAAATGGGCTGCGTGGGAGGATGCTGGAATCACCAGGAGGACAGGCCACTGGGAGTGGAGGGAGAAGAGGGTCCATATCTAGGTGACAGAATAATGGGGTCCCTGAGAGGGAAAGGGAGACAACAGGACACAGCCAAGGGGTGGAGGAGATAAAGAGAAAAGGAGCTAGAGAATAGGATGCCAGGATCTCAGAGTAGAGGAGGAAAGACTGGGGGATAAGAAGCCACATTCCCCAGGAAAGGAAGAGAAAAGGGGAGCCTGGCCAGAACGTTGAGACCTCCAGGAAGTAGAGAATCTAGTAGTCCACAGCAAGAAGTCATGAGTGTGAGGGGAGGTGGATCCCGCTGTGGTGGCCGCTAAAGTCCCTGGGGAAGACAGGAGAAGGGGTTGGGATGCTAAGTGGAGAGGGTGGCACAGAAGAGAGTTCTGGGGCTCAGACTCAGCAGTAAAGAAGATGCTGGGTGGGAAGAAACCAGAACGGAGTACAAGAGACTTACGATTTAGAGTAGGGACCCGTTAGTCACCCCCTCCTATTCCTGTTGGGGGCAGAATGCTGGGGGAAGGTACTCAAAGACAGCATGCTCTGGAGGATGCGTTGGAAGACAGGGAAGGTGGGGGACAGAATATTACTGGGTCCCTAGGGAGCGTTCTAGGTGCTCAGGGAAAGGACCTGGTTGGCCCAAGAAGGGAGAGGGATGTTGGGAAACAAGGTGCCAGGGTCCCTGTCTGAAAGGGAGCTGGGAGAACAAGAAGCCTAGATTTCTCTGGGGAGAAGGAGCTTTGGGGCAGGTCTCCAGGGTCCGCTGGAGGAGAGCTATATGGGAAACAGGATGTGGCTATATCAGGTAAGAGGAGAAGGTCCTGGGGGCAGGAGTTGGGGTCTCAGGTGGGGTAGGAGCTGTCTAAGAGTATCGCGAGAGCTTGTTGTAGACGTGATCCAGGTTCCTGCAGAGAAACATCGAGAGCGACATGACCCCGAGCTAGGGAGAGAGGAAGGAGACACGAGTGGGTCAGAAAGGGAGTCGGCAATGGGCTAAGGATAAGGGTGGGTGTGGGGTCAGGGCTCGCCGATCGGGGCACAGACGCAGGGGGAGAGGCCAGAGTCAGGGCCGGCGGGTACAGAAGCAGGGCATCGCCGGTCCTGGGTCTGAGCCAATCCTTTATTCAGGGCCCTGGGGCCCTAGCCTGCACACGGACGAGATAAACGACTGCCGCGAGGTCCGACGCTCCCGTGGCAGCCAGCGCCCCATCACGGTGGGTAGGCGACTCGGCACTGGGGCTCCCCACGAAGGGCACCTGTTGGCTGTGCACCAGGTGGGCAAGGTCGCCCCTGTCCCGTTGTTCCCGCCCTCCCCTGCAGTAGATGACTCGCCCTCCATCCCCTGGCGCCCGGTGTCCCAGCCCCTGGCGTATGGCAGCAGCGCCAGCGTCAGCCCCAACGCCACCACCTGCAAGGGGACATGCGCATCAGCCGGGCGGGCCCCTGGGCCTGCTCACCCTCTAGACTTGTGCCAGAACACATCTCGCACAGGCGAGAAGAGCGTCTTCCTGCCCCCTCCTAGGCCCAGCTGTGGGAGGGTCTCTTTCTGCCCTGACCGGTCGGATAAAAGACACACGCACAGACATAGACACAGACACAGACACGCTCTCTCACACGTACTTCTTTTCCCAGCCTCTTCTGATTACTTCGATAGCAATCCGAGGGAAAGGTTGGGATGGGTCCCCTCCCGCAGTAGCCAAGCTGCGGAGGGTTCCTTTCCATTTCTCACCATCGTCTCGTTCGGGATTCATCTGACTACTGCGGCCAACTGAGATAGAACCTACTCCGCCTCCCCATCTTTGGTCAATTGGCCTCATCTAACGGAGACTACGCCAGGCTAGACTATGAAGGGCCTCAGCCAATGGGATAGTATGAGCTTCCCACCTCTCAGCTAATCAGAGGAGTGGAGAGGGCGCGCGATCAGGGCGAATCCGTGATGGGCGGGTTTTAGTGCAGAATCTGGGAGGAGCGAGAAGAGGACCTGGTGCCAAGGTCCGCCCCACCCATGACAGGTGGCTTGGCCTCGGCATTTTTGGAAAAGGAAAGGACAGACGGGGGAGAGGGAGGAGCGGCGCTCCAGGCTCCGGAGGGGCAAACGGCCCCAGAAGGGCCCTCCTGGCGGGGGACAGGGTCCTCACCTCGAGCAGCCCCAGGCCCAGGCTGATGCCCACGATGGAGATGAGGTTGTTGTGCAGCCACGTGTAGAGGCTTCGAGAGCAGCCCTGTAGTGGCGGGGCTCGGGTTAGATCTACCCTCGCCCCAGAGCTCCTCCAGGGTCCCCCCCCAGACCCTTCCCCCGTGTCCTCTCCGCCCTGCGGGACCGTCCCCGAAACCCACCTCCTGGTAAACCGAGCTATCTGCTGGCAAGGAGCACAGCTCGCCCGAGTGCAGTCGGGTAGCGGTCCCGGGGACGCCGGGACCCGGCAGGACCCTGCTGGCCTTGGCCCCAGGCCCAGGGGCAGGCTGGCTGACTTTGGAGACCTCCGCAGGGCTCGGGGGGGCGCCCATGATCACCGATGTGTTCTGGCAGGAGCAGGGCACTCGCGGAACCGGCCCCAGCGTTTGGCTGCTCGGGGACATCAAGCTGCTGTTCGGGGACATCAAGCTGCTGCTCCGGGTGGTGGGGGAGGAGGTGAAGGCTCTTTCCCCGCCGCTGGGGGCCGAGCCATTAGGCCGAAGGGAGGACGCCAGCCACCAGTCCTGGGGAGAGTCCCAGCCGCAGCAGCGGAGCTGGTGACAGAGGGGCCGGGTCAGCGGGAGGCAGGTGCTCACGCACAGGCGGGGGCTGCTCCTGGCGGGCACAGAGGACCCTCGCCCTCGGGGTCACAGGGAGAGAGAGGGCGGCGGGGGGTCGCCAGGGCCAGGACTCCCACCTGGAACTGCACAAAATCCCAGTTCTCAGCCGTGCTGTACGCGTCTGGGTACTTGTGGTAGTTCTCGATAACGTCCAGGACGATAAGCTTCACCTTCCGTTCCAGCTGGCGGGGAGAAGGGGCGAGAGGGAGACGTAAGCCGGCTTCTCGGCTCCTCCTTTCTCCTCTCTCTCTTCCCCAGGCTCCCTGTGCCCCGCCCCGGCCTGCCTCTGCAGTCTAGCCTCGGGATTCCCATCTCCCACCTTCCCGGGCTTCATCCCAGCACGGCCTTCTCGCGCGCCCACCGCCCCTTCGGCTAGGCTCTCGGGCTCCCTCCCACTTCTCTTTGTGGCTCTCTCGGCTCCTCCCCCGTCCTCCTCTTTCGGCCAGCCCCGGCCCAGCCCCCTCCTTCTGCCTTGTTCCTGGCAGGTGTCTCAGCCTCAGTCTCCCCCCTGGCTCTTGCTCCGCCGCGGAAGGTCTCACTCACGGAGCCATGCTGGGTGTAGATGAGGACTCCTATTGTGATCTGGGCGGTAAACAGCAACAGCAGAAGACCAAAGTACTGAGGAGAGGGGTACGGTTAGGACCTGCATCCGGGGCTCAGGGGGAGCGGGGTGGGGGAGGAGCGGGACAGCCCTTGGAGCTGCTCTGGAGGGTGGACGGACCCTTGGGAAACAGAAGGCCGCGGGGGAGGGTCTCGGAGGACGTTGGGGGCATCTCCACGCTTGCGGGGTACCAGGAAGCATTGAGGGCCACTCACGAGGCCAAGGAGGCAGCGGATCTCCTTGAGGGCGCCAAGGCAGCCGAGGAAAGACAGGATGCCCGTGAAGATCCCAGAGATGGCCATGGCATAGGACCACACTTTCAGCGGTGTAAAGGACATGCCTGCAGACACCCAGAGAGCAGAGGGAGGGGGACTTCGAGAAGATGCGGCGCGGGAAGGGGGCGCTATAGAGCCCCGGAGGACTTCAGAGATCCTGGAATCCCACCCCGTCTTTTGACAAATGGGGAAAGTAAGACTCAGAAAGGGAAAGCGTCTTGGCCAAAGTCAAAAGGAAGCTGCTTGGGTCGAGCTAGGATGGCCTCCACCACCACGCTGCCTCCCAAGGTCCAGGTGAAGGCATCCCTGGGGGAGGGCGAGGGACAGCTAGGGTTGAGGTAGAAAATCTCTTACCCAGGAAGGAGGCAAAGCTGTTCTTGTCCACGAGGATCCACAGACCGAAGCAGAATATGAGGCTGCCCAGGACCTGAGGGGGCAGGGAGGGCTGAGTGGGCAGCCAGGCCCAAGATGGATCCGGGAGGACGGGGGAGGGGGGTGCTCAGGGCTTAGGGCAGGCAGGACCTGAGGGGGCAGGGAGGGCTGAGTGGGCAGCCAGGACCAAGATGGATCCGGGAGGACGGGGGAGGGGGGTGCTCAGGGCTTAGGGCAGGCAGGACCTGAGGGGGCAGGGAGGGCTGAGTGGGCAGCCAGGCCCAAGATGGATTCTGGAGGAGGGGGGACGCTCAGGGCTTAGGGCAGGGGCAACTCACGAAGAAGAAGATGTTGAAGACAAAGAGGAAATATTTGATGAGGCTCAGGCAGCCCTTCTCCGCCATGATCTTAACCTGGGGCTGTAGAGACAAGGAATCAGGAGATGCAGAGGCTCAGAGGTTCCCATACACACAGATAGCCAAGGCTGGAACTTCAAGTCCCAGGCCAGAGGCATTCCTGGGGCTCTCAAGCCAACCCTCCTCCCTTCCCAGTTTCAGCCAAGGGTACCAACATGTCCCATAGCCACTCAGGCTGGCAGCTCTGGTGTGATTCTTGTTCCCTGAAACCCAATGGGCTCCAGATCCAATCAGTTCTCATCTGGATATCACTTCTTCATCAACAAGAGAGCCAGGCCTAGGTTCAAATCTGGTTTCAGACACTTCCCAGCTGGGTGACCCTGGGCCAGTCACTTGACCCCCATTGCCTAGCCCTTATCACTCTTCTGCCTTGGAGCCAATACACAGTATTGATTCCAAGATGGAAGGTGAGGGTTTTAATTAAAAACAAAAAACAAGAGAGAACAGATCGGCCAATGGAGTGTACAGCAGTAAAGACATCTTTTGCAGCCTGCCCCCCACCCCCGTTTCTCTAATCCCACTGGGGCACTCCTTTGGGATTCAGCCCTTTCCAGCTTCTCTCTTGGACTATCCCATCATTTATTTAAATGCCTAACATGGCTCAGGGGCTGCAATCTGGCCAGTCCTTGCCCTCAGGGAGTTTTCATTCTATCATTAGGGGCACACAACACACAAAGTACAGAGTAAATGGGGTAGGGGTCAGAGGGGCTGGCAATTTAGGGGACTGGGAAAGAGCTCCTATTGGAAATGAGCTTGAAAGCAACTCAGGGAATCCACTCAAAAAAAGCAACACCAAAGAATAGACATCTAACTGGTCTACCTGCCTCCAGGCTCTCCCTGTGCCTTCCATTTATTATTTACACACTGCCCTAGCTAGGGATCTTCCTAAGGCTCTACTCTGCTCTAAGGCCTTCCATGGCTCTTCCCTGCCGGCAGGATACTTTTATCTCCCAAGCTCCCTTTCTGAAGTTAGGTCTCACTACCCCATCCTCCCCAGACTCTAGCCAAGGTGCTGAAGTGGATAGAGGAGCTCTGGGCCTGGAGTCAGGAAGACTCATCTCTCTGAGTTCAAATCTGGACTCAGATGCTGCCTAGCTGTGTGACCCTGGGCAAATCACTTAATCTAGTTTGCCTCAGTTTCCTTATATGTCAAATGAGCTGGCAAGGAATTGCCAGGAAATGGCACTCCAAGCCACTTTGCCAAGAAGATACCGAATGAGGCCATGAAGAGTCAAGTATGACAAAAATAACATACTCCAGCCAATATAAGGGAACTTCCTTCCTGTTTTCTGGTCTTTCCTTTCTTCTGCTCCCATATTCAGGTCTGGAACAAACAGCTTCCTTCCAAGAGAGATGGAGGAAGACTACCTTATGGTTATAGCCTCTTAGCTCTCTGATCAATGGAAGGAATCTCCATCTTAATGGATTCCCATACATTTAAAATTCTCTCTACTTTCTGGAACCTCACCTCTAGAGGGGAGTAGTTCAGAAAGAAGAGTGTTATGAGGGCCTGGGTTCAAATCCCACATCCGGTACTTGCTACTGGTGTGACCCTGGGTGAGTCAAGACCTCAGTTGCTATTTTGTAAACCGAGAAACTTGGGTTTGGTGACCTCTTCCAGTTCTCAATCTGTGATCCTTCAATGCTGTGACCTTTCTTCAAACTTCCAACTCCAGCACAGCTTTCTCCTGAAGCCCAAGGGACCTCTATCTCTTCAGACTGTTCCAGAGTCTTAGCTTTAGCCTATCCTTGCCACATAGTTTTCTGTCAATCCATCTTGCTTCTCTCTTTAGATTGTAAGCTCTTTGAGAGCAAGGACTGCATTACTTTCAAGCTCAGGGCCTTGTAAACAGTAGGTGCTTAATGTGAAAAGGAGAGAGGGAAATAAAGAGGGGACAAACTGAGGGGGGCCATGTTCCACAAAGAAAGCTCTAAAAGAGGAAGCACCTCTAGGCCCTGACCCCTCCCAGCTTCCCCAGCCCAACACACACACACCTCCTCTAGGTGCCTGGTCTCCTTAGACCTCTCTGAACCCCTAGTTTCCTTGGAGCCCCTAATGTCCAGATAACTGAATCGAGTGCTGGTCTTCTCAGCCCTTCTAGAACTGTTGGTTTTCTCAGAAGGCACTGCATCTTTGATCTCAGGCTCCTGAGAACTGTCTTGGGTCCTGGTCTTCTCAGTCTCTCCAGGTTCTCTGCTCTCTCCAATTGTCACTGAGCTTATCTTTAAAACTAAACCCCTGGTCCCCTCAGATCCCCCTGGATCCCTGATCTCAGTCTCCTCTGGCCTGGCCTCAGATCTTTCTGGGTCCCTGGTGTTCTTAGTGTCCTCTGGGTTACTGTTCTCCTTATTCTCCTCTAGATCCTTAGTTTCTATGTCCCCTGAGGTCTCCCTCTTATCTGAAATCTCATCTAGCCACCTGACCCCCTGTGGTCTCCTCAGGGTCCTGGAAGCTCTGGTCTCCTTAGTGTCCCCTGGGCTCCTGATCCCTTTAGTCTCCTCTGGGTCCCTGTTCTCCTCAGTCTCCCCTTGGCCCCTAATCTCCTTGGATCCCTCTGGGTCCCTAAGCTCAGTCTCTTCTGGGCCCCTGAACTCCTCTTCACTCTCCTGTGGGCCTCTGGTCTCCTCAAATCCCTCTGGGGTCCTGATTTCCTCAACCCCCAGTGGACCACTGGTCTCCTCAGAGCTCTGGGGTTCCCCTGCCTCCTCTGATTCCCTGGTCCCTGCCGTCCCTAAGTCCTGGAGGGACCTCTCCTGCCTCTCCATGGCTCTGGGGATATGGAGATATAGAGAGGGATGGTCTGTGGGTCCAGGGCAGCTCCTGTTTGGGCTCTGCCTTCATCCAGATCTCCTCTTTAGCCTAGCCCAAGCCAGACCAGGCTCTACCTCACAGAGCCTGGATGACTTCATGGACTCCTGGGAGGCTGGCTTTGGCTCAGTCTGCCCCTTAGGCTGCCCCTCTGCCTTTTCTCTCTCCCTCTGTGTTCGTTTCTCCTCCCCAGAGGCTGAGAGGAAGCCAGAATGTCTTCGCTGGCAGGGACCTTGGAGAAAATGGAACTCGAGCCCCTCATCTGTCAGAGGAGGACAGTGAGGCCACACCTGGGGTGTCTCCCTGCCTCAGAGTCCCAGTATGTCTTTCTGCCCCCTTTGCCTTGCTCTCTTGGCCCTTCCCAGCATACCTTCTCTCGCTCTGACTCTCCCCCCACCCCCACCGTGTCCCAGGATCTCTCTGTCTCTGGGGCTCAGCCTCCGAGGGGTTTTCCCTGGTTCTCTGCCCTTGGCACCTGGGCTTTGGCGGGACCCCTTGGGGCAGAGCATCCACAGACTCCCCACCCCCACCCCAGGAAGTGCAGTGGCTTCCTCCTGGGTCACAGGCGACGCCTGAGGAAGTGGGGGGAAGGGCAGCGACCAGGAGAGGAGAGCACCAAGGCTCTCGGTGGCCCACGGTGACGCGGGGTTAGGGTAGGGTGAAGGCGATGGGGGGAAGACTCAGGGGCTGGGACCTCGTGTTGGAGGTGCGCGGGGACAGCAATGGAGAGAGCCACGGAGTCGCCCGGTAACGAATAACGGGCTTGGCAGTGTTCTTCTCTTAATACTTTGAGATCTCTAGTTGAGATGCGGGAGAGTGTTGGAAGAGGCGGGAGACTCAGACGCTTGGGGAAAGTAGAAAGGGGAAGGGGGATATTTCTGAAGGGCTTGGAGATCCATTTCCGCCTGTGACTACAAGTGTGAGTGTGTGTGTCGTGCGCGCGCGAGCGAGAGCAAGCACAAGGAGGACCGAGGATGCCTCGGCGTCATCCTTAAGCGTTTAGATTATCCATTCCGGAGCTCGTGTGTGTGTGACCTGAAGGGCGGAGAAAGTTGGCCAGGTGCCCCTCGAGCGCTTAGAGATGCCCCCCCCCCCCCAGCTGAAGGTAAGGTCCGCTCACCTCGGAAGAAGCTCGGCTCAGGCCCGGAAGGACCGCGGCTAGGCTGGGTGACCGAGCGGCCACCTAGGTTTTGGATGGATCGTTAGACTTGGGTGCCCGGGGCCACCAGGCAGGCGTAGGGAGGGAGCCGGCTTTCTCGCCTCCCACCTGGCCCGGGAAAGAGAAGGCACGAACTGACTGGTGCTCGGAGGGGGCGGGGCCAGGGTCCTAGAGGCCCCTCCCCTGGAAGCCTTGGGTTTGAGGCTGCTCGCGGTCTGCTCGGACTCCGCCCACGAAGCCGCCGGCTTCGGCACTCTCCCCGGGCCCGGAGAGACCTGGCGTTCTGGTTTGGGGGGGCTCCAGCGTTCCATGTCGAGGCTCTGGGGGGACGGAGGCAGCCCCCGAGTTCTAAGCTGAGTTCTCGCCTTTGTGTCGGGGAATACCTCTTCGGACCTCCGTGTCCCCAAGGGCGCGATCGGGGGTTGGGCTCCGTCTCCAGGAAGGGGCCCTGTAGCCTAACTCGGGGGTCTCTGCACTGGCCCCCCGGGGTGCTGGGTTTGACCTAGAAAGCCCCGGAAACAGTCCAAGCGGGCGCTGGGCCGCGGGGCGGCACGCCGTGCCCCACTCCCAGACCCTTCTCTCCTTCCTGGCTCCCTAGGCAGGCACGGCTCTCCTGTACGTTTTCGTGCCGCCCACCGCGGGGGTCCCCCAGTTATTTTTGGAGCTGCCCCGGGGCTCTGCAGGGTCTGCTTGTCGTTCCACCCCCGGAGTAGCCAGCTGCAGGGAACCTCTGCTTAGCCTTCACCCCCCCCCCCTTCCATCTTTCCTGTGACATCTTCACCCTCCAACATGCAAGCAAATGTACAGGAAGAAAGGGGTGCCCCCAGGGGCATGGGCCCAGCCCGCTGCGTGACCGCCTTTCCGAAACTCAGTTTACCCAACTGTAACCTTCATTAAGTTCATCTCAACAGACACAAAGCACTCCTGTTCCGGGGGCGGAAGATCCAAGAACAGAAAGGAAAGTTCCTGCCCTCCAGGGGGCTACTTTCTATCGGGAAAGAGAAGCCAAACAAATCCGGGACAGAAGAGATGCAAAGGATTTCCGGATGCGGGTGGGAAAGAGGGGGTGGTGGAGGTGGCCCAAGAGAGGAGGCTGGGCGCTGGGGATTTGAGGTTAAACTGAGGAGGGAGAATATTAGCCGTCCCAAAAGCAGGAAGGGGAGAGAATGGGGTGTCTGTCGGGTAGGGGAACCAGGAGAGGAAGCATGAGAAACAACAGGAAATGCCAGTCTGGAGCCTGATGATGGGCGCAGGACAGGTTAAAGAGGCAAGAGCCCGCAGGCAGAGATCATTAGGAGTCTCCTGCAGTTACTCCACAATCCATGATGGATTGAGGCAGCAAGACAGGGTTAGGAAGACCCAAGTTCAAATCCAGCCTCAGGCACTGACCCATGTGACCCTTAGGCAAGCTACTCAACACTGTTGGCCTCGGTTTCCTCATCTGTAAAATGAGCCAGAGAAGGAAATGGCAAAGCATTCCAGTATGTTGGCCAAGAAAACCCCAAAGGGGCTCCCAATGAGTCATACCCAACTGAATACCAAATGAAGTATCTGTGCCATGACAGAGATTGGAGACGGAGAGGATGGGTTGCCTTTGGCAGAAACAGGGAAGGCAGGGAAAGGTTGGATGTAAAATCTCTATCAGCTTGCTTGTCATCTCAGGGAGGGGGGAGGGCAGGGAGGAAGACTCAGAAGAAGGCAGAGAGTTTGGAACTCAAACCTTTTTAAAAATGAATGTTAAAATTGTTTTTATGTGCAATAGGGGAAAACTAAAATATTATTTAAAAATAACTTTAAAAACCCCTAGTAAAATGTCTTCCTGGCTTTAAAAAATGATGGATGTAGAGGAGGGAGAATGAACTCTATTTGGGGGCTTGACCTCCACAGGCCTCTGTTTCCCAGGGCCTATCCTGGACCTTGTGGCAGCCACAGTATACAGAGTACTAGACTAGAGTCAGGAAGGGCTGACCTCAGACACTCCCTAGCTCTGTGTCCCTCGGTATGTGTCAACTTCTGTTTCCTCATCTGTAAAATGGGTATACAAGTCACCTCCCAGGGCTGTCATGAGGGATGAATGAGATGCTATTTATAAAGCACTTTGGCATCCAGGGCACGGGGGATAAGACCTGATCCCACAGGGGTTATTTCCTGTTCTGAGATCTGTTGGGTTTGTAAACCAGAGACAGAGGGAAGAGTAATGAGGCAACAGGATGGAAAGATGGAGGCAGCCAGGCACTCTCTCTCTCAGACAATCTGGAGAGAGTACAGGGGTGGGGGGATTTGTGATAGGATCTAAGAGTATTTCTGGCTGAGAAAACATTTCAAAAGCGCTTATGATGAAAAAATTCTAGGAATGCAAAGACTAAAGTGAGGGATTCCCTGCGTAGAAGGAACCTTTAATCTTGGAAAGGAGAAAACTGAGCGAGAACCTGAGTATCATGTGCTTGTTTTTGAAGATGGGTTAGACAATTGGCTTGGCCTGGGGAGCCATGGGGGATGTTGCATCTGGGCAGATTTAGGCTCCCTGTAAGTGTAAAATGTCATAGTAAGTCTCCATAGCATCACTGCCTTCCATAGTCAGGATAGTGGATGGAAGAGCTCCTCCGAGTGCAAGCCATGCCTGTGCCACCAGGGGTCAAGCCGAGCTCTTAGCTGCTCCAGCTCCCTGCATGTATCTTAAAGTATGTGAGGCAGGTCCCCATTTGGGTCCTCACAGCTTCAAGTCCATGTTCACTGCCCATGGGAGAAGAGACTGTCCTGGACCCCACAGCACTCCCAGCCTGCCTTGGGAATCGGACCAAGATGTCTCTCATCTCACTGAATCTATAGTTGTATGCATAAAGATGGTCATAATTTAATATCTCATTACTTTACCAAAATGGCTCAGCCCCCATGCCACCAAGATTCTCATCTCCTTCCCACTTTCACATGACTCAAAGGATGAAGACAATCATCATGGAATAGAATTGGAAAGTGTTTTACAGTTCTAATTAAGCCATTCCCCAATGGATAAATGGGCAAGAGACATGAATAGGCAATTCTCAGATAAAGAAATCAAAACTATTAATAAGCACATGAAAAAGTGTCCTAAATCTCTTATAATCAGAGAGATGCAAATCAAAACAACTCTGAGGTATCACCTCACACCTAGCAGATTGGCTAACATGACATCTATGGAAAGTAATGAATGCTGGAGGGGATGTGGCAAAGTGGGGACATTAATTCATTGCTGGTGGAGTTGTGAACTGATCCAACCATTCTGGAGGGCAATCTGGAACTATGCCCAAAGGGCAATAAAAGACTGTCTGCCCTTTGATCCAGCCATAGCACTGCTGGGTTTGTAGCCCAAAGAGATCATAAGGAAAAAGACTTGTTCAAGAATATTCACAGCTGCGCTCTTTGTGGTGGCAAAACTGAAAAACAAGGGGCTGCCCTCTGATTGGAGAATGGCTGAACATACTGTGGTATATGTTGGTGATGGAATACTATTGTGCTCAAAGGAATGATGAACTGGAGGGATTCCATGTGAACTGGAACAACCTCCAGGAATTGATGCAGAGTGAAAGGAGCAGAACCAGAAGCACATTATACACAGAGACAGATACCATGTGGCACAATTGAATTTACTAGCAGCAATGCAATGATCCAGGACAATTCTGAGGGACTTATGAGAAAGAACACTATCCCCATCCAGAGAAAGAACCATGGGAGCAGAAACACAGAAGAAAAAACAACTGCTTGATCACATGGGTCAATGGAGATAGGATTGGGGATGTAGACTCTAAGTGATCATCCTAGTGCAAACATCAGTAATATGGAAATAGGTCTTGATCAATGAGAGTGTAAAATTCAGTGGAATTGCATGTCCACCCCCACGGGGGTCGGGGGGGAAGGAGGGGAGAGAAAGAGCATGAATCTTGTAACCATGGAAACATATTCTAAATTAATTAATTAAATAACAATTTCTGAAATAAAAGAAAAAAGAAATCAGATTACTTTCCCGTTGTAACAATATGGACTCAGAAGCTGGAGATATATAATGAAGAAATCTTTGCTGTAGTAAGTGCTGAAAAAAATATTTATGAGATTACAAAAAAAGAATGTGCAGTTCCTCAAAGAAAGAAATTTTGCCATTTTAGTTGTTAGATACCAAGTGCCTAGCGTTTTCCCTGATATATAATATTCCTAATACTGTTTAAGTTAAAAAAATAAAATGTCCGATGACCTGCCTCTTTTTAATATCTTGAGTTTTAGCCACACTTTCTCCAAAAGAAGATCATCATGTGTACAGAAGATGCAATCAGGCATCTCCCCATATTCAAGTGACACCCTCTGGGAGGGTGCAGCTAGGTGGCACAGGAATAGAGAGCCAGACTTAAAGTTGAGAGGACCTGAATTCAAATCTGGCCTCAGACCCTTCCCAGCTGTGTGACCCTGGGCAAGTCACTTATCCTCCCTTGCCCTTCTGTCTTAGAATTGGTAAAGGTTTCAAAAGAAAATGGTGACCCTGACTTCCAGTGGCCACTAGAGAGAGATGCTGAGGTCTCCACTGACAATCCTGTCCCCCTCCAATCCCTGTCCTTCAGCCCTGGCTCCATGTGCAAGTTACACGTGTTCTTTGGGCACGTGCATCTCTCAATAACACCCTTATTTTTGGCACCTTCTTGGGTTAATCCCACACAAATTACAAAGATTTCGTGTCTCTTTTAAGGTTTCAGGATGGAAATGAGACAGAGGAATTTAGAGGAGAGAAGAGTCAGCTGAAGCCATCTCAAACACTGCTTACTGGAAAAGCATCCTAACAATGGGAGTCGCTCCGAAATTAGAGCAGGCTGCCTTGGGAAGGACTGGCCTCCCCTCCCTGGAGGCCTCCAAGCAGAGAGTGGTGGGAGGATTCTTATTCAGGCTCAGACACTTGGGGGCCATCTTCAGTTTGGACGTTTTGGGGATGGCTGGCATAAGGGTGTTTGGGGGTGAAATGGAGGGAGGGAATAAAGGTGTCCCCCTTTTCACTCTCCCCAAGAATGCAGCTGGTAGAGAGGTGGTCTGTCTGAGAAGCCAGCCCACGCCTACAGTATGTGGCTCAACCAGCTTGGCACAGAGCTGGGCACCAGGGTCCTGAATTATGCACCTCAATGCAAGATGGAAACCGAGTTTATTGATGTCTTTGGGGACTATGGGAAGAGGGGTGGGGAACTGATGGGGAGAGGCTTCCCCCAGGGGGCTGGGTACCACACTGAGTTCCTCTGCAGCCTGGGCATCCCATCACCTCCATGGCTCACAGGAAGCATGGCTCTGCCCCTTACTGTGGTGGCTTCCTACTTGGCCCTTCCTCATCTCTTCCCTGCTCTGTGACCATCTGGTTCTTGGGCTTTCACCCAGCGCTCAGATCCACTTCCCAGCCACGTTTCGTGTAGCATACCAGGCATGGAAGTTTGGTTGATGTATTAGATACTTGGTCAGATCCATTCATGATCAATGTATCGGCAGTTCTAAGGGCAGGAGAACTCCTGAGCCACCCCAAAGGCTTAGCCCTCCCCTTGTCACACCTCATTCCTCTGAAAAGCACATGTCAGGGGAATCTCCTCCTCCTCTGATCTTGCCTTTGTCTATTCAACCAATGTTAAGACCTCTGCTAGGTAACGTATTCATTGATCTCCTCTCAATCCACAACAAATGCTGAGTTCTTCCTTCTAGCTCTCTTTAGCTTTCCCAGTGCCACTCTTGGCCACGTGCTTTCTATCTCGAAATTCCTACTTCCACGTGTTCTCTTGTGTCTCATATTTTCCTTTAATTAATTTTCAAAGGAAAATATTACAAGGAGCCAGCGCCACTCCCTATATCAATTAACTTGTCTGTGAGTCTTCATGTATCACCCATGTTTCTCAGGCTCCCTTCTCCTTCTCAAGCTACAACCCACAAAGGAAAATTACATAGCAACTGCTGGTCGGATTGTTATATTTCATGACTCTGAGGTCACCACATCTATCTTTTCATGGTCATCTTTGAGAACAGCAGTGTGACCTGGCTCTATGGGCTCAAAAGGTGACCAAGGCCAGAGGAGAGATGGGCTGCCACGGAGCCTCAGAACCCAGGGAGACTCAGGAGGGGGCCAGAGAGCCTTGTGAAAAGGCAGATGGCCCAAAGGATGCCCAAAGACATGTTGGCAGACACCCCTGAGAATCTGAAGGATTTTCAATACGAGCCCCTATCAGGTATGTTCTCCAAGATCAGTCAGCTAACCAGAGTTTTTTAAAAGGGGGCATTGAAAGAGAAAATATATAAGGAGAGTTGATACCCCAGAATACTCTCCAACATAGGGAACCCATACCACAGGCCAGGGGAAAGTGGACTCAAAGTTAGAAAGCACATGGTATAAGGGACAATTCCAGCTCCTGGATGGGTGACAATCCCTTGTTTTTTTCCTGGAGTCCTCAGGAAGTTCCCCCCAGGTGTTGGCGGGGCTCTCCCTGGGCCCTGAATGTCAGTTCTCCTGTAGTGATGGTGGAAGCTTCAGTTCTTTCCTTGCCCCCTGAAGCCTCCCAGCTTCCTGGTTCCTCATCTATCACTTCTCGGGTGGATGTATTTTCAGGGGTGAGTGGAGGGGCAGCAAATCTCCGGGCAAATGTCTTCCCTTCTCTGATGTCCTTAGGCCAGAGGTGTATCTAAATCTCCCAAGACATTTCCTTCCCTGATTTCATCCAGTGGCTTAAAACAGTTTCCCTCTCATACCTCATTTACTACTTTTGCTCGATTGCTTGATTCAATTGAGGCAAAGAGAGCCCCTTGGGATCTAGTGTACACCTTTGAATGATTCTGTAACTCAGTGAAAGGGTAGCTGGACATGGAGTCAGGAAGACCTGTGTTACCCTAGGCAAGTCACACAACCTATCTGCCTCAGTTTCCTTATCTGTAAAATGGGCACAACAACAGCACCTGCCTCCCAGGGTTGTTGCAAGGATCAAATGAAATAATAGTAGGACAGTATTTTGCAAACCTTAAAGGACTCTGGAAAAGCTAGTTCTTTTTTTATGTTTTGGAAAATTGTGTTTAATTAATTTAGAATGTTTCCATGGTTATAAGATTCATGTTCTTTCTCCCCCTCCTTCCCCCCACCCTCATAGCTGATGTGCAATTCCACTGGGTTTTACATGTGTAATTGATAAAAACCTATTTCCATATTATTAATATTTGCATTGGGGTGATCTCTTAGAGTCTACATCCCCAATCATATTCCCATCGACCCATGTGATCAAGCAGGTGTTTTTCTTCTGTGTTTCCGCTCCCACAGTTCTTTCTCCGCATGTGGATGGTGTTCTTTCTCATAAGTCCCTCAGAATTGTTCTGGATCATTTCATTGCTACTAGTAGAGAAGTCCATTACATTCGATTGTACCACAGTGGTGGTACTGCTGGTTCTGCTCCTCTCACTTTGAATCAGTTCATGGAGGTCTTTCCAGTTCACATGGAATTCCTCCACTTTATTATTCCTTGGAGCACAATAGTATTCCATCACCAACATATACCACGATTTGTTCAGCCATTCCCCAATTGATGGGCATCCTCTTGTTTTCCAATTTTTGGCCACCACAAAGAGCACAGCTATGAATATTCTTGTACAAGTCATTTTCCCCATGATCTCTTTGGGGTACAAACCCAGTGTGCTAATTCTTGTTGTTGATTGTGGAAGATCTCTTTAGCGACACTCCTAGGGGTTAGTTAGGGAAATAGCATAGTAGAATATATTTGACTCATAGTCTAATACTACAGCAGATTCCTAGCTTCCTTCCAAGATCCACTCCAGGCTTATTTTCCACAAAGGGCTTTTCCTGACCTCCACTGCTAGCATTTTCCTCCATCTGTTGAGGCTCCTCTGCAGAGCCTTGGTATTTAATCGGTTGAGCCAGGAAGCATTTACTTAGCGGTCGCTCTGTGCCAGCCCTTCGGTAGGGAGGCTGTCCGCTGGGGTGTTGTGTGGGTGCACCAAATGGATCTGGCCAGATGTGGCTCCCAAGGAGGCAAGGAAAGGGATTTTGAGATATCCATGCCAAGGATGGGCTCCTCCCCTTGCCCTTGCCCAAAGGTTGGAGCCAGAGGCTGGCTCTTCTGCTCTCCTCCTCAGAGGAGGGTGACTTTCATCTTCTCCCTTAAATACGATTAGTTAAGAAGAAATAATTCTTAGGTTAAAATGGCCCTGTTGCTTTCTCTCCCCCAATGGGGCAAAAGTACCCCAAGCTCTATAGCCAGTGACTTCACTGCCTTCCCCCCAATGCCAGATTATTAATGAATGGATGGAGAAAATGGCAAATAAACTCATTTATCCGAGTCAAGAGCAAAACCGAAGTCAGAGAAAGTATACAGAGGAGAACAGCTACCAGATAATACACAAGGGGAAATGACTGTTCCTGTAGGGAGCACAATTATCTCCATCCACCAAGAGAGGCCATCTTGGCTCTTGCCCAAGGGGAAATTCTGGGAAGAGTCTGGTGTGGACAGCTTGGAGGGAGAACATGCTGGCTTCTTCCCAGAGCAGAGGAGTCTGGAACTGCATGTCTTCTTGCTTGGAGTCTCTCCTCTCCAGCTCAACCAACTCTGACTCTCATGAAGGCAGTCTCAGACCACTAAGTTATCAATCTCAACCACTCTGGACAGTCTCCTGTAAATGGCATTTGAGCCACAGTTTACAGATGGGCCTGTTAGGATTCAATCCAACATTAGGCTCCTCCAATGGGTCAGGCACTGGGTATACAAAAAGAGTGAAGATGGTCCTGCCTTCAAGGAGCTTCCAGTCGACTAGAGGAGGCAACCTATAAGCCAGAATGACTCCTAGACTGTAAGCCTGAGAAACCTGGATGATGGTGTTGCCCTCCACAGGAAAAGGGAAGGTTGGAGGTGAGGAGGATTTAGGGGGAAAGAGAATAAGCTTCATTTTAGACATATTGGGTTTAAGATGTTTACTGGATGTCCAGTTCAAAATGCCTGAAGGGCAATCAGAAATGTGAGATTGGAGGCCAGCAAAGAGAGGTTGATTTGGGAATCATCAGCATAAATATGACCATTAAATCCATGGCAGCTGATGAGATGACCAAGTAAAGTGGTCTAGAGAGAGCAGAGAAAAGGACAGAGGATAGAACCTTGAGGGACTCTTTTGGTGAGAGGTTGTTATCTGTATGAGGATCCAGCAAAGGAGACAGAGCAGGAATGGTCAGAGAAGCAGGAGGAGAACCAGGAGAGAGTAGGATGTCCTGAAAACCTAGAGAGAAGAGGGTATCAAGGAGGAGAGAGTGATCACCTGTATCAAGGGCTTCAGAAAGATTCAGGAGAATGAGGACCGAGAGCTAAAAGATCATTGGTCACTCTGGAGAAAGCAGTTGATTAAATATGAAACAGTCCCCATCCTCAAGGAGCTCACATTCTTTTTTTTTTTTACTTCCTGTCTTAGTTCTGAGTATCTGTTCCAAGGCAGAAGAATGGGAAGGGTTAAGCAATAGGGGTTAAGTGCCCTGTCCAGCATCAAACAAGGCTAGGAAGTGTCTGAGACCAGATATGAACCCAAGACCTCTCCTTTCCAGACCTGGCTCTCTATCCACTGAGCTACCTAGCTGCCCCAAGTTCAATGCTTTTTAAAATATCATAAAGCAAATTCTTAAAAGAGAAGCAACCAGGAATAAATCCAATATTCCACAAATGGGTTCCTACATATAAGCTGTTTAAATTAGGGAAGAACTAAACTAAACCTCTGGCTAAATGCTAGCAAGCTGCCAAACTGGGGGCTCTGAGCTATAATGATATTATTCCTAACTTAATAAAAACTTCCTAAAGGAGAAGAGAGAACCTTGTGGTCCTAATAGTCCATCATATTGCTTTGGTTAAAATGAACTGATTATTGTAACCTTGTAACTGATGACATCTCCAGAGACCAAGGGAAGAAGTTAGGAAAGGATGATGAGAATTCTTACTGGTTTCCATCTCCCTCTGAAGCACCAGTATTTACCATACTGTATGTTACAAGTGCATGAGTGTAGTGCATTGTTGCAGCTATGAACTGATCCAACCATTCTGGAGATCAATTTGAAACTATGCCCAAAAGGCGATAAAACTGCATTCATTAATGCTGCTTCTAGGTCTCCATCTCAATGAGATTTTTTATTTTTTAGAGAAAAGGACCTGTTTGTACAAAAAATATATAGCAGCTCTTTTTGTGGCAGCAAAGGACTGGAAATTGAGGGGATGTTTATCAATTGGGGAATGGCTGAACAAATTGTGGTATATGTTGGAGATAGAATACTATTGCACTAGATGAAGAAACGATGAGCAGGATGACCTCAGAAAAACCTGGAAAGACTTACATGAACGGATACAGAGAGAAACAAGTAGAACCAGGAGAACTTTGTACACAGTAGCAGCAATACTGCACAATGATCGACTGTGAATGATTTAGATCCCCGCAATAATGCAAAGATCTGGGTCACTTCTGCAGGATTTATGACAAAGAATGCTCTTCCCCTCCAGAGAAAACTGATGGAGTCTGACTATAGATGGAAGCCTATTATTTCTCACGTTATTTTACTGTGTGTTTTTACTTTGAAGTTTGAGTTTTATATGGGTCCTCTCTCACAACATGACCAATATGAAAATATGTTTTGCTTGATCATCCATGAATAGCCTAGATCAAATTGCTCACCATCTCCAGGGGAAGGGGAGGGGAGGGAGGGGACAATTTGGACTTTATAATTTGGAGAAATGTATGTTAAAGTTTGCCATTATGTGTCATTGGGAAAATATTTAAAAAAAAATTTTAAAACCCTTACCTTCCATCTTGGAGTCAATACTGTGTATTGGCTCCAAGGCAGAAGAATGGTAAGGGCTAGGCAATGGGGGTCAAGTGACTTGCCCAGGGTCACCCAGCTGGGAAGTGGCTGAGGCCAGATTTGAACCTAGGACCTCCCATCTCTAGGGCTAGCTCTCAATCCACTGAGCTACCCAGCTGCCCCCTAAATATTAAAATTTTAAATGCATGAGTGTGTCTTTTTCCATGTCTTCTCCATCATTGACTATTATTGTCTTTTAGCCTATTTGCCAATGTGCTGCTTGACACTTTAGAGTCGTTTTCATGTGCATTTCTCTTATTTTGAATAATTTAGAGCATTTTTCATGTAATTACATTTTGTGATTCTTCTTTCGAAAACTTAATATCCTTTTATCATAGCTCTGTTTGGATTGGGCTCTGGTCTTCTCTGTAATATTTTGGAAAGAAGACTCATATCAAGCATATTTAATTCAAACACTCCCACCCTGTTGATTGTTTTCTTTTTCCTCCTTTTATTTCCTTTTATAAAATCCTGGATGCATTAATTTTATGTAAGAACAATCACTTTCATGCATAGTATAGGGATGTGGCTAATGGGTGGCATGGCTAGACAGCTCTGTCTGATCCGAGATCCAGCCTGCCTCCTCTCCAATTTCCATTCATTCCACTTCTGGGAAGAGTAAGAGGAGTTTCTCTCTGGCATGTCGGCCAGCAATGGAGGGGAGGGAGAAAGCTCTTTTCCTTTCCCCTGGAGACTTTGCCTATAGGTGCTGGCGTGCCTGGCCACAAGCCAGAAGCCCGGCTGTGGCACTAGTGACTTTTAGTGGTCTATTAACTTCCATTCAGTTGAGTAAATGCTTCCAAATCTATAATGTGTGTGGGGAATTCTTTCTGGTCAGGCCAAGTTAGGAAAGAGATAAAGATCTCAAATGGAGTGGAAGTAAACTGAGCCAAATGAGTTCCAATTTCCATATCTCTGGTGCCTTCAGCAAAAGAGGAAAGGCTGGGGCAGTGTGTCATGCCCCCAAAGGGCCGTGGAGGCGGTGAACTTTAAGCTTGGAGTTCCATCTGCTGGTTTACCCAGGTAGCATTCTGAAGATCTATTTGAGCCCTGACCTCTGGGAGGCACACTTGCTTTGTGGATCCCATGGAAGACAACATAGTCTACAACAGCCTCCCCTCCAAAGAAGCCTGGGAAGGTCAATGACTAAAAATTCAATATGAGCCAACTATGCAAGATGGCAGGCAAAAATGTTTGTGGGCTCCTTGGCTGCATTGAGACTTACAGAATTCTAGAGTTGGAAAGATCCCAATGGCCAACTAAGTCCCCTTGGAGCTATACTAGACCGAGCCTTTGTCTGAAGACCACCATTGTGGGGAAACCACGATCTAGGAATCAATCAACCACCACAAAGTATTGCTTGAGCACCTACTATGTGCCAGGGACTGTACTTCAATTCAAATGAGATAAACCACTGCAAATCACTTGGCACAGTTGCAGAGCTGTAGTAGGTGCTTCATAAATGTTTATTCACTCTCTCCTGAGGTAGCTCCTTCCAAGATCGCTTTCCATAGCCTCAAGGACTGCAACACGACAGAGGCAACTTAGTGCCAAGGGCATGACTGATTCTTTCAGGCAACCATAAGATGCTTCCTGGATAGTGCCTATTGTGGAGGCAGAGGAAAATGCCTTATCTACAGTTTGAGTACCTTTGGGGCTCTCCATGACCACATCGGTGGTGAGGAGGAGGACAATGTCCTTCCTTACATTCATAAAGCATTTCAAAAATCATAAAGTCTCATTTTATTGTGTTCTTTCTGGTAAGTGCCTTCTGCACTTGGTCTCTGGTCAGGCCCGGGGCTGTCGATGATTATTTTGCCTTGTCTTTTGGCATGGACTATAAATCTACCATCTTCTTTTTTAGTCCCTAATCTTAGAATCATACTGTATGGTTCTAAGGCAGAAGAGTGCCAAGGGCTAGACAACTAGAGTTAAGTGACTTGCCCAGAATTACATGGGTAGGAAGTTTCTCAGGCTAGATTTGAACCCAGGACCTCTGGTCTTGAGCCACTTAGCTGCTATATTTGTATTTGTTTCTGATATGGATGCTGCTGTCCTAGGTACCTGTATGTCTACTGTGGGGTTGCAATGATTGTTTTTGATTACACTATAGACTAGATCATGTTTATGGCTCCAGTTTAGAACCAGATCCATGTGCCTGGGCTGAATTGCAGGTGCGGCACATTCTTTGCTGGGCGGGGAATTGTACAGGAGTGGTATATCTCTAGGCCAATGGGCTATTTTGGCAGGACTTTCGGCAATTGCCATTCCGCTGAATTGGTCTCACAAATGGAGGCTGTAATTCAGTGAATCTGGCTAGAGAACAGAAGTGATCGTGTCCTGTACCAACAATAGAAACACTGGGGAAAATGGGTGGGGGGGGGAGACAGCAGAAACTATAATGCCGTTGTCTAGTACTTGATGCTTGTATAGAGGATGGACACCTTGTTCCCTTTGTCCCCAGAAGGAAGGGTCCAGAAGCCAAGGTGAGAAGTCACAGAGTCCAGGTTAGTCATAGCGTTGGGGGGAAACTTACAAGGAGAACCACCCCACAGAAGTGGGTGGGTGGGGTGTCGGCCACTCACTAGAGGGCCGGAGGCAGGGACTGGCTGACCCCTTGTTGGGAGATGCTCCTGGGTAGGGAGGAAGGGAGGGAGAGGCTGGCCTAGACCATTGGGAAGACTCTCGAGCTCTAGGCTTTGGCGACTCTGCCTCTTGGTAGGGGAGGGAGGGCTTGGGCACCTGGGACCTATGGAATTTCAGGGGGCTAAGAGGCCCAGCTGTCCTAGGCTGACACAGCAGAAACCATCAGTGGCCCAGTGGCCTCCTTTATTGAACTTTAGTCCTTGAAGTTTGAGCCACGGGAGGGCCTGTGAGAAAATTACTTTCTGATCCAAACATTAGGTAGGTCAAAAGAGTGAGAATCCTGGGTCAGCCCACCAGGTAAATCATAAGAGAGAGAATCCTGGGTCAGCCCACCAGGTAAATCATAAGAGAGAGAATCCTGGGTCAGCCTACCAGGTAAATCATAAGAGAGAGAATCCTGGGTCGGTGTACTAGGGTAGTCATAAAAGACAGAATCCTGTGTCAGTGTACCAGGGTAGTCATAAGAGAGAGTCTGTGCTCTAGACTGGTCACAAGAGATAGCATTCTGGGCCAGTACTACAGACTGGTCACAAGAGAGAGCATCCTGGGAGACTGGTAATACGATTGCCTTCTTTGGATAAATCAACAGGCCCACCGGGATGGGCAGGATGGTCAGGGAGACGAGGCTAAAGCCTAGGGCCATACTCCATGGCGGGAAAGAAATCACTCTCTGTTTGGACTGTGAAGACAAAGGCAGAGACAATCACTCAGGTACCAGTGGCTCAAGATTGGACCCTGGAGATGCTGTGTCTGGAGGGGGCCTTAGAGTGGGTGATTTCTGGGAAGAGGGGAGGAAGATTGTCTCTCTCAGAAGGCTGAGGAATGGGGAAAGAACACAAGGTTCCTAAGGGAGGTGCTAGAGGGTTCCCTGGGAGAAGGATTGGGGAAAGGCATGTCTGGGTTCCTGAAAAGGGCAGAGGACGAGAGAGATGACACCCGAGTGCCTGAGGGTCAGGGGCTTGGGGAGTCCTGGGGGACTCACAGTACTACTGTCCCAGGCTTGGTAGGTGGGCTGTTCCATTATGAAGTCCAGCAGACTGATTATGATCAGGATCATTACCCCCAGCAAGGTGTAATAACGCAGCACATACTCATGCATCAACTTGATTTTGAACTCTAACATTGCCCACACTTCATCCAGGAACCTGGAGGTGGTCACACCCAGGGCACTGAGACCCACAGAGCAGAAGGGCATCCCTGACCAGCCCCGATTTCTGAATCTCCCTAGATCCCCAAGGCTTTCTCTGGCCGCCATCAAGTCTGTGGGCATCCCAGTTCCTACCGGGTCTATCTAACTCCCCCTGGTTTTCTCTGGGTCTCCCTTGGTTGTCTCTTGGTTTCCTGAATCTCCTTTGGTCGCTGTGGGTCTCCCTTAGGCTCTTTGGCTTGATCTGGGTCTCCTCAGGTCCCTCTTTCTGGGTTCCCCGCTTCTTCCTGAGGAATTCTTGGTTTCTCTAGCTTTCTTCAGGTCTCTGAGGGCCCCCTTGGGTCTTGCTAAGTAATCTCAGCTCATAGTCACCTCTTGGCTCCATAAATCCAGGCCACACCAACGGTCTCGAAGAATATCATGATAATTAGAGGCAGTGTAGCCAAAATTTCATCAAACAACTTTAGGAAGTAGAGGCCAGAGCGCTGGGTGAAGAGGAGGCTGCATAGGAAGCCCAGGCAGCAGTAGGTCACTGATTGGGGAAGGAGAACATGTCAGCATGAGCCGGGGCAAGCCAGAGGTCAAAGATGCATGGGCACTGCATCCAGAAGTGGATTGGGGCAGGGGCCAGAGCAATCAGCCAAGTTGATCTCAGGTTAGGCAAAGGCCCAATGGATGGTTTTTATTCTTCCCTGACTCCCTCTCTCAACTACCTATGGGACCCTAGCTAAGAATTTCCTCTGGTACCTTGCTGATGAAGCGGGGAAGGCCACTGGCCATGCGCTGCCTCCTCTCCCATCACATCTCAAAGCCTGACATCATCCCCCACCCTCTCTTCCCACGACTCGGGGACCTTCCTCATCCCCAAGGCCAAGACTTCAAGTTGGACTCTCGGCTTCTCCAAAGTGACCAGCGAGCCCTTAATTACCAAATGTGCCCGCCTTTCTCAGGCCTTCCATCTTGAACTCTGCATTCTGGGTTGTGGATGCCCCCTCCTCCTGGAAACTTTCCCCCTCGATTTTTTTCTTAAAACCCTTGCCTTCTGTCTCAGGCTCAACACTGGGCATTGGTTCCAAGGCAGAAGAGCGGTCACAGCGAGGCAGTGGGGGCTGTCTTGCCCAGGGTCACCCAGCTAGGAAGGTGGCTGAGGCAGAATTTGAACTCATGCCTCCCTGACTCCAGGCCCAGAGCTCTATCACATCAAAGCTGTTTTGTTTTATTTTTTTTAACTGGGAAATCCTGAACCCCAAGTTGATTAATGGGTAATGGTCATTGTCTCTTTATGGCATAGCCCACAAATATGGAGATCTGACAAATGTCTAAGATGGTCAGCAGGAGCTGGGATGAGATCCTTCAAGGGAAATAAGCCGTGAAACGGGAAGAGTTGGCAAACAGAGACGCTCTATCTTTCCCTCCTTCTGCCAGGGAGCTGAGTAAGCCCAGGGCTGCCACTCTGAGGGAACCCAGTGCCAGAGGTCCCACCCTGCCGTCCCCCTCAGCTCTTCATTCTCACTTATCCCCTCTGTTCAGTTTCCAAGCCTCACCATTTCTGCCTCGACAGCAGTTCTCACAACCATCCCCTTCCCTCTAGCCAACTAGCCACCCTTCAGGCCTTCACCACCACCTCCTGCCTTATCTATGACAGGAGCCTCTTAATTAATACTTTCAACTATCCCTCTGACCCCTCCTCCACTCAACTGCCAGTGATACTCCCAGAGCCCAGGTCCAATCGTGTCATGTCCTTGCTCCAAAACCGTCTGTGGCTCCCTATGGCTTCTAGGGTATGGGACAACTGGATCCAATGTGATGGACTCCTGAGCCGGCCATTCATAGCCCTCTGCCCTGACCCTGGCTGACCCACAGCTGTTCCTCACTCTGTGTCTCAGCCAAGCTGACCCATTTGCTGCTCCCTGCAAGGAGGCTGTACCCCGTGCTTCGTGCGCTCTTCCTCTCTCAACAGAGAAGCCCCGGCCCACTTCCTTCAGGCCTCCAGCTCACAGCCTTTCCTGGTCCCTCTCAAAGGGTTTTGTGCTCACATACGCTCTTCAGGGGAGGGATTGCCTCTCTGTCACCTTTGTGCCCCTGGTGCCTGGCCCAGAGCCTGCTGGCCCAGGGCAGAGCTTAATCAGTGCTGGTGGGATCCACAGAACCCCGGTCAGAGCTCAGGGGTCAGGGTGGCACCTACCACTGATGGTCAAA
Source organism: Monodelphis domestica (assembly GCF_027887165.1). Taxonomy (NCBI): domain Eukaryota; kingdom Metazoa; phylum Chordata; class Mammalia; order Didelphimorphia; family Didelphidae; genus Monodelphis; species Monodelphis domestica. The sequence goes on from NC_077230.1 coordinate 443,726,591, forward strand.
GAGAAATTGCTCAGGCTGGGGAAGATGTCCTGCAGAAGGGTCAGAGTACCCTGCAGCTGGCTCACTGAAACGTTCAAGCCCTGGCTGATGAGGAGCAGGAAGAAGAGGACAGCCCAGAACGAGGAGCCGGGGAAGCTGGTCACGGCCTCCGTGAAGGCTACGAAGACCAGGCCAGGGCCTTGCTTGCTCTGTGGTCAGTGGAAGACGTGGGATGCCCAGACTGACTGCAAGCTGGCCTGGGTCCCCACCTCCCCAGAGGCTCCCCCATCCTGTCTCCCTGATCTGGGATTCAGTGGGGGCACTTTGAGCAGTCCCAGTGGTCCTGCCCCGACCAGCCAACATCCCCCCAGAAACTCCCTCCCTTCCCTGACCACACGGACACGTCTGAGCTCATCCTCCATGTTGCACTCTGCCACGTGCTCCAAAACCTTCTTCCTCAGATCACTGTTAAGCTGCTCTAGCCACATGGCGTAGCTTTGGACTGCCTTCTTGTTCAGGTCTTTGGGGGGTGTTGCCTCTAAGGGCAGTACCCCTCTTGCAATCAGATCCAACAGCTTCCAAGAGTTCCTAGCTCAAGAGATTGAATGTTATCTCTCTCCTTCCCTTCCCTTTCTCCCTTCCCTCCCCCTCCCATCCCTTCTTCCTTCCTCCCTTCCCTTCTCCCCCTTCCCCCTCCTCTCCCCCTTCCTCCCTTCGCTTCCACTCTTTCTCCCTTCCCTTCCTTCCTCCCTTCCATCCATTTTTTCTTCCTTCCTTCCTTCCCTCCCTCCTTTATTCCTTCCTTCCCTCCCTCCTTTCTTTCCTTCCCTCCTCCCCTTTCCCCCTCCTCCCTTCACTTCCACTTTTCCTCCCTTCCCTTCCTTCCATCCATTCGTCCTTCCTTCCTTCTCTCCCTCTCTCCCTCCTTTCTTCCTTTGCTCCTTCATTCCCACCTCCCCCTTCCCTCTCCTCTCCCCCTTCCTCCATTCGCTTCCACTCTTCCTCCCTTCCCTTCCTTCTATTCATTCTTCCTTCCCTCCTTCCCCTTCCTTCTTTCTTTTCCTTCATTCGTTCGTTCGTTCCTCCCCTCCTTTCTTTCCTTCCCTCCCTCCTGCGTTCCTCCCTTCCATCCATTCTTCCTTCCTTCCATCCTTTCCTACTTCCTTCCTTCCCTCCTCCCTCTTTCCCCCTTCCTTCCTTCTTTTCCTTCCTTCCTTCCTTCCCTCCCTGCTTCCTTCCTTCCCTGCTTCCTTCCTTCCCTCCTTTCCCCCTTCCTTCCTTCCTTCCTTCCTTCCCTCCCTGCTTCCTTCCTTTCCTTCCTTCCTTCCCTGCTTCCTTCCTTCCCTCCTTCCCTCCCTCCTTTCCCCCTTCCTTCCTCCCTCCCTGCTTCCTTCCTTCCCTGCTTCCTTCCTTCCTTCCTTCCCTCCCTGCTTCCTTCCTTCCCTGCTTCCTTCCTTTCCTGCTTCCTTCCTTCCCTCCCTGCTTCCTTCCTTCCTTCCTTCCTTCCTTCCTTCCTCCTTCTCTCCCCCCTCCCTTCCTCTCCTCTTTCCTTCTTGCCCCAGACTGGCAGAGAGGTGTGAGGGCCTGCTGTGACTCTGGCCCTAGCTGGAATGCAGAGTAGGGTAGGGGTGTGGATGTGGGCTGGGGAGAGAGAAAAAAGAGGGGGCTGACTCCGGGTGACCTTGCTGCTCTCACTCGCCTCTTTTTGGAACAGACCTAGGTTCTCTCCGGGGCAGAGCACCAGGTGATTGACTAGAAAGAGCTCAATCAGCCTGGCCTCGCTGCACCCTCCCCCAATGTGCTCCAAGCACAAGAAGGCCTTGGCCTGGGCAGCCCATGGGGCGTCGGGCTAGCTGAGGCTGTTTGTGGGATCCCGCAGGGAGGCGGCGCCCCCGCTCTGCCCTCCAGGCCGGGCCGTCCCTCACCTCAGCACGCACTTTCGAGTTAAGATGGCGGCCTGGAAGCCCAGCATGCTGAAGATCACCTGGGTGGTGAGCAGGCAGGAGGCCATGTGGGTGAAGGTGAGCATGAACGCGTCCTGGGCGCAGTTGTTCTTGGTGGCACACGAGTACAGGAAGATGATGTTGCCGATGCCCAGCCCCGTGCTGATGAACATCTGGGCTCCCGCCTGCCTCCAGACCTTCGTGGAGGTGATGAGGGACTTCTGCGGGAGGACCAGGGCGGCTGCAGAGCAGGGAAGAGGCCGGCCCCCAGGAAAGGGGGAGGGGTGTCCCGAGCAGGGCCGGGCGGGGGGCTCCCCAGGGACTTTTAGAGGAGTAAGCCTGAGCCCCTGAGGACAGGGGCTCCTCGGACATCCTTTCTTTAACCCCGGCTGCTGTGGTTCAGCCGTCTCAGGCCTGTCCCGCTCTCTCCGATCCCAGCCCGGCTTTTCCTGGCGAGGAGACTGGCGGGTTGGCCCTTTCCTTCTCCAGCACATTTGACAGATGAGGAAACCGAGGCCAACAGGGTGAAGTGACTTGCTTGGGGTTGTGTAGCTAGTCAGTTTCTGAGGCAGGATTTGAACTGAGGGCTTCCTGCCTCTAGGCCTGGCACTCTGGCCACCAAGTCAATATTTTAACCCTTATTTAGCCCTTTGACACTAAGGAGTGCAGGGGATAGTATCTCCTATTTTCCAGAAGGGGAAACTGAGGCCCCACTCAGGGCCCAGGGGACTTGCCCAGCCCTTGCAGCCAGGATGTGAGCCGGGGCCTCACCTTGATCTGGATGAAGTGGAGCATCCCAAAGATGGAGCCTTCCAGCAGGCAGCTTTGAATGAGGAAGTACATGAGGACCACGTAGGGGCCCAGCACGGACAGGTAGAGCACCTGGAGGGCGGCAGGTGGGGGGGGCGCTCGGCGAGGGCGGGGGCGGGCGGGGGGTGGAGTCTGTGCACCCAGGGCCCCGCCCCTTACCTTCCCTTTGGCCTGTAAGCCCTGGAGCCATATGAATAGGATGGAGACCCAAACCACCAAGAGGCAGACCGTGAGGCTGAAGACCAGGCCACCGCCTTCCTCGATGCTCCCCGTCACCATCAGGGTCTCCCGGAACCAGAAATAGATGGACGGCCTGGTCCGGACACACTCGAGAACTGGGGAGCCAGGCCGGAAGGGGGCGCTCAGGGCGGGAGGGCGTGGCCAGCGGGGCGCGCCCCGCCCCCCGCCCCAGGCCGCTGGCTCACCCTCGCTGGTGCCGTTGGCCCCCACTGGGCACTGGCTCCAGGGCAGCGGGCACAGGAAGGAGTTGCCCAGGTAGAAGATGCTCCAAGCGATGACGGCGTTATAGTAGAGGAGCAGCATGAAGGATATCTGGGGGGGGGGGGGCGGGGCCTCAGCCAGGCTGGGCTCCTCGGCCACCACCCCAGGGAGAGCAGCCCGGAGGGGCCCCAAGCCTCACCAGGCAGGTGGCCAGGTTCAAGCCCCACATCCGGGGGTGGATCTGCTTCCAGCCACTGAAATGCAGGTTCTGCCCCAGAGCCATCTCCATGAATATCAGGGGGAAGCCCATGGCGAAAAGCAGGAACACGTAGGATACAATGAAGGAACCTGGCCGCCGGAGAAACCGAGGCAAAGGCCCTCTGGCTTCCTTCCTCCCCCTGCCCCAGCCCTGCCCGCTCTGCTCTGCTCCTGGACCGCCCATCCAGACCCTGCGCTCACCGCCTCCGTTCTCGTGGCACAAGTAAGGGAACCTCCAGAAGGCCGCCAAGCCCACAGAGTGGCCCAGCTGGGCCAGGACGAAGTCGGTCTCGTAGTGCCTGGAGGGCTGGGCCAGCAGGTTTTCCATGGCCTGTTCCCGGCTCTAACCTAGGACCGGAGCTGAGAGGGACACCCCAAAGGCCCAGAGGGCCTAGATGAGGGGCCCCAGAGATCCCGGACCTTGGCCCCTCGTCCGTCGGGATGGAGAACTGGAAACACTGGCCTAGAACCCGCCGCTCCACATGGCTTAGCCCTGGCCCCAGTCCGGGATCCCGGCGGCCCACTAAGGGCCCCTCCGCCCTGAGGAAGCCCAGAACCCAGACCTAGAACCTGAGGGGGGTCCTCCCAGCTCCCGGGCCACCCCCCAAACCTCCACCCTTCCCAGGCTGAGGGGGGAACACCTCACCCGCTGCTGCGCTCAGCACCCTCGGCGGGGGCCCCCCACCTGCCGGGTCCCAGTACTGGTCAGGGAGCACGAGGGAGGAGCGGTGTTGGTGGGACTCGTGCACCTCCTCCTCTAGAAGCTTTGGACGGGTGGGGGCAGGGAGTGGCTACGGAGGCGGGGCCCGGGCCCGGGGGCGGGGCTCCGAAAAGTCGGTGGACCACGCGGGCTGTTTCCCGCCCCCTCTTCTGCTCCGCCGAGGGGATCTCTAAGCACTCAAAACGTTTCCTCCCCTTTCAACTCGACCTAGCTGGAAGGACTTCGGTCTCTAATGGATGAATCCCTTTCTTAACTCTTTTTGCTCCTCTCCTTCGTCCCGCCACCCCCACCCCCGCCCGCGGAGCCCGGGATGCTCTACAGATCCCCGGGCGCAAGTTTCACACCTGTGGCCAACTGGACAGATTTAGCGCTCAAGCGACAGCCTGGGGAGCAACGCCCGTCCCTTTGGGGAAAGGAGGCCGGTGACACGCTTTGGCAAATGACCGCCATTTTACAGAAGAAGCTGAGGCCATTCTCGTGCGGGTAGGGCGCGAGAAAGGAGCAGAGGCAGGATTCGGACCTTGCTCCGCCCTCTGCCTCCCCCCTCCTACGCGCCAGGCAGGCCTGGCTGCTGGAGGAGCCGGAGGGGGGAGAAGGAGGGAGAGATGGAGGGGGGATTGGTTGACCCATTGGTTCATTCAGTCAAGGTATGCGGACCCTAGGAGCCTGCGACCAATCTTACCTGTAGTCTCCCAGACTGTCTTCCCTCGTGCATAATCCTCTCTAACCCGCCCGCCGCCCACCGCCGGCCCTTAAATATAGCGTTCCGCAGCTGCCTCTGCACATCCAGGGCTAGCCACGCCCCTCACCTGCCTCGCGATTTCTCGCGGAATCACACCGGTCCCTTGGGTTTCCCAAATTGTGCTTGGTGATCTCTTTGGCTTTTCATATTGCCCGGACCCTCTCCCCCTCCCTCTCAGGGAGGCAGGGGCTGGGAGCGGGCTTTGGTCAGATCAACAATTCCATTGGCTCCATTTCTTGGGGATAGGAGCGACGGCCGGAAGAAGCGCCCAGATGGCTCTTGGGAAATCGGATGATGGCCATCCCACAGAATCTCCTTAATGGAGGTGGTTGGCAGCACCAGGTGGATAGAAGGCGGGGTGTAGGGTCTGGAAGACCTGAGTTCAAATTTGGATGACCCTGAGAGAGGCTCTGATCCTTTGTTTCTTCAACTGTAACCTGGGGGAGCATCTATTGTCACGAGATCCAATGAAATAATAGCTGTGAAGAGCTCCGCACATTGCCAGACTCTAAAAAACTATCATTCCTGCTTCTTCCCTTCTGCTTTGTGTTTCTGGACTCTTCCCCAACTTGTACTCACATCGGCTGGTTGGGTTCCCTGGTGACCTTGGGCAAGTCCCTTACAGCCTCAGTTTCCTCCTTGGTAAAATGGGGATCTTAAGAGCCTCCACCTCCCAGGAATGTTGAGAAGCTCAGAAATATGGCGTCAGCAATGTAAATGCCCATTCCCTCCTCTAACTACAAAAGATCGCCCTCCGTGAGTCTGAGAATCAATCCATCTATGCAGGGAGGCCCCAGCCTGTGGCAAGGATTGTCCCCACTACTTGTAGCCCAGTAGGTCAATGAGGGGCTTGGAAGGGCAGCTCTTGAAGGGTGGTTGCCTCAAATGCCAAGCATGGTCCATTATGTCCATCTTTGGTTAGAAATCGCTGGACTCCTTTCCAAAAGAGCTGGCTCTCGCCTCTTCTCCTTGTCTAAGAGAGACTTGAAATCCTACCAGGAAGAGAAGCAGAAAGTTGGGGCTAGAGGCCACTGGGATATTCTGAAAGAGAGTGGTAGCGAGCCTCCCTTATATCTCCCTGCCCCTCTTCATCTAAGGGGTACGGTCAGGTTCCATCTGGTCTCTCATTGGGATGTCCTTACTGGGGGGAGGAGAACCCCAAGCTCTGTATCCAAGGCTTAGCCCTTTTCCCATCACATGGGATGCCAGGTCCACAACGAACACACGTGGTAGGTGGCCCAGAAATCCATCCATCCAAATTTGTAGCAAAGCAAACCGGAGAAGCATATATAGAAGGATAAGGACACTAGACAAGGAAGGAACTTGCCCACTGGGAGCAAGATGACTCAGCTCGACCAAGAGAGAAAGACCTGGACTTCCCCAGAGTCCACCCATCCCAAAGTCTCCAGCGTGGCAAGCTGAGAACCCGGCCATGATGGAGACTGGGTTCTTCTTGGGTCTTCCCAGAGTCTTTTCTTTTAGCCACCTGAAGTGGGGTTGGATTCCCCCATCTTCTCTCTGTCACTTTTTTTTTACACCCTTACCTCCTGTCTTAGACTCACTACTGTGTATTGGCTCCAAGACAGAAGAGCAGTAAGGTCTAGGCAATGGGGATGCAGTGACTTGGCCAGGGTCACACAGATGGGAAGAGTCTGAGGCCACATTTGAACCCAGGAGCTCCCATCTCCAGGCCTGGCTCTCCAACCACTGAGCCACCCAGCCATCCTCCGAAACATACTTTTAAAAAAAGAAATACTTGAAACACAATTTCATGATCGTACTGCTAGGATTAAAGTTATTTCCGGAACCTGATTTGGGCTAAGAAACATCAGTTTATTGATTATGCCAGTTCATTATAGCCAGCGTCATAACCAATTAGTGACAGAAGGCAAGGATCCTCTCTTAATGACCAGAGACCCCTGAATCGGAGTGAGGCAGGCGGCTCAATCAATGGAGTCTTAGGAGCTCATTACCCAGCGCTCCCTTGACCATCCCAAGACTTCTCTCACTGGAAAACTGCTCGTTAAAAGGAGATCCGATGGGCAAGTTTGCCCATCAGACTTACGGATAAGGGAAGGACTGCCCAAACATGATATGAAGAGCATTAGCAAAGATGGAATGGAGAACTGTGACTACATTCCACTTAAAAGATGGTGCACAAACAAACCCAAAGCAGCCAAGACTAACAAATTTTGGGGGAGATTTATTGCAAGTGTCTCTGATGAAAGCCTCATTCCTCAAATCTAGAGAGAACTGAGTCAAATGTGTAAGAATACAAAGCGATCCCCAGCTGAAAAATGGCCAAAGGATATGAACAGGCAGTTCTCAGAGGAAGAAATTAAAACTATCCACAGTCATATGAGAAAATGATCCAAATCGCCTTTATTTCTTTTTTTAATTTTTTTCACCCTCACCTTCCATCTTGGAATTAATACTGTGTATTGGTTGCAAGGCAGAAGAATGGTAAGGGCTAGACCATGGAGGTTAAGTGACTTGCCCAGGGTCACACAGCTGGGAAGTGTCTGAGACCAGATTTGAACCCAGGACCTCCCATCACTGGGCCTGGCTCTCCATCCACTGAGTCACCCAGCTGCCCCCAAATCTCCTTTAATGAGAGGAATGAAAATTAAAGCAACTCTGAGATGGCTGCATGACCAAAAAGGAAAACGATAAATGTTGGAGGGGTAATGGGAAAATTGGGACACTAATACACTGTTGGTGGAACTGTGAATGGATCTAACCATTCTGGACAACAACACGGAAGCAGGCTCAAAGGGCTGCAAAACTATGCTTGATCCAGTTATACCACCACTGGGCCTGATTTCCAAAAAGATCAGAGATAAAGGAAAAGGACCTGCCTCTACCAAAATCTCTTTAGCTGCTCTTTTTGTGGTGGCAAAGAATTGGAACCTGAGGGGTTGTCCATCCCTTGGGGAATGGCTGAACAAGTTGTGGTATATGGTTGTAATAGATACTGTTGTGGCATAAGAAACAATGAACAGGATGAGTTCAGAATATCCTGGAAAGACGTCTATGAACTGATGCAAAGTGAAGTGAACAGAACCAGGAGAACAGTGTATACGGTAACAGAAATATTATACAAGGACCAATTGGGAGGGACAAAACCTTCATCAGCAAAGCAAGGCTCCGAGATAACAACAAGGGGCTCATGATGAAAATGCTGTCCACAGCCAAAGCAGGAACTGTTGGAGTCAGAGTGCGGGTCAAAGTACTCCATCTTCCACTTTATTTCCTTCATGAGATTTTTATTGTATATATGATGTGAATCTCCTACCATGCCATGAGCAATATGGAAATATGTGCTGCATGAAGTATATCCGACTATTTACCATGGTGGGGGCCGAGGGGAGGGAGAAAATCTGAATCTTAAAATGACAGAAAACAATTGTCAACTGATACATTGCTGCCTTGTGAATGAATTCAACCATTCTGGAGGGCAATCTGGAATTATAGCCAAAGGACTATTTAAAAAAATTCATGCCCTTCCATCCAGCAATACTACTCCTGGGTCTGTATCCCAAAGTGATAATAAAAAAATGTTTGTACAAAAATGTTCATAGATGCCATTTTTGTGGTGGCAAAGAATTGGGAAATGAGGGGATGCCCTTCTATTGTGGTATCTGATGGTGATGGAATATTATTGTGCTAAAAGGAATGATGAACTCCTACAAATTCTATATGAACTAGAAATCCTCCATGAACTGATGCAGAATGAAATGAGCAGAACCCGTAGAATACTGTACACAGAAAGTGAAACATTCTGGAATGATTAAATGTGTTTTTTTTAATATTTTATTTAATTAGCCAATTTAGAATATTTTTCCTTGGTTACAAGAGTCATGTTCTTACCCTTCCCTTTCCCATCCTCGTCCCATAGCCAACATGTAATTCCACCAGATTTTACATGTGTCCTTGATCAAGACCTATTTCCATATTATTGATATTTGCACCAGGATGATAATTTAGAGTCTACATCCCATCATATCCCCATCGACCCATGTGATCAAGCAGTTGTTTTTCTTCTGCGTTTCTGCCCCCCCAGTTCTTCCTCTGGTGTGGATGGTGTTCTTTCTCATAAGTCCCTCAGAATTGTCTTGGATTATTGCATTGCTGCTAGTAGAGAAGTCCATTACATTCGATTGTACCACAGTGTATCAGTCTCTGTGTACAATGTTCTCCTGGTTCTGCTCCTTTCACTCTGCATCAATTCCTGGAGGTTGTTCCAGTTCACATGGAATCCCTCCAGTTCATTGTTCCTTTGAGCACAATAGTATTCCATCACCAACATATACCACAATTTGTTCAGCCTTTCCCCAATTGAAGGGCATCCCCTCATTTTCCAATTTTTTGCCACCACAAAGAGCACAGCTATGAATATTCTTGTACAAGTCTTTTTCCTTATCTCTTTGGGATACAAACCCAGCAGTGCTATGGCTGGATCAAAGGGCAGACAGTCTTTTATCACCCTTTGGGCATAGTTCCAAATTGCCCTCCAGAATGGTTGGATCAATTCACAATTCCACCAGAAATGCATTAATGTCCCCACTTTGTCACATCCCCTCCAGCATCCATTACTTTCCTTTGCTTTCACAATCTGCTGGATGTGAGGTGGTACCTCAGAGTTGTTTTCATTTGCATTTCTCTAATTATAAGAGATTTAGAACACTATTTCATATGCTTATTAATAGTTTTGATTTCTTTATCTGAAAATTGCCTATTCCTGTCCCTTGCCCATTTATCAATTGGGGAATGGCTTGATTTTTTGTACAATTGACTTAGCTCTTTATAAATTTGAGTAATTAGACTTTTGTCAGCAGTTTTTGTTATGAAGGTGTTTTCCCTAATTTGTTGCTTCCCTTCTTATTTTGGTTGCATTGGTTTTGTTTGTACAAAACCTTTTTAATTTAATGTGATCAAAATGATTTATTTTTCATTTTGTAATTTTTTCTAACTCTTGCTTCATCTTACAAATCCTTATTTTCCCAGAGATCTGACATGTATACTATTCTGTGTTCACCTAATTTACTTCTTTATATTCAAGTCATTCACTCATTCTGAGTTTATCTTGGTGTGGGGTGTGAGATATTGATCCAAACCTAATCTCTCCCACACTGTCTTCCAATTTTCTCAGCAGTTTTTATTAAATAGTGGATTTTTGTCCCCAAAGCTGCGATCTTTGGGTTTGTCATAGACTGTCTTGCTGAGGTCGCTTTCCCCCAGTCTATTCCCCTGATCCTCCTTTCTGTCTCTTAGCCAGTACCATATTGTTTTGATGACCGCTGCTTTATAGTACAGTTTAAGATCTGGGACTGCAAGGCCACCTTCTTTTGCATTTTTTTCATGATTTCCCTGGATATCCTTGATCCTTTGTTCTTCCAAATGTACTTTGTTATTTTTTTTCTGGAATGATCAAATGTGATCGACTTTGCTACTATTAGCAAAACTATGATCAAGAACAATCCTGAGGGACTTATAAGAAAGAACACAATCCACATTGAGAGAAAGAACTGTGGGAGCACAAATACAGAAGGAAAATATAGGATTCATCCCTTGTTTATTTGGGTATATGATTTGGGAATTTGGATTAAAAGATCACCCTATTACAAAAATGAATAGTATGGAAATAGTTTTTGAGTGGTTATACATGTATAATCCAGTAGAATTGCTTATCAGCTCTGGGGGGGCGGGTAAGGGAGAGAACATGAATCATGTAGCCTTGGAAAAATACTTTAAAATAAATAATTTTTTTAAAAAAAGAAACCAAATTCTGTTAAAAAGGAAGTCATTCCTGGGGATTTTTTTTAATAGGCAATGGGGGTTAAATGACTTGCCCAGGGACACACAGCTGGGAAGTATCTGAGGTCATATTTGAAACCAGGACTTCCCATCTCTAGGCCTGGCTCTCAATCCACTGAATTGCCCAGTTGCCACCCTGGGGATTCTTAAGAACAAAGAAAATGTGAAAACCTATCATCTGCATGGCATCTGTGCTTGACCCAGGAATTGGCACAGTATGAAGAATGAAGTTTCACCTTACTAAAATGCCAACTAGATGGACCAAATTGCTCTGTCTCTGGGGCCCTGAAGTAATTGTGATTTTCCTCCAGCCAATAGAATTAACATACTGGTTCTATCACCTAATAAAATGGACCCCAACCAATGGGCCTCGTTTTTTTCGGAGAGCTTTTCCCAGCTTTTCTCCCAACCAGATTTGGTTGGATTAGAAAGACCACTGGAATTCCCCAGGGTCGGTGTCTCAAATGCCAAGCCTGGTGGAGCGCCCTTCATGGTGAACCATCTATAGTTAGGAGGGACTTAGACTGCTTTCTTCAATTCATCACAGGATAGGAATGGACAGCTCCAGCCATGGCTCTGGGAACATTGGCCCAGGCACCTCCAATGACAGCTTTGCTCCCCTCATCTTTAGCAGCAGTCCTCCAGGAGCCAAGTGTCCCAGGGTACCTGATGTCATTTGGCTCGTGTTCAGCTTGTATCCCCATTCATCACCTTATTGTATCAAAGGAGTAGGGAGCCCCTCCTGCTACAGCAGTCATTGACTACATCATCCTCCGACTTGCATGTTTCTAGGGTCTGAGTCTATACCTTTTCCTATGTCGTAGATTCCAAAGTGTATGGATTTATGGGGTGTTCAGGAAGGACTAGAACCTCTGGTTCAGGGTTCATCCACCTCTGATGTCTACCTATGAGAGATAAAGAAAAGTGCAATGATTTTCAGGGTGAAAAACCCAAGTTCTTGGCTGGAATGCAACAGGAAAGAGTTCCAAAGAGAATGTAAAAAGAGGGAAAGAGAGGAGTTTAAGCTGAAGCTGAAAGAATGTTCCTGGGTCTCTTGGAATTCTGAGAGAGAGACTTCTGGGGAGTGAACTGCCAGCCCTAAGCAGCAGTTGGGGAACAGTGAGAGAGTTCATGGCTTCTGGAGGTTGGTCTCCCTTGGATCCTGCTTGTGATTCTCTGTATAATCCTAAGTTTGGTTCCTGTCCTTCCTGAGATATTCCAGCCAGTTCCAGATCTGGTTTAATTCTACCTGGGAGATGTCAAGGAAAGAAACCCAGCTTGACTTGACTGACCTGTTACTACAACCTCCACAGGCACTAGCCTACAGCCTTGGTGATGGGGCTATTTGGTCCCCAACCCCTGACCCAGTCAACTTGATCTGTTACCTTTACTGAAAAGTGTTTTGGAGAGGCTATAGACTAAGGAAGCTAGGATAGGGATATTTTGGGGTATAGCACAGTCAGGAAGGGTGTGAGATAGCTTGGAAGAAAAAGAGAGGCTTGGCCCTTCACCCTCACCCAGTCCTTGTTGTTTTACTTCATTAAACCTGCTGTTAACAATTATACAATTCAGTCAGATTGTATTTTTGAGAGCTCCAGGCTTTAGGGTAGCTATCTTGCCTTCCGAGCCTGAGAGAAACAGAGCCAACAGACTTCTGATTTTACAAACAAACCTGTTGAATGTTAAAACCAGCATTTTTCACCTCGCACCCAATTCTTACCTGGAATTCCAAGAGGCTGTAGTGTGGACTGTGGGTCACATCTCAGGAAAACTGCCTCAGCAGAGGGACTAAAACCAGGTTGAGGATAACTGATGGGTCTTGATCCCATTGGTGAGTTTGGAGAATGTCTATCCCAAGTATGTGAAGACCTCCCCACTGTGGAAGGGGCAGATGAGAATAGCTTGTTCCAATAGTCATGAAGGTAGCCAAAGAAGGCCCCAAGAAGCACCAGGAGCTTGATGTTGAAGATGCCAAGGTCATCCACTGAATCCTGGGTCATCACCAGCCATCTTGATTTTTGTCTCGTTGCTGGATTGCTATGATTCTGGAAGAAAGAGTGAGGCTGTCAATTTTGTGCAATTCTGCCTCACTTCAATCCCATTCATGTCCTAGTCAAGACACCCCATGATGTCACCAGTCCTCTTTGAAAACAAAGGATGACCAGCAACAAGAACAGAGTCCAGAGTAGGTTCCTTGAGGGATTATAATCCTTTGCTCCAAGATATTGAAGCTTTGATATGAGCCATGAATTCGGTCAGACTTAGTATTTTCACAAGAGCAGTCTCCCAGGCCTTGGAATTAGCTCCTCATGCCAGATTTCCCAGCATCAGTACTCAAGTGGGTTCTAGCTAAATCAAAGGGTTAGTTAGCTAAGTTAGTGAGTAGTGATTCTAGCTGCTCGCAAGTTTACCAGCAAAATACCTCCAAAGTGGAGGACTTCCCCACTCCTTCCCAAAACATTTTAAAGACAAAGGTTAGGGCCTGGAAAGGGAAATGACAGATGGCTTGCTCAGTGTAAAAATTAAAATTAATGTTAATAATAAATATTATATATTTTAGGAGATTTATTAACAATCATTAGAAATCAAGGAGAAAAGAGGACACAAAATAAAGACCATGTACCCATGGCTGATTAGTCCATTTAAAATCCCCATGCTTAGCTTACCACCACCATCATGCTGGCTGCAAGCCCAAGAAAAAGGCCCAAGAGGACCACCCACTTGCTAATATCCTCTGTCTACAGGAAGTACATAATGACAGAAAGTCAGTGGGCTCCTGGGAAATGTAGTTCTTTAGGGTAACGGATTTTCAAGTATATTTCCTGAGATCCATGGAAGACTAGTCTCTCCAATGGATCTTATAAACATAACCAACTTTAAAATTACAATAATTTAAGGATAAGAGATAGGCGCATTGACAAAAAGCCAGTTAGGGAGCAGTCCCCTTTGGCCTAAGAGTATACATGCAAAACAAATGCATTCAACCCCACACAGTTCAAATCCCCACATCCCAAAATTCACTCTGATCTTCTGGTGCAGTGTGTGGTCTGTGGAGGCATCTTCATGGTGTCTTCTCCAAACAGTTCACTTTGTGGATTTGGAGAGGTAGCATGTTTCTTAACCTAAAATTACTCTCAAAAGAATTTAAACTTTGAATTTTATAATAATAATACATAAGTTACCCCACTGGAAGGAAAGAATCCCTTTTGGCTTTGGAATTCCAATTGTAGGATCCATTTTATCTTTTTATTAGTTATCAAAGGAATTTGTTTCCTGGCATGCTGCACCTACTGGGGTAGCTGGGCCCTGGCTGGTGATCTCAAAAAGAGAGGCATTGAAGCAGTTTTCTTCAATGCCCAAAAAAGAACAGAAGGAAAAGCAGAAGGAAACACAATGTTAACTTTGAAGGTCACATGTTAAAATTTTCAGATGCTTAAAAGGAAAATCAGGGTTAACGTCATGGAGATTCACAGCCCCATGTGCAATCCTCTTCTGAAAAATCTACTTCAGGGGAGATTGAGAGTCAGGCCTAGAGACTGGAGTTTCTGGGTTCAAATCTGACCTCAGATACTTCCTAGCTCTGTGACTCTGATCAAGTCACTTAAATTCTATTGCCTAGCCTTTACCTCTCCTCTGTCTTGGAACCAATACACAATATGGATTCTAAGATGGAAAATAAAAGTATTTTTTAAATAATCTACTTATATAGAGAAATATTCATTGGATGTTTGTTAAATTCAGAATAAAACAGAAAATAAAATTTACCTGTACACATACACACACCCCATCACCAATGCCATTAAGGTTTTTGGGAAGACGCTGCATGTACTTGTCAGGCTGATGTCAAAGATACCAGGTCAAGAGCAATGCATCCTCTCACCAAAAGGGTAGACTGAGCAGACTGAAGAATAATCTCACTGAAAATGATGAACACGATCATTTCCCTTTTCCTCTTCACTATTCATCCCAACTTTGTATGGATTGGCTTTTAATACAAATGGTCCTGGAGTAGCTCAGTGGATTGAAAGTCAGGTCTGGAAACTGGAGGTTGTGGGTTCAAATCTGGATTTTGACACTTCCTAGCTGTGTGATCCTAGGCATGTCATTTAACTCCCATTGCCTAGCCCTTACCACTCTTTTGCCTTACCAATACACATTATTGATTCTAAGGTGGAAGTTGAAAGTTAAAAAAAATACAAATAGTTGCAGAGTATCTCCATGCTAGTATGAATTTAGCTATTTCTTCAGTTGATGGAGGCTAAATGGAAACATGTCGCTAGTCTAGGAGCCATTAGCCACGTCTGAGACTTGTTCATAATCTGTTCTCCCAACATGCCAGTGAACTTGAGTGATAATCAGAGCTGCCTTGGTAACCAAACCTCCTGATCCCACAGATAGGGAGTTTTCCTTTCCATTCTTCCCTTCTATTTTATGAGACAGAGGCACAATCTGAGATAAAATTCAAGATGGCACCCAACCCTGATCAGTTTTTCTCTTCTAGATTTCTCTATTTATTTTTTAAATTTTTTTTTCACATTCCTTATATCAGTCTCTTCTAATTTTAGAAAAGCCTAGGAAGAATTATATGAACTGAGGCAAAGAGAATTGAGCAGAACCAGCAGAACAGAGTAATACATTGTAACCACACAGTTGTAAGAGTGCTTAATTAAGACAGCGACTCTGATCAAGACAATGATCCAAGTCAATTATAAAGGACCAATGATGAACAATGATCTCCACCTCCAAAGGAAGAACATCTTCTTTTCATATGCTTTATGTTTCTTGCTTTTTCTTGTGTGTTTTTCCCACAGTGTTGCTAATATGAGAATATGTTTTACATGATGCCATGTGTATAAATGGTATCATATTGATTGCCTTCTCAATGGATGGGTAAGAGGCAAGAGGGAGGGAGAAAATTTGGAACTCAAAATGTTTTTAAAAAATTAAATGCTAATGTATAATCCAGTGGAATTGCTTGTTAGCTCTGGGAGAAGGAAGGGAAGGGGGGGGGGGGATAAGAACATGAATCATGTAGCCATGGGAAAATATCTTTAAAATAAAATTATATTTAAAAATTGAATGCTAAGGAGGCATCTAGGTGGTTAGTGGATGAAAGTCAGGTCTATCAAGGGGTCTTGGATTCAAATATGGCCTCTAATATTTCTTATCTATGTGACCCTGAGCAAGTCACTTACATTGCCTACCCCTTACTATACTCTTGCCTTGGAACCAATACACATGATTGATTCTAAGATGGAAGGGAAGGGTATTTAAAAATGAATGTTAGAAATCATCTTTACTCCTCTTCTAGACAGAAAGTAAATCCTGTAACAGGCTGCAGCTGAGACCACGAAAGCCAATTCTACAGAGGAAAATCTCTTTCCTTAGTCTCTTCGCATCTCCTACTATTGAATGTAAACTTGTAGGAAATTAATCCTAGAAGCTAGAAGTTTTGCCAGAGGAAAGAGGGACATCATATGTTTAGGCATGACAACCCCAGGACATGTCAGCTATGGAACACGTGGATTTTTTCACATGCGAATAGCCTACATGTGTGCATGCACGCGCGTGTGTGCACACACACACAATAGAGGGAAGCTTAGACCAGGACAAAATCAAGCATTTGAAAAGGCTCTGGAGTCCCAAGGGCCAATGATTCAGAATAAACAATGGGCAGCCAACTCTAATTTGTGTGAGAAAATGTGGAAAAGATGACCAGTCGGTCAAGCACAACTACTCAAGGACTCCTGAAAGAAAATGGGAGGAAACAGCCGTCAAAGACCTTCAAGCAAACAGAAATGATTCCATTGTTTCTTCATCAGTCAAAATGCCAAACATGAAATTGCTGAAGCAGGGTTGAGATTTGTTTTTAATGGTAGAGTCCCTTCCCTACCTCAGCCCCCTAATCCATCCAGGCCTAGTTACTCCAACAAATGTTAGGGACCGGGAGAAGTTGTTGATTGCAATCCCTTCTTGGAAGAGTCTGGGAAATCCTGCTTCAAGAAAGGCATGTGGTGGAAGGAAGGAAGCATTGCTGTTTTTTTTTAAGAATTTAAGTTTATTTAATTAATTTATTTAGACTATTTTCCATAGTTACATAATTCATGTTCTTTCCCTCTCCTCCTCTCACACCCCTTCTGTAGCCGACGTGCAATTCCACTGGATATTATATGTGTCCTTAATCAAAACCTATTTCCATGTTGTTGATGTTTGCAGTAGGGTGATCCTTTAGGTTCTACATCCCCAATCATGTCCCCATCGACCCCTGTGATCAAGCAGTTGTTTTTCTTCTCTGTTTCTACTCCCACAGTTCTTCCTCTGGATGTGGAGAGCATCTTTCTCCCAAGTCCCTCAGAATCGTCCTGGATCATTGCATTACAACTAGTAGAGAAGTCCATTACATTCAATTGTACCACAGTGTATCAGTCTCTGTACAAATTTCTCCTTGTTCTGCTCCTTTCGCTCTGCATCAATTCCTGGAGGTCATTCCATTTCCCATGGAACTCCTCCAGTTCATTATTCCTTTGAGCACAATAGTATTCCATCACCAACAGATACCACAGTTTGTTCAGCCATTCTCCAATTGAAGAGCATCCCCTCATTTTCCAATTTTTTTGCTACCACAAACTGCGTGGCTATGAATATTCTCATACAGGTCTTTTTCCTTATTATCTCTTTGGGATACAAACCCAGCAGTGGTATGACTGGGTCAAAGGGCAGGCAGGCTTTTAAAGCCTTTTGAACATAGTTCCAAATTGCCTTCCAGAATGGTTAGATCAATTCATAACTCCACCAGCAGTGTATTAGTGTCCTAATTTTGCCTCATCCCCTCCAACATTTATTAGGAAGTATTACTTATTAAGTACCAACTATGTGCCAAGAACTTTCCAGATATGATCTCACTGGATCTCCACAATCCTTGAGAAATGTTTTTATTCCGTTTTACAGTTGAGAAAACTAAGGTAGATAGTCAAATTAAGTGACTTGCTCAGGGGCACACAGTTAGAAAATGTCTGGGGCTGGATTTGAACCTAGGGCTTCCTGACTCCTGGCCTGTTAACTTGGAAATAACACAGAACTACCAAAGTAGTGAGGTCCATCCAGCTCTCTGAGGATCCAAGGTCTCTATGCCCAGATGTGACGACCCAGCCGGAATAAGATGAGAAACACCATGCATTCAACCCACATATGCAGGCATCACACACAGTGATCTGCCATAGTGCCATGGTTTGTTTTGCAATCAATCTTTTACATATGTGACATTCTACATTCTAATTGGATATTATCAAATCACCTAAACAACACCCTTGTGATGTTACTACAACGAAGAATTCTGTGATCATTTACTGTATTTCTACAACACTCTGTGATAGATATGATTAATGTGAATAAAGCCATTTGTAGGTTAGTAGCCCTTGACCCGATGAGAGGATCATTTTGCTCTTGGTCAGCTTTCACTATCAATCACAATTGCTTGGGAGATGAATAACAAAACTTCTTCCTATCTAGGTTCGAGGACTTAAAGTAGACCAGTTTGGGGGTTTTCCTCAATTTACAAGTTCTGTTTTTCTTGTGTTACTTGGAAGTGCCTAGCAATGCTGCTTGGTTTCTGCTCATCAACCAATTCAATGGAGTGTGATAACTGTAGGGAAAGATCTATTATGGTGCTCAAGCATTTGGCCGGTGTTTATTGTAAGGCCTTGAAGCATGTGTTGTGCTTGAGAAAGGAGGGGTTCGGTGCAATGATCTTTGGGCTTTGATTCTGTAATTGCAATCTTTTGGGGGTACTAATCTAGGGGGACTAAAGTGGGGTATATATTTATTGACCCTATAAGTATTTGCTCTCATATTATTTCTCCTGTATTGGGGAGAGATTAGTAATCATAGCAAGTCCATTAGTTGGGGAAGTTGAGGAGAGAAGTCACAGAAAGGAGGTTTGCAGGGGCCTCAATTTCTGAGGGCTGCTTTGTGGACCCCATTTCCTCAGACTGTGACCTTATCATCCAGTCAGGGTATGATGGCCTCCAGCACCAAAGAAGTCAGAAAAACCCAAGTCTTTAATCAGGAAAAGGGATAGGGCCCAACATTGGCCACCACTCAGAATCCAGTGCTAAATATCATACAGGGACGGTACCCTGGGGACTCTGGGGACGGTATCCCCGGGAGAAGGCGCCCGCTAATGCCAGCTCTGATGCCAACTCCGACCTGGGAGAAAACACCCTCTAAGTGCTGACTCCCAAGAGAGACACGGCTGGGGGGAGGGTCTCTCATACCCTCTGGAGAATCTGCTGCAGAGACAAGCCACAAACAGGGTGCAAACCTCTGGGCAGCCAGCCTCAGGGGTATGGCCTAGGGGTCAGCTACAGCCCCTCAAAGGCGAGGGTCAAACTCCGGAACTGGGCTCCAGGAAGGAGACTCAACACACTAAGGGAAGCCGCCCAAACAAACAAAAGGGACCTAACGTTATCTCCGTCCACAAATCCCGCCTAGCTAAGGTTCCCAAACAGCTCTAGAGTCCAGAGTTCAGCCCCCAAACAGGAGTGCGCGGCAAACAAATCTAGTTTAAAAGACTCCGAGGGCAAACTGCGTCAGATGACAGTTTAGACTGCACTAAGAGGGCTCACAATAGGCTGACTTTCAGTGGAGTCCAGAGTAAGGCGACTTGGGGTCGCTGGGTGGCTTGGTGGATGGAGAGCAGGTCCTGGGTTCAAATGGGACCTCAGACACTTCCTAGCTGGGTGACCTGGGCACGTCTCTTGATTGGACTGTCTACCTCAGTTTCCTCAACTGTAAAATGGGATTTAAAAACAGTAGGCACTGTACTGCATTGGCCAGCCTTTCTTCTGCCTCAGTACCAAATTCTCTTTCTACAAACGGCTTCCCGACCGCAGGAACGCCCAAAGGCTTCCTTCCCATCATTCCCGGAGTCAGTGAGTTCGCATTACTACAAAGCGATCCTCCGAGTATCCACGAGGAATGAATCACTAATTAAATGCAATGAAAGATTCCCATCAGGGCACACAACAGCTTTGCTCAATTTGCACCCGCTCCCTCCAGGGACCCAGGAAGCCCTGAGTGCCGTCGAAAGAGCATGCCTCCGGGCGACGGGGAAACCTCCGAAGTGGCCCTTTGTTCGAGCTGCCCGAGGTTAACTGGCTAAAGGAAAGGGGCCCCGGCTCGTAGAGGGCTAACCTCTCTAGACCCCGCTCCCGGGGTCCCGCCGCTCCGGGGCAGGCGCTCCGAGAGTTCCGAGTTCCGAGCACCGCCCGGCAGACATCTTGGTTCCCATAGCAACGCTCTCTTTGAACGTCTTCGGAGAAGCCGGTTGAAAAACAACTCCCGAAATGGCGGGGAGGCCGCGGCGTTCTCAGCAGGCGGAAGACCAGCCCAGAGCCCGGCCCAGGCTGTTTCACTCTGGGACTGCCGAAAAGTTCCGCAGAACCGATTCGAAAAGCCCGGGCGGGCCGCCCAGGAGCTTTCTGGGTAGGCCGAAAAGAAGCGTTGTCATGGAAACGGCCTCCGAGGGAAAAGCGAGCCCTCGCCCAGCAAGGAGGGCGGGCGTGGTGCTGGGAGACGGCGAAGCGTGTTCCGGGAGGAGAGGTGGAGGGAAATCCCGCCGCCTACACAGGAGGCAGCCGAAGGGGGACTGGAGGGCTGGTAGTGGCTGCTCTTGTTTTCAGAAGCGAAAGTCCCCGGAGTTGCCCTATTGGAACTAGAGTTCCAGGGGAGCAGCGACTTCATCTGCTCGGTCCATTCCTTCCTTCTGAGGTGGCAAAAATAATCATGAATAACAGTAGGAGCTAACCTTAGGGATCGCTTAGTGAGGCACTGTGCTAGTAGCAAGAATTGCTTACATTTTACGTAGCACCTACTATGTGCCAGGCGCTGTGCTAAGAACTTTAATAATAATAATAACAATGGCTAACATTTATTATTACTTATTAAGTGAGAGGTGCTATGCTAATAATAACTGCTAACATTTTATAGCACCTACTGTGTGCAGGACTGTACTAAGAACTTCAATAATAATAGCTAACATTTATTATTGCTTATTGAGAGGCACTGTGCTAATAATAATAAATTTTACATGATACCTACTATGTGCCAGGCTCTGTCCTAAGAACTTTAATAATAATAACAATAATAGCTAACATTTATGTATTGCTTATTAAGTGAGAGTCACTGTGCTACTATAAATAATTGCTTACATTTTATGTAAGCACCTACTTTTATGTAGCACCTACTATGTGCCAGGCTCTGTGCTAAGAACTTTAATAATAATAGCTAACATTTATATGATACCTACTATGTGCCAGGCTCTGTCCTAAGAACTTTAATAATAATAACAATAATAGCTAACATTTATGTATTGCTTATTAAGTGAGAGTCACTGTGCTACTATAAATAATTGCTTACATTTTATGTAAGCACCTACTTTTATGTAGCACCTACTATGTGCCAGGCTCTGTGCTAAGAACTTTAATAATAGCTAACATTTATATGATACCTACTATGTGCCAGGCTCTATCCTAAGGACTTTAATAATAATAATAACAATGGCTAACATTTATTATTGCTTATTAAGTGAGAGGTGCTATGCTAATAATAACTGCTAACATTTTATAGCACCTACTGTGTGCAAGGCTCTGTACTAAGAACTTCAACAATAATAACAATAGCAAGCATTTATGTATTGCTTATTAAGTGAGAGGTACTGGGCTAATAATAATAATTGCCAATATTTATATTGCATCTGCTAGGTACCAGGCACTGTGCTAAGAAATTTAATAATAATAATAGCTAACAACCAGGGAGTGCAGTGGATAGGGCATTGAGCTTGGAATCAGGAAGACTCATCATCCTGAGTTCAAATCTGGATTCAGACACTGACCAGCTGTGTGACCCTCAGCAAATCTCTTCACTTTGTTTCCCTCAGTTTCCTCATCTGTATAATGAGCTGGAGAAGGAAATAGCCAACGGCTCCAATGGCTCTGCCAAGAAAATCCCAAATGAGAGAGGAAGAGTCAGGCATGACTGAAAATGACCAAACAACAACGTCATTAGTATAGCGCCTACTATGTGCCAGGCACTGTGATTTTCAATGTTGTTCAGTAGTTTTCAGTCATATCTGACTCTTCTTCACTCATTTGGGCTTTTCTTGGCAGAGACACTGGAGTAGTTTGCCATTTCTTTCTCCAACTTTAATAATAATACTGATAATAGCTAACATTTATATAGCACCTACTATGTATCAAGCACTCTGCCAAGAAGCATAATAATAATAAAAACAATAACTAACGTTTATATATTGCCTACTAGCAATTATCTAAATTGATTCTCACAACTCCCCTGGGAGATAGGTACTATTATTATCCTCATTTCATAGATGAGGAAACTGAGGCAAACTGAGGTGAAGTGGCTTCCCCAGAGTCATAAAGGAAGTATTTGAAACTGAATTTGCACTGAGGTCTTTCTGACCCTCAGCCTATGGCTCTATCCACTGTGCCTGCTAGCTGCTCACGGAAGATATGATGGGAACTAAATAAGAACAATTATTTTTACCCGTGCGATTTATGATGAGAGCATGGTTTATGACACCATGGAAGAAAATACGGAGATAACAAATAGTTTATAAATATGCATCTGGAAATTCTGAGAACAGAAGGTGGATTTTTACATTGAATTTCTTTGACATTTATCTTTTTTATTAATTTAATCATCAAGAAACACAAACATTTCAATACAAAAATATGAGAAATAGAATTGCCT
This sequence comes from Monodelphis domestica, assembly GCF_027887165.1. Taxonomy (NCBI): domain Eukaryota; kingdom Metazoa; phylum Chordata; class Mammalia; order Didelphimorphia; family Didelphidae; genus Monodelphis; species Monodelphis domestica. The sequence continues at coordinate 443,749,071 of NC_077230.1, forward strand.
AAGACACTGAATTCATGTATGCAATTTTTAAAGAAATATATGTATGTTAAATTTCTCAAGGCAGTAACAAGATTGCTTTTTTCCTTCACAGACCAGTATTTTTTTTTTGCTTTCTTCTATAAATTATAAATCTCATTTCTTAATCCTCTGTGGCTCATTATCATCATTGCCACTACCTCACCATGTAATACTCCTGGCTGAAACTCTTCCCTAGTCATACTGAATTTCTTAATGAAGTGTCTCTGGGCTCACTTCACTAAGTCTTGTTAAATTGAGAAGCCATTTGAATATTGGCAAACTGCCCCGAGTTCTCTTTTCTAACTGACTGACTCTCCCTCCCTCTCTGTCCCTTCCTCTCTCTCTTTCCTTCTCCCCCTCTTTCCTTCTGTCTCTATCTCCCTCTCTTTTTGTCTCTCTGTCTGTCTGTCTCTTTCTCTATTTCTGTCTCTGTCTCTCTGTCTCTCTGTCTCTCTCCATTTCTATGTCTGTCTCACTCTTTGTCTCTATTTCTCTGTCTTTCTGTCTCTCTTCCTGTCTCTGTTTGTCTCTCTGTCTGTCTCTCTTTCTCTCTGTGTCTCTCTGTGTCTCTCTCTCTCTCTCTGTCTCTGTGTCTCTCTATGTCTGTCTCTCTTTCTCTCTGTCTGTCTCTCTGTCTCTGTGTCTCTCTCTGTCTCTCTCTGTCTCTGTCTCTGTGTCTCTCTGTGTCTGTCTGTCTCTCTCTCTGTTTGTCTCTCTGTCTGTCTGTCTCTATTTCTGTCTCTGTCTCTCTGTCTCTCTCCATTTCTATGTCTGTCTCACTCTCTGTCTCTATTTCTGTCTTTCTGTCTCTCTTCCTGTCTCTGTCTCTCTTTCTCTCTGTGTCTCTCTCTGTGTCTCTCTGTGTCTCTCTCTGTGTCTCTCTCTGTCTCTGTGTCTCTCTGTGTCTCTCTATGTCTGTCTCTCTTTCTCTATTTCTGTCTCTGTCTCTCTGTCTCTCTGTCTCTCTCCATTTCTATGTCTGTCTCACTCTCTGTCTCTATTTCTCTGTCTTTCTGTCTCTATTTCTCTGTCTTTTTGTCTCTCTGTCTCTCTTTCTCTCTGTGTCTCTCTCTGTGTCTCTCTCTGTCTCTGTGTCTCTCTCTGTCTGTCTGTCTCTCTCCATTTCTATGTCTGTCTCACTCTCTGTCTCTATTTCTCTGTCTTTCTGTCTCTCTTCCTGTCTCTGTCTGTCTCTCTTTCTCTCTGTCTCTCTCTCTCTCTGTCTCTGTGTCTCTCTGTCTCTCTCTGTTTGTCTCTGTCTCCCCTACTCCCTGAAATCAGGGCCCCATCTCATCACCCAAGTGACGTCTCCTCAAACTCTGCGTTAACTCCATTTGTGTCTCTGGGCATCCATCCCCTCTTTGTGCTCCCTGAGAATCGGCAGAGGTATTTTTAACGTTGGTTCTCATCGCAGACCTGCGGGGTGTGATTTCTCATCAGAAGCTATTTCAACTGAGCCCGTCTCGCCGACGTATGTCTTTCTATCTCGTTCGGTGTGAGTCACTGTTCTAAACATAATTCCTACTAGACTGTTTTCCTAGCAATTTCGGGAGCGCTGCGCCTCGGGACCGGGTCATGACGCCAGTAGACTAATGATGAATCAATACCGTTTGCCGTCTCTCGGGTGAGGGCTTAGATGTACAAGAGCTTCAGCCGTGGTCGATGGATGGATTTGTTTTGTGTTAGCTGAGCTTGGTGGAATCAGGGCAGGGTTTTAATGATGGCTTGGGGGAAGGGGGGGGGGAACTGGAGGGCTTGTTATTTCTTGAGAATAGTCATTGGGAAACTAGGGAAAAGGAGGAGAAGAAAGCAAAGTCCGCCTCTAGGCCCAGCTCTCAATCCTCGGAGCCACCGCAGCAGCTCCCCATTTAATGACAGTTGAGGCAAATTACATGAAACTCTTTCCACTGTCCCTCCAAGCCCTGCTGTTGCTCACCTGGGCTACCCCGTCGTCAACATGTGCTAAGTATTGATTGAAGAGACTGTGGTAGAAAGGGGGCCCTGGAATCGGGGTAGCACCTCGGGGGGATCCTCAGCCAGTTCACAAACCTGCTGCCTTTCGGTGATGGACTCCATACACTGGCCAGCGCTCACGAGCCTGACAAGAAGCCTCCTTCATAAGCCAGAGAATCTGCCAGAAGCTTAAAAAGAACGAAAGAGGGGGATGAAGGGTCAAACGAGAGACTCTGTTCCTTGGGGGGGATGCAGAAAGGGGCCCCGGGACCGGCTGCCCTCTTCCTCAGTTACAAAAACCCACTGCTCGATAGTGAGCCAATGACATGGATTCAACGACCGCAGCCCCTCTGTGGAGGGCTGGTCACAGCGGGGCGTCCGGGGCTCCCGAGGCCTGCTCAGATGGGAGCCCATCTTCTCCCAGACTGAGCGTAGAGGGGCTCCTCTAACTAGCTCAGGGGCCGCCACGGCGAGGGAACGACTTACTAATGTCACTAAGTGCCCAAATCCTCCCAGGGCCAGCAGGAAATGCCCAGTGCCGTCTCGGTCATCCGTCCTCAGAGTGGGGAAAGATTCCAGAGGCTCAACAGAATAAAGATGAGTTTCCTGCCAATTATCTAACTCGTTTGAGAGAAATTTTCTTTCCAGTTTACTTTTATTATGTAGCAGATGTGTGGCCCAGAGGGCAAGGGGTTGGACCTGGAGAAAGGAAGATACATTTCGAGGTCAAATCCGGCCTCAGTCCTAGCTGGGTGACCCTGGCTGAGTCACTTCACCCTGTTTGCCTCCATTTCCTCATTTGTTAAATGAGCCGGAGAAGGAAATAGCAAACCACTCCAGTATCTTTGCCAAGAGAATCCCATATGGGCTCACGAAGAATCCATTGAAATACTGAACCACAAAATACGTGTCTTCCCAATACAAAGATTTAAAAATACAAATGGTGTCTACTTTAAATTCTGTGTCGTTAACAGATTGTTTTTCAATGAATACTCTTTAGGGAAATTTTCTAAAGGCCATCCGGCACTGGTGACCCAGCCCGTCGGCGACTCCCAGGGGAGCAGCTGTAGCTGCCTTTGTCCTGGGGCTCCCCCCAAACTTTTGGACAGCCTAAACACCTACAGGAATTTGTGGCTAGGGAAGAGCATTGTCTTTCTTACCCAAATAAGAGAAAGGATGCCACTGAGGAGAAGTGGATGGCTCTCTACATGCAGAGACTTGGCCCACCAGGCCAGAGGCTAGAGAACTAACGGAGAAGAGATGGCAAGTGAAGGCAAGAACGAGAGCACATAAGGATGGTCATCGGACTTTATCTCTCAGGAGGAGAGCATCCTGGGAAATCAGATGGTACCAGACATAGGGACCTACCTCGTACTAGCCAGTGGTCCTCTCCCAGGTCCTCCCCACCAAGGGAAGACAAGAGCACAGTCACATCATTGTTGCTCCCATGGTAGCCACCATTATCCAAACTGGCCTATAAATTGCCCCAAATACTGCTCTGAGGCTTGGTGTCTAATGGACATTCTCCCTTTCGGGGGCTTCCCTGACCCCCTTAGTGCTGGTGCAGTGGCCATTTGCTAAGTTAGGCATTCCCTGCCTGGTTCTCTAGCCTTTTCTGAGACTACAGGACCCTCTCTGATCAGCATTCCTTTTCTACTCAGCCCTTTGTCACACTCAGTTAGGAGAGAAGAGAGACCTTTGCCAGGCAAGATACAAAGGATAAGACCCTGGGCAGGGACCATTTGGGAAATCAGTGACTCAGTCTACATTTCTTGAGCATCTCTTAGGGCACTGGTAATACAAAGGAAGGTATCAGTCCCTGCTTGCAGGGGGCTCAAAGTCCAATGGAGGAATCAGTGTGCAAACATGTGGATACAAACAGTACCTAGACAGGAGAAATTGGAATTAATCCATTGAGGAAAGGTGCTGAAATTGAGAGAGATCAAGAAAGGTTCTCATAGAAGGAGCAATGGTAGCTGGGAAATGAAGGGAATCAGGAGGCCTAGGAGAGGAGGGAGAGGAAGAGCATTCCAAGCATAAGGGTACCATCAGTGAAAAAGTCCCAAGACAGGAGATGGAAGGGTATGGTGGCCTTTGATGTCATCAATGGCAGATTATGTGGTGGGGTGCAGAAGATGGAGGAGGTGGGATGCTGGGCTTGAAAAGGATTTCTCTTTCAGGATTTTAGAGTTGGTCCTGAGGGGGACAGGGAATCACTGGAGTTTACAGAGGAGTTGGAGTGGCATGATCAGCCCCGGGCCCTAGGAGGTAGATTCATGGGAGTAGCCATCTCTATTTTCAGAACCACAGAAGGCAAATCAGAACCAAGCTCCGATCTGGCTGTCCATAGTCTCAGCGAGCCAACAAGGTGGGTGCCTTCCAAAGGCAGAATCATTTAGGTTTGGGCCTAAATCCTGCAAAACCCTAGTCCTCACATCCCCTGTGCTCTCCAGCCCCAGCTAGGAAGAAAGGTATTAATCAAGCCAGTTATTTCTGCCCTTTAAAAACCTAGCATGATGGTTGCCACCACAAAACAAAGAAGGATTAGACCAGGCCTCCTTTGCCCCCTCCACCCTTGTGACATTCCTCCACCAGGCAAGAAGAGACCTGTCCAAGGCTTAAGGAAGGGCTAGAGGCTGGGAATTCTCTGGTTGTCCCAAAGCCATTTCTCCCAGATTTCTCCTGAATGTATGTTCCTTCTTGGCCCCAAGTTGGGGCTCTGCTTCCTTTTCTGTCCCCAGGCTCTCTGGATCAACATCAGCTGGCGACCCCTCTCCAGTGGCGCGGTGCTCTTGGCCCAGGCTGACCCACAAGAGAACGCCCAGCCCTGTTTTCACATGTCCTTTAGAGACACCTTGAGGGTATTGGGTTTCAGTGAGTTTCAGTTTACAGTCAGTATGTAAGATGACTTCCTCTGCCCTTCCCTACTCTGGAGGCGGGCAGGGTGGATCCCATCTGCCTCTGTTCTCCCTTCTCACCACCAAGGATCCTAAAACCTCTAAGGAGGGTCTGCCCGAAGTTTACTTGTAGAGACCCGCCCTGCCCTTCCTCCCCAATAGATGCAACCCCCAACACTTTTTTTTTTTAATTAAAACTCTTACCTTTCGTCTTGGAGTCAATACTGTGTATTGGTTCCAAGGCAGAAGATTGGTAAGAGCTAGGCAATGGGGATCAAGTGACTTGCCCAGGGTCACATAGCTAGGAAGTGTCTGAGGTCAGATTTGAACCCAGGACCTCCCATCTCTAGACCTTGCTCTCAATCCACTGAGCTACCCAGCTGCCCCCCCCCCCAACACTTCTAAGACATAAGAAGCCACTGCTGGCAACAGGTTCAAGGTTGCCCTCAATCTTTCTGCACCTGTAAATCTGCCACCATTTCTCACTGTGCCTTTGGAGGAGAGCCCGAGTCTGGCTGCCCAGCATAAAAAAGCAAACAAAGTGATTTAAGATTTACAAAGCATTTGACATACATCAAGATGCTCAGCACTCCCTGAGGAAGTGAGTGCTATCACCTTCCCATGTGGGTGTTGCTATTGTTCCCTTGGTTCTGACTCTCTGACGCCATTTGGGGATTTTCTTGGCAAAATACTCGAGTGGTGTGCCATTTCCTACTCCAGGGCTGGCTCGCCACCAGTGCTTGTGGGGAACTAACCTATTCAAAGAGTGGGCTAGGAATGCTCGTCATCATTGCACTTCTATTGCCCTCACCCCCATCAACCAGCAGCAGCCAGCCAGAGCCAGACAGGATGTCATCTTGCCTTGCTCTTATGAGCTGGGCCCCCACACCAAATAGGAAAGCTGGCCTGATCGTAGATGGGAACACCCAGGAGAATCCCTGCATCACTCACAGAAATCGCCATGTGTTGTTTGGATGCTGATGAAATGAGTTTTCCATTCAGAAAGGGTCAGGGGTGGCAGCTAGGTGGCTCAGTGGATTGAGAGCCAGGCCTAGAGACAGGAGATCCCGTGTTCAAATCTAGCCTCAGATACTTCCTAGCTGGGTGACCCTGGACAAGTCACTTGACCCCCATTGCTTAGCCCTTACCCCTCTTCTATCTTGGAACCAATAACACAGTATTGATTCCAAGACAGAAAGTAAGGGTTAAAAAAAATAATAAAAGAAAGGATCAGGGTATTAATCACAGGGAAGAAGCCCTTACATTCCTTGAAAAGAGGACCCAATAAAGGAATCCAGTCATTTGAAGAAAGTCAATGACTCTTATTCTAGACTAGGGCCACTTCAACTTCCTTGGGCAGTCAGTGTGGTAAAGCCTAGGGCTCCTTCCTTCTCAGACTCATGTCTTTAAATGCAAACAATAAAATGAAAAGGATTACAAAGGCAGCCAACATGTTGAAATATTTACAGCTCCAAAAATATTTTTGAAAATATGTTCATGAGTGGCCCAGCCATTCTGGAGAACGACTTGGAACTGTGGCCAAGGGGCTATCGAGCTGCGTGTGCCCGTTGACCCAGAAATGCCACTACTGAGTCTGAACCCCAGAGATTTTTTTAAAGGAAAAGTACCTTTTATTCAAAATATTTTGGGCACTTCTTTCTGTGGTGGCAAAGAACTGGGAATTGAAGGGGATGCCCAGGGGGAGGGGGGGGAATGGCTGAATCAATTGTGGTACGTGATTGGATGATTTCTGAAAGAGCCAGAAAGAACTACATGAACTGATGCAAAGTGAAGTGAGCAGAACCAGGAGAAACGTCTCCTTAGTGATGGCCATATTGTAAAGATGATCAACTGGGAAAAGCTTGGCTACTCTGATCAAGGCAAAGACCCAAAGGGCTGAAAGCTGACCTCAACGGCTGCTTCTGTCCTTCCAGCAGCATCCCTGGAAACATCGGGCTAAAGAGCACAGAAGCAAGCATGCAGCCCTGCTGCACTCCGTTGTGACTGGGAGAGCACAAGAGCAGTCATTGTCCAGGATCCAGAGCCCACCATGGAGCAAACATTGCCCAGTATTCATGACCTCCTCCGGGCAGCTACATTTTGTCCCAATCTCCCACAAGCCTTCGTTGCTGACAGTATCAAAGGCTTTTGTCAGATTGACCAGTGCCACCCATAGACCTGAGCTCTGCTCCTGGCGTTTCTCCTGGGGTGGGCAGGCAGCAAACGCCATATAGCCCATTCCTTGGCCATTTCTGAAGCCGTACTGGCTCTTGGGGAGGTGGCCACCTTCCAAGTGAAGGGCCAGAAAACTTCCCAATTTTTGTCCTGTCGTTTTTCAGTTGTGCCCGACCCTTTGTGACCCTTTGCAGGGTTTTCTTAGCAAAGATACTGAAGTGATTTGAAATTTCCTTCTCCAGTTCATTTTGCAGCTGAAGAAACTGAGGCAAAGAAGGTTAAGTGACTTGTCTAGGGTCACACAGCTATTGAGTATCTGAGACTGGATTTAAGCTCAGGTTTTCTTGACTCCAAACCTGGAGATTTATCCATGGCACCATCTAGCTCCCTCAACTTCCCCAGGCTAAAAGTTCACTGGCCTCTGAGGTCTTGCTTCCACTACTGAGATATCTGCCTGTTCATTTTTTTTTACAGCTTGGACCAGTTTTCTCTTCCTGAGACAGTTCCTGGGGGCTCACCCTACGGGTGTCACCATATTGGAATATGTACACCCACTCCCGAGCTCAAGCAATACAGCAGCAGGGAGCATGGAAACACATCCTGCCCTGCTCAAGGCTGCTGGAAAGAATCCCTATTTAAATTGTCTGGGGGTCTAAGGGCATAAGAGGACTCTGCTGCCTCTCTCCTCTGTCTCTTCTGTCTGTCTCTTTTTCTGTCTATCTCTGTGTCTCTGTCTGTCTCTGTCTCTCTCCCTCTCTCTGCTGTCTGTCTGTCTCCTCTCTCTGTCTCTTTGACTCTGTATTTCCCTCTCTCTGTCTCTTTTTCCGTCTCTGTATCTCTGACTCTGTCTCTCTCCCTCTCTCTCTGTCTCTCTCCTCTCCTCTCTCTCTCTCTCTCTCCCTCTCTCTCTCTCTCTCTCTCTCCCTCTCTCTGCTGTCTGTCTGTCTCCTCTCTCTCTCTCTCTGCCTCTCCCTCTCTCTCTCTCTCTCTCCCTCTCTCTGTGTCTCTCTCTCTCCCTCTCTCTCTCTCTCCCTCTCCCTCTCTCCCTCTCTCCTCTGTCTGTCTGTCTCTCCTCTCTCTCTTCTCTCTCTCTTCTCCCCCCCCCCCCCCTCTCTCTCTCTCTCTCTCTCTCTCTCTCTCTCTCTCTCTCTCTCTCTCTCTCTCTCTCCCTCTCTCTCTCTCTCTCTCTCCCTCTCTCTGCTGTCTGTCTGTCTCCTCTCTCTCTCTCTCTGCCTCTCCTCTCTCTCTCTCTCTCTCTCTCTCTCTCTCTCTCAGCCAGAAACACTTAGCTCTAGAGATTTCCGTTCGTATCAAATTAATAAAATTGTCCTGGAGGACTTCTGCCAGCACTGCAGGCTCAGTGTCGGTTATGTTTTTCTTTGACAAAACAGAGGCCGAGGAGTCAAGTCCAAGCTGGACTGGGGCCGGGGGAGAACAGCAATGATGGGTGAGGGAATCAAGGAAGGCTTCATGCAGAAAAAGGAATATGACACAGCCCCTCCTCCCCCCTCTTCTAGTTAAACACTTGGACCATTGACGGAGACACCCAAATGCCTTGGGATAAAGTTTCGGTGTCACTTGACACTCCTGAGCCCACAGTAGAGGTAGCAGAACTTCCCTGGGTAATGGGCCAATTCCTATTGTGGGTGTCTAGAGTATCTGTGATCTCCAGGCTCGTGAGCGCCAGCCATTGTCTGGAGTCCATCACAGAGACAGCAGGTGAACTTTGGTTCAAATGGATGTCCAGTTGTTGTTTCAGTCGTATGGGACTCTTCATGACCCCGTTTTGGATGATCTGGAGAGATTTGAAGTTCAACATGTCCAAAGCAGAGCTCATGATCTTTCCCCGTGATCCCACTCCTCCAGAGGAACACCATCCTTCCAGGCTCCAGCCATCCTAGATTCCTCACTATCTCCCACTCCCCATTTCCAAGACGTTGCTAAGGCGTGTGATTTCACCTTGGCACATCTCTCAGCATCTAAAAAAAATGTCCCTCCCCTCCTTGACAGAGTGGGAGCTCCTTGAGGGCAGGGACTGTCTTTTGTCACCCAGTTCTTAGCAATGTGCCTGGTAGCTTCTTGAAAAAATGTCTATTGACTGACTGATGGCTTGCGCCATCTTGGTTCAAGCCCCCATCGCCTTACTCCTGGACTACTGTGATAGCTTTCTAATGGGTCTCCTTGCCCCAAGTCTCTCCCCTTTCCAATCCATCCTCCGAGACTCAGTTGTCAAAGTGATTTTCCTGAAGTCAAAGTCAGACAGTGTCAGCCCCCTTTTCCATAAGCTCCAGTGACCCCCTGTAATCTCCAAGATCAAATTGAAAACCCTGTACTTGGTGTTTGAAGCCCTTTATGATGGGACACCTCCCCCACTGTCTAGCAGCCTTACGTTGACCACTACACACACACACACTCTTCCATCCAGTGACACTCCATTCTTGCTCTCCCCATGTTTTGGGCACAGGCATTTTCTCTGGCCATCCCCCAAAGCTGGAAGGCCCTTCTCTCCTCACCTTTGTCACCCGGCTTCTGGGGTTTCCTTCAGGTTCCAGCTAACATCCTCCTGGGCACAGAACATCAGCTCCAGCCAATCCTAATCCCTCGGCCTTACCTCTGTTCATTACGGCCTCTCGGTCCCGTGTTTAGCCATACCTCCAGGGGTTATTTCCATGTTTTCTCCCCTATTAGACAGAGAACTCCAGGAGGGCAGGGATTGTCTTTTACCTTTTTTTCCCCTCTCCGTCACTTAGTGCAGTGCCTGGCTGGCCCATAGTAGGTGTTTAGTAGACGACTGACTGGAAAATCACAGACAGATTCATCAAGTACCCAAATGTCGCCTTTTCTAATTGCGGCAATGATTTTGGAGTCACTTTTCCCAAGGTGAGCCTAACGACCTCCCCCTGACATTCTGGTGTGTCTCTCACCCCTCCTGATCCCTTTCACAGCTCCATATTCCCTGTGAAGAGCTGGCAAGAATATATGTTGGGGCGTTTCCCCCCAGCCCTGGGGGCCACCCTGGACCAAAGGAAGAAGGCTCAGATCTTTTATGCTCACTTTCACAAGTAGGGTCTGAAGGAATCTGAGTCCTGGAGCTCGTTCCTTGGGGCCTCCATACTGGCCAAGGAGATCACTCCCAGGCTCCTGCAGGCACGTTCTGTGGACTTCTTAGAGTTCAGGATCACAGCCATCTCTGCTGGCATTGGTCAAAATCCTGAAGGGCTCCTGGGCCACCGATGAAGACTACAGGCCTCTCTTCCCCACCAGGGATCGGCCTTGGCCTCCATCCCAGAGCCAGACCCCGGCGGCTGACTAATACCTTTTGAATGCAGCCCAGACTTCCTCCTCCCAGTCATATGGCGAGTGGCTGAGCCAGGAACAGATGGTTTGGGCATGTTCCAGTCCACGTGGGCGTTGCATCAGCAGAGAACACCGTCCACGCTCCCAAGGACTGGGCCCATTGGCCAGCCTTGGTTACATAAGATTGGGGGGGGGGGGGTCTGCACATACCCAGGAAGGGCGGAACCCTGTAGAAAAGCAAATACTGCCATTAGTAAGAGGATCTGGAAAGAATTCATTCCTAGAAAAGGCTTTCTGCATGACCGCACATGTGTAAGCCATAGCCGATTACTTGCTTCTCAATGACTGAGGAAGAGAGGGAAGAAGACAGAGAATTTGGAACTCAGATTGTTTTTCTAAAGAATATTAAAAACCGTATAGATTGGGGCAGCTGGGTGGCTCAGTGGATGGAGAGCCAGGCCAGAGACAGGAGATCCTGGGTTCAATCCTGACCTCAGAAGCTTCCTAGCTGGGTGACCCTGGGCAAGTCACTTCACTCCTACTGCCCGACCCTTCCCGCTCTTCTGTCTTGGAGCCAATACTTAGTAGTGATTCTAAGATGGAAGGGAGGGGTTTAAAAAAAGAGTATAGGTTATTGGAAAAAATGCCCAAAAAAAGACAGAAAAAGAATTCATTCCCAGCCCAGCCTAAGGCTGCCTCCCTGCAGTGACTGGCAAGAGTGACACAGGCCCAGGCCTGAAAGGAATCTTCAAGGTCCCGCGTCTGCAAGGCCAGTGGAAGCACGAGATGTAACCCTTCAAAACAAGAGCTAAACTACAGATTGACACTGGATTTGGAAGACCAAACACTTCCCACAGTCCTAAGGATGAGCAGCGTGCTGGCATGGTGGAGAGAGCACTAGTCTGGACTTAAGAAGACTTCATCCTGCTGGCCTCAGTTTCCTCATTCATCAAATGTGGAGGAAGTGGCAATCCTCTCCAGTACCTTCGCCAAGAAAACCTCAAATGGAGTCACGAAGAGTCCAGATGTGGATGAACAACAAATATGGCGCCTACGATAAACCGGACTGAATAACAACAAATGAGGGGAAGTAGGGGGTATTGTTTGCCTCAGTTTCTTTGTCTGGAAAATAGGGATAATACTACTACCTACCTCCCAAGGTAGTTGTGAAGACCAATTGAGATCATTTTTTGAAAAGTATTTTCTGGTCTGTGTCAATGTCATTAGCAACCCTCATTTATCCATCTAAGGAGTGTAAGTCCCCCCCAGAATTACACAACAAAAGATCCAGGCCTTATGGGGCAGCTAGGCAACTCAGGGGATAAAATGCCACACCTGGAGTCTGGAGGTCCTGGGCTCAAATCTGGCCTCAGAAGTTGTGTAGCCCTGGACAAGTCACTTAACTCCAACTGCCCAGTCCTTTCTGCCTTGAAACCTATGCTCAATACTGATTCCAAGATGGAAATTAAGGGATTAAAAAAAAAAGATCTAGACTTTCTCCTCATGAATTTTTTAAACCTTTACCTTCTGTCTTAGAACTAATGCTATGTACAGGGTTCCAAGACTAGGAAGGACCAAGGTTAAGTGACCTACCCGGGGTCATGCAGCAAGGAAGTGTCCAAGGTCAAATTGGAACCCGGACCTGGCTCTCTATCCACTGAGCCACCCAGCTGCCTCCTGTCCTTATGAAATTGTAATGAATAGGCCCAGAGGACTTCTCATCTTGCCCCTCCATTGACCCAACTGTCTGACCTGCAGCTGGTTATCAGGTTGTTTTATGTTCCTCCCAGACCCAAAGGATACGTGCTGATGTTTTCCATCCAGGGGTTCAAGATTCCTCGCCCAGAGATCCAGGGCTTCTGTCACCTAGGCCAGCCCAGCAAGGGAGTCTGTGGAAGGCCAAGAACAAGTTCTCCCCACTCAGAGGCTGTCTGTGCTCTCCTGACTGGACACAACAGTCTGGCACGATGCCACAAGACGGCTCCCCGGGATGTCTGGCCAGGAAGTCCAGGGCCCGGGGAAGCAGCCACTGCTAGGAAGGACTCTGCTTCCCACAGAAAGAGGATCTCCGTCTTCCTTCCCGACAGACAGAGGACTTGGCTTCCACCAGGAGCCGCATCCCCAGTGCTGGGCGCATAGTAGGTGCTTAATACATTTTACCAACTCACTGACTCTTCACAGAGAGCACATGGGTCGTTCAACCCTGCCCAGTCATGTGTAGTGCTAGAAATTGGGCCAGCCTGCCATAAAACGTGCAAGGCAGAGCTCTGAGCTGATACAGACTTATCAGAGGGCCCCGGGCCCCTCGGACAAACAGGATCCCAGACCTCCTCACCGGAGCTCATCCAGTCTTCAGCGGCCAGCCCTGTCCTGTAGCCTCAGTCCCACACGCTCTCATTGGTGCCCAGTCACGTGGTTTCCACACAACCAGGGGGGCGTGACACCACCAACCCTACCAGCCATCTTGCAGCCAGCCCAACCACGAGCCTAGGCTCATCCGCTGGGTGTTCCGGCCGGCTCTGGGCTCGGGCCTCTGCGGAAGCTCGTGACAGCCGGGAAGCCCCCGCTACAGGAAGGTTTAACGTGAGAGGAAAGACTGATTTTTATGGGAAAGAGCCCGTTCCCCTGCGTGATCGCCCGGTATAACCGGCAACCGCTGTGCGCACGTGGGTCCTGGGCGACGGAAGCCCGGCCCCAAGGACAGGCACGCACGCTTGGTGGGCCCTCGTGGCTGAAGGTAATGAGCACGAGGACAAGGAAATGAGCTCTCTGGTCTGGCGTCTGTGCGGCCCGCCGGCCGGCCAGCCTCTCTCCGGGCTCTGACTGCCGCCCCTTCTCCGGGGCACTCAGGCTTGGAGCCTCCAGCCCAGTGTGCCAGGAAGCTGATGGTTATTCCAGAGAGCAAGGCCTCTGGGGCAGCTGCTGGCATCCTGCCTCCCCACCGAAGCCAACCTCGAACCTGGGTCCCAAGAACGGCCCCTTCGTGTCAGCTGATCAATATTTATTAGCGCCTTCTAGGTGCCAGGAACAGGACTACACACAGGGTTCGAATTGGCAAAAGACGATCTCTGGGGCTGCCCTTTTGGGGTCAAGACCAATGCGGAAACCTAGAGTTGTCTGTGGGGCCCATCTACGCCCCTGGCAGAAGCACAGCCCACTTGGGGCCGTGACCAAAAGGGCAGGAGTCGGGTTCTTGCCCACATGTTAAGCACCTCCTATGGGGGGGGCATGAGAGCGTGATGCTAGGCTCGCTGGGCTGGGATCCCCAGGAGGAAGCAGCTTCTCCTACCACAGAGCAGACCTGCCTTGGAGCAGCCCTGCTAACCAAAGAAGGCATCCTCGGGCCTCCCAGGACGGCCCTTGGGAGGCGGCAGACGCATCCCGACTCTCAGGCCTTTCTTTACTGCCTCCTCCGTACTAGATGGGCAGCTCCCTGAGGTAGGAATTCTTTATTTCTTATGGTCTACTCAATGCTTGGGCCCGATCCTGGCACACAGGAGGCGCTTCATATGTTTATTAATTGATGGAAAGTCAGCCTTGCCTGGCAGAGGGATCCACAGAGGCGAAGCTCAAAGTGAAGCCCTATTTTGTCTTTATGGAAGAGTTGGCAGCCCCTTCCCAAGGCCTCTAAGGGGGGCACAGCTCAGCCAGAAAGGGAGGCTTTGCCAAGGGAGCCAGGGAAAACCAACTGGGGCAAGCCTTGGGCACTGCCAGAGGCACGTGATCTCTTACTGCAGGGGCCCTCGGAAGAGCCGGAGATCCCACGGGGGCCTGCTGCCAGGGGGAGCACGGATCTGTGTTGTAAGATCAGACATTTGGCGGAGGGACTTCTGAGGAGGCCCAAAGGCAGCGAGGGTTCTCGACCTCCCAACGGGAGAGACTGTGTCTGGCAAAGCCCCTTTCCCGCCACACTGTTCCTGGAAACTCTCTTTCCTTGTAGCTCTTCTCACCCCCTTTCTCACAACTGGAGCCCGGAGGGCTGGGGGCAGTCAGAACTCCAGAAATGGGCAGATAAGGACCAAAGAGGCCACCGTCAGGCATTTTTTAGACGAACCATCATCCAGTCACACCACAGTCATTTGGGAAGTGGATCTTCTGAAACTGCCAAAGAGCTGACATTTATCCCAATTTGATTTCATCTTCTTTGAGTGGCTTAATGCTGCAGCCCTGTGTTGGCAAACCTCCGGCACTCATGCTGGAGAGGCTGGACATTTCTCCCACCACCGCCCCTCTGCCCAGAAGCCCAATGGGGGCACTTCCTCCCTCCCCTGTCTGGGGTAAGGCATGAAGATCACAGTTTGGGCACTCGGGCTCTAAAAGGTTTGCCATTGCTGCTCTGGTCTCTCAAGAAATTCTTTTTGGATCCTAGTTTGGTCGCTGCTGGGTGGCCTGTCCTGCTCAGTTGGGTATCATCTACCCCTTATCCAAGTCACCAATAAGATGGTTCAGTGGCCCCGGGCCGAGCTTAGATCCAGGGGCACCCGCTAGAGATTCCCCCTCCAAGAGCTTGCCAAACCATGGCCAACTGTTCCTTGGGTTTGGCCCTTCGATGAGTACTGAGTTTCCCATCATACTCTCTGCCAGCCCCCGTCTCTCCATGAGAATCAGCCAAGTCTAGACAATGGACAGCATTTTCCCAATCTGCCTGTCCACTGAGTTATCCCGGGTCGGGGGACAGGATGGAAATTGCTCCCAACATCTTACAAATTGGTCTTTATTTACAGTCTGTACAGACTTAAGACGCTGGGGGGGCAGAATCCTGGGTCCTGCCCTGGGCCTGGCTCCCTGAGGTGATCCCCACAGCCCATGAGTGGCCTGGGCCCTGACTGCCCTTCTTAGACCTGACCCTTGGCCCAGGGCAGGAATCATGTTAAACTGGACCACTGGGAATGAGGTTGGGGGACCCATGATGGCCACCTGCCCAGGGAGAGTGGAAGATCACCCCTGAAGAGCCCCCGAGGCACAAGAAGGGTCCCTTGGGACAGGAGGCACAGAGGTGGGGGCGAGGGGCACAGAGGGGGCCCCAAGTCCTGGGTTTCGGGGGGGAGGAGAGTCTCTCAGTGTCCAGCCCCTAAGGGCTCATTCTGTAGAAAAAGAGGAAGGTGTTAGTGGGCATGGACAGTAAAGAATCGGGCCAGAAAGATGGAGACTCGCTGCTCCTCGGGGATGGAGAGGAAGACAAAGACAAGGACACAGAGCGACGGACAGGCACCGCGAGGGGAGCAGGGATGGCCTGCCCGGGGATGGGGTGACTGACCTGTCAGGGTTGAGGGGGACGGCTTCCCCGAGGGGATCAGCTCAGAGCGGCTCAGGGCCTCCACCACCTGGCTGAGGAGCTGGCTGCAGCGACGGACCTGGCCGAGGCAGGAGGGTGAGGATGAGGTCCTGGGTCCCCCGGCCTGCCCCCCAGCCCTCCCCAGCCTGCCCCCCAGCCCTCCCCGGCCCCCCAGCCTGCCCCCAGCCCTCCCCAGCCCCCCAGCCTGCCCCCAGCCCTCCCCAGCCCCCCAGCCCTCCCCAGCCCCCCAGCCTGCCCCCAGCCCTCCCTGGCTCCCCAGCCCTCCCCGGCCCCCCAGCCTGCCCCCAGCCCTCCCCAGCCCCCCAGCCTGCCCCCAGCCCTCCCTGGCTCCCCAGCCCCCAGCCCCCACCTCTTACCTCCTGCTCCAACCCTACCAGACGATGCTCATAAGTCCGGATGTGACTCAGCTGCTTCAGGGCTGTGTCAACCCTGTATTGGGGGGCAGGAGTCACCCTCAGAAATGCCCCCCGGGGGCACCCCTCCTTCCAAAAGGCCTGGGGGAGAGTCATCCCTCCCTCCCACGCTCACTTCTGGGACGTTCTCCGGAGCCTCTCCGAATCGCTCTCCCTCTTGTCCCGGGCCTGGCCAAGGAGGAAGTTCTCCTTCTGCACCGACTCCCACGTCAGCAGAGCCCGCTCTGCCTTGTGGGACATCCGAAATCCTGCGGGGCGGCAGGAGGTGGCTCAGCCCGGGCCCAGGAGACCATCCCCAGACTCCAGCCCCCCAACTGACCATCCCCCAGCTGACCATCCTCTGGCCCCTGGCCCCCGGGCTAACCAGCCCCTGGCCCCCAGGCTGACCATCCCCTGGCCGACCATCCCTCAGCCCCCAAACCCCCGGCCCTCCAGCCGACCCCCCCGGCTGACCATCCCCTGACCCCTAGCCCCCGACCCCCCAGCTGATCAGCCCCTGGCCCCCAGCCCCCCGACCCCCCAGCTGACCAGCCCCCAGCCCCCCGACCCCCCAGCTGACCAGCCCCTGGCCCCTGGCCCCCCAGCTGACCATTCCCTGGCCCCTGGCCCCCTGGCTGACCAGTCCCCAGCCCCCGACCCCCCGGCTGACCATCCCCCGGCCCCCAGCCCCCGACCCCCCAGCTGATCAGCCCCTGGCCCCCAGCCCCCCGACCCCCCAGCTGACCAGCCCCCGGCCCCCAGCCCCCGACCCCCCAGCTGATCAGCTCCTGGCCCCCAGCCCCCGGACCCCCCAGCTGACCAGCCCCTGGCCCCTGGCCCCCGACCCCCCCGGCTGACCATCCCCCGGCCCCCAGCCCCCCGACTCCCCAGCTGACCAGCCCCTGGTCCCTGGTCCCCAGCTGACCATTCCCTGGCCCCTGGCCCCTGGCCCCCTAGCTGACCAGTCCCCAGCCCCCGACCCCCCCGGCTGACCATCCCCCGGCCCCCAGCCCCCTGACTCCCCAGCTGACCAGCCCCTGGTCCCTGGCCCCCAGCTGACCATTCCCTGGCCCCTGGCCCCTGGCCCCCTAGCTGACCAGTCCCCAGCCCCCAGCCCCCCAGCTGATCATTCCCCGGCCCCCGGCCCCCTGACCCCCCAGATGACCATTCCCCAGCCCCCGGCCCCCCAGCTGACCAGCCCCTGGCCCCCATCCCCCGGCTCACTGAAGTCCTCCGCTGAGTCACGCATCCGCTGGCTCCGGTTGCGCCCCAGGAATGCTATGAGGAGCAGGAGATGGGAGATGATGATGAGCGGCGGAGGTAGCGCAGGCCGGCTGTGGAACTCCCGGATGAGGCCATAGCGCTGAGACTTCCAGTACTGGTCGCTCTTCCCTTGGACCTTGCTGAAGGTGTCGCTGTGGGGCCAGAGGGAGCCAGGGACACGGGCTGTGGTCAGCGGGGGTGACCGGGCATCGGGGTCAAGGGTCACTGCCAGGCCGGGGTCAGGGGTCAGAGGTCAGCGTGGTGACCACTTCCTCGAGACAAGCCCGGGTCAGGGGATAAGGAATCTGGAGCAGTCGGCGGGAGGACGAGGACAATTGAAGTCAGGTTCCCGGCACTGCGCCGGCCCGAGCACACCCCGACTGGAGCAGCCCCGGCCTGAGCCCAGGAGGAAGTGAGGCCTTCTAAGAAGGGGAACCGAGGCCCGGGATGGAGCCTGGGCAAAAGCAGGGAGGCCAGCCCAGGCCAATCTGGCTGGAAAGAATGGAAATGAGTCTAAGAAATGGGAAACTTTGGGGAGACCTTTGGGAGAAAGCGGGGAGCCAGACTGCCAAGAACCCCAAATGCCAGGCCCTTGGGGGCAACAGAGAGCCCCTGAGCAGAGGAGGCACAGTCTGACACGGTCAGATGTGCCTCAGCAAGCGAGGCCAGGAAAGAGAATGGGGCTGAGATCCTGGATGTGGGGGGCAGCGCCCAGAGAACCCTCATCCCGGGGGAACATTCTGGAAGCACAGAACACAGACAGAAAGAGCGAGAGGCAGGCAGACAGACAGACAGGCAGATAGACAGACAGACAGGCAGACAGAGGCAGAGGCAGAGGCAGACAGAGACACAGAGACAGACAGAAACAGAGAGACAGACAGACAGAGGCAGAGACAGAGACACAGAGACAGACAGAAACAGAGAGACAGACAGACAGAGGCAGAGACAGAGACACAGACACAGAGAGACAGACAGAGGCAGAGACAGGCAGATAGAGACAGAGAGACAGACAGGCAGACAGAGACACAGACAGACAGAGAGGCAGACAGAGGCAGAGACAGAGGCAGACAGAGACACAGAGATAGACAGAAACAAGACAGACAGGCAGACAGAGACACAGACAGACAGAGAGGCAGACAGACAGGCAGACAGAGGCAGAGACAGAGGCAGACAGAGACACAGAGATAGACAGAAACAGAGAGACAGACAGGCAGACAGAGACACAGACAGACAGAGAGGCAGACAGACAGGCAGACAGAGGCAGAGGCAGAGGCAGACAGAGACACAGAGATAGACAGAAACAAAGAGACAGACAGACAGAGGCAGAGACAGAGACAGAGACACAGAGAGACAGACAGAGGCAGAGACAGAGGCAGACAGAGACACAGAGATAGACAGAAACAGAGAGACAGACAGACAGAGGCAGAGACAGAGACAGAGGCAGACAGACAGACAGAGGCAGAGACAGACAGAGACAGATAGAGACAGAGACAGAGAGACAGACAGGCAGACAGAGACACAGACAGACAGAGAGGCAGACAGACAGGCAGACAGAGACAGAGACAGACAGAGACAGATAGAGACAGAGACAGAGAGACAGACAGGCAGACAGAGACACAGACAGACAGAGAGGCAGACAGACAGGCAGACAGAGGCAGAGGCAGAGAGGCCGCAGAAGGCAAGGAGCTGAGGCTCAGGATGTGGGAGACTGGCAAGATGGCGGCCCCCTCAACAGCCCCAGGCAAACCCTTCTGGGCCTCTGCTAAGGCTGAGCCTGTGGAGACAGTCTTTGAGGCAGGAACCGCATTTTACGGATGGGGAAACGGAGGCACAGACCCTTTGGGATGAGCCCGTTGAGCGGTGGGAGCTGGAGGCCGGAGGGCACGATGGGGAGGGAAGAGGTTTGGGGGCTCCCTGGGGGCAGGTCAAGTTTGCCCGATGGCCCCTTTTCTTTTCCCATCCCTGCCTTCTGCCCTATCCAGGGGGAGGGGGCGAACCTTGAAGGGTGCGCAGGGGGTGCAGTGACTTGGCCAGGGTCGCCCGGCCACAAGGGCCTGAGGCTAGCCTGGAGCTCGGGCCCCCTTAATGGATGGACAAGAGGCCGGCGGGCACCTGAACATGGCGATGAGCAGGTTGAGCAGCAGCACGTTGGCCACGAGCAGGAAGACGACGAGCAGCAGCAGCACCAGCCAGTTGGCGTAGACGGAGACGCACGAGCCCGTGGGTGTCCCCGGCGTGTGCGCCCACACGCCCAGCTCCGAGGAGCAGTTCTCGGGCTGCATCAGGGTCGCTGCGGGCCAGAGAGGCGCGAGTCAGCCGCGGGCCGGGGAGCCGGGGGCGGCGGGGGAGCGGAGGGGGCTCACCGTCCATGTCTCCCTGCGGCACCTGCCCGAAGATCTGCAGGTAGGGCCGGTAGAAGATCCGCTTCAGGATGGCCGGCAGGTCGCGGTCCTGCGGCCGCAGCAGCCCCTCGGTGGCCACGCCGTAGGCCACGAGCCACACGCCCAGGAAGAAGAGGAAGAAGAAGACGTCCTTCATCTGCGGGAGGGGGCGGGGTCAGCGGGCGCCGGGCCCCGCCTCCCCTCCCCTCCCCCTCCCCGGCCGGCCCGCGGCTCACCATCCTGTTCACGATCACGATCTTGGGTCCGAGCTGCTTGTTGATGGTGAAAATGTGCAGCAGGCGCAGCGTGAAGACCATGAAGTCCAGGCAGAGCACGGCCCGGCCCGCCTGGTACAGCCCCGGGGAGAGCCTGTGCCGGAGGGGAGAACGCGTCCGCCCAAGTCCCCAAGGCTGCGCGGCCCGGGGGGTTCTGGGGTGAGGGCGGTCTGCGGAAGCTGGGGGGGGGGCGGGGAGCAGCGTCAGCCGAGATCGGGGTAGCTACACCTACGGGCCGCCCGGCGCCCCTCGGGGCTGCCCACCCTCGAGGCCGAGAAGTTAAATGTGGCCCTCGAGAGTAGAAGGGAGCCGCCATGCCGGGCTTCGGCAGCAAAGGCTCCGTGGCTGGAAGCTGAGCTCCGGGGAAGGGGTGCCAGCCCCTGCCTGAAGTCCCTTACCGGCCGCTGATGCCCAGCAGGAAGAGGCCGAGGGCCACCAGGTCACACTGGTTCCAGGTGTCGGCTAAGTAGAAGCGCAGCCGCCTGCGGAGGGGCGTCTTCCCCGGCCCGTGGGGGGTGCCGGCCCCGAGGCTCCCCCAGCCCCCCGACAGACCCTGCCTCAGTTCCTCGCACAGCAAGGTGAAGACCCACAGGTAGAGCAGGAACTCCATGGCGGTGGGCGGTGTGGGCTGGAGGTCCAGCAGCAGCACGTGGGTAAAGAGCAGGAGGAAGAGCAGGTAGCTGACCACGTTGCCCAGGAAGACCGTCACGGGGGCCGCCCAGAACTGGCACCAGCGCCGGAGGCATCGGTTCCAGCGCCCTCTGCCCCAGCGGCCCTCATCGCGGGTCTGCGTCCTCAGGTTCAGCTTGTCTGTCAGCCTGCGCGGTGAGGAGGCGGTCAAGGCCAGCCCCGCGGCCGGCCCTCCCCACCGTGGCCCTGGCGGACCCTGACCTGGTGCAGCTGTCTCCGTTGACTCCGTCGGCGGCGTCTGGCTCCCACTGCTCCTTCCTGGGCAGCTCCTCGTCCAGGGCTCTGCAGGCGGGGGCAAAGGGGAGAACGGAGGCTCGCCCAGAGCAATCCTGGGCGTGGGGGGCGACCTTGGACCCAGAGAGCCCGGGCTGGGGGCGCCCTGGCAGGGATGAGGACGGGCTCACCGAAAAGTGATGAGGCTGGTGTAGATGAGCGGGGGGCAGAAGAAGACGAGGACCAGGGCCCAAATGGGGGTGTTGCTGTCCATGTCTCCCCACCACTTCTCCGTCAGCAGGGACTGGGGGCACAGGATAGGGTTAGGACAGCCCTGGCCCCCCACGCCCTGGCCAAGCCCCCCAATAAGGAGAATTCTCGGAGGTGGAGAGGAAAAGCCCTGACAGCATCGAGGCCCTCCTTTGGATCCTCCCTAACGGTCTCCGAGGCCAGAGTGCCGGGCTTGGAATCAGGAAGGGATCAGGTCCAGCCTCTGACCCTTACGGCCAGGGCCAGCCTCAACCTCCGTTTCCTCATCTGTAAAATGAGCTGGAGAAGGAAAAGGCAAAGCTCTGACTCTTTGCCAAAAAACCCTAAATGGGGTCCCAGAGACTTAAACACAAAGGAAGGAGCCAACACCGGAATTCAGTCTCCATCCCACGGGCCATGGTGCCTTCTTTTTAACCCTTCCCTTCCATCTTAGAATCAATACTGTATATCACTTCTAAAGTAGAAGAACAGGAAGCGCTAAGTGACCTCCCCAGGGTCATACAGCAAGGCAATGTCTGGGGCTAGATTTGAACCCAGAACCTCCCATCTGGCTCTCTATTCACCAAGTCACCTCATTGTGTCCAGTAGCACTTTTCATGAGAAAACGGAGGCCATTCCTTGTAGGTCCCCTCATCTCTCGGGCCCCTAACGCCACCCCTTCCTCTCCTCTACTTTCTCCCAGTCTCTGAAAAAGAGGTGAGCCTTCCCCATCCAGCCAAGCCTCCTTTCTCATTCTGGGCCGCCCCTTCAATCCTGCCCTCACACTACCTCGACTCTACTCCGCTACATCCCCGCCACTCTGTCCATCTTGCCCGGCGTCCTCCCATCTCTCCACTCTTCTCTCCCTCCATCCCTCCACACTGGCCTGGACCATGCCCGCGCTGGGCCATCCTGGGCGGATCCTTTAACCTCGCCTGCGGCCTTGGAGCTCCTTCCCACCGTGGCCCCAAGAACTCATTGCCATGCTCCTGGCTCTGGCATTCAGGTCCTTCAGTTGTTGGACAGAGATGTCTCATGCCTCGTCTGGTCCTCCGCCAAACCCTCCTCCAGCACGAGGAGGCAATGGCAGATGCCCCCAGCATCTCTGCCGAGAAAACCTTGGAGGGGGCACGGGAAGCTGTCTCTGCCTCCAGCCTCTTCTGGCTCTAAAATTAGATGACCGATACAACATGCTGCCCAGCCGGGGGACCCGGGCAAGTCACTTAGCCCTCATCGTCCGGCCCTGACCGCTCTTCTAGCTTGGAGCCAAGACTTCGCATCCATTCCAAGACAGAAGGTCAGGGCAGAAAAGAAACGGCAGGCGGCCCCATCAAGGAAAGGGAGAGAATGGGCCCTGGCGTCCTCCAGGAAGCTGCTCAGCCTACACCCGGAGCCACCCGATTGAGCTCCTGAGTGTCCCAAGACCTGCAGCCAGGCCTCGGGGCTCCTCCCTCCTGGGCCAATGCAATCCATGGCATCCCCTCGGACAGAAACTAAGAAGTCCTCTGGGGACAGGGAAGAACTTGATTCCATGTTCTGAATCACCCAATGATGGATTTCCACATTCTACGTCTTCTTAACTATGTCTTTAATTGATTAATTATAGCAAAGACATTATAAAATATATCCTATAGCTTGCCTTGCTCACCTTCCAAAGCTGGGACTTGACATTCCTCCCCATCAAATCCAGCCCAATGTTCTTGCCAGCCCGTATCCCATCAATCCTAGCTCTGTCCACTGATGTGCTCCCTATTGCCCCCATGGCTTTGTCTTGTTTACAGATTTGAAACATAGCTTTCTTTATTGGAGCGCCACCCCCCGGGTTCCACTGGAGACTTTGGTCTAGCCACATCTCTTCCACTGGTCCACAAGGATATCACAAAAGACTTTCTCTTACCAAACAAAACTATATCGTCAGCATTTCTCTGATCCACCACTCAGAAAACTCGGTCACAAAAAGGAAATGCAGTCCAGGGGCCAAAAGTAGCCTCTGTCTGCCTTGATTTCCACAACTATAAAGTGAGAATAAGAATAGCACCTGGGGGGGGGGGGGTGAAGATAAAATGAGACCCTTGTGAAGTGCTTTGAAAAGTTCAAAGCACCCTCTAAAGACCCTGTTTGTTATTTATGGCTCCTTTCTTAGAGGTTGTTTGTTCTGAACTTTTGAAGCCACACTTCCTGCATCCTTAGTATATAGATATTGGACCGTTTCCCCCAGCCCTCATCTTGTCCGGCTTGAAGCCATTTTGAGTAGATTTCCAAGGATTCCCATCAATGTAGGTTTCTTTGCCAGCCCCACAGATTCTTGGCCTGGAGTTGTCACCTCTACAGTTTAAGCCATGGTCCAGAATGCAAATCCCAAATCAGCCTCTCTCTTCGTGCCCCTTGTCTTTGGTGGCAGCAGTGATGGGCACCACCCGTGCCACTCAGGTCTTCACTGTTTCACCCACCACATCCTAATCCTCTGCATCGCCTTCTGGGTTCTTTTTGGCCAGGTACATCACCAGAAGTGGGGAAGTCGTCGATTTGTGATGCCCCTTGGGAGGTGCTCTTGGCCCTGGTAGGTCACCAGGGAGATTATTCACCTGATGGTATCAGTGCAGTCATTCCTTGAGGGACCAATGATGCTTTCTCCTTGGAATGTCCCACTCCTTATTCTTTGGAAAGGGCCTTCTTAGCTCCCTAACCCTCTTTGTTTTCTCTTTTGTCCCTCTCTTCCCCAGGCCCCAACTCAGGATTCCTTTGGAATCTTCCTTTGTTTTCAACCAGAAATACTTTCTCCAGGTTTTCACAGGACACTCTCCCTGATGCCGTGCAAAGTGAAGAGCCACCATAAAGGAAGCCCCTTTATCTTCTCTGCCAGGAGGAAGACCAAACTGCCCTTTGAGCATAGACAGGAGACACTTGGCAGAAATACAAACATCCCGAACTCAGATCCCTGTGAGTTCTCTCTACACTCCAGACTTGAGAGGATTCTGGGAAACAGTTCCAGCTTTTGCTGTTACTAAGCTGCCATTTTGGCTCCACCCAATCTCCTGATTTGTTGAAAGTGAGATCTTCATCCTTGCCCATTCTACCTGTTCTTGTGGCCACCTTCTATGAGGAGCTGCTAAGCCTTCACTTCGCACAACACATGGCACACAGTAGGCACTTAATAAATGTCGATGGACTGACTGAATGACTGTGGCAACTGCTATGGTAGCCTCAGACTCTAGTCCCCACTCTTCTCCCAAAGTCTTTCACATTGACAGCCGTTACCCCTGCCTCACTAGCTTCCTTCCCCCTCTTTTCCTCTGACCAAGTTCTTCCTCTAAGTGTCCTTCAAGACTCAAATTTCCCATCCCCAAATGTCAGTCTCTGTCCATCACAATCAAAACCCAACTGTGAAGACAAAATGGCCCAAGGGAGATGGATCCCTGGCTTCCTCCAGGCTGCAATATCCCCTCTTTTGGGCCCTCTACAACCTCAGTCCAACCCGCCTTTCTAATCTTCTATCAGATTCCTCTCCTTTCCAAGATCTTCATTCCATGCGTTCCAGTTTGAACACCCTACCCAACATCTGCCAAATGGAGAGTTCTAGCCAAGCCTCCATCTCTCTCTTTGCATCGTCTCTCTTCCATGCCAAGAGCTTGCGCTCCCTTCTCACCTCTGCCTAGTGGGAGCCTGAGGCCCCTTTGAAACTCCGCTTGAGGACTACCTTCTACATCAGGCCCTTCCTGACATCCCCAGTTGAAAGTATCCTCTTTCCATAAGTCATTTTCTATTTACTTCTCCGTGTCTGGGCTCTATACTCCCATCAGAATGTAAGCTTGTGAAGGGCACGCATTATTTCTTTTTTATATCTTTGTAACCCCAGTCCCTGGCATGTAGTAGATACTTAATAAATATTTGTGGAACTAAATTGTGTCCCGGGGAGTAGGATTTGCCACACAGAGGGGGGTAGAACCTTCTGTGTGGACAGATAGGCCATCCTCAGTATGGGAGTGGGACATACAATACTTAGGGTTAGAGGGTGTGATTTTCTCCACGGGGCTGGACTGAGTCCTGATGCCATTTACCTGTACCCCATCCTGTGCGAAGAAGGCCCTGGCATCAGCTTGTGCTGCCAGATGGAGGCAGGTAGCACCCCCCCAGAGTTGGGACCTGCGCAGGAGCAGGCGGGTGGCTCGGGACTCACTATTTCGGTGACACTCTGAAAATAGACCTAAGGAAAGAAATGGGGGCTGGGGCTAAGGGTGGGATGCCTCCATTGCACCCCTATCCCAAGAGGAACATGAGCCTTTGAGATGCCCCCCAAAACAGATCCTCCCATGCATGGTCCAGGAATCATTAGGAAGATGAAATTGAGAGGCAGAAAGGACCTTAGAAGTCTTCAAATGTGAACCACTCATTTAATAGCCAAGTAAACTGAGGGGCCGAAAGGCCAAGGATCTTGCCCCTAGTCCTACAAGGAGGAATAGCAGTGATAATCTAAAAAATTAACCAAGAAATGAGAGAATCATTATTCTAGTGCCTACTACAGAGGCTCCCAATGTTCGTGCCTATCCTCATATGCACAATTCCGTCTCTGTCATCCAAAGTATTCCCATTCAGTCTCAGAGACACCATACCACCAGAGATGCATACATACCCATGGCAAGCCCTTCAAATCTGGCTGCCAGCTCCTTTCTCTTGGCAGCCTCGTCAGCCTCAGTTTCCAAGCGGGCCAAGACTCGAAGCAGGAAGCAGGAACCCAGGGCAGAAGCCACTGAGTTACTACCCTAGAAGAGGGAGTTTACAAGTCAGAGGTCACAGGCCCCTCAAACACCTCCCCCAACCCAGATCCCATGGCCCAAGATCCTGGCCTCACCATCTCCCAGAAGTACACAGCCATCTGAGCCCGATTCAAAAGCAGAGCCCAAATCAGCAGATCAATCCAGGGGGCCTGCCCAAAGGTGGCATCTGATGTAGGATCCATCAGGAGGCATGTCTAGGTAGGAAAAAATGGGTTCAAAGGAGGTGAATGCTGAGGCCTGAGTCTTCCTTAGGCCAGAGGATGTGGAACATGAAGAGACTTCAGAGATCATTCATTAAATGACCTTCCCAAAGTCATGTGGGGATATTAGAAGAGCTGGGAATGGACACCAGGATCCTCATTCCAAGTCCAGCCCCATTTAAACTGGGTTGCCCCCATTCCATCTGGCCCTTACACTCTCTAGTCGGCCCCCATCAGGCTCTGGCTCCAATTTGTTCACACAAGTTCTTGCTTGGTACTTAGGGGCACAGGTATCCCCAAGCAGGTCACGAAGAAGCCGCCCCACATCCTGCAGTCGCACTTCTCGGAGTGGTGAGGCTGGGGGGACACCAGAGGCAGAGACCTCTTTGCGGCCTACAACAGCTCCGGGTCCAGGGGCTATACGGTCCAGGAGGTGTCGAACCATCAAGCCTGAGGGAGCAGTTGTATAGAGCTGAGCGAGCCGGTCTGGATTCAGGAAATGCCCAAGACTGAGTCCCCGGGAGATGAGGAGGCGCACAAACTCTGGCTGGTCATTTACAAGAGCATCCATAAGGGAGGCCTCGAGGTGTGCAGACTGCAAAGTCAAGAATGGCTGGTTAGGGTTAAGGATGCACAGAATGAAAGATAGACACAGGATAGACAGACCAGGGACAAGAAGACAGAAAAGGGGTGGGCAGAAAGAAGGATAGACATAGAGATGAGACTATGGACCAGGAGACAAAAAGAAGGAAGGATGAAGAGGAAAAGGAAGCACAGGCAGACAGAAATGGATTAATAAGGAGCAGACAGAAAGATGGATAAGGACTGAATGGAGATGCCCTGGGGATGAGCAGATTGAGGGCATGAGGACAGAGAGAGGACTATACAGACCATCAGAGGAGAGACAAAGGGATGGATGGATGGATGGATGGATGGATGGATGGATGGATGGATAAATGAATGGGTGGATACATGAATAGATAAGTAGATAAATGGATGGATCAATCAATCGCTCTATCACTCAGTAAATGGATAGATAGATGGATGAATGGATGGATCAATCAATCTCTATCACTTCATGGATGGATGGATGGATGAATAGATGGGTGGATAAATAAATGGGTGGATAAATGGATGGATGGATGGATGGGTCAATCAATTGTTCTATCACTCAATGGATGGATGGATGGATGGATGGATGGATGGATGGATTGATGGATGGGTCAATCAATTGTTCTATCACTCAATGGATAAATGGATGGATGGATGGATGGATGGATGGGTCAATCAATTGTTCTATCACTCAATGGATGGATGGATGGATGGATGGATGGATGAATGGATGGATGGATGGATAGATAAATGAATGGGTGGATAAATGAATGGATAAGTAGATGAATGGATGGATCAATCAATTGCTCTATCACTCAATGGATGGATAGATGGATGGATGGATGAATAGATAAATGGATTGATAGGTGGATGAATGGATGGATCAATCAATTGCTCAATCACTCAATAGATGGATGAATGGGTGGATAAATGGATGGATGGATGGGTCAATCATTTGCTCTATCACTCCAATGGATGAATAGATGGATGGATGGATGGATGGATAAATAGATGGATGGATAGATAAATAAATGGATAAGTGGATGAATGGATGGATCAATCAATTGCTCAATCACTCGATGGATGGATGGGTGGATAGATGGATGGATGGATGGATGGATGGACAGAAAGATCAGAGGATAGATAGACAAACCAGAAAATGTCAGGGATAAATGGTCCAAACGAATCATGAAAGAGAAAAAGCAAGCAGATGATGGACAGACATATATAGAGGACAGAAAGTCCAGGGAGAAGGAAATGGACACTTGAAGCTGACACAGAAAGATGGAGATATCTGCGTGTGCATTGTGTGTATGTCTTCCATATATACGTACATCTACAGACACACATAAGGCTTGGGCAGAGAGCAGGAAAAGTGAGATAGATGGACAGTGAAAAGCTCAGATTTCGATGGAGAGATCAGCATTATCATTATCATTATCAAATATGATAAGGGGAGAAGGGGGAAGGGCAAAGGAGGTGGACCACACAAACAACTAAGTATGGATGATAATAATAATTATTATAACAATAAGAACAGCTAGCATTTGCAAAGCACTTACTATGTATCAGGTATCATGCTAATTACTTTTAAAATACCATCTCACTTGATCGTCACAACATTGGGGCTGCTATTATCCCCATTTTACAGATGAAGGAACTGAGGCAAACGAAATTAAGTGACCTGCCCAGGGTCATGCAGCTAGTAAGTGTCAGAGGCTGGATTTGAATTGCGGTCTTCCTGATTCTAGTGCAGGGGCTCTCTGTCCATTTTGAACAGAGGTTTCAGAGGGGAGAAGGTTCCATTGCATAATTCCACCTCCTTTCATTTTTCTTGCCTTCCCCTGCCTGCCTTACCCGCCACTGGATGTCCCCTCGGAATATCTCGCTCTGTGCAATATCCACACGGTTCCAGGCCACAGCCAGCCGTAACTCATCCATGTACGCGGATACCTCTGAGCTGCCGCAGGCTGGCCGGGGTGAGAGAGAAGAGGAAGGGGTCAGGCCAACTTTAAGACCCAGCTTCTAGTCAGGGGAGGGAGTGGAGGAGGCTGTCATTCACCCTAAAGAGGCACGACTAGAGAAAACATGGTGGCAGGCATTGGGCCTTCCCATGGCTCTTGGGAGGGCCACTCCGATTCAAAGAATGGAGTACCAGGTTCAGTCATTGGCATGGCACAAGTTTTCCAAAAATGGATGACAGCTGGCTCTGAGTAAAGAAGAGACACAGGAACCGAGGAGGATTTGGGGTTGGAACTGAGGGGGTCAGGGCTGAGAGAGCCAGGATCCGAAACAGGAATGGGACCGGCCCAGGAGCCCAAGGAAGGGAGGAGCACAGGGGGCGATGGGAGCCCCTCTGCGCAGTATTGAGGATGCCTCACCCTTCACCAGAGCCCTCAGCACCACCGTCTCAAACTCCTCGGGTCCGTCCTCAGATGAATACACCGTCAGCATCTCCCGACGACTCATGATCCTCTCTATCTGTTCAGGATGAAAGGGAAGGCATGGGAGCCAAGAGCCTTGGCCCTGGGGCCCTGCCCCGATCACCTCCCCAAAGAGCCCCCACCAACCACCAGAGCATGGGCGTCCAGAGGGGAGATGTTCGTTTTCACCCATGAGGCCTATGGAACAGGCTGGGGTTCCTCCCAAAATGGCTTGGATCTGTTGGGTGCCATGAAGGCAGGAAATTCAGGGGGCCCCAAACGGAACTGATCATGCCTAGCTTTCAGGAAAGGCACAACTGCTTAAGGTCATTTGTGTATGGAGAGCTGGGATTGGTACTAGACTCCCAGCCCCCTGTACACCCAACCGCTAGTCCATCATCTGCGAGCCCCCCAGCTCCTCATACCTGAGCCCCCCAGCCCCCCACCCCTGAGCCCCACTGACTCCTCATACCTGAGCCCCCCAGCCCCCCACCCCTGAGCCCCACTGACTCCTCATACCTGAGCCCCCCAGCCCCCCACCCTTGAGCCCCATTGACTCCTCATACCTGAGCCCCCCAGCCCCCCACCCTTGAGCCCCATTGACTCCTCATACCTGAGCCCCCCAGCCCCCCACCCTTGAGCCCCACTGACTCCTCATACCTGAGCCCCCCAGCCCCCCACCCTTGAGCCCCATTTCCTCATACCTGAGCCCCCCAGCCCCCCACCCTTGAGCCCCATTTCCTCATACCTGAGCCCCCCAGCCCCCCACCCCTGAGCCCCACTGACTCCTCATACCTGAGCCCCCCAGCCCCCCACCCCTGAGCCCCACTGACTCCTCATACCTGAGCCCCCCAGCCCCCCACCCCTGAGCCCCATTTCCTCATACCTGAGCCCCCCAGCCCCCCACCCCTGAGCCCCACTGACTCCTCATACCTGAGCCCCCCAGCCCCCCACCCTTGAGCCCCATTGACTCCTCATACCCGAGCCCCTCGGCCCCTCACACCCAACCCCTAGTCTGTCACCTGTGAGCCCCCCAGCACTTCATACTTAAGTCCCCCAGCCCCCCACCCTTGAGCCCCACTGGCTCCTCATACCTGAGCCCCTAGGGCCTCAAGATCACCCTTGGGAAAGAAGCGCCGGATCCGATCACTGATGAAGGAGGACGGGGAGCCCCTCAAAGCCAGGGCTTCCTCCAATGTCTCAGCAAGACAGTCGGCAGCACCGCCAGAACCTGCCACCAGCAGGCAGGGCAGCCGAGCCTGGGTGGCATCTTCTACCCTCTGGGGAGAGTGCATTTGGGGCTGAAAGGTTCTTCCATGTTCAGTTCAGCTCCCACTGTCCCCCCATCAAGGATCTATTATCAGTCCCCTTTGACCGGCTTCTGGCCCAGCCTTCGCTCAGGCACCCTCTCCCCAGTCCTCCCCCCTCAGGAACCCAGGCACCTCGGTCCCCAGTCTCATTTACCTGTAACATCTTTTCATTTCCATCGATAAGGAGAAGGAGGACGGGGATGTCGATTCCTGTGCCTGAGGAGGGGTGACAGCAGGTGGAGCTGGGAATCCTGGGGCCCCAGCCAGCCCCTGCAGAGGGGGCCACCACCACCTCTGCCAGCCCCCCAGCCCAGCGGGCCAGAGAAGGCAGGGCCAGGGCTCACCTCCAACCCCAGTCTTTTGCTGGGAGATGTAGGACTCCAGCCGGGCCTGGAAACGAGTCTCGCCCCCAAAGCGCCTGTGAGTCCCATCGTCCACCAGAAAGAAGGCAGAGTAGTTGTAGTCCAGGGGGCACTGGACTTCGTCTTCAAGGTCTCCACGCCAAGGGTATCGAGCAGGGAACAGGCCCTGGGAGAGGGGAGACCCCCCTAAGAGCCCTCCTTCCGTCCCTGCCCCCCCTTTCTGTCCTCCTCCCAACGGAAGCCCTCTCCCTGAGCCCAAATCCTCCAGGGGCCAAAGTGCAGGAGCCAGGTGTTGGGGCAGGGCCTCACCTTGGGGTTGACCAGGGCCTCCCGGTTCCGGACAACACCCCAGGGAGCCACACCCATGGCCACGACCTTGGTGGAGCCGGTGCCCGCCATGTTGTGGTCCCGCACGGCCACCCCTACATGGCGCCCGATGCCGGCGTGGAGCCCACTGGTCATAATCCAGGCTCCTGGGGGGGAGGAAGTTCAGAGGGGCCCCGAGCAGCCCGCCCCCCACCCTGACTATGGCCCACTCAGGAGCCCCCTCCCCTCCTCCAGCTCCCACCCCTGAGAAGACAAAACAGAAGAATGGGGGGTCCTGGGGCTCCCTGACAGACAGAGCAGGAGGGGAGGAGGGGCCCCGGGGCAGTGCAGGGGGGCTCACCGGTGCTGTGGGCAGCCCTCACCAGCCCTTGGCGAAGCAGGTCTCTGAGCCAGGGCTGCAGCACGGACCCTCCGGAGCCCCCCAGCACGGACACCACGAGGTTGGGAGCCGGGAAGCCCCAGGTGCGGGTGACCAGGGCATAGGCTGCTGCTGGGTCTGTGCGGTCAGACAGCCGGAGGAACTGCCCAGGGAGACAGAGGCCTGGGCTGGATGGAGCGCCCCCCCCTCCACCCCGCCCTGATTGGTTCAGGGGTCCCCCCAAGTCCCAGGCCTTGACAGCGTGGGGAGAGCAGGGGCTGCTGGGAAGCTGGGGGATGGCACCTTGCTGAATCCGCTGCCCCCGCCGTGGAAGTCCAGGTCTCCGTAGGCATCCGTGGGCTGCTCCGTGGTGTGGATGGCCCCGTCCCACACCGTGACCACCGCAGCCCCGAAGGCGTCTTCCACAGCCACTGCCGGGTGTGACCCCCGGGGCCGACCGCACTGGCACCGATTGCCCCTGGGGGCCAGAGGGAGGGCTCAGGACC
Organism: Monodelphis domestica; assembly: GCF_027887165.1. Classification (NCBI taxonomy): domain Eukaryota; kingdom Metazoa; phylum Chordata; class Mammalia; order Didelphimorphia; family Didelphidae; genus Monodelphis; species Monodelphis domestica. The sequence goes on from NC_077230.1 coordinate 443,781,043, forward strand.
TCGGAGCTCCGGGGCACCCAGAGCCCGAGCGCCGGGAAGCCCGCAGCCTTACCCCGGGTCGCTGAGGTCCGCCACAAGCGTCGTGCACGTTTTCTTCTTGAAGATTCGTGGGATCCAGCGCTGCGGACACACACAGGCTGGGGCCAGGAGCCCTGGGACCCTCCGGCCTCCGCACCTCCCTGGCTGCCTCGGGGAGCCCGGAAGCCCTCCCCCAGCCTCCATGCACCCCAACGATCCAGGCGGCTCGAGTCCTCGGATTCATCCCCGCCCTCTGGGGGAGCCGGCCCCAGGCAGGCCACCTTCCCTGAGGGGACCCAGGTGTCCGGGCTCCGGCGCTGCCCCTGTTTACCCCCACACACGCCTTTGAGGGGACCCAGGTGTCCGGGCTCCGACGCTTCCCCTGTTTACCCCCACGCACGCCTTTGAGGGGACCCAGGTGTCCGGGCTCGGGCGCTTCTCCTGGTCGCCCCTGGCCCGACATCCATGCCCTCACACGCTCCCCTCCCTCCGGGGCCGGGGGCGTCTCGGGAGCGTGGGTCCAGACGCCCAGTACCTGCTCTTTCTCGGGCCCCGCCATGTCTCCTGCTTCTCCGCAGCGGCCTCAGGCTCCCTCTCCAGCCGCCGGCCCAGCCCAGAACCGGCTCTGTCACAATCCACTCCACCCGAGCCGGCTCCGGCCGCAGCCCTCCCTCCCGCCCTCCCAGGGGGCGGGGCCGGGGTCGGCGGGGCGTGCCCGGCACATCGTAGACCCGGCGGAGGGGCGGCTCCAGAGCAAAGTCCGAGACGCGGGGACGCGGGGCGTTCAGAGCTGGAGCCCCAGACCCGCGGGGAGAGGAGGCAGAGGCGGAGACGCTGGGAGCCGGGAGCCGGGAGCCGGCAGCGGGGAGCGGAAGGAGGGGTGCGTGGCGCTCCCGAGACCTGCCCCCGCTCCAGGCTTCCGGGCCTCAGTTTCCCTCTCAGAGCTCAGCGTGCCCCTGGATGGCTCTGGGTGCAAAGTGCAGCCAAAACTGAGAAAAGGGGAAGGCAAGCCGTGCCCAGGATGTGCCAGTCATTGTGCCAGCGGCTTTGCACAGATGATCCACCTCGATACTGCCTGGGGCAGTACGTGCCGTTTTTATCCTCATTTTACCGGAGAGGAAACTGAGGCAGGCACTGGCAGGGTCACAGCCAAGGAGTGTCTTCGGCAGAATTTGAACTCGGGTCTTCCTAACTCCAGCGCCACTGCACCAGAACAGGCAGACACAGACGGAGGGGCCGAGGTCCAGGCCCAGGCCAGGGAAGGGAACAGCTGAGTCCCTGTAACCAGACCCTGCCCAGCTGCCCCTGCCCTCATGCTCTGGGTATTTTTAACCCATGCCCCCATGGGCTCCAGGCTCTGCCCTGGCCTCAGTGTCCCCCCTCCCTCAGCAGAGGCTCCAAGAGACCCCCCCCCCCAGGCCCCTGGATGCTGGCCCAGCCAGAGGCCCAGCAGGGATGTGCAGGGAGAAGAGGGGAGGGCAGGGCCTGGGGCCAGTCCCAGAATAGCTGCTGCCTTGGAGGTAAAATTAGCCCAATGGGGGGGGGGACAGTAGCCCCAGGGCCAAGCTCAGAGGGCATCAGGAGGCCTAGGGAGAGGCAGAGAGCCTGGGAGAGCCGAGCAGCCTGAGAAGGGACAGAGGCACAGAGGCCGGCACAGGCAGAGACCGGGTGGCCCACGCTGGGCCCACGGTCTGGCTGACATCATGGGGTCCCTTTGGCCCGGCCTCCTCCGCTGTGCCTTCTTCTTCCTCCTGCTGTCAACCTCCAGGCCCCCCCAGGGCCTCTCCACCGCCCAGGACTTCCCGGATGTTGCCCTGAACCCCCCAGGAGGCCCTCCCTACTCGGCAGCTGCTCCAGGCCACAGTCCAGGGGGCCCCCCGGAAGAAGAAGACACCTCAGCTGAGTCTGGGCTCTGGGGGGCCCCGGGCTTCGGCCACCCCGAGGAGGAGGAGGAAGACAGCGGCCCTGAGGACGGGTCTGTGGAACACGGGCACTGGGGGGGAGAAGAGGAGGAAGATGACTCCCAGGAGCAGGAGCAGGGGGCCGGAGGCCTGGGGGATGAGGATGAGGATGAGAGTGCCTCGGAGGAGCCATGGGGCAGCCCCAAGCCCCAAGCCCAGGAGGAGGAGGAGGAGGGCATCTCCCTGGAGCACAGTCCTGAGGAATATGACCACCCAGGGCAGGAGGAGGAGGAGGAAGGCCCAGCAGCAGAGCTGGGGGCCTGGGGGAGCCCCAGAGGTGACTCCATAGACCAGGACCTGGGCCCACTGCCTCCAGGTCAGGAGGAGGACGAGGAGGAGGAAGGGGAAGACTCTGAAGCCCAGCACAGCCACTGGGGAGGCCCTGGAGGCAGCCAGGGGCCTCCAGACCAAGAGGAAGAGGATGCGGGAGATGAACTCCTGTCTGCTGAGGTTCCCGGATGGGGGAGCCCCCGGAGCCCCAGGGAATCTGAAGAGGAGTCTGCTGAAGAGGACCACAGGCAGGAGGGCAGCAGGGTCTCTACTGCCCATGAGCATGGGCCTCGGAGCCGGGAGGAGGAGGAGGAGGAGGAGGAGGAGGAGGATGCCAGTGTGGAGGAAGAGCCCTGGGGGGGTCTGAGGCTCCCAGCCCAGCAGCAGGAGGAGAAGGAGGAGGAGGAGGAGGAGGAGGAGGAGGATGCCAGTGTGGAGGAAGAGCCCTGGGGGGGTCTGAGGCTCCCAGCCCAGCAGCAGGAGGAGGACGAGGAGGAGGAAGGGGAGGAGGAAGGCCACAAGAGAAGCCAGGAGGAGGCTGAGCAGGAGGAAGTCTCCATCGAGCGAGAAGTCTTGGGCTCTGAGGTCCCCGGAGAGGACCAAGAAGCAGAGGCTGCCGAGGTGGAGGCCAGAGAGAGCTTTGAGAAAGTGGCCAGCAGGGTGCCTGGAGATGAGAGCCTGGAAGACGACAGTGAGGAAGAGGAGGAGGAGAAGGAGAGAGCCAGGGGCCAGGGTGAGCTCGGAGCGGGGGATTGGGCGGGGGGAGGACCGGGACGGCTCTGACTGCGTGTCTCCACAGACCAGGACGAGGGGGAGGCAGAGGAGTACCAGCCAGGCTCGTTGTGCCACTACTGTGATTTCTGCAAGGTAACTGGGGGGGAGGGGGAGGCGGGGCAACTTGGAGGGGTCTCCGCTCTGAGCCTTCCCATGAGGCTCTCCGGGGCTCCCCGGGGCTCCGTATCTCTTGGAATCTGTCTCTGACGCGGTGCCTCTGTGACTCCTACCCCCCCCCCCAGAGATGTACGGAGTGTGAGTCCTGCCGCTGCGACGAAGAGAACATGGGCGAGCACTGCGACCACTGCAAGGTCAGGCCCACCTCCGAGCCCCCACCCCCGCCCCACCCCCCGGGGCAGACCCCGCTCCTCTCACAGCCCTGTCTCTATTCCACCAGCACTGCCAGTTCTGCTATCTTTGCCCTCTGCTCTGCGAGACCGTCTGTGCCCCTGGTGAGCAAGGGCATTGGGGGTGGAGCCTCCTGGGGGCGGGGCCAGGTGTCTGACGGTCCTGGGGAGGAGCCTCTGGAGCGGGGCAACTCTGGAGGCGGACCCAGGAGACCTCGGGACTTTCTAGGGAGGAGCCAGCCTCCGCGGGGGGTGGGATGCTGCTCTGGGGGCGGGGCCAGACGCTAACTGATCCCCGTAAGAGATACCCTCCGGGAGGAGGAGCCTACCCGAGGGCGTGGCCAACAGCCCCCTTGATTTCTGGGACCAAGGTTTCTCAGGGGGCGGGGCCTCACGGGAGAAGCCTTCCTGGGGGCGGGGCCAGAGGTGTCTAGACGCTGACCACTATCCGCCTGTCGCCCTTAGGAGGCTATGTGGACCACTTCTCATCCAACCTGTTTCAGTAAGTGGGAATGAGACCGGGACTGTGTATGTGGAGGCAGATTGGGGGTGGGGCAGGGACCGGCCTCCCCTCCCTCTAACCCTCCCCTCCCCAACAGGGCTTTGGCGGAGATGGTGGAAACCCCAGAGCCGTGATGAACTTCTGGACAAAAACCCCACCCCCACTTCCGGCCCCGCTCGCTTATTTATTTCGAATAAATTCGATCCTTCCTGGGACGCGCAAGGGATTTCTGGGATTCTGAGCTGGAAGGACCATCTGGGTAATCCTCGCCCCAGAGGGCTAGGTTGACCCCTGAGAGGAAGGGGCGAACCTAGGGGTCTCTAGGAAATAAATGAGAGGAGGCGGATCTTTCGAAACAGTTTTCTTTCACCAAGATCACTGACATCTGAGGTGGGGGCACGAGGACGGAGGGGGCCCATCCCCTTCCCCCGCCCTTGCCCCGGCGGATTCTCCCATGCAAAACAGAAACAAAAAACAAAACAAAACAAAACAAACCGGAGCCCGCGGAGAAGACCGGGGACTGGGCAGGGAAGGGACACCTAGGTTCCTCCTCTCCCTTCGTCCCACTCCCCGGAATAACGGGTCAGGGGGAGGGCAAGACGAGATCCAGAATACGCGAGACACACGGACAGGGAAAGGGGCCCCCAAACCCCACCCCCAAAATGCCTGCCTGGATAATCGGGACTTTGAGGCGGCCCGGATAATCGGAAAAAACGAGGCTTCCACGTCCCCCCCTTTCCCAAGGAAGGAAAGGGAGGGGGAGAGAGGAGGAGGCGGGGCCTGTAGCAGCGAGTCCCCCGCGGGGGCGCGCCCGGGAGGACTGGGGCCCCAGGACTGAAGAGGGGAAGGAGAACTGTGGGAAGGTAGGAGCAAGGGGCGGGTCACGCCCCGCCCCCAGCATGCGGCCCCTGAGGAGGCGAGGTTGAGCTCCCTCTTCCCCTCACTCGGAAACAGAAATAAATTACAAAGTAGCAAAAGGGAGGAGGAAGATTCCAAACTGCCCCCTCCCTTCCCGAAATCCAGTTCACGTGGATTGGCCAGAGGCTGAGACCACGCCTCTCCCTCCTGGTCTGTACAAAATGGTTCAGTCCAGAGAGACTCACTAGTCCCTCCGAACCCGGCCCCTTCCGCGGATGAGTCCATTCTCTTGGAGCGGGGAGCAGAGGCGGACCTTCATCTCCCCCTACTGATGCTCCTCCTGGGCGCGCCCACCTGTACTGGAGGAGGGGGGAGGGCAGGTCAGGAAGCTCGGAAAGCCGTAGTTCCGGTACTCCGGAAGGCCCCCTCACCTGGCTGAGCACTAACAGGAGTATGTCCGCACGGAGACTCCGCCATCCGCCCGCGGGCTCCCCGAAGGAGGGCCTAGGATTGGGGCAGGGGATAAAGTCAGGTGGAACCTCTCTTCCGCCAAGGAGAGAGCCACTTGGTTTGATCCATTTCTATTCCTCCCCGCCCCCTCCCAGTCAGCAACTCTATTAATTAACAGCTGTATGCAAGAACCTCTGAAGACTAGAAAAGCAAGGAGTTCAGAATTTGGGAGAGAACGAAGGCTGTCCTCCCTTTTCCTCGAGAAGCGAGTAAAAAAATCCATTACAAAGGAGATCCTTAAAAAAAAAAAAAACCTCCCCCATGCATCTCCTTATGATCTTCCCACACGCGGGACAGCAGTCTTCCTCAGCCTGCAAATTTGCATTCCTCCGGAGCCCCTTTCCCAACCTCGAGGTTCCAGGGCAGCCCCTTCTTTGTCTTCCTTGTCTCGTCAATCCCTACTTTCACTATCTCCTTAACCCAAAGGACTGATAATTTTCAGAGATTAGGCTCCAGGAATGTACCAGGTCCCCTCCTCCACACCCCATTTCCTCCCCTCCCCGTCTAAGAATGGAGGAGTCCACTGGCAAACGCCCCCAGCCCGCCACAATCCACCCGCCCTAGATCCATGTCCCTCCGCGGATAATGGGCTTTTCCGCCACCTGGTGGGTGCCTCGGGACAGTCCATCTCCGCTTGAAGCCCCAACGGCTGATAGAGAACTCACCGTCGGGCTGCAGTTTACGCAGTGGGAGGCCAGGAGAGCCCAGGGCTCCCGCGGCCGCCGAGCGGAAGTTGGGGGGCAGCATCTCGGCAGAGTCTGGGCTGACTCCGCGCAAGTCCTTCTCTCGGAACATCTTCCGCCACGACGGGGAGCGACTGAAAGACTTGGCGCTGTCCTGGGGAGGAGAAGAGGTAGAGAGCCTTTTACTGTCCAGCCCCTGAGCTGGCAGGGGTTGGCTCCCCTTCCCGCCGCCTCCAGACGAGCACCCAGCCTGGGAGGCGCCTACCTCGTCCAGCCTCCGATCAGTGCCCATGGAAATGAGGTTCCCGAACTCTTTCTCCAGCAGCTGTCGGGCCTGGGAAGACAGCGTTGGTGAGCAGGCTGGCATTGCCTCATACTTTCCGGCCGCACCCGCCACCCCCCAGGCTGGCAGTCAGCCCGACCTGTGCGTTTTGTGTCGGGATCTGCAGCAGCAAGGCCAGGTCTGAACAGTCGAAGGTCTCGTCCAGGGCCAGCAGGGCCCCGTGCACGCCGCTCTCAGACAGGTTTCCAGCAAACTCCTTCAGCCCCAAGCCTGAAACCCAGCCCATCACCCGCTCATTCGACCACACCATCACGTCTGAGGAAAATGGAGGAGAGGTAGCCTTGAATGCCAACACCGACCCAACCCTCTCAGCCCATCCATAGGGAGCCCTTGAGGGGAGGGGTACAGAGCCTTTGCCAACACCAATCCCACCGCCCCTGCTCAGCTCATTGGACCCCACCGTTATGGCGGGTGGCAGGAGCTCTGAATACTAACGCTGAACCCCAGATTTCCCTCCAGCTCTTTCCTGGCTGGGTCCTTACCCTTACCCAGCCCACATCTTTGAGGAAGGGAGTCTGAGCCCTGAACGCCAGCACCAGTCCCCCAGTCGCACCTCTCACGTGGCTCTGACTTTCCTCTCGCCTCCGCTCCAGGTCTTTCCGGTCATAGTTGAGCCTCTTCAAACACATGATCCCATAGTGGAGACTCACTCTGTGGAGGTTAGGGCCAGAAGAGTGGTTGGGTTAAGTATGGCAGTGGGGAGGAGCTAAGGTCCAAATCCCTTAAGGGGCGGGTACTCCCCGAAAACTTGTGCTTTAGGTTGGCCACCAAAGCCCTTGGCCACTGCATCTCCCCTCTCCCCACAGTGGACACTGTATTCTGCCCACCCCACGGCCATGGTACCCTCCCGTGGGCGGGACTTCCCAAGAGCTAGTTTTCTTTGGCCATCGCCTCCCCAGGGGCACGCCTAGGCCGGCCCCCACCTGTGGAAGCTGTCTACCATCTTGAGCTGGCCTCGAAGCTCTTTCTTGTTGAGGTGGTCGAGCATGCGAGCGTCAACTAAGGATTCCATGAAGTAGCTGCGGTACTGGGGCAGCCCCAGGCTGGGCAGCCAGTCGTTTCCCACCCACTCGTGGTTCATGTCGCCGTAGGCCAGGATCTGGGGCCGGTGGGGAGTGGGGAGTGCACAAACTCAGGAACAAGGATGAGATATTGAGAGGTCCAACATCTCTCCCTTTCCTGCATTGGCCCCTTCCAAGAACTCCCCCATCTCAACGCAAAGGAACTATCCTTGAGCTAAGCCCCCTCATACCTAATGGAAAAGTCCGCCGACTCCCCCATCCGGAGAATGGGATAGTACAACTGATAGTCTCCCTCTCTTCTTCAACCTCAACCCCTAGTAGGAAAGCTCGCTATCGAGAGAATGAGCTAATCTTCAATTCTCCTCCCTCCCCCACAATGGAAACAACCTTCATCTACTACACAGGAAGGATCTTGACAATGGTTCCTCCCAGCACTTCTTCCCCCTCCAAACGCGATGATAATGGAACATTCCAGAGCTCAGGCACCATGCAACCCGCGGTGATAATGGTTCAACCCAGAGTGAGCCTTCCCCCTCCCTCGACGGTAATGGAACGTTCCGCGGCGCAGTAATGCAGCCAGCGCAGGCGCACACAGAGTCTGATGAGAATGGTTCAATCCAGAGCGTCTCCCTCCCCTGTTCCCCCCCAGCCCACGATGACAATGGAACGGCTCAGGCAGGGGCAGGAGCGGGGAGAAAGTGAAGGAGCCATGCAGTCCGCGCAGGCGCAGACGGGATCACCTGCTCCCAGCTGATCTCCTTGGGCTCCTGGCGCCACAGCCGCGGGGAGCGCGAGGGGAGAGGCGAGAAAAGGGGAGGGGGCGGGTTACGGCGCGGGAGGGGCCGGGATGGAGACCGGTCACCTCCCTTTCCTCCCTCCCTTGTCCCCGCCCTCTCCGTGCTGGTTACACTCACTGGCTTAGTGGCGGCCGTGAGTGACTCCATCTCCTCGTGGGTCATCCAAACGTTGCCGGTGCACTGCAGGAGGTGGGAGTGGCATTAGGAGCGAAGCCCCGCAGGCCAGGCCCCTCCCTGGACCGCGGCGTGGGACCAGGAGGGAGGGGGCGGACCCTGGCGGCTCCCTAAAGCTCCAGGAGGATTCGCACCTAGTGGGACGGGTGGGAGAGCGCTGAGCTCACCGTTCCTGCCGCTTTGTGTCTACCATGGTCACCCTGTGTGGCCCTCTGGCTCTGGCATCTCGGGCTCTCCCTGGGCCTCAGTGGGATCATGGATTCTGAACCTCCCAGACCGAACCCCTCATTTTACAATTAAGGGAACTGAGGTACAGGGAGGTCAAGGGCCTTAAAGGAAGCAGGGAAAGTGGCAGGCGCAAGACTTGTGTCTGCTCTCTCTGAGTGCCGGCAGTTAGGAAGTCCTCAGTTCAAATCCCGCCTGCGAGACCCGCCCTGGGCAAGGCGGTTAGCCTCTCCCTCAGTTTCCTCCACTGTAAAGCGAGAAGAATAAGAGCACCCACTGAGATATTCCTAAAGGCACTTGGGAAGTTGAGATGACACCATCCCTGACTGTAGCTGGAGGGCCAGGGACGCTAGTGGGGTCCCCAACACCCAGTCGCCTGTGTCTGTGTTTCTGTCTGTGTCTGTGCCTCTGTCTGTCTCTACCTCTTCTTATTCAACTGGGGGGAGGGGCTGAGCTCTGGGTTCGAAGGAGCCGAGCCTGAGGCCAGGCCCCCGAGGGGCTCCGAGGCGGGCTCACCGTTCGGGAAGAGGCGGGTGCCGAAGGGGAGGTCAGGGACACCATCTCCTGGATGGCCAGCCGGAGCTTGAGCCGGTGCAGGGGGTTGCTGATGCCGATCTCCCGTTGGATTTCCGTGTCAGACAGGTTGGCCATGATGGCCCCGCTCTTCACGTTGGCCCGGCACGCGGCCACATACCAGGCTGGCATCCCCACCCACAGCTGCCCGGGAGAGACGGGAAGAGTCAAGGGAGAAGGGAGGCCAGAGGAAGGAGACAGCGTTCAGAGCCCTGGCCTCCCCGTCCCTCTCCTGCTGCGGGGTGTGTCCCCAGGCCGGGGTCTCCCGGGGCCAGTATTCCCCAGCCTTCCCGACCTGGGGTCCGTCTGGGGGGGCCAATACCTCCAGCCAGGAGACAACGGTGGGTCCATCCCAGGCGGCAAAGGGCAGGCCCTGTCGACAGGCTTCCTCCAAGAGCTCATGCCTGGAGGTTCAAAGACCCAGGGTGAGAGAATTGCCAGGGAACTGTCCTTGGTGCTGCTCCCCAGAGGAGCCTGTCTGGGGCTTCCCCGGCCCTCCAACCCCCTGGAGCCAAGCCAAGCAGAGCCTCAGGCCTCCCCGGCCCCCCAGCCCAAGCCCTGCTCACTTCCTCTTGTTCCTTCGGTCTTTATCTCCAGGAGGCCCTGTGAGCTTTGACAGCCCCAGAGGGTCAGCAGGGGACATCTCGTCGGAGGGGGTGCCGGCTGGGACAGAGAAGGGGGACCAGGAAGGACAGGGAGGGTGAGCCTGGGCCTTGGACTTCTCCCAGAACAGAAAAACTCCCACAGGAAATCCCAAGGAGGGTCCTGGACCTACCCAGAGAGGGCCCGTCTCGGCCTGGAGGGCCTCCCAGGCGGCCCTTCTCCTTCTTGCCAAAGAGGCGGCCAATGGAGGACTTGATGCTCTTCTTCTTGGGGGCCTTATGGAGGGGGTCTGGGGCCCCTTCGCTGTTGTGGGAAGGAGGGGAAAGCGGTGTGATGAGGGCAGTTCCCAGGCCCAGTCCTCCCTGCCATCGAGAGGAAGCAGCTATAGAGTGAGGGTTCTGGGCTCCTCTCTGCCATTAACTTAACCTGTGACCTTGGGCAAGTTTCTTCCCAGTCCCTGGGCCTCAGTTTGCCTGGCTATAAAATAGGAGTTCAGACCAGATTTCAAGGGCTCCCCTGGGTCTTCCATGCTCTGAAGTCCCAGCTCCATCCCAGCCACACTGGGTGGCCTCCAGGTCCTGCCCTCTGGAGACCAGAGGGATGCTGGGAGGCTGGGGTGGGGGTTCTCTGAAGGACCTCAAAACTCTGTCGCTTCTAAAACTATGAGCCTGTGAGCTCCCGACCAAAGGCCTTCGCCGAGTTGTTAGCTAAATGCCTTTTCCACATCCGCACAATAGGCCCCTTTGCCATAGGCGCACAGTAGGGCTAGAGTGGCGAGGGAATAATCAGGAAGAGTCCGGAGGTTCTCTGGAGAGCAGCATGAGCCCTGCCTCTCCATTGTATCACTGGACGTGTCCCTGCCTGGCCCTCTGGGGGAGCTTCTGAACCCTGGACGGGAGCCGGACGCCCAGGTCTGAACACTGTGTGGCCTGGATGGTGCCCCGTCCCCTGGCCTCGGAGAAGCTGACCTGGGCCGTGCAGGGCTCCCGTCCTCCAGGGAGCCCCCAGCCTGCAGAGCTAGGGCCTGGGTCATCTTCTCAAGGCGGGCAGATCGTGGCGTGGGGGGCGGCGTGTCCCCAGAGACCACACCGTCCTCTCTGGGCACGTGGTTCTGCAGACAGAAAGGAACCCCCCCAGCGTCAGGCACTTGCCCTGCCCTCACCCAGGACTCCTAGGACAAGACAGGGGCTTGGGCGGCCACCCCTCCAGTCTGGCCGTGGCTCACTAGGGCTCTCTATTGTCCGGGATTTCCTGCCCCTGATGCTGCTGCAGGACCCAGTCTGGCCCATGCTGCCTCACAGGGGACCCCTTTGGAGGGAGTTGGGAGCTCACGTCTTGGAGAGGAATCCCTGCTCACCCAGAGCGGCCGTTCCCCTCTGGAACCCGAGGTCAGTGGGCCTCAAAGAGTCCCCAAGGGGGGTCTCCTGGAAGCCCCAGCTGTGGTGGAATCTAGGCCTAACACCAGGACCTCGGACAAATGACCGGCCGGCCCTCTGGGATCCCCGAGCCCGTTTCATTCTTCTGAGGCTCCTGGGAACCCCAGACTCGGGGAGAAGGAACCAGGCAGGCAGCATTCTCTTTCTAGGTCACTTCCTCCTGACCGCAGCCCAGCCGTGCAGGGCTCCCTGGGTTCCTTGGGGCTTTCCCGTCCTTCCAGTCAGAATTTGCTGTGACTTCGCCCATCTCCACCTGAGCTACCCCTGACTCCCTGAAAGCCTGGCTGCTTCACTAGGGGGGCACCTGCAGGTTTCTGGGTCCCAAGGCCGGGGACTCATTTCCTGACAGCCCCCGCCCCAGGGCCCCCATGGGGACAGTCTGTGATCCAAAAGAGAGCCCCAGGTGGGGACGAGGGTCTTTGCTGATCCGTTTCAGTAGGGGGGCTCTCCCTGATCTCAAGGGTTGTCTGGCCTCCCAGGCCAGCCAGTCTAGAGAGAGAGGCCACACTGGGTGTGTGTGGCACCCATGGGCCCTTCTGGGGGGCAAGGGGAGCCAAGCACTCACAGGCTTTTCTGCAGTGTTGCTAGTGCTGTTGGCTGGAGCTTCCCGAGCAGGGCTGGGCGGGGCAGGGCGAGGGGTGGAGTGGCCAGAGCTAGGGGGCGAAGGACTGGCCAGGGTGGATGTGGTCAGGGAAGGCGGAAGGGAGCAGCTGGCCCTGTAGCGTCCCAGGGAGTCCAGGCCAGAGCCGGACACCCTGCTCTCCAGCTCCTCTGCCCGCTGCTCCGTTGTCTCCTTCTCCTCCTGGATAAGCCTGGAGGAGAGGAGCACAGGGGCCCAGGATCAGGGCTCAGTCCGGCCGACTTCCTGGCAGTGGCATCCTCAAGGGAAAGGTAGAGCTCAGCCCCACTCCCAAACCCCAAAGCCCAGACTCGCACTTGATTTCCTTATTGATGGCCTCGAGCTGCTCCTGCAGCATGATAGCGAGGGTCTGCACATCCGCCTGCCCACTGGGTGACAGCAGCTCCGGTCCAAACAGACCCTCAGGTTCGTCCTCATCAGAGCCCTCCAGGTCTGCCTCGAAAGGTCCCGCACCAGAACCTGGCCCAGTTCCAGAGCCGGAGGAAGATTCCCGGCCCGCCACTCGGTCTGCCCACTCCTGAGCCTGAGGAAAAAGGAACCCTCCAATGGTCTGTGCAATGTGCACCTGGCAGCACCCCAAGACCCACCCCCACTAGCCTAGGCTCCCCAGCTGGTCATCTCAGGAAAGGAACCAGAGGTGCTGGTCCTGCAGCCCCTCCCCTTCACCCCCAGGGCCGCCGCCTCCAAGCTGTCCCCCAGGACTCAGACCTTGGCTGGCTCATCCTTGGTGCCAGGCCAGCGGCCCCCTCTCTTGCTGACCCGGCCTCCAGGGGCACCATAGGGGTCCAGGTGAGCGCCCGATGGCAGCGTTGGGGCCTGAGAGTAGCGCAGCTCCAGAGCACTGCCGGGGAGGGACCTGCGGGGGATAAGAATAAGAAGGGGCTTAGAGATCCTCCAGGCCAGCCCAGGAAGCCAGGAGTGCACAAGCGCATCGCCCAGGTCATTGGATCCCACTGCCTAGACTTTCCCAGAACAAAGATATTGCCCCAAGGATTCCCAGCAGCCTCTGGGTTCCCCTGACACAACTCCTTGTCTTCCCCCACCTGTTGGGGAAACTGAGGCCCAGAAAAAACTCCAGGCAGAAGAAACATGAAAGTCCTTCAGAATCTGGGAACAGAGGGGCAGCTGGGTGGCTCAGTGGATTGAGAGCCAGGCCTAGAGATGGGAGGTCCTGGGTTCAAATCTGGCCTCAGACACTTCCCAGCTGTGTGACCCTGGGCAAGTCACTTGACCCCCATTGCCTCGCCCTTACCCCTCTTCTGCCTTAGAACCAATACCTAGTATTGACTCCAAGACGGAAGGTGAGGGGTTAAAAAAAGAAAAAAAGAATTTGGGAACAGGCTGGGCCTCCATGGTCCCAAGCTGCCTTTTCCCTCTCCCACCCAGACCCCCTTCCTCCAATGCGACAGGCATTTCAGCCCCCCACCACTGGCCCAGTGGGGTTCCCAGGAGTCACCTGGAGTAAGAGGAAGGCGGCCGCCCTCGCAGCTGGTCGATCTCCATCTGCATCCGCTCCATCTCGGCCAGGAGTTGCTCCTGGGGGACAGGGAGGGAGGCGCGAAGGGCGAGGTTTAGCGCGAAGCTCCTCCCCCGTCTAGGCCCCACCTCTGTCCCTGGCTCAGGCCACGCCTCCCCCGCCTCTTCCTGTACCAGTCCTGTGTTCAACCGCCTGGTAGCTCTGAGGTCACGCCCACTTCCCAGGAAGCCCCATCCCTCTCTTGGCTCCGCCCCCAGCCTCACCTTGTTGAGCAGCAGCTCATCCTGAAGCTTCTTCATGCTAGCAATCTCCTCGCTTAGCGTGTTCTGGGAGGAGAAAGGTTAACACGCGGGGCTAGGAGGCTCCAAACGTGGAACATGTGGACCGCTGAGGGCCCCTTCTTTAACCTGCCTCCGGGAAGGGACGCCCCAGCCTGGGATTTGGAGCCTAACGAGGGCGTTAACTGGAGCCCCCAGGGAAAAATTGGGAAAGTCAAGGCAGAGCCCATTTCTAGATCCCTGGCCATGGGGTCTCCAAAGCCCTGGAGTCCTGGGAAGGAGTGGGGCTGGGGTGGGGGGAGAGTGGAGCCCTGGACTAGGAAGGGCAAAGGCTTCTGGCCCCCTTTCTCTTGGAACCCGCCATTCTATCCTGTGGGAGAACGGGATTTGTGGAAAGGAGGCACACTTCCCTGGAGCTGCCTAGGATCTTCCGGAGTGGGGACCCACAACCTCCTTATGCTTCTGCCCAGCCAGCCCTTACTATCGCCCCAGGATTTCCTGGAAACTCCCCTCTCCTACCCCACCTGATGGCCTCTCACCTTCTCTACTTCATGACTTTCCCTGCTTCCTCTGCCTCTGTCTCGAGTCTCTAACTCTATCTTTGACTCTCCGTGTGTCTCTGACTCTATCTCTGCCTCTGTCCAATCTCTTCCAACCTATTCTCCACAGACTTTGGGAGCTGGAACGTTTTTCTCAGTTGGACTCTGACCCTGTCAGTAAACTCTCTAGTGCTTCTAAGAACAGATAAAGCGGCTCCTGCGGCATTGAAATCTCCTTGATTGGCCCCCTTTCCCCCTCAGAGGCACACCCGACTGTGCATCCACAAGGAGCTTCTTCTCTTTGTCTCTAGGGAACCCTCCATTTCCCACTGGGGAGCCTCAGCCCTGATGGTCTTCTGTGCTCTCCCTCCTAACCTGCTCGATTTAGAACCCTCCTTTTCATTCAGGGCTGCTTGAAGGAAGCCTTCTCGGAGGAGACCTTGCTTGATTCCCCTGCCTGGGTGCCTAGACTGCAAGCTCCTCGAGGGCAGGGACTGTGGCCCTGGCTTTGTATCCCCAGTGGCTAGCACAGGAGACACTCTATAAATGCTTGTCCTCTGACAGATCCTGCAAGCATAGGGCGAGCCTCCTACCCACCTTCTCCTCCAGTGCCCCCATGCGCTCTTTGAGGTGCAGCTGCAGCCGCTCATTGGACTCGCTCAGCAGCTTGTCCACTGTGTCAGAGAGACGCTTGTTGTGTTCGTCATTCATCTTCTCCCGCTGCCGGGCCTGGAGAAGGGGCAGGGGCCGGAGCCCCTGGGTGAGCTGCCTGCGAGCGAGCAAACTGCTTCCGTTCCTCCCTCTCCTCCTCTTTCCCTTCTTTCTTCCCTCCTCCTCCCATTCGTCCACTTCCACCAGCCTCCTCCAGGAGGCCTGGCCCACTGCCTCCTCTCCCTAGCCTTGCCTTGCCAGGAGTACCCACCCTTTGCAGCTCCTGGTTCTTCTCCTCCAATTGTGCTTCCAGCTGCCTCAGGCGCTCCTCAAAGTTCCCATGGCGTTCCTCCGCCTGCAGCGGGGACCAGTTGAGTGGTCTGCCCCCTCCCCACCTCCCAGGCCAGATCCTGCCCTCCAGAGCCCCTTCCCCACCTTGCTGAGGGCTGCTACCCTCTGCGCCAGTTGTGCCTCAATCTCGGGCAGTGTTTCCGCCTTCTGCAGCGTCTGAGCTAGTTTCTGCTTCGCATCCTCCAGCCACTCTGCCAGCTGGCGGCCCTTTTCCTCGCTCTGTGGAGCAAGAGACTGTGAGTTGGAGATATGCAAACATATTCAGGCCCCATCACTGCCCCAAACCAGATGAACAGGAATTCCATGGATAAATCTGAGTCCTGGTCTGGGTTTATCCTAGACAGAGCCCCCTCCTGCCATCCCAAGCTCAGCCAGGAGTTAACCCCTCCCTTGCTGAGGCCCTGCCTCCTGGTCCCACCTGGCGGTACAGAGATTCCTTGCTGGCTAGCTCATTCTCCAACTTGTCATTGGCATCATGGAGTGAGGTGGCCTCCCGCTGTGCACTCAGGTACCGCTTCTCCAGCGTTGTGATCCTCTCTTCCATATCCTCTCTCTGTGCCAACGCCTGTGGGGGACAGAAGTGGCTTGGAAAATGGAACCTCTCACTGTCTTAGCCATCCCATAAATCTCCTTGGGAGATTCTGGTGACCATAACTTCTATCAAGTCCTGGGGCAGCCAAGACCCTGAATCAAGGGGCTCTTATAATGGGAAATGTGGTCCCAGGCAGCTAGATGACTCCATGGATAGAGAACCAGGCCTGGAGTACAGGGAATCCTGCATTCAAATCTGACTTCAGACACTTCCTAGCTGTGTGACCCCAGGCAACTCACCAAGTCACTTAATCTCAATTGCCTATCCCTTACCACTCTTCTGCTTTGAAACCAATACTTAGTATCAATTCTTAGAAGGAAAGGAAGGAAGGAAGGAAGGAAGGAAGGAAGGAAGGAAGGAAGGAAGGAAGGAAGGAAGGAAGGAAGGAAGATAGAAAGAAGGGGAGGGGAGGGAGGAGGAAGGGAGAGAAGGAGGGAATGAAGGAGAAAGAAAGAAAGAAAGAAAGAAAGAAAGAAAGAAAGAAAGAAAGAAAGAAAGAAAGAAAGAAAGAAAGAAAGAAAGAAGGAAGGAAGGAAGGAAGGAAGGAAGGAAGGAAGGAAGGAAGGAAGGAAGGAAGGAAGGAAGGAGGAAGGAAGGAAGGAAGGAAGGAAGGAAGGAAGGAAGGAAGGAAGGAAGGAAGGAAGGAAGGAAGGAAGGAAGAAGAAAGAAAGAAAGAAAGAAAGAAAGAAAGAAAGAAAGAAAGAAAGAAAGAAAGAAAGAAAGAAAGAAAGAAAGAAAGAAAGAAAGAAAGAAAGAAAGAAAGAAAGAAAGAAAAAGAAAGAAAGAAAGAAAGAAAGAAAGAAAGAAAGAAAGAAAGAAAGAAAGAAAGAAAGAAAAAAGAAAGGAAGGAAGAAGAAAGGAAGGAAGAGAAAGGAGGGAGGGAGGGAGAGAGAAAGAAAGAAGGGAGGGAGGGAGAAAGAATTTGTCAGGCACTGTGCCAAGCACTTTAGAAATATCTCATTTCATCCTCAGGAAAACCCTGGGAGGAAGGAGCTATTTTACACTTCAAGAAACTAAGGCAGAGGATTCAAGGGATTTGCTAAAGGTCCCAATCTAGTAAGTGCCTAAGGCTGGATTTGAAGTCATCTTCCTGATTCCAGACCCACCACCACCTAGCTGCCTAGGTGAGGATTCTACAGTACCAGCTTGAGGCATCACAGGAAATGGTGCCCCTGAATCCTGGAACCCTTTCCTAGACTATCATGGAAAATGTAATCCCCCATTCTGCCTCTAGAGGGAGCCAAGAGTGAATTGGGCCAAGAGTTTAGAAGCTCCAGTCCACAGGGCTGTTTTGGGAATAGCTAAACTGCATGCTTGGCTGAGCTCAGGGCTGGCTGCCAACCGCCGGGGAGGGAGGAAAAGAGGCAGAACCCCACCCCACCCCCACTTCCCAGACTCATTCACCTCTTTAAGGTCGCGCTGAAGCTTGAGGCCAGCCTCCTCGGCTTTGCCCAGCTCCCGGTGGGCGGCCCCCAGCTCTTCCTCCAGCTGTCCCATCTGGCGGCAGAGGGCAGCCAGGCGTTCCCGAAGTTGCCCAGTCTCGGCCCGTTGTCGCTCCAGGGCTTCTTCCAACTCCACCACTCGGCGGTTGGGTTCCCCCACAAGCCCGTTCACCAGAGACTGTGCCCAAGGAGGACCAAGACCCAGAAGAAGAGAGACAAGAGCGGGTCACAGGGAAGTGGGGTGAGACATCAGCAAGAGAGAGACACCGGAGAAGTCAAAGAGAGCAGCAGAAACATGGAGAGAGGGCAGAGATGCCAAAGGAGATGCAATAGGCAAAGATGGGGTAAAGAATCTGAAGAGACTGGGGGGGGGCCCCGCTGCGCGGAGTCATTTAGACTTGGGCGCGGTGATGAGGTCAGTAGGATTAGGGGGGTGGGCGCCGCTTATGTGACCTGGGGGCCAAGGGGGCCTCACCTGCCCATCTGTTTCCTTCCCCGCCTCCTCCAGGCCGGAACGCCGGCCCCTAGACAGCTGCTCCCTCAGGTTTAGAGACTGGAAGAGAGGTGCAAGGGTCAGGGAGTCCCAGTAGGGTGATGCACCACCCCTCCCCTTTGCCGCATCCGCTTTCCCAGCCTAGCGTCATCCCAGACAAGCTCTGCTCCCACCTGCCCCTGGACCCTTGCCCCGCCCCCACCTCCTGGCCACTCAGCTCCAACTCTTCTTCCAGCACCGCCACCCGCTCCAGGGCCAGTCGGAGGCGCTCCCGCACCTGATTGGGGAATGAATAGAGGTCAGACCCCGCCTCTCCTTCACCAGACCCTCAAACACTGCCCTCCTGTCCCCTCTCTTTTTAGCCCCGCCCTCCATTAACCCCGCCCCTGGGCTGAGCTTCCATTCCCCCACCCTGGGGCAGGGCCGCTCCGTCTGTCCTCAGCCACGCCCTCCATTAGGCCCCGCCTCTCGCCGTCTTATGAGCGGGGCTCCCCTTACTTTCACCACCTTCTAGGCCCCGCCCCGCCCCGCCCCATCCCGGGGGCCGAACTGTCTTAGCCCCGCCCCCACGTGGCCCTTGGTCCCGCCCACCTTTTCATCCAGTGCCTTGTGATGCTCGAACAGAGACTTGAGGGCCTTGAGCACTTCGACCTCAGAGGAGACCCCAGCCGGGGACTGGGCCTGGCGCTTCACGACTGTCATGCGTAAGGAGCGCTCGTGTCGGGACACCAGGCACTCCAGGTGCTCCAGCAGCAGCTGAGGGGGCCGTGAGTTCAGATGTCAGAGCAGGGACCTTCCCCCTGAAGTGGAGACAGGACACCCTCCAACCCATCTCAGCCCCACCCAGGGGTGCCCCCCGCCTGATCCTGCAGCCCTACCCGGGTGTTGTTGCGCTCGGCCTTCAGCTCGGCGATCTCCTCCTCCCGCTCCAGAAGCTGTTCCCGGCACAGATTCAGCTCCTTGGTCAGGGCAGCAAATTCCTGGGGGAGCAGCGAGTCCCTCCGGTCTATGGTCTGGCCGCGTCCCCTCAGACTCCGCCCCCTGCTGACCCCCTTGGCTCCCTCCCGGTGCCCCATCCACATGGCCAGCTGGCTACAAGATGGGGCAGTTCCTGGCCAAGTCCCTGCCCTTAATCCTGGCCGGCTTGGTGCATTTCCTGTTCGCCCTTTGCTGCCTGTCAGAGGAATCGGGCTGGGCCCTGGGATCTCAGGCACATAGAGAATTCCCGGTAAGAAAAGTCCCTCTATCAAGGCAGGCCAGCACTTCCTCAGGATCTTGGAGTCCTGGAGAGTTGCCTGAATCCAGGTCACACAGCAGGCAGCGGGGGTCAGAGACAAGACTTGAACCTGGGTCTTCCAGGCTGAGGCCAGCTCTCTCTCCACCAAGTCGAGCTGCCTCTCAGACTTAGTTGACATAATCCTGGTCTTATCGTCTGAGCAGAAGGGATCATAGGATTGCAAAGAGGGCAGCTACTTAGAAATAATCTGGCCGATCGGCTCCCTTAAAGCCCACAACAGTCCTGCCCAGCGAGAGGACCTGCTGCTTCAAAGCCAGGGCTTGCCACCCTCCTCTTAGCCCATCACGAAAGCCAACCTGGTTAGGGGGATCCTTGCCTCTCCCTTGCAGGAGAATGCTCTCCCCCAACTATTTGCAGCCAGCCAAGACCACAGCAAGCCCTGTCCCTCTGGGGC
Organism: Monodelphis domestica; assembly: GCF_027887165.1. Taxonomy (NCBI): domain Eukaryota; kingdom Metazoa; phylum Chordata; class Mammalia; order Didelphimorphia; family Didelphidae; genus Monodelphis; species Monodelphis domestica. The sequence continues at coordinate 443,800,293 of NC_077230.1, forward strand.
CCCCACCAAGGCCCCCTACCTGGGGTAATGCTATGCTGAGTTGCCGTTGCAGTGAGTCCTTCTCATGCCCCAGTTCTCGAAGGCGTAACTGGGCTGTAGCCAGTCCATCCTGGGCCTCCCGAAGGGTCTCCAGGAGGCGCTCACGCTCTGTGAGCATGGTGACCATGAGACGCTCCAATTCACCACCCGCTGCCCCTCCTGCCTCCTCTGGGCCCAGGGCTGAGCCACGCCGGGCATCTTCACTGATGGTTGGCATCACCTCACACATCATGGTGGCAGTGCCAGACCCACCAACAGGGGGCACTAAGGAGGGAGAAGCTGGAATAAGTGCAGTGGAGGAGGCTCAGTCCGTGGGTGGTCTTAGAATAAGGAAGAGGAATCCTGGGGGGGCACAATGGGACAGAGAAGAGGGCAGTATATTAATTATGACAAATTGTGATTTCACATAATCAAATCACAGGACCATCAGATGAGAAGCTGAGAGTTGGGGGGAAAAAACTTCAGAGAGTATCCAGTCTGATCTTTTGATTTTACAAATGAGAAAAGGGACTGTCCCAAGAGCATATAGGTAGAATGTGTTCTTGGATTCAAATCCCAGCAGTAAATTCTAGCACGGGGATTTGAACCCAGATCCTCTTAATCCTGCTCTGATCATTTCAGGTTCACTCTCCAGGTATCCAGCTCCCTCAGGGACCCAGTAGGAAGGAAACAAGGGGCGGCCCTTCTAGGGAGTAGTGGGTGTGGCCTTGGGAATGAGGTGAGCCTGTCTATCCTCCCTGTGGTGGCATCAGGTCAGACGGGTCTGGTTGGAGGGCAGGAGGGTGGAGGAGGCCAACACTTTCAGCCTGTTCTTTTCCCCAGCAGTTTAACTGGTTTGGGGAGTCCCAGGGGCCAGTTCTGCCCCATCTGCAGGTTAGATCTCTGAGGAGGTTGGAGTGAGAGGAAGGAATGCCTGTGCCCCAGTGGGGTGGCAGCTGGGTCCCAGACAGCTAGAGTCTGCCATCCTCTTCCTCCTCCTCATCTCCATCAAACAGCACCGAAGAATAGAACTTATACACACTCCCTTCCAGCTCAGTAAGCAGAACACAGACAGGCCTGAGACAGGTGGACTGTCCCAAGATACTCAGGAGGCCAGCCTGAGAAAGGTTTCTGGAGCCTTAGAAGCCCATAGAGTCAGCCTGGAAACAGGACAGCTTGGGATCTACTGTCCTGGAGCACCCAGCATATAAAATGCATGCAGCAGGAGTACATCTAGAACACAGGACATAACTAGGATGCCTAGAACATGCCAGAGCCCTGGGACAAATCCAGAATATGGCACACAGCTGGAACATATATAAAGCAGAGCATATGGCTAGCTGAGTCTAGAACACAAAAAGTGGGTGGAACACATTCAAAACATAGACATATATGGCTCAGTCCCGAAGATCTGCCCCCCAAACACACACACACACACACACACACACACACACACACACACACATACATCCCTTAAAGGCCTTGAGTGAAGGAGAGATGCTGGCTAGAGTGAGGCCATAGCCCCAATGGCCATCACTCAGACCCTAAGCACCTGGAGCTGGGCCTCTGTAACATGCCAGTCCTGAGAGGACATCTAGTTCCCCCAGAGGGCAAGGGGCCTGGGGGAAGGGGATACCTGTGTCCCTAAGGAAACAAGGAACGGTGGCTTTGACGCCTGTCTCCCTGAGGGGGGCAGGTGGCTGCAGTCCAGACCTCTGGGTCCTGGATGGCTCAAAACAAGCCTAGAGACTGGGAGCTTGGGGGAACGGGAAGGTCTAGCCAAGCCGGTTTCACCATGGACAGCTCCAAGCCTGGGCCTGAGGCCAGAGCCTGGGACCGGCCAGATGATCCCGCCTAAGGGCCTGAGCCTAGGGTTCTAGAATGGGGCCGCTGGCCAAAGATGGGCGGAGATGAATGAAGCGGGTGCGGCTCGGGGGGAAGCCAGGACGCATGGGTCCCGGAGAAGGGAAAGATGGAAGCGGGGGAGCTATACAGTGGGGGCTGGGGGAAGGGACTTCTGGCTCCCCGAAAGGACAAGGGCTGGGGCTTGGATGCCTAGGTCCCCAGCGTATTCTCAGGGAGTCCAAAATATCTGGGTCCCTGAGAGGGGACCCAGGAAGCCTAGACTCCGTGGTCCCTGAGGGGCATTGGGGCAAGTAGAGACGCCGGCCCAGGTTCCTGCAGGATGTGGGGGAGGCCGGGATGTTTGGATCTCTGGAGGATGTCAGAGCGAGAAGGGACGCCCGGCCGTCCTGGTCCCTGCGGGGTGCCCGAATGCCGGGGTCCCTGCGGGACGTCGGGGGGGGGGGGGGATAGCCGGGACGCCAGGGTCTCTGCGGGACGTCGCGAGGCCCGGACTCCGGGGTCTCCGGGGTCTCCGGGACTCCGTCTCTTACCTGATCGGGTGGCGGCGCTGGGGCTGCGGCGGGGGCGGGGGTGGCGGGAGCCCCGAGGAGGCCGGGAGGGGCCCCCGCCTTCCTGTCTTCCTGCCTTCCTGCTTTCCCTCTTTCCCCGGCTCGAGGTCTCGCTGTCTCCCCTCCCTTCTTCCCTCCCTCCCTTCTGCTCTCGCCGCCCGCCCGGCGCTGTCTCTGGGTCTCGACGTCTCTGTCTCTGTCTCTGGGTTGCTGTCTCTGTCTCTAGGCCCCGGCTTGGGCTCCCCCCTTGAGGCCGCAGCCGCCCCCTCCCCCGCCCCCCTTGCTCCCCCCAAAATCCAGCAGCCCCCTCCCTGCACTCCCGGGGCCGCGGCCCCTTTAACAGCCGCCTGACGGACGGCGAGCTCGAGCCAATGGGGGGGTAGCACTGGGCCCGGCGAGCCCGAGGGACCCGCCCCTCGGCAGGGCGGGCGGGGGGTGGGGGTGGCACCGACCAATGACCATGTTCAGGAGGCGTGGCTCCGCTCGGAGCCGAAGCGATGATGTCACCGCCGAGGCGCGCGAGCCCGAGGCTCCCTCAGCCCCTCCTTCGCAGAGCTCGGGACCGCGCTGCGGGGGCGGGGGCGAAGAAGGAGGGGAAGGTGCGGAGATTCGCCCACAATGCACTGCGTGCTCCCCTCCCCACCCCCCACCAGCATCTTCCGTCTGGGCGGGGAGCCGAGGGCACGGACATTGATTGGATGCTGAGGGAGACCCGGGACGGGGGAAGGGAGGTCCCCTCCTACGGTCCTGGGGGTTTCCCCCTCAGACCAGAGGCTTCCTCCCTCTATCAGTGGGCTACTCCAAGCCTCTTCCCTTGTTCCAAGGTGTTCCCCACCTCCAACACCTCCATTCAGCACCTCTTCCCACAGTCCTCCCCCCTCACTTACTCAGGGCCTCCTCCTCAGTATAGCCTCTCCCATGAGACTCTGACCCCTCTCCCTGAAACACCCCCTGCTTCCAGCTCGGGCCCTTCTCCCTAGGACTATGGCCTCCTGGTGAAAACCTGGGGACTGTCCCCCTCTGATCCTGTGGCAGAAAGGATAGACAGGCAGACACGGAGCCGGGAAAGAAGAGCTTTAAATAGGGTCTAAGGAAAGACTGGGTCAATAAATAATACTGTACAGAGGGGCCAGAGAGGGCTAAGCGGGAGAGAGGGCTCATAGTCAAGGGTTGAGGACCAGGAACCAAGTCCAGGAGAGCTCAGCCTCGAGACTCCAGGGACCTGTGTGGGGAGAAGAGGGGGACGGAGAGAGAGAGTGTAAGCAGAGAGAGCATTGTAAACCCCAAATAGCTTTGTAAGGTCCAAGGGGCAAGAAAGGTGACTAGCTGGGCTCTTCAAGTGTGCACAGTGTTTTGCACGACTAGGGCCATTTGAGCCTCCCCCCCCCCCCAAGGTAGATACTACTAGCCATTGACCTTGAGTGCTCAGGGGAGATATGAAGTGCTTTGCCCCTAACCACTGAGATCACTGGTGTTTATGACAGATTCATGCTCAGGTCTCTCTGGGTTCATGTCCCCTGGCTCCTCTGGGCTCAGGGGACTCTCAGGGGTTCTGGAAGCTCTCAGATGGCTGAGGAAAGACAGCACAGTCTAGACCAGGGGATCTTAACCTGGGGCCCACAAATGGACACCCCCGAGCCCCTGACTTGGGCGAGGAACCCTAAATTCCATCTCTCTTTTCACTGCCTTCTTGCTGGAATCTTGTACGTCCTGCCATTGTACGTGTGAGCCAAAAGCATGCCTCTGCGGAGGGGTCAATGAGTTTAGCAGCCAGGGCCAAAGGGGTCAGTGACACACCCTTTAAAAGGCCCAGAGCCTTCGTTCTGGCAGAAACAGAGAGCTGCATTCTACGCCCTCCTCCAGTATTTACTAGCTGGACACACAGGTGTTCGTGACTCCGAGCCTTGGTTTCCCCTTTGTAAAATGGGCCACAAAGTCCCTCCGTATTTGCACGGCCCCTTCTTGAAAGCAAGAGCCTGTGTTTTGTTGCAGCCTGAGCACTTAAGACAGTGCCTGGCCCATAAATAAATGCTAGTCAATCGACTGAGTGACCTCCGTGCCCGCCTCACTGGCTAATTGGGACAAGCAAATGAAATAATGGCTGTCCAATGGTAGATGCAGGGTACTGCTATGCCTGGGGGCTCTCGAACACTTGGCAGGCCAACAGCGATCAGGGGACGTGAGAAGGCTTAAGGGGCACAATGGGGGCTTGGTTCCTCTTGGGAACGGTTAGGAGGCTTGGCAAGAGCTAAGGAAGACTTGGTAAGGGGCAGAGGGGCTTGGCAAGGGTAAAGCAGTAGGGCAGGATTAAGGGGCAGCTGGCAAGGGCTAATGGGCCTGGGGAGGCTACGAGAACGGTAATAGCTGCCTCTCACGAGTAGCTCTGATGCTGCTGGCGCCGCCGAGCTGAGCGCATCTTCTCGAACCGGGCCTCCATCTCCTCCAGCACGCGGGGCGTGTACCGGACGACCAGCTTGACGGTGCCTTGAGCGGCCTTGAGCAGCTCCACGGCCTTCTCGTGTTGCTCTCCTTCCACACTCTGTCCGGGGAGATCCCCATCCAACCAGGCCGCTCCCTGGAACCCTTCCCCAATGCTGCCCTCCCCTTGCTGCTGCCTCCCTCCAGAGGGCCAGTTCCAGGCTCCCCAAAGAGCCTTCCTCAACCCCGTGGACCTCCTCCTCCTCCTCCTCCTGGGAGCCTTCCTACAAGAACTACAATTGGGAACCTTGGCTACAAATCCTGATTTGGCTCCTGCCTCCCAAGGGAAGCTGGGGTGCACCTCTCCCCTCTGGGGTCCTACTGGTGAAAGGCTGGGGGTGCTTGGTTTTTTTTCTCCCTGTCTTATTCCCAGCTTCCCAGACCATCCCAAGCCTCTCCCCCGGCCCAGGGCTTTGTGGGCAGCTCACCACTCCATTGACGGAGAGTAGCTGGTCCCCTCTCTTGAGGCCGCCGTGTCGGTCAGCCACACCACCAGGAATGACTCGGGAGATGTAGATGGGGGAGTTCTGCTCTTTCCCCCCCATGATGTTGAAGCCCAGGCCCTCATCTGTCCTAGGCAGCTCGACCACCCGGGGGTGGGCATGGCCCTCGCTGGCAGCAAAGGCCGCTACCGTGGCCTGGAAGGGACAGGAGCCAGAGGCCAAGGTCCCTGAGGGAACAGGGGCTGTGGCATGGGAGGGGACCCCCAAAGGGGATGGGAAGCTCCTCCAAAGAGGAGGCAGCACCTTCGCCCCTGGGGGGGAGGGAGAGACTTGGGAGGGCATGCCTGGGTCCCTGAGGAGCTGGGGGTGCAGAAGGGGACATTTGGGTCCCTGAGGAGCTGGGGGTGCAGAAGGGGACATTTGGGTCCCTGAGGGGGGAAGGGACACAGAGGAGGGACTCCTGGGTAGCCCAGAGGAGAGGGGCCCAAGGGAGAGGAGGGGATTTCTGGGTATCTGAGGCCTGGATTCACCTTGGCTGTGGCGTGAGCCCGGATCTCTGCGCTGCCGGTGATATCCAGAGTGTCATAGAGCTGTTCGTACACCTGAGGAAGTGGGAGGCCTCAGACCCTGGCCCAGGGCCCCAGCCCGGGACCCAGCCCTCAGCTCACTCTAGGACCTCAGGGACCCCTAGAAACTACAGTGCCAACAAATGGTCAAGCAGGCCTGGGCTTTACATAGCCAGTGCTCCTTCCTCTGGCACTAAGGGGAGGTGGAGGATTGAGGATGGCAGGTGTCCCCACTCCTCGAACCTTTCCTGGAAGGGGAAGGGAACGAGCATGTATTAAACACCTTCACAGATACGATCCTCACAACCCTGGGATGTAACAGGTATTATTGTGCCCATTTTACAGTTTAGAAAACTGAGGTAGACAAGGGTTAAGTGATTTGTCCGGGATGACAGCTGATAAGAAGTCTTAAGTCCTGAACTCAGAAGTCTCTCCTCCCTGCAGTCCACAGCAGACCGAGGTGTTCCCTGACCAGGGCATCACGCGGGACGCCAAGCAGCGCCCCACGACCCAGGAGGCAGCTAGAGAAACTACGGACTCCAGCAGTCTGTGGGCTGAAGAAGCTGGGGAGGGGGCGCCCGGGGCGCGGGGCTTGCTGGGAGTTGTAGTCCGGCCCGCGAGGGGCTGGCCGGCTCCAAGAGCTTGCTCACCTCTCGGATGGCTGAGCAGAAGCGACTCTGCAGGACTCGCTGGAGGGCCTGCAGCTTCTGGGGGGGCAGCTCCCCGCTGCGCTGGAGGCGCTCCAGGAGCTCCACTGCCCGGGACACGTCTGCTGGGGGGCGGGGGGAGGCAGAGAGAGAGAGAGAGAGAGGGAGAGACTCGAGGAGACAGGGACAGGAACGGGGGAGGCGGGAGGAAGACAGAGCCAGGGGTGCGGGAGACAGACAAGGATGGAGGAGGCAGGGACAGGGCTGGGGGCGGCAAAGACGCGGAAGAGGGAGACAAGCGGACGGATGGAGGAGGCAGGGACGAGCGAGGGACAGACGGAGACAGAAAGACAAGTGGATCCGGAGAGACGCACCCGGAACGAGAGAAGGGCAACGAGCGAGCCAGAGACGGGAACCCGGGACGAAACAGGGCGGGAGGAGGAACAGAGAGATGCAGAGACAGGGAGAGATAACCAGAGATGGGAAAGAGCCGGGGACAGGCAGAGACACGGTGAGATGGGGGAGATGGATAGAGCCAGGGAGGGAGAACGGGAGACCGGGAAAGGCAGGTACACCGAGACACAAAGAGAGCAGAGCAGAGCGGAACGCGGGGCCCCAAAGGCCTCCCGCTGCCAGTGTCACCCCCGCGAGGACAGACCCCTGACCCGCCCCCGCCCGGCCCAGCGCAGCCCGGCCTTACCCCGTTCCAGCCCCAGAGGCTCCGCGAGCGCGGCCATGTCTGCGCCTCCGCCGGGCCCCGCCCGCCCGCCCGGGACCGGGGATGGAGGGACTGATGGGGGGGAAGGAGGGGCTAAGGAGGAAGCCCCGCCCACTAGCCGGTCTGGCCCGCCCCGGCCCGGGATGCTGCCCGCCCACCGCTTTCCTTAGCGCCCCCCTTCCCCCCCTCCCCTGGCAGCCCAGCCGGCCTGGGGCTGGTCACCCTCTCACTACTGCCTTTCCTCCGTGCCGCCTTGCCTGGGCCCCCCTCCCCACTGAGTGTCACCCTCTTCCCCCTGCCTGTCCCTCCCCCTTCCCCGCCCCGCTGCCTGCTCCCACTCTTCGTCCTCTGTCCCTCCTCCTGCTTGTCCCCCCTCTCCCCTTTGCCTGTGCCCTTCCTCCCTCTATCCTCCTCCCTCCCCGCGGTCCGTTCTCTTCACCCTGCCTGTCCCCACTTCTCCATGTCCCCCCCCCCCCCCCCCCCCCCGCCTCCCTCTCCGCAGCTTGTCCTCCCTCTCTCCCCGGATCCTTCCTCCTCTTCTCCCTCTCTCTCTCCGCCACTCCTCACTGGCCCGGGAGCTGTATCGGCCTCCCGCCTCAGTCTGTCCGTCCTCATCTTCGTCTGCTCTCTCGGGCCTGGCCCCAGCGGGGAAAGACAGCGTTAGGGATGGAGGGCAAAGGCTTGAGGCCAGGGAAGCCCTGCAGCGCCCAGAGCTGTCCAGCATAGAAAGGAGCAGGCCCCGAGGCGATGAACGCCCCCGTCTGTCCAGGCCCGAGCTGATCCCGGGTTCTGGCCATCTCCTCGCCCCGCTGTCCTCCCGAGGTGCAAGTCTGGCCTCCGGTTCCCTCTAGTTTTCTCCCTTTGCCCCACACTCTCCTCATGGACACTGTCTCCTCCTCCTCCTCCTCCACCTCCTCCTCCTCCTCTTCCTTCCTTCCTTCCTTCCTTCCTTCCTTCCTTCCTTCCTTCCTTCCTTCCTTCCTTCCTTCCTTCCTTCCTTCCTTCCTTCCTTCCTTCCCCTTCCTCCTCCTCCTCCTCCTCCGGAGCCCTTCCTTCCCTCCCTCCCTCTCCACCTCCAGGTGAGTTCTCTGCTCCCTTTCTCTGTCATTCTCCCTTTTTGGGCGTGTTGTATCCCCTCGGACTCATCAATCTAGAGCCAGACACAGAAGACACAGTCCCCACTTGATTCATTCATTCATTCATTCATTCATTCATTCATTCATTCCACAGCTTCTTGTCTCTGCACTGTGACTTGTTCTTTCCTGCTCTTCTCCCTCTCTGGGTCTATCTGCTTCCCCCAGGCTTGTCTTCTCCTTCATGTCTCCTTTCTTTATCCTGGTCTCTCCCTTCCCACCCTGGCCGTTGGCCTCCCTTTGTCACTCCAAATTCTTCTAAATTTCATCTTGTCTGTCAGTCTCCCCCACCCCCACCCTACAGACCTCCATCCTCTCGCTTTGTCCTCTCCTTTCCCCTATCCCCCCTCTTTCTGCCCTCTCCCTTCCTGTCTTTCTTCTGCCCATCTGTCACAAAATCCCCAAACTCTTCCCATTGGAAGGACAGCTAGCCCAGCCACTACTAGGACAAGATTCTCTTCTGCGATATTACTGACCTCAAAAACTCTAGAAAAAGGAACCACCCCAGATCAAGAACCAGATCTAGAAATAAGAGGTCCTGGGTCCAAAGCTGGCCTTGGTCACTTCCTAGTTATGTGATCCTGGCAAGTCACTTCATGCCTATTTTCCAGCACTTACTGCCTTCTGCCTTGGAACCAACACACGGGGTATTGATTCTATGACAGAAGGTAAGGGTTTGAGAAAGAGAGAGAGAGAGAGAGAGAGGAGGGAGGGAGGGAGGGAGGGAGGGAGGGAGGGAGGGAGGGAGGGAAGGAAGGAAGGAAGGAAGGAAGGAAGGAAGAAGGAAGGAAGGAAGGAAGGAAGGAAGGAAGGAAGGAAGGAAGGAAGGAAGGAAGGAAGGAAGGAAGGAAGGAAGGAAGGAAGGAAGGAAGGAAGGAAGGAAGGAAGGAAGGAAGGAAGGAAGGAAGGAAGGAAGGAAGGAAGGATCACCCTCCTCCATCCCATTTCTGATACTTTAAGCTTAATATCTTGATCAGTCTTTTTCTTCCTAAACCCTGTACTCCCACTTCAGTCTTACCATGGAAGTTCCCTCAAACACCTTGGCCTACCAGTTTATTAGCCTGTTCAACTCCCACAGCCTCTGGCATCCATCAGAGCAGCCATATCTTGGCTTGGACTCTAACTCTGGAGATTCTGAAGTTCAACAGTTCTCTCCTCCCAAGGGGCTTCAACTTTGTCATGGCCTCTAGTCTTCCCCTCTGCCTTTTGTTCTCCCAGGCCACCCCTGTTGACCATTGCTGAACTGTTGACCAGTTCAGTTCCATAGGAACCCTTCCTTGTGCTCTTCTTACCTCCATGGCCCATCACCAGTCATCCCTTGCAAAAACTAGCCCTGAGTTACCTCCCCCATCCTCTTTATTTGCTCCCCTTCACATGCTGCTCTGATGCTGCAGAAAGTCTCACAAAAACCAATGGCATTACTCAGAATCCACTGGTGCAAGACAATTCCTTTTATTTCTTCCCAAGTGAGTGATCCAAAGCCTGTCTCTTCTCTCACAATCTTCTCTCCCTCTCTTAACCCAGGACTTCAACTCCTAGTTGGCATTACAAAAAAAGCATCCCACTAGGAGTTCCATTTTCTTCTCCACTGTAGATCTCAAGACTCTGGTAGGACACCAATCCGTGTGACCCCATCATTGCCTCCTCTAGGGCTCTGCTCTCCCATTTAGAGGTAGTCCTCTTCATCAGGGTCAGTCATCCATGAGAAAGAACACTCTCCATATCCAAAGAAAGAACTGTGGGAGTAGAAACACAGAAGAAAAACAACTGCTTGATCACATGGGTCGATGGGGACATGATTTGGGATGTAGACTCTAAACGATCACCCTAGTGCACATATCAATAATATGAAAATAGGTCTTGATCAATGACACATGGAAAATCCAGTGGAATTGCATGTCAGCTGGGGGGAGGGGAGGATAAGAACATGAATCATGGAACCATGGAAAAATATCCTAAATTAATTAAATAAAATTTTCCAAAAATAAAAACTAAATCAAGGTCAGTCCCTCGACTTCTGATCTCCATCCCTTCCTTTCTCACCCATCTCTTCAGGGACCTTGTCTTCTCGATCATAATCTTTTCTTTCTTAGACTCTTTGAACTTGCTCATTCCTTCCCGGCCACTGACAACTAACACACACTGTGACTTTCCAGATGGAAGCTTTCTCCACCTATACCCAAAGAGCTATAAATCTCTGCATCCTCTTTGACAAGGTTTGTATCCCAGAGATCAAAGGGAAGGAAAAGAACCCATTTGAACAAAAATAGAGACTGCTGCTCTTTCTGTGGTGGCAAAGAAATGGAAACCAAGAGTTATCTATCAACCAAACAAGTTCTGTATGTGATGGTGATGGAATGTTGTCATCGTCCAGTCATTTTCCAACTGTGTTCAACAATTTCCGATTCCATTTGGGGTTTTCCTGGCAAAGATACTAGAATGGTTTGCCATTTTCTTCTTCAGCCCATTTGACAGATGAGAAAATAGAGACAAACAAGGTGACGTGATTTGCCCAAGCTCACGCAGCTGGTAAGTGTCTGGGGCCACATTTGTACTCAGGACACTTTTTCCAGGCCTGGGATTCTATCCACTGTGGTCTCTAACTGGCCATATTTGTGATGGGATACTGTCGTGTTATCATAGGAAATGACAAGCTGGATGCTTTCAGAAAAATGTGGAAAGTCTTCCATGAACTGATACAAAGCAAAGTGAGCAGAACCAGAACATTGTACACTGTAGGAGCAATTTCGTAACAACTATTAACTGCGAAAGACTGAGCTACCCTGATCAATACAATGATCCAAGACAATCCCAAAGGAGCCATGATGTTGAATGGTCTCCCCCTCCAGAGAGAAGGAAAGGAAGGAAGGAAGGAAGGAAGGGAGGGAGGAAGGAAGGGAGGGAGGGAGGGAGGGAGGGAGGGAGGGAGGGAGGGAGGGAGGGAGGGAGGGAGGGAGGAAGGAAGGAAGGAAGGAAGGAAGGAAGGAAGGAAGGAAGGAAGGAAGGAAGGAAGGAAGGAAGGAAGGAAGGAAGGAAGGAAGGAAGGAAGGAAGGAAGGAAAGAAGGGAGGGAGGGAGGGAGGGAGGGAGGGAGGGAGGGAGGGAGGGAGGGAGGGAGGAAGGAAGGAAGGAAAGAAGGAAGGAAGGAAGGAAGGAAGGAAGGAAGGAAGGAAGGAAGGAAGGAAGGAAGGAAGGAAGGAAGGAAGGAAGGAAGGAAGGAAGGAAGGAAGGAAGGAAGGAAGGAAGGAAGGAAGGAAGGAAGGAAGGAAAGAAGGGAGGGAGGGAAGGAATTGGATTTTTGTGGGCCATATGTTGATATAGAAAACCAAATTAGCATCCTCCATATTGTACTTTTTTTTTTATGTTGTTGTTAAAAATTTCCTGATTTCATTTTAATATGGCTTAGGCTATCCTCCAGAGTCTTTCATGATACTTCTGGTTTAGGCTGGTTATCATTCAGTCATTTTTCAGTTGTGCCTGACTCTGACCCCATTCTGGGTTTTCTCAGCACAGCTACTTGGCCATTTCCTTCTCCAGCTCATTTTACAGGTGAAGAAATTGAGGCAAACAAGGTTAAGCGACTTGCCCAGAGTCACATGGCTAGAAAATGTCAAAGGCTACATTTGAACTCAGGTCTTCCTGACTGTGGCCTGGCACTCTGTATTATGCTATTTACAAAATGGGTAGATCTTACAGAAATGTTAAAGGTCCTACGTTGAAAAATACTGGGTAAGAAAAGGCTTCCCCACAACTCTGGATGGTCCAGAAGGTTGGTTCAGAGGCGATCCAAAAAGACCAAATGGATAAATCCAACTACGGGAAACTGAAATGCTTCTGCATGAACAAAATCAATGCAGACAGGCTAAGAAGGAAAGTTAACAATTTGGGGAAAAAAATCCCTTGGAACAAATGTCTCTGATACGGGTCTGCTGACAGCCAGGATACACAGGTGACTGGACTGCAGTAAACATGAGCGCGAGAGCCATTTCCCAATGAATGAATGAAAACACTTACTAATCACTTCCGAGGGGCCAAACACTGGCAATACCAATAGCCTCACACTCTAGTGGGGAGACGAGACATAGACTGTTTTCTGCAGAAGAGTCATCAGGGCTGGGCAATGGGGTCAGATCTGAACCCCGCACCTCCTGTCTCTTCCCTAAGACATCCGTATTTTTTGCTGCCTGGGGGACAGAGGCCCGAGGACCTGGCGAAGTAGCTGCCCCTCCGAGTCTCTGCCGTCCTCCGTCCTGATGATGGCACCTTTCGGGCAGCCTCCAGGACTCTGGAGCTGCCGCCGCCTTCCTTGGGTCCTAGGCACCAAGCGCTCCAGGAGCCAAGAGGCCAAAGAAGGCCAGCACAGCTGTGCCCAAGGCTGCCCCGAAGCATAGCAGCCCCTCCTCGCCTCTCCCCGCGCTGAGACTGCAGACAAACTCCAGCCGTCTGCTCCTAAGGAGAACGTGGGCAATTGGACTTTTTGGTGACCGCCATGTTCGGCAGGCCCAGGCTGGGCTACACCTTGTTGAAAGGGAATGGGATGGTGGTGGGGCCAATCCAAACCAATGTACACTTTCTTTTTTTTAAACCCTTCCCTTCTTACAATCAACATTGCGCTTCAGCTCCAAAGCAGAAGAGCCCTAAGGGCTACGCCATGGGGGTTAAGTGACTTGCCCAGGGTCATAAAGCAAGGAAGGGTCGGAGGTTAAATTTGAACTCAGGACCTCCCATATCCAGGCTGGTGCTGTGTCCCCTGAACCACCTCCCTTCTCCCCAATAAACACTTATGTGGAGGCCAAGAGACAGATCCATAGCCTGGCATGGGGGCGCGATGCCATAGCGATAAGGGACTCCAGGGATGTGGACCCCTGCCATGGCTCACACTAGGTTTCCTCGCCTGGTCTCCAAGACAAGCGAATCCTTCAGAGGTGGGAGAAGCCATGAGAACGCACCGACCGCCCTGGACATCGGGCTCGCCAACCTGGAGGAACCGGTGCCTGCCCGACCTCTGAGAGTGGCCGAGAGAGGAAAGAGGCGAGGACTGGCCTCGCTGGACATTCACGCCCCATTCCCAAGCGCCAACTCCATTCGATCCCAGTCCAGAAGCATACAGTCCCTACCCCGAGGTACCTCGATTCTTCTGGGGCAGGGGAAGGCGGAGGAGGGGAGCCCGGATGGCTGAGGCTTCCTCGGACCAAAATCCTGCCAAGGAAATCTCGATGGAGACCCTCGACAAGGAAATTTTGAAGCTAGTGATGTTAATAAGGGAAATTAAGAGAGTCTGTTTCCCCAGGAGCTCTTGATTTAATAAATGCACCCCACAAATCCTAGGAAGCATTAAGTGGAACTCCCTATGGCTAGCAATGGGGATGCCGAGACTTCCTTCAGGCTGCACGTCTGGCTCTCCTCCACCTGCCCTCGGCCCCCTCCTGATTTTCAGGACTAGAGGTAGAAGTGCCAAGTAGGAGGAAGGGTCTGCAGGGAATCCAGAAAGGCAGGACGGAGTCTCTGTGGCCCCAGTTGGGGCCCGTCAGGAGGCGCTTTGGAGAAGGCGTCAGGATCCGTAATTTCCACTGGCCAGGCAGCGGGCAGAGCTAACCTGGGCTGCGTGACCCAGCTAGGCTTGACCTCAGTTCCCCAAAAGGCTGTGGGAGCCTCCGCCCTCAAGGCCCAAAGAAAGCAGGAGAAGCAGCCCACGATGAGGCCTGAGAGGTTGGACGACCAGCAGCACCAGCAGCAGCACCCTCAGCCACTGGGGCATTTGCAGTGACATTTTCATTTAATGCTGGGACAAAAGGCCCTGAACCAAGCCACAGTGAGGGCCGGTGCCCTGAGGAGGGAAGAAAGTGGGAGAGCAGAGAGTAGGGGCAAAGGAAAGGAAAGTGAGTGCTTTTGCTGAAGACCACTCGCTTCCTGATCCAGCCATTCTGGAGGGCAGTTTGGAACCAGGGTCAAAGGACTACAAAAGCGTGCCTGCCCTTTGGTCCTGTGATGCCGCTACATTCTGACAGCGAACGTCTCGGATAAAGGTCTGAGTTCTCAAAATGGCAGAGAGCTGAGTCAGTGTTCTAAGAATCCAAGCCATTCCCCAACTGACACATGGTCCAAGCATGGGAATAAACAGTTCTCGGATAAAGAAGTCAAAGCGATTGACAGTCACATGAAAAAACGTTTTAAATCCCTCTTGATTAGCAAAGTAAATTAAGAGGACACCAAGGTATGATCTTCCACCTATCAGTTTGGCCAACATGGCAAAATTGGGACACTAATGCATTGTTGGTGGAGTGGTGAACAGATCCCACCATTCTGGAGGGCAATTTGGAACCATGCCCAAAGGGCTAGAAAACTGTGTTCCTGTTGATCCGGTGATACGACTCCCGGGTCTGTACCCCAAAGAGGTAATAAAAAGGGGAAAGGACCTATATGTACAAAAATATTTCTAGCTGCCCCTTTTGTGCTGGCAAAGAATTGGCACTTGAGGGGATGTCCGCCAATTGGAGAATGGCTGAACAAAGTGTGATACGTGGTGATGGAATACTATTACAAGAAGTGATTGGCAAAATGATTTCAGAGAAAACTGGAAAGATCTGCAGGAACTGAGGCAGAGCAAAGTAAAGAGAACTGGGAGGCCATGGTACACAATAGCAGCAACGAGCCGTGAAAACTTGGCTGCTCTCAGCGATGCAGTGATCTGGGATAATCCTGAAAGGCTTCTGCCGGGAAATGCTCTCCACCTCCAGAGAAAGAGCCGTTGGAGCCGCCTTTCACGTCTGCGGAGGAGTGTGCTCCTACGACAATGACCACCGTGGAAGTGGGTTTTGCACGAGATAAAACTAAAATAAATAAATAAAAGAACCTCTTTCCTAAAAACCTGAAAGTTGCACAAAGACCGAAGAGCTATTTCCTGAGAGAAATGAGTTTAACTATTAGGCTGTTGGGGAATGTAACTTAAAGAGAATCCTTGGGAGACGGAGTACCACACAGAGAGAGCTGAATGGTGGGGCTCTACTTCCAGTTGCAGAGAAGTTAACAGTGGTAGCTGATGGTGAGAGATGACTTTGGCTGGAAGCTTTCTCACTGGGATACACTGATGCATTGTGTAAACTCTATCTTTGTGCTATTTGTTACACTATCACTAAATAAATATAGCAAGTTTAAAAAAAGAATTGATGAACAGTTTGATTTCAGAAGAAGCCGGGAAGACCTCCAGGAAGCGGTGCAAAGGGAAATGAGCAGAACCAGAACACAGGACCCGGCGATAGCTTTGGCTGCTCTCAGCCATGCGATGATCCAGGATGATTCTGAGGGTCTTGTGCCCAAGAACATCTCCAGAGAAAGAGCTGCTGGAGTTGGGGGAGGATCAAAGCTGACGATTTCTCACCTTAGTTATTTCTGGCGTTATTTGAGGTTTGAGGTGTGACGAGTATCGTCTTACGACAGGGAACACATGTCAAACCCAGCCTGTTTTCCGTCTCCAAGAGAGGGGAGAGAAGGGAAAAGAGGGACACAATTCGGATCTTGCCCATTTTGGAAAACATGCTGAAAATTGTTATTCCATGTAATTGGGAAAGGAAGTTCTCTCTGATTAAAAACCGGATGAATTCGTTCCCTTCTTCCGCTGCTTTGTGGGATTTCTAATCATCTCCTACGGCGATGCGGAGGTAAGAGGCGCCTCTAGACTCACTAAGGCTCCAAGGACATAAAAGCAGCGACAGCTTCTACCTCAATACTGGTTGCTGTAAAAATTAAATTAGTCTCTAGTAATAAAAGTATTATTTTTTTTAGTTTTATTAAAGATTATTAGAAATCAAGGAATAAAGAAAACCTCGTGCCTAGGGCCGATTGGCCCATTCAAAGCTTACTTACTACATCTTGCAAATGGCTGAGCAGTGTGTGAGTGGGAAGCAGAGAGCCAGTTAAATACTCATTGTGATCTTGCCCAGGTGGAGACTCAGTGAGATTATAGGGAATTCTGGGAAATACCAAGGACTTCTGGGGATTGAAGTCTAGGGTTCAAATCTCCATTTTACATTGCTGAGGAGAATGTTAGAGAAATGTTACAAAGAACCCAAGAGGACTCTCCAACTTAAATTTTCATTTGTTGTTCAGTCCCGCCTGGCTCTCTGTGACCCCTTTAAGGGCTTTCTTGTCAAAGACCCTGGAGTGGTTTTCTGTTCCTTTCTCCAGCTCATCTAACAGATGAGGAAACTGAGGCAAACAGGGTGAAGTGACTTGCCCAGGGTCACACGACCATAGTAGTCTGCGGCTGGATTTGGACTGGGCAAGATGAGCGGCGCTGTGCCACCTGGCACCTTGACAGACAAGCCCTTTGGTGAGGTTGGGGAGAAACACAAAAGCACGGGTTGGGGGGAGGGAGGAGAAAGAAGAGACGCCCCGAAGCCTTGTGCCTTTGGGTCACCACCATCTTCTGTGAACACAGAGCTGCCAGGTGCAAGGAGCCGAGGGTGGCCCCTTGGTGGAAATGATGACAATGGCAAACGGGCCTCACAAAGGCACCCATTTTACAGATGGGAAAAACTGGAGCAGGTCCAAGTGCAGACTGTGCGTGCATACGGTGCCATCGAGCAGGGAAGCGGGGACGCGATTCTATTTCCTGCTCAGGAATGCTTTTTAGATACCGTGGAAGAGAGTCGGATGGAGCTTTTGAAGATCAGAATTCGTGTTCTGGCGGAGGGGCGGGCAGAAGTAGAAAGAGGGAGGTGCTGCCCCTGCCCCGGCTGCTCCTAGCAACATGGCAGGCGGAAGAGGCGAGCCATGAGAGGGAGGAAGTGGCAAGACGGCCAGCCGGTGGGGAGTGAGCAAGGGTGGGACTGGACTTGGTGGGAGAAGACAAGAGGAGCAGAGAGTGCGAGTTGCCGGGAGAAGAACGCAGCCAGGGCTGGGAGGAGGGCCGACTGCTTTAATAGCCTCCTGGCCAGCAGGGGCTACAAAGAGGGGTTCTCCTTTGTGGTTGGGACCCTAGGAGGGGCAGGGAGTCTGAGAACCCGGGTGAAGAATGAGAGGCACAGACAAGTCAGTATTGAGATAGGGCAGGCAAACCCCTATGATGTTCTCCAATGGGACACGTGGAAGTGACTAAGCGTATCAAGAGCGAGACTGCAAAGCCCAGAGAGGAAAAAGGACCAGGAGGAGAAATGGCGGGCTGCCTCCCTCGTTTATGACAGCGAGGCTTGGGAGGTACTCGAGGAATGCGTAACGCAGCACGGATAATTCAGATTGGACGGGCAGGCAATGGCGACACCTTTGGGCGCTTTTACAAAGGAATTGGGCTCCGCACCAAACGGTAATGAGTCTGCCTTGGACAGGGCAGCATGGCTGGGTCGGGAGTCTGCCCACAAGTATCAGAGTATCACCGCGTGTCTGAAGACACAGTAACCAGACCATCATTTATATTTCCTAGATGTGGATATGCTTGGGATGTTACAGCTTTCACAGGAAGTCAGGCCTGCTCAGGGGGCAGCCAACTGGCCAGTGCGGTGGGGACCCAGCCAGGGATGGGGAGCCACGCGGACTACAGAGGGAGGCCTCGAAGGACAGCCGAGCTTCCTCTCTCTCCATCCTGGAGGCTCCCGAGTGGGGATGGACGAGCCCCAAGAGCTGAGCTTGGGAATGAGGGGGAGATGGAGGGAGATGGAGGAGAAAGTCTGAGGAAGAGCCCAGCCGTGGCCACGTGCGGAAATGGAGTGCCGGAAGGCAGCAAGCTCCGAACAAGCGGGCTGGAACATGCAGGGGCCTGGACTCTCGGCTCCCCCTGAACTGAGCAAAGAGGGGGGAGGGATGGTCCTAGGCCCCACCACCAGGGCCTTGCTTTCCCCGCAGGAACGGCAGCTTTCTCCATCTCCCAGAAGGACAAGCGCCACACCTGGGATGCCAGGGGACGGCTTCATTGTCCCTGCTGCCGCCTGGGCCTGGAATCACACCTGAACCCAAATCAAGGGGAGAGCATCTGTGCCCGCCAGAACTCGCTCCCTCTGAGGCCCTGCTCCGCTCTTCTGCCTTTCACAGCTACTCTCCAGAAAGGGCCGTCCATACCCTGCCCACTCACTTCTTTGGGGGGGGGGGGGGTGTTAAACCTTCCTTCTTAAGAGCAATACTGTGGAGTGTTCCAAGGCAAGAGGGACAAGAGCTGGGCAAGAGGGGGGTTACGTGATTCGCCTGGGGCCAGAAGGGGAAGGGTCTGGGGCCAGATTTGAACCCAGGATGTCCTGTCTCTAGGCCTGTCCCCACTCCCTTCACAATCACTGACCATATGGCTGCTGACCCCATCTTTACCCTCTCCGAGAAGACCAACAATGGATCTGCATGGCTCCTCTGGCTTTCTCACGTCTCCTACCTTTTTTCATTTCCTTCCAAACTCTCGCCAGGTCCTTCCCCAACTCCCACCCAGTCAGGCTGGACGTCTCCCAAAGCCCCTGCCCCGGGGCTCTCTTCTCTTTCCACTCACCCGTGAGATTCTCATCCGCTTCCATGGTCAATTTGATGATAAGCCGATCTTTGGATCCCTCTGCTCACTTCAGTATTGTTTTATGAACTTCTTGGCCAACTGTCCCCCTGGCAAATAGAACTCAACTCCTCAAGCTCCAACCCTTCTCCCAACTTCCCTATAACCTATCAGAAGTCCCTCTGTCCATCTGTCCATCCCTCCCTCCCTCTGTCCACCCATCCATCCATCCAGGTTCCCTCGTCCCTCTACCGCCATATTGATCCTGTGAAGGGTTTGCTGTGTGTGCTGTGATTTTTAAATTCTCTCCATCTTGCTTGGTCTAGCACCCAGACATGTGCACACCCACACTACATGGGCATGTGCTAGCTAATGACAAATCAGAAACAACTAACTGCCCCCCTGGGCTGTCCTAAGCCAAGCTTGAGCCACCATTGGCACGGTGAGGCACAGGAAGTGACGGAGAGAGCAGCCTCTGGAGTTTGCTCACTTCCTGTGGACAGGGCTAGGAGGCCCGCAGACAGTTTCCCTTCAAATCAGTCACATGAGTGAAAGGACTGATTCCCTTCCCTGCCTTGGCCCTCCAAGGCCTAAAACTCCCTATGGCTCTGCCAGGAGGTTGAATCAACCTCTTCCTTCTCTCCCTCTTTCTCTCCCTCTAATAATTTCTTACTCCCGTTGTAATTAAATTACCATAAAACTCCATTCTGACTTGAGTGTTTCATTAGGATTTTCATAAGTGAAATCCTTGGTGACCAATAATTAATATAATCAGTCTTTAAAAGTAATTTCAAATATTACAGTTTTTACAGTCTGGCTGACCACATAGGTTGTGACGAGTCCCCTCAAAAATTTCCTGAATTTTCTTGCCTCTTACTCTACTTCCTCCTCACTCAGTCAGTCCTTTAAACAGCTAACTCGGCTTGAAGACACAGCTGCTAGAACAGGTGGATATAAAACACCCTCTCTCTACTCATTCATTTCTCCTTAAGTTAAATTGGAATCAGCAGTCTTTTCCTTTTTAATCTGAAGGGGACAGCTGGGGGGCTCAGTGGATTGAGAGGCCAGGTTTGAACCCAGGACCTCACGTCTCCGGGCCTGGCTCTATCCACTGAGCCCCCCAGAATGGGCCTTTAGAAAAGGATTCTTCACCTCTTGTTTTCACAGTTGTCCGTTTCCCACCATGCACCCGAGCCACGCTCCAGAATCGGAGAGAAAATAGTGCTGCAAAACTCACCAGCAGCGGCCCAGTCTGACGTTGTGCAATATTCCTCCCCCCTTATCTTCGAGGAGGGCCTCCTCTCCCCTCCAGGGTCAAGTCTGGTCTTTATAGCTCCAAGGGAGACTGAGCCTGCAGAGATGCCCGAGAGCGGCCCACCAGGGCCACATCTGGAGGAAGATGAAGCTTGCTGAGGGCGCAGAAGCATCCAAGTCTGAGAAAGGGAAACTGGCGGACAAGGAGAGTGCTGAGGACCCCTTCGGGAGCGATGCCCCTGCCATTGGGAACAGAGGCTCCCTCCCTACGCTGCCTCTCTCCAAGTGGCCCAGGCCAAACTCCCCGCCCGGGAGTTGATGGGGCTGGTTTCCTCCTGGGTTCAGTCTCCACAGACTCCTAGCAGTGTTGATGGCCGTGCCACGCAGAGCCCGGGCAGGCACGGCCGAGACGACATGAGCGAGCCAAGATCACCCACCTCCCAGGCCCCGGGGGGCCGGACCCCTTCAGCCCATCCCTCTGGAGCTCACTTCCCAGGATCCCCTCATTCAGCTGGAAACCCATCACTTTCCCCAATTCCTCCTAAATGTTCTCCTGATTCAAAGGGGAGGCTGACAGACCCTTGGCTATGAGAAAAGGCCCCCCGGCAGGCACCTATCAGCTCTTCCCCGCCTTGATCCCTCCCCCTGGCAGGGAGGCATTTGCTGCCTCTCCCCACAGGCTGACACCTGCTGTCTAAGGCTGGGAAAAGAACTGGGATGGGGACTTGGCACGCGTCGAGATCCAAAGGGAATCTGGTGAACCTGGGTTTAGAAAATCTACTTCCTAGCCAGAGGCAGATAGGACTGGAACCATAAAACTGCTCAGTGGATTGTGATCCCGACCTAGACAAGGGGTCCTGGGTTCAAATGTGGCCTCAGACCCTTCCCAGGTGTGTGACCCTGGGCAAGTCACTTAATCCTCATGGCCTAGCCCTTAGGGCTCTTCTGCCTTGGAACCAGCACACAGAAGAAAGGTGGGTGCTTAAAAAAAATCCCAACAGCAGCAGACTGTAGTAAAGAGTTAGTGAGCTCTTCAACTACATCGAGTGTCCAAGAACAAGGATGTCCCATGACCTGGAAAACCTCTAGGAACAGAGCCAGGGGGGTCCTAATACAGGAAGTGCAGTCAGTCAAAGGAAACGGGCAGCAAGGAGGAGCCGACAGCCATGCCATCTCCAACAATCCGAAGGGGAGATTAGATTGGTTATGTCTGTCACTCCATAATAGAACTGGGAGACAAGACCATGATTCCCTGCTCCCACAGGCCTCCAGAAGAGGCCAAATTCTGAATTTGGGCAACAGGAGAGATAAGGAACCTCAAGAACCTAACTCCACACCTGAGAAAGAATCCCCTGTGAAGCCAGCTCTAAAAAGGTGGGGTTAGGTGCCGCCTGCTCCAGCTCTGAACTTTCCAAGCTCCTAATCAGCACAAGTGCGCGTCATCCAGGCCTTGCAAAGGGATGCCACATCCTGCCCCAACCCCAACACACGGACCTCCAACAGGCCCGTGGGGGTCTCAGAGACCCCCCTCGAGTCCAGGTCAGCCCACTTCCCCACAACTGACATAAACATGACCTTCTCCCTGGTACTCCTGGATGCGCCGCCCTAGGGGCCAAGAGAGACCAGGCTAATCCCTGCCACCCGGGGCAGTCCTTCCTTCTGCAGGGCGAAAGCTGCCTCATCACAGCCAGCTCCTCTATGGAGCATCTTAAGGCCTTTCCCGGCTCACCTGGGCTCCCTAGCCAAGCACATGACACCAGATTCCCCTCCCTCACTCCCGAATCCTGGAACAACCCTGGATCCCTCAGCTATCACAAGCCCAATGCAGTGTAAGCCAGCCATCCCTTCCGGCTCAGGGCCATTTGTGAGTTGGATAAGGCAGCTTTCTATGTCTGTCCCAGACCCCGAGAAAAACGCTGAGCTGAGCTTCCATGTTGCAGAGAGCAAGAGGCCCCCTCTGGCCCGAGGGGTGGAACATCTCTGCATTTTCAGATTTCTCTGGCTCCCTGCTGCAGGAGATGGCTCTCAAGGGAGGGGGGTGGTAGGGATACAAGGAGAAATTTAGGCAACGTAAAAACAAAACATATCAATACAATTTTATTTAAAAAAATATGAAACAGCACAGGGCCACGTACAGTTCCCTGGAGGCATCGCACTGGAGACCTTCCATGTTGACATCAAACTCTTAGTGGCTTTTTTACTACTGAGGTCTGCCACAAGACCAAATCTGAACCGAATGAATCCTACCATCATCTAACCCACCTCGTCCACAAGGACTTTCGCCCAGGAGACACGGCTCGTTTTCCTACCTAAGTAACACCTAGGCTACACTGATAGCATTCCTGACTTGTCCCTTTATTTAAAAAAAAAAAAAACAAAAAACAAACACAAACCCAACTAAAGCAAGCCAGTGTGGCCACCCTGCTCGGTCGGAGGGAAGCTTTGGGCCCTTGGTAATCGCTTCCTTTTCCGAATGACCGGTAAGGAGCCCTTTCGACAAAGACCGATGTCTGCAACAACTCCGTCTCCCTCCCCTCCCCTTTTGGAAGACCCTTTTCACATGAATGGTTTTGGAGAAGCTAAGCCCCCAGCGTCCCCGGAGAGCACCACTCACTAGGTCAGAGCGGGAACCTTGAGAGCAGCGCCTGGCCTAATCCCTCCTACTTTACCAACCCGGACAAGCAGAGATGTGACAGCTGGACCGAGGCCCTCCACGAAGACTCCAAGCGGAGGCCTTGCATTTGAAGTCCGGGCTCCCCCCCCAGCAGTCAATGGGGGAAGAGCTCCTCCAAACAGTACCCACGCAACCTCCGCAGGAAATCCATTTTATTGAATAATCAGAAGGGTCTGGACAGAGAGGGCCGTAGGGGAAGCAGGGGCAGGGACACATTCACGTGATTGGGAGAAAAAGGGCTGGTGGTCTTTTTTTTCTTTTCTTTTTTTGGGGGGGAGGGGGGTCATTCTTGTTTGCTCACTCTGGCGCTGGCTCCATCAGGTAGCCATTCTCAGGAGCCAGATAGCCATCGCCAGCGTCGGCCTCCAAATAGAGGTCCCGCCCATCAGCCCCAAGCCCTTCAAGCCCGTTGTCCTGGCCGCCACCGCCGCCGCCGCCGCCGCCACCCCCACCACGGGGGGCTTCATCCCGCCTTTCACCCCGGTCGCCTCTTTTGTGCTCGCGATCTCTATCCCGGTCCCGCCGCCTCTCCCTCTCACCACGGTGGCTGCGGCGTCGGTCCCGGTCCCGGTCCCGGCCCTTCTCTTCGGGGATGTCTGGTCCATCAGGGCCGGGCTCCCCCAGGGGCCCATCATCAGGAGGAGCGTCACCTGCCTCTGGGGGCTCAGGGCCCTCCCCACCCCGAGGCTCCTCCTTGCGCTCGCGCTCTCGCCGGGCCCTCTCTCGGCTCCGGCTGCTCCGCCGCTTCCGCTCACGCTCTTTGTCCTTACTTCTCTCCCGGGAGCGTCTCCGCTCCTCCTTCTCCCTGCTTCTGGAGCGCCGCCGGCGGTCCCGGGACCTGGAACGCCGCCGGTCCCTCTCCTTGTCCCGCTCGCGGCTCCGCTCTCGGCGCTCCCGCTCACGTTCCCTGTCCCGGTCCCTTGGAGGACAAGGCCAAGAGAGGAAAAGAAAAACGATCCTAGGAACGGGTGCCGATCCTGAGCTGAAGCCCAGACCGCAGTGACCATGGCGGCGCCCAGGGCGCTCCACCCCCCCAGGCCCTCACCTCTCATCGTAGCGCGAAGTGTCGTCTCTGCCTGAGTGCCGGATGTTGACATCGGCCCCGCCTCGCCTGGTGCCCCCAAGGCCACCCCCTGAGGAGACAGATGAGAGCCATGCAGAGGGCAGACCCGGTACCTCGGGGGACAGTCACAGGGTCCTGGACCAACCCAGAGCCCCTGCCTCCAAGCCCACCCTCTCACCAAGTCTGCGGGGCCTCCAGCCCTTCACCGTGCGGCCTCTCTCTACATCCACCAGCACCCGCCTGCCATCAATCTTCTTGCCGTCTGCATGCTTGTAAGCCGCTGCAACAGAGGAGGGGGCAGAGACGAGTCCCCGGGGGGAGCCTCCTTTCAGAACCAGGCCGGAAACCCTGGCATCCCTCATTCCCTCCCCAACCAGGGCGCGCTCCCACACACGCACGCACGCACCCACACACACACACACACACACACTTGCCTACCAGCCAGCCAGGCAGTTTTAACAGCCAGACATCTTCACCCACCCGGCCCCCAATCCCTGGGGGTGGAAGGGCCTGCTCCATCAGATCCCCCTTCCTCTCAACCACCCCCGATCCCCCCAAGGTAGGGGCAAGGATACCCCTCCCTTGCCCTCTCCCCACGACGGAGCAGCCCCCTCCCAACCCAGCCCCGCCAACAAACGCTGCTGCAAAAGAAAACGGTTAAGTGAATGCTGGTCTCTTCAGGGGAGGGGGCCGGGGGCCGGGGGTCTGGCCCAGGCCGGCCTCAGACCCAGACGGGTCCCTGACATGCAACCTGAAGCAGTCAGCAGGGGCCAGATGCCCAGCTCAGCACCGCCCCTCCTTTGCCCCTAGTTACAGCCATCAGTCTGTCAGGAGGGAACAGAGACCAGAGCCAACAGTGAGAAGAGGGAGGGGAGGAGATCCAGAGCGTGGAAAGGCAGCTGGGGGGAGCTAGGGACTTCGGGCACTGGGGGGCCTGCTCGGGGCCCCTCCCAGGCGGGTGGGAGACGTGCGCTGGATGCGATATTCCGCCCTGCCTTACCTGGTGGCCCTCAAGCCTCTCAACACTCCCACCCCCAGCATGGAACCAGGCTTCCGGCTTTCAGACCTCATCTCTCCCCTCCGAATGGGCATCTGCTGCCACGAGGGGCGAGGGGCAGGGCGGCTCTTGGGCGCCCCATTCTGGTCCCTCCCTGACCAGCCACCCCCCCCCCACTAGCTTCCCTACCCCACCCCCACCCCCACCCCCCAAAAATAACAGAGGAAGAGAAAAGGTGCAATTTACCAATGCCGGCTCTGCGAGCGTCCGACCAAACCGAGCGGGATGGGGGGGGCTCGGTCCTCCTGAGGGGCCTGGCGAGGAGGAGGCTTCCCGGGGGGGGGACACAGGGCAGCTTACCTGGAGCCCCCATGCTTACCTGCACCCTTAGCGCGCGCATGGTCCCCCCTTGCCACCCCCCACCCACCAGGGCAGCTACACTACGGGAGGGGGACAGAGAAGCAGCCCCGGCTATGGGACCCAGACATGCCTCACCGCCTGGAGACAGGGGGAGGGAGGGATGGCCCCGGGGGGGGACTTGCAAGAGGAAGAGTTGAGGGGAGCGGGGGAGAACTTCAGTCATCCAGAGCAAAAGGCCCGGAGACGGGGCCTCAAAAATCTGCAGAGGCCCATCTGTGCCCCCAAAGTCACAACCAAACCAGGCACCCTATCTCCTACACACGACACTTGTGCCCCCCAACCAGGATGCTAGGAGGGGTAGGGAGGGACCCAGAGAGTGGTTAACATGGCTCTGGGGGGAAGAAAAGGGCCCTCGGCCCCTGGCTCCCAGCTAGGGAGGCTGGAGGAATTCA
This sequence comes from Monodelphis domestica, assembly GCF_027887165.1. NCBI lineage: Eukaryota > Metazoa > Chordata > Mammalia > Didelphimorphia > Didelphidae > Monodelphis > Monodelphis domestica. Next base: position 443,825,968 of record NC_077230.1, read on the forward strand.
GGACACCCTCTCCTCAAAGCCCCAAGGACCCACAGCTAGCTCAGCGCACAAGAACCCCAAAAAGCCCAGACCAGGGGAGACAGCGAAAAGAAAGTGTGGTGTGTGTCTATGCCATGAACTCAGCACCTCTCTCTCTCTGTCTGTCTGTCTGTTTCCACAAGGGGACAGGATTGAACTGAAGGTCACAACACAACTAACTTGTTGGCCTCCCCCCAATTCCGTGCAGGGACAGAATGCTAGGCCCCAAGGCCCTGGGCCCGGGATGGAGCGGGGCCACCTGTACCCCCAAGAAGCTTCCTAGACCCATGACCTCTCTTCTTCCTGGGCAGGGAGGGGGCAGTAGCCTGCCTTGCTCCCAGACAGCCATTCCCACCACCCCTGAAAACAGCATCTCTAGACCCTGCGGGGTGGACTCGGGCCCAGCCCCGAGCAGGAGAGATGCTTGGAAATGCTGCCTTGGCTCACCCTGCCTCCTGACCTCCAGAGAGGCAGGGCAGGAGGCTGGAGAGGACGAAAGAGGGAGGGGAAGGGTGAGAAGGCCCTTCCCCCAAGGCCCTTCCATGGGAAGTCTGCCTTTTCCCCGCCCCCCCCCCTCCTCCAGCCTCCTCTGCCCCTGCCCAGCAATTGGGCAACTGGAGGCCGGGGGGAGGGGGGAGTGGGGCCAGGAGTTGGGGGGGGCTGGGGAATGGGGTCAGAGGAGGGGTTCAGGGAGGGGGGCCTTTCTGCTCCTAAGCTGCCTGGCTAAGCTAGGCTGGTGTGCTGTGGCGAGTGATCTTACCCATGATACAAACCCTTATACCAACCATAAAATGAGATGTTGTAAGGGGAGCGTTAGCATCAGCTGCAAGCCAGCTGCGTGGTGGCTGCAGTGACAATAATAAGAACATACAATTAATACGCCGGCCCCTCCACACGCCACACCCCCCTCACCGCCACCCCCACCCAGCTGTCACTTAGCACAGGACAAATCTCCCTCGGGGGGGCTTTGCAACCACGTCAGGCCGAAATCGAGGAGACACAGACAAAAACCACAGACACGGCCATCGGGCATGGCCCCCACCCACCCAAGGTGGCCCTGCCGGGGGTCAGGGGAGGGGGTGGGAAGGAGGGAGAGGAAGGGGGGGGGAGGTGGCTGAGGGCTCCCCGACAAGGTCGCGGGGAGACAAGGCAAGGCAAGGCGGAGCGGAGCGGGCACAGCAGGCCAGGGATCCGAGCCCGGCCCCCCGAGCCACTCCGGCTCCCACAGCCACTCGAGCCCCCTTCCCTCCCCTCCCCTCGGCCTTCGGCCAGCCCCGCCACCAGGCTACCTCCATCCCCCTCAGAGTCAACGTGTGGCACTTACCTCTCCCGGCCCCCCGGGCGCACATACACACACGTTGAGGGGAGTTTTGGTTTTTTAAATATATATATAAAAAAAGATATATAAGAGACAGAGGCAAAATAAGGAATGAGTGTTGATGTGAGGAAGTGAGGGGGGACGGAGGGCAGGGACGGGAGGGAAGAGACAAGGAGGGAGACACTCACAGTGCATGTCCCGCTCGTGCTCGTACTCGATGAAGGCATAGCCTCGAGGCTTCCCAGACCGCTTGCTGTAGACCATGTGAATCTGCAGTGTGGACACAAATGTCAGCACCCCGGGAGGTGGTGAGGGGCCCCTGGAACAAGCCCAGCCCTGCTCCCGGGCTGCTCACCCTCTTGATGGGTCCGTACACCTCAAACTCTCTCCGTAGCTTTGATTCTGTCGTGTCATAGTTCTACAAGAGACAGAGAGTTAGGTCGAGGCTCAGAGTGTAAGGTGCGCCGAGCCGCCAGCGACTCATCGCAAGCATATACTGGGGCAAAGAGCTGCCCAAGGCCCCAGAGCCAGTCCTGATGCCCCCCCCCCCACCGGGGCTCTCCACTGCTCCCCCCTGCCCCCAACAAGTACAAGGGGTCAGTGCTCACCACTCGGGCCACAAAGAGAGTTTTGAAAGCATCACCCTGAGCATTGGGGTCATTGTGTGGATCCCCTGTGAGGGAAGAAGCAGAGAATTAAGAGTCCAAGTAGAGAAGGGCAGAGGGGCACATGACAGGGCATGAGTGGGCTGGGGCAAGAGCTGAGAACAGAGCAAGCCCTCTGGCCCAGCTGGAATCCTGCAGGATATGCCTGGGAGAGTAGGGGCAAGGGCAAGGACAAAATCCTGAGGGGCTGAGCACCAGGGCTGCCAGGGAGGAATCCTTGCGAGACGTACACATTTTCAGCTCTGTCTCCACTTCTTGCTGTCGCCGCTCTATCTTTTCCCGCCTCTGTGGGAAGGGAAAGAAGAACAGACATGGAGAAGAGCCTGACCTCCACATCATCGGCTCTTCCTTCTCAGCCGCTTTCCCAGACTAGGCTGCACCATGCCCTTGATCCCCTACCAAACCTCCTACCAGCCCCCAGTCCCTTGCTCACTTCATTCTCTCAAACTTCTCTGGTTCCTTCACTGGCCCCTGAACACAGACACTCTCCCTCTAAGGCCTTGTTCAACCCAGCTCAAAGCTTGGCCCAGAAGCCTCCTCTGCCCCACTCAAAAACAGATTCCGTCTTTCTCTGAAGTCCAAAATTCCAAGAGGAAGAACCTGCATAGCCATCCTTCCTTCCTCTCCTCTTCCTGCCACCCACCAAGCCCAAAGAGTCATATACCTTTCTTTCCATCCGCTCCTCTCTGGTCTCTGCTCGGGTTGGAGGAGGGGCATCACGAGGGTCCTAAAAACAAAAAGAGAGGTTCAGAGGAAGCAAGACTAAACTGAGACGCCAAAAAGATTCACTAAGAAACTTAACTTTTTTATCACTCCCTCAAAATTCTCCATCCTCAAACACCCTTCCCTGAATTTCTATAGAGTGGCTTAGCATCTCTCAACTGTCTAACCACCTGCCTGGCCTTGACCAAATCCCTTTCCTTCTCTCATCCTGCAGTTCGCTCAATTGGACACAAAGCAAGCGCATTGGACTAGCAGTCCAAGGACCCTGCAAGTCCTGACATTGTACCATCTGCTATTCTACTTTCAATCAGAAAACAACATAGTGGGGAGTGCTAGACCTAGAATCAGTAAGACCCAAATTAAAATCTGGCATCAGACAATTATATGACCCTGGGCAAGTCACTTTACTTCTATCCACCTCAATTTCTTCATCTATCAAATAAGGACAGTAAGACCATCTACCTCCCTCACCGCCCTCACCCCCGTGGGGTTGTGACAATCTACGAATATGTTTTTGTAAGGCACTTTGCAAACCTTTATGTGCATCATAAATTCTAGTGACAATTAGAAAGAGATCTCAGGGACTATCCAAACGTATCAAAATAAGGATGCCCATGACAATATCCATCCCAAGTGGTCATACAACCTGTCTGAAGGCCTCAATGAAAGAGGGATTCACTTCTCGACTTTGGGGAAACTGAACAGCAAGTTCTTCCTTTTATCAAGCCTCTAGAGGCCTTGTTCCCATTTTTCTCCAGGGCTCCTGGCTCTGATCTCTGAACACCATGAGTAAGTCCTTCACATACCTGAAGAAAGTGATCCTGTCTGCCCAGACTGGCCTGACCAGAGCAGAGACTCACTTGGCTCACTGGCCTCAGTAACTGGTCTTGGGCCTCTGTACAGTCTAAGGCTTCAATGAGTTTCTTGGCTACCAAGTCAGTGCTTATTCTCCTATACTGATAGCATGCCCACTTCTTTCCAGGAAGTGCTGCCCAGTCACACCTCCCTCACATTTTGTGCTTTGAAGCCGATTTGTTCAAAACAAATTCAAGATATCTGATCCTCATTCCTATCTTACTTTGGTCAACCCAATATCCAAACTCATCAAGATTTTTTGGATCCTGTCTTCCAATATATTAGTTATGCTAACCTGGTTAGCAATGTATCTATGACTTCATCCAAGTCACTGGGAAAGATTGGAGCCCCCAACTTGAGATCTCCTTCCAAGATCAAACAGAAGCACTCAAGACTACCCTTTGGGGAATGCTCTACACAGCATCTCAGTCTTTTTCCAAGAGAATAACAGAAGACACTCTCACCTAGGTCTTTACTAGAATGAGTGAACTATACCTATGTCTCTCTTCAAAACTGCAATTCTAACAATGCTATGACCAAAGAAGATAGGCTGACTGGTCTGCCAATAAAAGCAAACAAACTAGGGATCACTTCTTCCTTTTCTCTGTTTACTAGCCAGTTAGGAAGAGGCCAACCTGCTTGGCACATGGCTGACACTCCATTTCTGCCCTTTGCCAATCCTACAAAACTCTAGCATGAACTCGAGTTCCTCCCTCATATCTTTCAAATACTACCAGCAATGTGTGTGTGTGGAGGGGGATAGCCACAGAAATCACACAATTTAAATTCCAGAATTAAATCAAGTTCAGTCAAAGTCCTCACTTTCCAAAGGAAGAATCTATAAAAATTATGTGGCCACCAAGAGTGGCAGAGCTGGACCAGGTCAGCTGGGATGCATGCTTCATGGGTGACCAAGTGGTCTCACTCTAGAAATGCTCAGCACTGCCACCTCAGTAACTAATTTGGTTTCTTTTTCCAACGAATTTTGGCCTCATTCCTAAAGAAAGAACCAGAGGGCAGCCCAGGATCAAGCAGCTCCTCTTTCTTTAACTCCTTTGTGATCACTATGCTGGATCCTTTTTGCCCCAGCAGGCAGACAAGCAAGTCAGCTGGTGAGTTCTGGTCCTATTGGGGGGGGGGGGGGGGGGGTTGCGGCGGCAGACCTGCAGTGTCTCCTCACCTCAAACTCCCGGATGTAGGGGGCGATGCCACAGTAGGGTTGGTTGTGGTGCTTCTCATGGGGCAGCTTCTCCAAGGGTGGAAGGTAGGGGATTGGGTCTCGGGGTGCGAAGAGGGCCAAGAGATTGGGGGGCAGGAACTGCGTCATGATGCCGGGTCTGCAGGGCAGAAAAGAAGCCCGTCACAGGCTGGAGGGCCCAAGCCCCAGAAAGGGGAAAATGAATCCTCATGGGACAAAGAGGTCACCCTCCCCCCCCCAACAACTTCTCACAGCCTAGAGTGGCAGTGGCACTAGGAGCACTGCCTAGAGGGCAGAGAACCCTAGGGGAGGGGGAGGGGCACAGCAGGCAGCGGTGGCAACAGCAGCAGCAGTTGGGGTAAAAGGAGGGCACAGGCTGCCACAAAGGGCTATGGGTAGTGTTGCCCCCCCCACTCCCAGTTCAGCTCCTGCAGAAGTGTTGGGGGGATACTCAGGCCCCTGGGAGTTATGGATAACCTAGGGGTCAAGACAATCACAAAGAGTGAGGAATGAAAGGGAGCCGAATGCAGAAATTGGAGGGGAGGGGGAGGGGAGATGAGATTGGTAGGTAATGGAGGTCTCAGCAAGGAGTTTGGGTTTTGGGGGGAAGCGTCCCGACAGGCGCAAAGCGTTGTGGGTAAAGGAGGAGGGTCCCAAAGGGCGTGGGGAGTTAAGGGTAACGGGAGGGGGGAGGTTGTCTCCCGACGGTCGCAAAGCATTGTGGGTAAGCGGGGGATGGGGGTACCGGTGAGCGCGGGGAATTATGGGTAGCGGGGGGGGTCTCGGCGGGCGCGGAGAGTTGTGGGTAGGGGGGGTGTACCGGAGGGCGCAAAGGCTTGTGGGTAGGCAGCGGGGTCCCCGCCGGCCTCGCCCGGCCCGCAAGCACTCACCGGCCGCGCGGCGGCGGCGGCGGCCCCCTCGGCCAGGCTGGGCTCCCGGGGCTCCCGGGGCGGGTGGCGGCAGCAGGAGCGGCGGCGGCAGCGGCTCGTCGTCGTCGTCCTCCCGGGGCTCGAAGGCCTCGTGGCGCGCCGGGGCCGAGAGCGGCGGCGGCGGGGCCCGCGTCGCTGGGGCCTCGGGGGGGCTCGCTCCGTCACTCAGTCGTTCCTCCGTCCGTCCGCTCTCTGCTCACACAGGAACCCGCGCGGCCAGGCGGCGACAGACGCACCGACCGAGGGAAGAGGCTCTCGCGAGAGCTCGGCGCGAGCGCGGACTTGCGAGAGGCGGAGCTACGCCAAGATCCTTGCGCGCTGCACAGCGCTACGCACGCGCACAATCTCGTCGAAGGCAGGACGCGCCGGGAAGATCCAAAGCGCATGCGTTTAGTCTTCTTCCCGCCCTCGGCTCCAGACCTCTTGCCCTTTTCCTGCCGGCTCCCCCCAGAGCGCATGCGTATATTGCTTTATCCTTCCCCTTCTTTGGGACTCGATCAACTGCCGCCTTCCACGAGAATTTTTTTCTCCCATCCTTCTGTATCCTTCCGCCAAAAAAGAGTACGCCATGTGACAGGGCCCTCCATTACGGTCCAACCCCATTTTACGGAAAGAATGACGGGGCGCGGTTTGGATCTTCCATGTGACCCAGAGGGCGGGGCCGAGAAACATCCTTGGAAAGTTGAAGTGAAAGAACCAGTGCTCCCTGCTTACATAATGGCGCCCTCGTCTGGGCCCTCTGAGACTTCGTTCCCTGGACAATAGCCGTGACATACCCATATATGCCATCGTAGCTCTGAGCCCCCAGTCCAGACCATTCGTAGGCTGAGCTGTTATGTGCCTGACGGCCCCTTCATCATAAAGGCCCCATGTGGTCATGGCACAGGAATGCTTCCAGTAGGGGTATAGCCTGGAGGGAAACAGGCCCTCTAAGTAGAGAGTCGATGCTCTTGGGTCTTTCTTCTGATGGTCCCAGTACCCCAGCAGGGCTCCAGACTGGCAAAGCCAATCCAGGGTCTGAAAGATAACTTCTTCCATTTATCAAGCCACACGTTGTCTTTGATTCATTCCAGAAGACCTCTAGGTTCTATTTATGCCCAATTCGATGGCCTGATTCAATCAAAATGTGTTCTCACCTAGACAAGGCAACAAAGACAAATAGGATATTTCCTTTCTTTTAACTTTCACAGAGATGTTTATTAAAGTTAAAGCAGGAATAAGCATGTTGTGTCCAATCCCATCTTGGTCCCTGGGGAGATGAGCTCCGACTTGGCACACACTGGCATAACATGGATCTACTAAGTGCATGTTTAGGTGTAGCATGCCTCTCACTCTCCCTTCACCTAAAAGGAAAGAACAAACACTGAGACAAATCTAATCACAGAACCACATGGGAATTAAAGGTAGAAGTGGCAACCCCCCACCCTTAGGCATTTCTTGAACCCTTACAATTTGTGGGCAAGTCCTTCTTGTGTTGTGTTGGGAATTCTAAAGACTAATAAATAATATCTAGTATTTATATAACACTGACATTTGCAAACTATTTTACAAATGTAAACTCATTTGATCACAAAATCCTGTAAGGTAGATGCCCATTTTGCACACGAGAAAATTGAGGCCCAGGAAAGTTAAGTGATATCCAGGTTCATTCAGGCATTTGGTCAATAAATATCAAGGGCTTACTGCTTGTTGTTTTTCTTCATGGGGTTTTCTTGGCAAAGATACTGGAGTTGGTTTGCCCTTTCTTTCTCTAGATTATTTGACAGGTGAGAAAACTGAGGCAAACAGGATTAAGTGAGTGACCCAGCTAGGAAGTGTCTGAGGCCATATTTGAACTCAGATAAGTTCTTGCTGACCACAGGCTTGGCACTCTATCCACTATACCACTTAGCTGCCCCCCCCCAGTTCCAAGGGCTCTGCTAAAAGTTGGGGATATTAAGGTAAAAGAGGGTCCCTGATATCAAGGATCTCACAGTCTAAGGGGGAAAACAATATGCAAACAATCATGTACAATCTCTATACAATATAAATTGAAGACAGTCATCAAAGGGAAGATAAGAGAATTAAGAGGGATGAGGAAAGGCTTCTTACAGCAGCAGGGAAAGATAAAGAGGGAGAGCATTCTAGGCATGAGGGATAAGCCATGAAAATGCCTCATCTGGGATACAGTCTTGTTAGAACATAGCAAAGAGGCTAGTGTTACGGAATCAAAGAGGATGAGGGGGAGGGCAGGGTTATATAAGGTTTAAGAGTCTGGGGAAATAGGGTGGTAGTGATAAAGGGCTTTGTTGGAGGGTTTTCTATTATTTTTTAACCCCTTACCATCCATCTTCAAATCAATACTGTGTATTTGTTCCAAGGCAGAAGAGTGGTGAAGTGACTTGCCCAGGGTCACACAGCTGGGAAGTGTCTGAGGCCAGATTTGAACCCAGGACCTCCTGTCTCTAGGCCTGGCTCTCCATCCACTGAGCCACCCAGCTGCCCCCACCCTTCTATTATTTTTAACAATTATACATAATACCAAATTTCCATATAAGTTTTCTGAAGCGATATGATTCAAACTGTCTCCCTTCCTCCTTTCCCTCCCCACTCCGGGGGCTGACAAGCAAATTCACCTGGGTTATGAGTATTGTCAAGCAAAACATATTTTCATATTGTTCATTTTTATACGTGAATTATCCTACAAAACCAACTAAACAAGTGAAACATCATAGGCTCCATTTGCATTCTGCCTCCAACAGCTCTTTCTCTGGAGGTGGAGAGCATTCTTTGTCCCAAGTCCTCAGAGCTGTCCTGTTTCCTTTTTTGTTTTATTTCTAACTCTTCCCTTCTGTCTTAGAATTGATCGATTCCAAAGCAGAAGAGTCATAGTCATTGGGGTGAAGTGACTTGCCCAGGGTCACCCAGCTAGGAAGGGTTCACGGCCAGATTTGAACTAAAGACTTCCTGTCTCTATCCACTGAGCTGCCTACCTGTCCCCTGAAGGGCTTTAAACACTAACCAGAAGATTTAGTATTTGATTGGAGAGCTAAGAGCAAACCCCTCCAAGTAGGCAGGTGACGTGGTCAGACCTGAACTTTTGAGGCCCGGAGTGGGGAGAAACTTGAAGCAGAAAGAGAGCCAGCAGGTGGAGGGGGCCTAACAGGACGCAGCGTCAAGTGGGAAGGAGCACGTACGCATTAGAAATGCCGTGAAGGTAACGTGTGCAGGACACGGAAACACCGGTCACCGAGGGAGGCCATGACAGTAAGGAGTGGGGATGACGCCCAAGTTGAAAGCCGGGAGGACTGGAAGGACGGCGGCACCCTGGATGGTTCCAGAGAAGTGAGGACAAGGGGAAGGTATGACTTGTTGTACTCAAGAGGTCTACAGGACTTCCAGCGTGAGAAGGCCATCTGGCAGCTGGTCAGCAGAGAAGTCAGGGCCAAGTAAGGATGATGGATGGAATCCAACGGGCAGGAAGAGACGAGGACCCCAGCCTGGGCCCTGAGGAACACAAGGTGGGGTGGTGCCTGGAGAGAAAAGCTGGGAGATAGGAGAACCAGGACAGAGCAGGGCCAGGAGGCTGCAGAGAAATCCAGAAGGGGGAGATCTGGACAAGGGAGGGCCATTCTTCTGAACTAAGTCAGAAGGGAAGCTTCAGCTCTAAACTCCTGTTCAAAGACCTCCAAGGACAACAATCTACGATTTTTTTTAAAAATCCTTCCCTTCTGTTTTAGAGTCAATAGTATGTATTGCTTCCAAGGCAGAAGAGCAATATAAGGGGTAGGAAATGGGGGTTAAGTGACTTGCCCAGGATCACACAGCTAGGAAGTGTCTGAGGCCAGATTTGAACCCAGGACCTCCAGACATCTTGCTACCTAGCTGCCCTTTAGTGTCCTTCTTAGACCATAGTACCCAGAAATGAACCCAGTTTTCCAGATGAGGTCTGACAAGGGCAGGGGACATCAAGACTCTTACCTTCCCAGTCTTAACAAAGGCCCACACCCTGAGCTTTTATCACTGCCATATCGCACAGCTGACTCACATGCCAGGACAATTGCTGTCTAAACACACCAGCCCCATATCACATGTATAAAGAGAAGCACACGGAGACAAACCTGGAGAAAGACCCAGGGGATGAGAGGCGCAGCAAGCATTGACATGCCACCACAGAGATGTAACAGAAGGAGCTGAGCTAGGGAGGGCCTCGGGCCAGAAGAGAAGCCCCCAGAGGAGCACCCAGACAGACCCAGAGAGGATCACGTCAGAAAGCCTGAGCCCCAGAGGAAAGTACACGCAGGGATAGACAGCCCCACCTGCTGGGAGCCAGCAGACCCCGACGCCTTGACAGAGTCACACGTGGTAGCTGGGGAGACCACAGAGTGGTCCCTGGGAAGATGTGACTGCCCACTCAATCCCCCTTGCATGACCTCTTTCATCAATGCCCCTTACCTATGAATTGACACGATTATTATTCCCCCTAGTCTCAAAAGAAATAACTCAAGAGCAAAACACTTGGACCCTAATTCCCCAATACCTCACCAAAAGATCAGACCCTCAAACCCAACCCCAAAAGACTATCATGGGTTAACTTTTACTTAGGGACATAATTCCCAGCAAAACGGCAGCTACAGGCCAAGCCCAGAACTATCCCACTCACAGAAGCCTATTCTCAGGAAGCCAGCACACAATCAATCATAGAGGCCCATACAATAAGTACAGGTACACTAAGCTTCAATATGCCTCAGTGACTCAACTTCACAAACCAGTAACTCAGGAACTCCCTAGTGAACCCTGAGAAATGACCAGTCTAATACTAAATTTGAATTATGTTCCCAGTACCCCTCAACCTCAATGATATGATTGTTGAATTGTCTTTTAAGAACTGCTGATTTAATTATTCTATTTTATTAAAAGTAATAAGTAGTTTCCCTTGATTGTTTGTAAGCTCAAAACTTCTCACAGGGTAATAAGAAAATTAAGCCACTTGTGATGAAATCATTTATCTTGTGTGCTGTCTGGAATCACAATATAAGAATATAGAATGTTAATCAAGTGATTTGTTAAAAGTTAATGTATCTGGGGCAGCTGGGTAGCTCAGTGGATTGAGAGCTAGGCCTAGAGATGAGAGGTCCTATGTTCAAATCTGGCCTCAGACACTTCCCAGCTGTGTGACCCTGGGCAAGTCACTTAACCCCCATTGCCTAGCCCTTACCACTCTTCTGCCTTGGAGCCAATACACAGTATTGACTCCAAGGTGGAAGGTAAGGGTTTTAAAATGAATGAATGAATGAATGAATGAATGAAAATAAAAAAAATAAAAGTTAATGTATCGCTTTCCCAATTATCTCTCTTTGATTTTGTGTATCTGCATGCCAAGAAAATAGGTATAAAAAATAAAAAACAGACATCAGGATGGAGAAGCAGCTGTCAGATGCAAAGCAAGCCCATGGCTATTATGATTAATCTGTCTTCTGTTTGTTATTTTTGTTGACTGATCCTTAGTCACCTGTCGGGAAACCCTAGAGTTGTGAGCAAGGGTGGACTTTGCCTGTGGCACCCACCCAGGGACAGGACATAAGGACAGACTCAAAGAAGGATGGGCAGCCCAATCTAGAGAAAGACACAGGGATGCTCCTGGCATCAGAGGGATGTGTGATAGAGGACAGGCAGATAGACACAGAACAGAGAAGGAAGGAAGGGAGGAAGGAAGAGGGAGAGGAAGGAAGGAAGGAAGGAAGGAAGGAAGGAAGGAAGGAAGGAAGGAAGGAAGGAAGGAAGGAAGGAAGGAAGGAAGGAAGGAAGGAAAAAGGAAGGAAGGAAGGAATGGAGGGAGGGAAAGGAAGAGAGAGGGAGGAAGGAAGGCAGGGAGGAAGGGAAGGGGAGAGGGAGGAAGGAAGGAAGGGAGGGGAGAAGGAGAGAGGGAGGAAGGCAAGGAGGGAGAAAGGGAGGGAAGAAGGAAAGGAGGGAGGGAGGAAAGAAGGAAACAATCATTTATATTATTTTTTTAAATCTCTTATCTTCTGTCTTAGAAACAACACTATGTATCTGTTTCAAGGCAGAAGTTCTCTAAAGGCTAGGCATTGGGGAGTTAAGTGACTTGCCTAGAGTCAAACAGCTAAAAAGTGCCAGAGGGTGGATTTGAACCCAGGTCCTTCCAGCTCCAGGCCTGGCTCTCTAACCACTGAACAATCTGGCTGCCCATTTAAGCATCTATTGTGTGCCAGACACCAAGCTAAGCATTTATAATATTATCTCTCTTGATTTTTACAACACTCCTGGAAGACAGATACTCTTATTCTCTTCATTTTACATTTGAAGAAACTGAAAAAGACAGAAATTGAGTTACTTGCCCAGGGTCACACAGCTAGGAAGTGTCTGAGGCTGGACTTGAACCTGGGTCTTCCTGACTCCAGACCTAACACTCAATCTACTTCACCCCCTAGATACCTCTGATCAGGATGGAAAGACTCAGAGAAGGACACACACACAATGGGCAGAGACCAAGAGACAGATACTGAGAGGGGCACTGAGATTTATAGAAGTCTAATGGTTAATGGATAATAAGTGAGGAGGGGGCAGTCAGGTGGCTTGGGGGATTGAGAATTAGGCTTACAGATGGGACTTTCAGGGTTCAAATCTGGCCTCAGACATTGCCTAGCTGTGTGACCCTGGGCAAGTCACTTAACCCTCATTGCCTACCTAGCCCTTACTGCCCTTCTACCTTGGAACTGATACACAGAGTGGATCTAATGCATAAGGTACGGGTTTCTAAAAATATAATAATAATAATAAGGATAATAAGGGAGGAACCAATAAGAGCATAAGGAGAAAGAATGGGCCAGTGGTCTCCCCAGTTAATCCAAAGGCCAGAGTAAAGCAGATTTTTATGCACAAAGACAATCAAATGAGTGTGATTAATTATGACCAACACAGTTAACCAGGATAGAAAATCAGGTCATCGTCTTTCTAATCGGAGGGACGTTGAGGGACTTTCCAAGCTGGAAAGGAGAAAGTGAGCTTCAGTCCAAAGATGTTCTATTCATAAAGGGAAAAGATGTGGCGTTGCTGCATCGGTGGGCACCCATGAAACAGTAGGGGGTTTAGACACTCCACCTTCCCATGGACAAATGAAAGAAACAGCAACCCGGAGAATACAGGGGGCAGCCCAACATGGAGTCGGTGTTCCCAAGAGCCAGTCTGATGAGTCCTCCTGAGTCTCCCTTTAAACTAGCTGCATTTTGTACCTGGTCTTCATTTCAGGACACTGAGATGAAGATGGAGATGGAGATGGAGATGGAGAGAGACCCTGCGTCCTGGAAAGCCGAGCCTGGAAAAGGAAGACCCAGAGACCCACAGGGACATGAACCCCAAGAGACAGACTCGGGGAAGGAGGCGCAGCAAACAGACCTACAGGGATTCATTCAGAGGAGCCACAAACACATCCAGAGACAGTATTTGGAAATGGCATCTGCAGCCCCAGTGAGAAGAGATCCATCCAAAGAGAGACAAATAGACCAAACACAGGAGGGAGAGAGAGAGAGGAGGAGCAGGAGGAGGAAGAGGAGGAGGAGGAGGAGGAGGAGGAGGAAGGGAGAAGAGGCAGAGAAAAGAGGAGGAAGAAAGGAGGGATGGAGGGAGGGAGGGGAAAGAGACAAAGGTAGAAAAGGAGAGAGGGGGAGGGAAGAAGGGGGAAGGGAGGGGAGAGAGGAAAATAGAGGGAGGGAAGGGAGGAGAGATGGAGAGATGGAGGGAGAGGGAGAGGAAGGGGAAGGGAAAAAGAAATGAAGAAGGGAAGGAGATGGGGGAGAGAGAGAAATGGAGGGAGGGAAGGAAAAGAGGGAAGGGAGGGGAGAGATGGAGAGGGAATGGGAGGAAGAGAGAGGAGAAGGGAGGGAGGGATGGAAGAGAGGCAGAGACAGAGAGAAAGCCTGAGATTGGGGCGGGGGAGACTCCGAGAAAGATGCGGCTGAGGTTAGTTATTCCATAATGCACACTGACTGTCGGTCCCGGCAGCGCATCGCTCCCTCCCCATCTAGCCCGGTGGAGCCGGCCCTCATCCAGGGCTTGTCAAGGTATGAGCAAAGAAAGAATCAGGAACCCGCGATCTGGAAGGACGTGTAGGCGTGAACTGGTCAGTGCTAAGGTCAAGGTTTCGAAGGAAGGCCAATGAGACCAGAGCCATTGAGGCTTGGAGCGGCCCAGAGGGTGTGCTGGGGATTGGGGAGCGAGGAGGGGCTCGGGGTGCCGCGTCTTCCTCCCGCCAGCCAAGCACTCAGGAAGCACCTACTATGTGCCGGGGCCACCGCGCGAGGCGGGTCCCTGGGCTCTAGAGTTTCTGAGCCCGGGCTGGGGGTGGGGTGAAGGGGCTCTCCAGGGGATAATGTGGGAGAAGCCCAGCAGTGAGATTAAGGAGGCCGGGAAAGGCTCTCCGCCGCAGCGGGCACTTGAAGAATGGCAGGAAAGCCCGGAGGCAGAAACGAGGAGGGGAAGCAAAGAAAGTGCCGCGGGCTGAGAGCCAGCACTCTGCACGGCCGCAAAGGTTAAGAACCAAACGGAGGCAGCAGGCGAGGGAGGCGAGCTGGAGCCCTGAAGTCCCCTCAGCAGGTAGGAGTTTGTTTGCCAGAGGCCCGGAGAGGCTGCGGAGGCAGACCCCGTCGGGACGGAGACAGAGGAGGGCTGAGAGACCCGGGAAGGGCCCGCTTTTGACCCTCTTTGGTGACGGACTGAGAGACACCCGGAGCCAGTGGCAGGGGCCCAGGGAGAGGCAGGAAAATGCAGACAGGGAGATCTAAGGACGGCGTGGGACAGGTGAGCGTTTCAGTGGGGAACCAGAGCCAGAGAGCAGGGGACAGAGCCCAGAGACCGCCAGACACAAACAACCACAGCCAGACGGATGGACAGCTCCCATCCACACACACACACCTCCCCAAGCAAGTGGCGCTTGGCAGTGCCGGCAGAGCTGGGGACAGGCGGCTGCTGAGCCTTCCGAGCCGGACTGCCAGGTGGCCCCCCGCAGAGGCGCGGAGGGGCGGGCTGCAGGCAAAGAGGGTCCCGGAGGCGGTGGCTGGTCCCCCCCCCAGCAGAGGGCGCCCCGGGTCGCCCCCAGCCCCGGGCCAGCTGCCCCCACCCCCCCGGGCTATTTATACCGGCGCGGGCAATCGGACACCGGGCGGGCGGCTGGCTGCGGCGTCGGTGGCCGTCCTCTGCGCGCTCCCCGGCCGAGCCGCCAGCCCCCGGGGGCCATGGAGGCCGAGCCCTGCGGCTGCTGCGAGCGCCTGGTGCTCAACGTAGCTGGGCTGCGCTTTGAGACGCGCGCTCGGACCCTGGGCCGCTACCCGGACACGCTGCTGGGCGATCCCGGGCGCCGGCGCGCCTTCTACGACCCGACCCGCGGCGAGTTCTTTCTGGACCGCCACCGGCCCAGCTTCGACGCCATCCTGCACTACTACCAGTCCGGGGGCCGGCTGCGGCGGCCGGCGCACGTGCCCCTGGACGTCTTCCTGGACGAGGTGGCCTTCTACGAGTTGGGTGCTGACGCCCTGGCCAAGCTGCGGGAGGACGAGGGCTTCGCGGCCGAACCCGAGCGCCAGCTGCCCCGGCGGCCGTTCGCGCGCCAGCTCTGGCTGCTCTTCGAGTTCCCGGAGAGCTCAGCAGCCGCCCGGGTCGTGGCCGTCGTGTCTGTGCTTGTCATCCTCGTGTCCATCGTGGTCTTCTGCCTGGAGACCCTGCCCGACTTCCGGGATGAGCGAGATAGCTCGCCGGGGGCTGCCCCGGGGCCGGTGAGTGGCGGGAAACCGAGGCGCAGCAGGGGAGGGGGGTGGACAGAGCGGAGCGGACTGAAGGAGGTCAGAGTAGGCCGGACGGTAGCAGCTGGGAAAGGGCAGAGGGAGCCTGGAGGAGCTCAGAGGGGAGTAGGAGGAAGGAGCTGGGAGAGGGCAGAGGGCACTGGAGGTCAGCGGGAGCCAGGGGGAACAAGGGGGACTGGAAGAGGGCAGGCGTCCCGGTGGAGGTAGCAAAGGGCAGAGGGGGCAGCTGGGCAAAGGGGCCTGGAGGAGGGGAGGGAGAGGCTAGGGAAAGGAAGAGGGTTTACCGGCGGTCACAGGGGGCTGGGACAAGGCCAGAGTGGGGAGGGAGAAAGGTGGCCAGGGAAGAAAGGGGAGAAACAAGGGGTCAGAGCGGCAGAGGGAGGGAAAAAAGATCAGCCCAGGCTGGGAAAGGGGTAGAGGAACAGGGGGCAGACGGAGCCCGAGCATGAAGGGGGAGAGGAGGCAATGGCGGAGAGAGGGCGCCTCTGGAGGTAGGAGTTGGGGGGCAGGCAGAGAGGGGTGAGGAAGGCCAGAGGGGACCAGGGGAAGGCTAGGGACGTGGAAGGGGCTTGAAGAAGGCAGAGGGGGCCAGAGCAGGAGGGGAGAGGGGTACAGGACATTAGAGGGAATGAAACCAAAGAACCCTGGCTCAGAGCGCCAGGCTGAATTAAGGGCAGGGTAAGATGGGGGTTAATAGTTTCTGAAAGGGAGGGGGGAGACAGAGCAGGGGAAGAGGCTGACCCCTAGAGCCCCAATGCCTCCCCATCCATTCTCAGTCTCTAAGTGGAGGCTGGGGGAATGGAATTAGCCTCCTTCCTATAGGGGAGTCCTTGAAACCCCTTGGAATTTTTCCCAGCACAGACTCGGGTCATTCCCTCAGGATTTCTCTCACCCTGGCATCGAGTCTCCACTCAGCAGCCCCCAGGGACTCTGGCATCCTCTCCCCTTGCCTTCATCACCCCTGTCTGTACCCTCAGTGAGCAGGCCAGACCCTTGACCTTGGCCTAGACCTATAGGCTCCCTCGGAGCCATGACTCACTCCCCAGAGTGGGCACTGTCTCAACTGAGCTGCTCCCTCCCCCAGCTCCTGCCAATTCGGCCCAATGGCTCCCAGCCAGTGCCTCCTCCACCGCCGAGGACCCCATTTGACGACCCTTTCTTCCTGGTTGAGACATTGTGCATCTGCTGGTTCTCCTTCGAGTTCCTGGTGCGCCTGGGTGCCAGTCCAAGCAAGGCAGACTTCTTCAAGAATGTCATGAACCTTATTGACTTCGTGGCCATCCTACCCTACTTTGTGGCCCTGGGCACCGAGCTGGCCCGGCAGCGAGGCGTGGGGCAGCCCGCCATGTCCCTGGCCATTCTGCGGGTCATCCGCCTGGTGCGAGTCTTTCGCATCTTCAAGCTCTCCCGCCACTCCAAAGGCTTGCAGATCCTGGGCCAGACACTGAGGGCATCGATGCGAGAGCTGGGCCTGCTCATTTTCTTCCTCTTCATTGGGGTGGTCCTCTTCTCTAGCGCTGTTTACTTTGCTGAGGTCGATGGGCCCCCTGATTCTGGTTTCACCAGCATCCCTGCTTCCTTCTGGTGGGCCGTGGTGACTATGACAACCGTGGGCTATGGGGATATGGCGCCTGCCACAATGGGTGGCAAGATAGTGGGCTCCCTCTGTGCCATTGCGGGCGTCCTCACCATCTCCCTGCCTGTACCTGTCATCGTCTCCAACTTCAGCTATTTCTACCACCGGGAAACAGAAGGAGAAGACATGGGCCGATACCGGCATGTGGCCACACAGCCCTGCTGCCCTCCCGAGGCCCCCGAGGGCAAGGCTAATGGGCTAGTTGGGGGTAGTGGGAAGCACTTGGTCACAGAGGTATAAGGGAGCCAGTCTGGGGTGGGCGTGGGGGGGAGGAAATCAGAGTGGAGGGAAGAAAGGAATGCAAAGATACAGTAAGTAGGGTTGGGTTGGAGCCAGGTTGAGTTAGGTGGCATGGCAGGCTTGAGATTCTTTCATGTTGGCCTACAGATTCCAGGAGCCCCAAAGGGACTTATCTTGAGTTTCACTGGATTCTCCCAAGTCATGTTAGATTCTTCTGGGTTGCAATTAGGTCCTGCCGGGATATGTGAGTATGTCAGGGGGGGCCATACAACTGACTGAAGCAGGAGTTGTGAGGAATGCATTGAACCTTGAGAAGGCAGGAGATATTTGGGGCTGGCGATGTGTTCAGGTCATGTGGGTCTCTCTGGTGCTTCTGGCATTGTGCCATGTGTCTGGGGGCCTTGGGCTTTTTATTTTCCTGTATTGCATGAGTCTTGGAGGGCCAGGAGCTCGTGGTTCTGTTGAGTTGACTGGTCTCTGCTTGGCTTTTGGTTGTCATCTTGAATGAGTCTCTGAGAACCTTGTAGTGACTCACATTGGGGTGAGTCAGGTTATCATTCAATTTCAGAGCTTAAGGAGACCTCAAAAAGCATCTCATCTAACTTGTATCTGAGCAGAAATTTCCTCCATGCCATCCCCACAAAGTGTTCATCTAGCCTCTGTTTGAAGACTTTCAGGGAAACTCACTACCTCAAAAGGAAGCCCATTCCACTTTTCAATAGCTCGAATGCCATCTTCCCATTACTCCTACTTCTTTCTGCCTTTGGGGGACAAACAATGTAAGTTGAATTCTCCTTCTTGAAAAACTCTTCAAATATTCTGAGACTGTCTCCATGTCCCCCAAGTCTTCTCTTCTGCACAAGGTCCTGGTCCCTTCAGTTCATCCTGCTATGATGTGATCTCCAATCTTCTCCCAGGCCCAGCATCCTTGTGGACCTGACAGCAAGCCTCTTGTTATGGTGGGAAAAGGGCAGAAAATAGGAGGCTGGAGCCTGCCCTTATTAATGCAGCCCAAGATCTAAAATTTGGACAAGGCCCTGGCACACTGCTGACTCATGGTCCGTCTGCAGTCACTCTATGACCCACAAAACTCTTTCACCTAAAAATGGCTGCTTGGGCACATCTCCTCCATCCTGGACCTCGATAGCTGACTTTTTACCCCTACGTGTCCTTGTTCATTTTGGTCTTATTAGATTCAACCTTCAAGGTCTTGTGAGCTCTCTAGTCTCAGTTGTTTTGTGGCTGAGCCATCTTATCTAGTTTTTGTATCATCAGAAAATAAGCATCCAAGTCATTGATTAAAAACCAAATAGCATGGGGCGGGGGATGGATCCCTGGGACGCTGTATTGGCGAGCTAGATCTCTTTGTCACAACTCTTTTGGCTCCGCTGGCCATCAGTGTTCCGAGCATCCCTGGCACTGTCCACATCCCTCCATCTCCTCCACCATGACTTGGGTTGGCTTGCAATGGTCTTGTGGCTTCATGGGATTTCTGGAGGGTCTCATCCAGTGGGAAGAAGTTGAATGTTGACTTGTGTGAGGCCTGGACAGGTTGAGTTGCTTTGGGAGGTGGTGAGGCCGTGGAGGAGCCGGGGCTGTTCTGTGGCTGCACAAAGAGCCCCTTGGGCTGAGCCGCAGGAGAACCTGGCTGCCAGGGCCATCTTTGCCGCTCCAGTCTCTGAGCTTTCCTTCTGCGAGCCGCAGTGGCGCACACAGGGCCTTCCAGCCCCCCAGTTCCCTATTCTTCAGTGTGGGACATCCTGTTTTGTTGTGCTTGTGCAGCGCTGCGGGAGGCATGGGTGTGTAAGTAGTGGAGTGCTGCTTGCCTCGGCCTCCCCCAGGCTCTGCTGGGGTCTGTGTACCATTCCCTCGGGATGCCGATGGCCTTTTGGATGACACCAGGTTGGGCTGCAGAGTTGTCCTGAGCTGCCTCTTCAAGCTGTGGCGCCCCTTTGCTTCTTCCAGCTCTGGCCCCTCTTGCCCCTAGGACTCCCTGAGGAACTCTGCCTCGGAGAGCTCTTTCCAGCCTTCTGTCCCAGAGGCTCAGACATCTGGCCATTGCCAAGGGCCCTCAGTGATCCCGAGCCCAGCCAGGAGCAGCATGGGGAGGCGGAGAGGGAAAAAAGATGACTTAAAGGCCGAGTCAGAGAGAAGGGGGAGAGGGAGAGAGGCAGGGAGAAGCAGGCCGCGGTGCTCTTCCAAAGCTCTCTTCTCCGGGATTGGGACAGAGCACCGGGCTGGGGGAGGGGCTCTGCTGGGCCCAGATCTCCAACTAAACAGCTTTAGCCTTGGCCAGGAAGAGGAAGGGGGACCCAGACTGAGGGTGGGGGGGTGGGAACCACAACCTGGGGACACCCAGCCGCCTGCACCGGGCCTAAATTTAGGGCTGGGATGGCCCCCAGGCCAGGGTGTCCGGTGTCTGGAACCTAAAAATAGCCGGAGGGGGAAGGGAGGAGAGGAGTCCCTGTCTGTCTGTCCCTGGAGCTGGGGGTGGGGTGGGGGATGGGCTCTGATGGGGGTCTCTTCCTCATCTTTGCGTGTGTTTCTGCCTCCCCCATCTCTAAGCCATGGATATGACGGATCTTCTCCCCACCCCCCTGACTGTGAGTCCCTGGCGGCCAGGGCCTCCCCACGCCGGCCCAGGAGCCCTTAATAAAAGCTGGTTGAATTGAACGAAGCTGTGTGGCTCCATCTTCATGTCTGTTGCGGTCCGGCCCTCTCTGGCCTTCTCTCTTGCCCCGCCCCCCCTCGGCCCCCCAAGCCGGGGGCCCTGGGGGACGCTGAGGCTGGGGCTGGGCCAGGGAAATGGGGCTCCTGGCTCCCCACTTCTGTCTCTGTCTGGACCCTTATCTTTCCCGGGGCGCCTGGTTTGTGTCTCCCTCTGGGAAAGGCCCGGAGTGGGGCTGGGGGACGCCCTGCCCCCGCTGACACTTCTCTGGCACGGGACAGGAGGACGCCTGGGTCCAAGAAGGGGGAGGGGAGGGGAGTGAAGCGGGAGGCGGTGCCTGAGGCCAGACCTCTGAGCTGCGGTCGGGAGCTCAGAACGGCAAAGGTAGATGGAGAGGTAGGCGGGACCCATGGCCACTCCCCCAGGTGGGCGGACACCATGCAGGGCCCGCCCCCTGTCCCCGAGCGGGCCGCGCGGCGCGCGGAGCCCGGGCGCCAGGGAACAGCGGCCGCCAGAGCCCCGAGCCCAGGCGGGTGCCCAAGTAAGGCCCAGGCCGAATGTCGGGAAGGAGGGAGGGGGGAGGGCTCAGGAGTTCGGGCCCGCCCTCGGTCCGAGGGGGCGGGCTCCGCAGGAGCTCGCGGGCAGGACTCGGCGGGGAAACTGAGGCAGGAACCGAGAGGGCCCATCCTCGTCGGCAGACAATTCAAGGAAGTATTCAGGCGCGCGGGGAGGCTCGGCCCGAGAGCCGCTTTGTTTCTCTCTCCCTTTTTCCCGTTAGCTGGGGCAGGCTGCCTGGGTCCCTGAAAGGGCGGGGGCTGAGTCTCGGACGCCGGGGTCCCCCCGGGAGAACTAGAAATGTCTCCCAGTCTCTCCCTCCCTCCCTCCCCGACTCCTTGCCCGCCTCCGCCCGGGCGGCTGCTCCAGGTATGTGCAGCTGAAGTCCTGGGCGGGTCCTGGCCTGTCCCAATTCGGAGGGAACATTCCTGGAAGACGCCTCGGGGGACTCTAGAGTCCAGCCCCCGCCCCCTTGGGGTCCGGGCGTCCGACCCCCCAACCCCCGCCTCCTTGTGGTCTCAGGAACCTAGAGCTCCTCGCCCCCAGTCCCGTCCACTCAGGGACCTTGGCGGCCCCCTCCCCCCACCCTGCGCCCCCCAGGACCCAGGCTTCCTGGCCCCCAGCCCCCTCCTCTGTCTGGGAGATGGATGAGCCGTGAGGGACATAATCTTTTCCAGCCCTCGAGCCTCATCCATCAGCCGCCCCCCCCCTCCCCGACATCTGCTTCCCATCGCGGCCAGGTTCCCGTCACCTGGGAAGGAGCCTGCGCAGAGGGCCCCGGGCTGGGGGAAGGGATGCCTGGGTCCTTCGGGGGTCCGTGGGGGAGACTCGCTCCTCAGCTTCCCTCCTCTTCCCCCCAGGTGGTCGCCCTCCTCTCTCTCTCCTGGGAGTGATGGCCGGGAGGGGGACCCGGGAGACCCTGACAGGGGCCCCTCAGAGCCCAGGATCCCCCAGGCCAGGGCCCAGGAGGAGGTGGCCCTGAGAAGTCCGGTAAGCCCGAGCCTTTCCCCTACTGGGCTCCCTCCCCTTCCCCCGCCGTGATGGAAGGGGGCCTGCAGATCCGGGGGGTCTGGGGGCGTCGCTAGGGGCAGCGCAGCCCCGCCATCCGCCCCTCTGACTGCCGGCTCTTTTTTTCCTAGGCGGTCCCAGCGATGCTTCCGAGGCTCGTCTGGCCCTTCCTCTTTCTTCTCTGGGGCCTCCCTCTCCGCGCGGCCCTCCGGGAGCCTCTCCCGGTTCCCCCCTTCCCGGGGCCCGAGTGGGACCTGCTCTCCCCCCGGGTGGCCCTGTCTCGAGGGGCCCCTTCGGGGCCCCCGCTCCTCTTCCTCCTGGAGGCCGCCCCGGCCTCGGCGGTCGCGGCCAACAGGAGCCGGAGCCGGCGGGAGGCCGGCCGTCGGGGCGAGCTGGCCGTGTGTGACGCCGTCAGCAGCTGGGTGACGGACCGCCGCACGGCCGTGGACCTGCGAGGCCGCGAGGTGGAGGTGCTGGGGGAGGTCCCGGCGGCCGGGGGCGGGCCCCTGCGCCAGTACTTCTTCGAGACCCGCTGCAAAGCGGCCGCGGGTTCCGAGGGCCCGGAGGGCGGGCCAGGCTGCCGGGGCGTGGACCGAAGGCACTGGGTGTCGGAGTGCAAAGCCAAGCAGTCCTACGTGCGCGCGCTGACTGCCGACGGCCAGGGCCGAGTGGGCTGGAGGTGGATCCGCATCGACACGGCGTGTGTGTGCACCCTGCTCAGCCGGGCCGCCGAGGGCGGGCGCGCCTAAGGCGGGCTGACCGTGGGCACAGGCCTCCCCGGGGCTGTCGGAAGCTCGGATCTCCATTCGGATCGTAGGCTTTGCGTCCCAGGGGAAGACTGAAGTCCTGGAAGGGAAAGGGACTTACCCAAGGTCACACTGCTCGATCTGGGGGCCACCCGGCTGAACTGAGGGCTCCTGTGTGGAGTCTCCAGCCCAGGTGAAGTTCTGGGAGCTGGAGGCGCTTAGCCTCCAATGCACCATGTTCCCAGTACAGAGGCACAGACTTGGGGGCACACCTGAGGGCAGAACTAGGACCCAGAGGGTGCAGCATCGCCAGCACTCAGAACCGTCCCACCAGGAGCCCGGATGCTTGGAGAGGGAGTGAGTCCCCCATCCCTGGAAGTGTTCCACAGAGGCTGAGTGGCAGACTTCTACTGGGCAAAGGGAGAGTGGACTGGATACTCTAAAGCCCCATCTCTGTGAGGTTTGAGTGGAGACCCAGCTCTGGGCCAGGCCGGTGGGAGCCGGGCACATCCCAGGCCAAGGGGGCGGACCGTCCGGAGGGCCATGGGGCGGAGGACTCAAAGGGGGCAGAAGCTGAAAGCCGCAGTCTTCGTGCCCTCCGTCGCCCAGTTTAAGGGGCACTGGATTCTGCCTGGAACGGGACCAGCCCAGGGCCACGAAGCCGCTAGTGAGTCGGGGCGCCACACCCCTGGGGCTGAGGAAGGGTGGCTGGGGGCGGGGCCAGACTGTGCCCCTGGGTGTCTATTTCTCGGGTCCTCTCGGGGCATTTTCCGTGCGCTTCCGAGGGCCCTAGTGTCTTCTGGCCTTTCCACGTGGCCTGGTCTTCTTGCGCGGGCCTCTGGGAGAATTTCCGTCCTCTTGGGGCCGGCCGCGGGGGCGGCAGCAGCGTCCTGCAGGGGTCTCGGTGTCCGGTCCGTGCGTCTTGCTCCTGCCCCCAGGTCTTCCTCCCCTCGAGGTTTCCTCTCGGCCTCGGGCTGTGGCCGCGGGGACGCTGTGAAGCCTCCCTGCCTTCCTTCTAGGTCCCGGGACTCTCGGCCCTTCTTTCCGCGGACTCAGGCTCGGGCCACCCCACCCCCTGAGCCCCATTGGCCAGTCTAGGCTTCAGGCAGGTCTCCCGGGCAACGGCATCAACAGAGGGGGCGGTGGAGCAGGGCGACCGCGGAGAAGGCCAGAGGCCATGGCGGGCCTCGCTCGGCCCTCGCACTACGGCCCCCTGGGCAGTCCCGTCGAGGGGCCCGGCGGTCGGAGGCCCCCGCGGCCGGACTGGCGACAACTCAGCAGCGGTGTGGGCGTCCCCCCCGGGTCGGGCAGCGTCGCTCCCTTCCCCCCGCCTATAGTGCGGGTGAGCAGGCCCGCCGGCTTCCCGGGGCTGAGGGCCATGGGAGGGAGGGGATGCGGGGCCGGGGGCGGGCGCCGGACTCCTCCACTCCGCCTCAGGCCTCCCCTTCCCCCTCCGCCGCCCCCAGAGCACGGTCCCCGAGACCCTCCCGCCAGCGGCCGAGCAAGACTCCTGTCTCCTGGACTTCGATGAGCTCCTCAACCGCTGGGAGACGACGTCGGGCGCTGCGTATGTGCCCAAGACTCACGGGGACATCTACGGGCAGCCCTCCTACCGGCTCACGCCCATGATCGAACGTGCGGTGGGGATCAAGGACCTGGGAGAGAAGGTGAGGCTCTGGGGTGGCCGGGCGGCGGGGAGGCTGGGCGGCGGGGCAGTACGGCGGCGGGGCGGCGGGGAGGCTGGGCGGCGCGGAGGCGGGGCGGCGGGGCTGTGCGGCGGCGGGGCGGCGGGGCTGCAGCGGCCGCTTCTCCTCGTCGCCCCCAGATCGCGGCCCGGCCCTTCCGGCGCCCCTTGTCCATGGCGTACCAGAAAAGCGAGACGCGCGACAAGTACCAAGGCTGGCCCAACCTGGGCCCCGAAACCATCCTGAGGGTGGGCCCGCAGCCCTGGGAGCTGGCCGATCACCACGCCCAGGGGCCCAGCCAGGTGAAGCTCGAGGCCCCGCCCCCGGGGAGGGGGAGGGGGAGGGCGGGAGGAGGGAGGGAGGGGTTCTGAGTCCGACGCCCTCCCCTGCCCTCCAGGCCATGATCCCCACCACCAAGAACCCGGTGCTGGCCGGGAAGCCCTTCCACATCTCGGACCAGGGAGTGCTTGACCGCCAGCAGCCCTACATGACCACGACGGCCCGAGCCCACCGCCTCTTCACCAAGTGAGCCCCCTCGAGGACCCAGGACTTCCCAGCCCCGGCCGGCGGCCTCCTCTAGCCTTCGTCACCTCCCCCAGCCGCCGCGCCATCGCCCTGGCTTGGGGAAGGGCTCCGGCACCCTCGGGCCCTGCGGGGTCTGGTCCCCTACCCTGGGTGCCCCCCCCTTCTGATCTGGGCTCCTTCCCTTGGCGGGGCAGGAAGCAGCTGGGCATCTGCCGCCCAAAGAGCGTGAAGAAGACCTTGCAGCAGAGCTGCGCCGAGCTCAACCGGAGGACGGTCAAGACTCTGCCCCGCGCCGTGGGCATCAGCCAGACCCAGACCAGAGTCCCCCATCGCGGGGCCCTGTCCCTGACCCAGGAGTCCTTCGTGGCCCCCCAGCACCCAATGAGCCTGCCTGACCGCTTCTGCCCGCTGGAAGCTCCCTGGGTGGCCCAGAGGCAGGCCATACCCAGCCTGCAGAACATGCCCCACCTCTACCGGACCGAAAGCTCCCGCTACGGCAGCCTGAAGCCCACCTTCGTCTGAACTCTGCTTGGGGTGCAGCCCCCAGCCCCAGCAGAGCCTTCAAGGACACCCCCAAGCAGGCCTGGTCCTTCCCTCTGAGGCTCACCTCCCATCCTGCCCCGGGCCGCCCCGACCCCCGAGAGAGGCGAGGCCTCCCATTAGTTGGAAGGCCTGGGCTGAAGATGGATGGCCTGCCCAGGGGAGCCAAGGCTGCTGTACCCCGCCCTTCTCCCCCAACACACCTCCTTTGCTTCCCCAGGGGGGTGGCCGGGCCCTTGCTTGGGAAGCACATCTTGGGGTGCACACTTCCTGGATGGGTTGGTCCTTCTCCCCCAAACCTCTAGAGACTGAGCCCCCCCTTCCCCCAAGACAAGAGGTCCGGCTTCTGCTCTGTTCCGGGGCTGCCCGCGGCCTTGGCCTTGGCCTTGGGCCAGCCTAGGGAGAATGCTCGAGGCCTGCCCACACCTCAGGGCTGTTTGTGAACCCCAAAGCCACCTAAAGCCTTGCCCATGCACAGGGCTTTCAGTGACCTCGGCTGGGCCCGCCCCCGCCAGCCCCAGGGATTAGTGTCCAGGTTACCCAGCCAGGAGCAAAGAGCCTGGTGGCCTTGCCGCCCCCACTGCCTGGAACTTATAAGGGGCCTTGGCTGCTGCTGGCGAGGGGGCAGCGCAGGATGGAGAGGTACCAGGTCAGAGCCAGGATCCCGGGAAGCCTGGTGGAGGGGGCGGCCGAAGGGCTCCGGGAGCAGAGCCGAGACACCCGGGAAACCCGTGGGGGAAGTGGTTGGGAGAGGGGGCCGGCACCAGGAAGCCCAGGAGGGCAGGGGGGCACGGGATGGGGTGTGGGAGAAGGGGCGAGGTAGGGAGCTCCAGAGTCCCTGGGATCTCAGAGGCCTGGCTCCCCCCAGGAGCTCACGGTGCTGCTGCTGCTGCTGCTGCTGGAGGGGGGCTCCGGAGGAGCCGGCTCCTTCCGCCCCCTGTGCAGACCGACTAACGCCACCCTGGCTGCGGAGAGCGACGCCTGCCCAGTGTGTGTGACTTTCACCACCACCATCTGTGCTGGCTACTGCCCCAGCATGGTGAGGCCGGGGCTGGGACTGGGGGCGGGCCTCTCTGGCGGGCAGCCTCATCACCGGGCATCCCATTCCTCCCCTCCCAGGTGCGGGTACTGCCAGCCGCGTTGCCTCCTGGCCCTCAGCTGGTCTGCACATACAGGGAGCTGACCTTCTCCTCCATCCGGCTGCCTGGATGCCCCCCTGGAGTGGACCCCATCTTCTCCTTCCCCGTGGCCCTCAGCTGTGCTTGTGGATCCTGCCGCCTGAGCCACTCAGACTGCGGGGGGCCCCGGGCCCGACCCCACCTGTGCACCCGGCCCCACCTCAGCCTCCGCCTCCTCTAGAGCCCAGGCCCGGCCTCCCCCCCCCCCCATTCCAGACCTTCCTTTCTCACATGCCTCTTTTCCACCCTCTTGCTCCCCCTCACCCCTAATAAAGGTTTTTCATCTGGCCTCTGGTGTCCTGTCTGCCTGGATCAGGGGTGGCACCCTGGAATAGCCCAGCTCTCTCCTGGTTCCTGCCCCCCCCCCAAAAAAAAACCACAAAGCAGGAGGTTTCCAGAACAATTTTATAGAAAGTCAGTGTCACAACTCAGGTACAAAAGTGGGGCAGGAGCTCAGGAGTCTGCGTCTGCGGCCGCTCAGGAGGTGTCCATGGTCTCACCCTCTGTGGAACAAGGAGGGGAAGAGGGGATCAGCAAGAGGCCACAGGTAGCGGGAATCCCCAGGCAGCAGCACAGAGGAGGGGGCACTCACTTAGCTCATTAAAGAGGAAAGCGTCCTGGTACTCCTTCATGTACTGCGTGGACCGAGACTCGTCCAGGAAGAGAGAGTAGACCCGCTTAATGTCGTCCACCTGCACTTCGGTGCCCTGGGGGAAGAGGCCGGCCCATCAGAGCCTCCTGAGGCTAGGGGAGAGGGGGCAGCTGGGCTCTCGCACCAGGGGCCAGCAGGCCTCGAGGACCCACCTTGCGCTTCCGGCACACCAGGCTGGCGGCTGTGATGAGCTGAATGGCGTACCGAAGGGAGGTCTCCAGACCGATTCGGGTCAGCACCGTATAAGCATCTTCACTCATCTCTACATCCTCCTCCTCACACCTGCAGGGCCAGCCAGGGCTCAGCTGAGCCCCCACAGGGGCCTCTCCAGTCAGGGCCCCTGGGCTCCATGCCAGGCTCTGCCCCAGCTTCCTCAGCTAGGATGACACTCAGTGGCTTTGGGTAACAGTTGGGAGTGGGCAAAAGTGGTGGAACCAAGGTCCCTCTCTCCCACGCCAACCAAGCACCTATCGGGACACCAGGTAGGTCACTGAGGGCCCAAGGCCTGAGGGAGGCCACATCCTGTGCCAGGAGGGGCACACAAGGCAGGAGAAAGGACCGCCCACAGAAGGGACAGTGGAGAGCACTCCCAAGGCCACCTCAGAGGGAGGGGCGCCCCAAGAACAAGGCCAGGCGTGCCTAGAACACTGTTCTAGTCTGTGACCCTGAAGCTTTTGCTCCCCAACTGGCGCTTGGCATCACCACAAATCAGCTTCCCCATAGGTCCTGCCTAGGTCTGGCAGCCAGAGGCCTCCTGCTGGGCCCTTCCCAGCCCTCCCTCTCTCACCGGATCCGGAGAATCTGCTTTGTGTCCTTCTCACTATAAGGAGTGGTGGAGACGATGAGCAGCCGATCTAGCAGGTCAATGGGAATGCCGTGGGGACTCTGGTAGCTGGTACCCCGGATTCTGTGGGGAGGGGAGAAACCACCACATTCAACTCTCCCCTAGTCCAGGGCTAGCCTCCCCCTCCCCAGGCAGCCTGCTCTGCCCCCTAACCTGGTAATGCCTCGGTTGGTAGCCATAATGAGCACAGGCGCCATGTCACTCTCCAGTGCCCGGTTGAGGAAAGAGAAGCTCTCGATGTCAAGCATGTGAACCTCATCTATGAATAGCACCTGGGGCACAGGGCAGGTGGGGCTCAGTGTGCCCACCAGCAGCTTCCCTCCACGTGCCCACCCTCAGCTCCCAGGACTCACCCCGGGGATGATCTCGGCCTTGCCTTCCTCTCGCCACTCGGCGACTTTGGCATTGATCTGCTCCCGCACCTCAGACTTGATCTCCCCGGTGTCACCTGTGAAGGGCTCAGGGTGAGCCAGGATGGGCCCCAGGGGCTCCTCAGCCCACCCCATGCCAGGGCCAGGGAGGAGGATGCCCACCTGAGAAGAGTGCCAGGAAGCCCTGGGTGCGGGAGTTGATGACATCAATCTCATGGAGAGACACCGTATGCACAACCTCCTTTCTCTTCTGAAGCTCCCCGTCCGGACACTGAACAAACTTGGTCTGTAGTCAGAGGGGTCAGCAGGAAATGCCAGTCAGAGGGATGGAGACAGAGGCAGACGTGGGCAGACCGGGGCCCAGCCCAAGGCCAAACCTTGGTCCTGCCCCAGAGTCCTCAAGGATCCAGGATGAGAACCTTATGTGGATGGAGGTGGGGAGTTACCCCTCCCTGGCCTTGGCGGGAGGGGGGACAGCCCCACTGGGTCCTAGGGGGTGACTCAGTGTAAGAAGTATGCAGGGGAGCTATGGGGGACAGAGGAGGAAAAGTCCCTGGAGGGCCTGTTGATGGACGAACATGTATATCAGGCACCTACTATGGGTCAGGCACTGGGTTAAACGCTGGGCACACAAAATAGGCAGCTGTCCCTGCCCTGAAGGAGCACACGATCCAAGAGGGGAGGCACCGGAGAATCCACAGGGCCCCCTGAAGGGGTCCAGGGAAGTGAGGAGGGAGGAGGCCAAAGAGAGAAAGGCCTGGAGTCTGCAGATGGAGGGTCACATTCATGGAACAGCCAGGAGGCTAGAGGCACTGGATGGCTGAGAACAGGGCTGGGGAGGGATGCAAGGTGTGAGAGCCTGGGAGGGAAGGAGGGGCTGGGTGCCAGGGGGCATATCTACATTCCTGAGTGGTAGCCTGGAGATTCCAGAACACGGCCCAGGGGGCAAGGATGGGGTTAGAGGGCTAGAGATGGGGACTAGCGGGATTACCTGGGAGCCCATAGCGTCATAGTCCCTGGCCCGGGTAAAGGAGCGCCCCAGCTTCGATATCTTGCCTGTGGCCTTGTCGATGGTGATGACATCTCTGGAAAGAAAGACATGGGGAAGGACCCTCGACCCTGCTCCCCTGGCCCTTTCCATCTTTGCTCCCACCCCCTGGCATGCCCCCTACTCACCCTGCTTGGACCTTTTCCTTGGTGAGGGACTCAATCATTTTTGTGCCCAGATCATAGATGGTCTCCATCTCTGTGGTCTTCAGGGTCAGCTTCCCCACCTTGGAGCCCTGGGAGGAGACAGTGCATCCTGAGCCCACCCCATCCTCGAAGTCCCTGCCCTGTAAGGAAAAGCCTGGGGGACCCCTCCCATCCCCACTTCTCCTCTGTCCCTGCTGGCATCTTCCCTTTAAAATGGTGGGGTGGGGTGGGGTGGCCTGAATTATGAGGCCTTTCAGCTTTGGGGTTCCACAATCATCCAGGACCTCCAATGTTCTGCTGACCTCTCCTTGCACAGCCATCGTCCCCAGGCTGAGACTCACCGTTCCTGTAGCAGGCCGGTCAATCTGGATCTCCACCACTTCCCCTTCAATGATCTCAGTCTCTTCCCTGGCAGGCAGAAGGAGGGGAGGGTTGGGAAGGCCTGAGGTAGCCCTTTCCCTCCCCAAGACAGCCGCTGCTCCAACCAGGCTTCAGCACAGGCTGCCCTGGGATGAAGCGGACCAGCAGGCCACAGCCAGGGGCTCACTTACTTTATTCGGACCCCAATGGACCTGCGGAAAGCCTGGGTCAAGGCCTCTGTCTTGCTCATTTCCAAAGAAAAGATCTCACTACCAGCAATGGCGGTGAATGGCGTGTCAGGTCCCAGGGCCTGGGCCATGCCTCAGAGAAGGGAAGAGGAGAGAACTTGGAACTGCTGCCACTGCTCCTGCTCCCTCCCCAGTTCAGAACCCAGATGCCAGCCACACGCCCCTGTGAGCAGTGCAAAGAGCCAAAGGCTGGGGGGGCCGGGGGTCACAAGATCTAGGGCCTGCTCAGCCTTGTGCCTCACTCACTACCTAACCTTGGGCAAGCCTCATAACCCTGAGGCCCCACTAAGGCCCTTCCAGCTCTGCCTCCCAACTTCAGGCTCCCCCCTCCTCTTGGCCCTGTCTTCTCCCATTTACCCATGGCAATGGCCGTCTTCCCTGTGCCAGGCTGCCCAGCTATGAGCACGGCCCGACCGGCTATCTTCCCCTCCCGGATCATCTCCAGCACCACACCAGCAGCCCGCCGGGCGGCCAGCTGTCCCACCATGCCTTGGGACACCTGCAAGAGGAAAGGAAGGCAGACAATACCCCTGGCCCACAAAGAGGCCTTCTTGGGACCCCTCCCCACCCAGCCCCTGCTGCCCCTCCTCCTCTACCTGTCTGGGCTCCAGAGCATCATCCAACCCTAAGCCTCGGATGTGGGAGTGAGCACCTGGCGGGCAGAGAGACAACACACACACTGCTTGAAGACAGAACCCAGCAGCCCCAGCAGGCAGAGGTTGCCCACCTCCATACCCATCCCTCTAATCCAGATAGGCCTGGGGAGTAAGACACAAAGGTGAAGGAGCATTCCGAGGGACTGATGAGAAAGAACGCTATCCACACCCAGAGAACTGTGGGAGCGGAAACACAGAAGAAAAACACCTGCTTGATCACAAGGTTCGATGGGGATAGGATTGAGGATGGAGACTCTAATCGATCACCCTGGTGCAAATATCAATAAGATGGAAATAGGTCCTAATCAATAATACAAGTAAGACCCAGTGGAGTTGCTTGTTGGTTTTGAGGGGGGTGGGAAGAGGGGAGGGAAAGAACATGAATCATGGAACCACGGAAAAATCATCTAAATTAATTAATTAAATAAACTATGATTTTTTAAAATGGTGAAGGAACAGCTACAGAAGCTGGAGGGAGGAGGTCCTAGATTCAAATTTGGCCTCAGACCCGTCCTGGTTGTGTGATCCTAGACAAGTCATTTAACCTCTACTGCCTAGCCTTGATCACTCTTCTACCTGGGAACCAACACACAGCACTGAGTCTACGACAGAAGGTGAGGATTGAAAAATGTTTAAAAAGGAGAAGTTCATTACTGAACAGGATGGGAGCAGGAGTCAGGGAAGGCTCCCTGGGAGTGACGATCCCAGATGGAGCTGGGGAAGAAAAAGGTGGAGTTCATTCCATGCTGCCCCAGCCCCATTCCTTGCCCCAACATTCAGCACCCAGTGCTGTTTTCTGGGTCAGCTCCTGGTGGGGAACATTCTTCTTCTGGGGGGGGGGCAGGTGAGGGACAGTGAAACACGTTGGTGACATAGACTGCAAACTGCAGCAAAAGAAACATTTAAAAATGAGACATAGGGGGTGGTTGGGTAGCTCAGTGGATTGAGAGTCAGGCCTAAATATGGGAAGTCCTGGGTCAAATCTGGTCTCAGACATGTCTCAACTGTGTGACCCTGGGCAAGTCACTTGATGCCCAGCCCTGACCACTTTTCTGCCTTGGAACCAATATACAGTATTGATTCCAAGATGGAAGGTGAGGGTTTAAAAAAAAAATGAGACGTAGGATGAAAGCTCAGGTGGTGTCAGCTAACACAGACCAGGCGTGTAAGGCAAAGAAATCAGGGAGAGTGGCCAGATAGGAGGGAGTCCTTTCAGACTTGTGAGCAGAAGACAGACATAACCAGATGTGAACAGCAGGAAAGCTTTCTGTATTCTGGCCCACAAAGGATTGTTGGAAAGAGAGAAGGATCAGGAAGGCCTGTTAGAACCCAGGAGGCTCAGAGATTAGAGGGCTGGGCCTGGAGTCAGGAAGATCTGAGTTCAAATCCTGTCTCAGGCACATTCTAGAGGTGTGACCTTCGGCAAGTCACTGAACCTGTTTGTCTCAGTTTGCCCAACTGTAAAAGGAATAACACATACACATAAATAATATTTGTAAAGCAGTCTGCAAAGTTTGTGGTTCTTTATCAAATATAGCTATCATTGTTATTATCATTATTAGATCTACTGGCAAGGTCGAGGCAACATGGTAGCTCTTGGCAGGTGATAACAGAGGCTCAAAACCAGCTCCAAGGATTAGATCAAGTAATGAGTGCCCAAAGGGGGGAAGAGGGGTGGGCTGAGGGGCAAAATGAAAGGTGAGTCAGAGGTGCCAGTGGGCTGTGGAGATGGAGGCAGACCCTTCGGTGCCCCCTGCAGCCCTGAGAGGGCACTGCCACACCAGCAGGCAAGGCCCTCAGAGGCCATTCCCTAAAACCTCTGATGACCCTTCAAAGCAGGATGTCTGCATCAGAGGTTGGGGATCAGGGTCCTCATGAAGAGGGCTTGGGGTGTCCAAAGTCTAAGCTTCCCCCCACCCCACTCACCAATCCGCTCAATCCGAGTCACATCCCGCACCTCAGGAACCTTGGTGGTCGCTGCCTGGGGCCGGAAGAGGAGAGTAAAATAATGAGGGTCTCTGAGTTGCCCTCCCAAAGGTCTTTCCCTACAATGGAGGAGGGGAGCACTGCCCTGTGAGCCTGGAGAAACCAAGGCAGCACCATCCTCAAGGGGCTTTCTTCTTCCAGGCCAGGAGAGGCTGTAGCCCCAGAGACACCTTTTCTGGTTTTCAGGACCTCCCCAAGGAGGCAGTAAAGATGGAAGTGGGAACCTCTAGAACAGAGGCCAAACCCCACCCCAGAGCTGCCACTAATAATACAATTCTGGAAATCACGGCCTTTTTCACGGAAATAAACGGCGTCCACTAAGAGCTGGCGGCCCTTTAGATCCATAGGAACTAGGCCTAAAGGCTGGCACCTCCTCTAGGGGCTTCCTCCCCCATCGGACAGTGAATGCACCCGGGGGGGCTCCCCGCCCTCGGCCCAGTGAGTACTTAAGTAACCAAGGCCTTCCGGGCATTCCCATAAGAGGCGGTAGCACCTTCGCCCGCTCTGAAGGGGATTGGGTCTCCCAGAAGTGGCAGTCGGGGAGTGGGGGAACAGCCTGGGTAAAGGCACGTTGGCTGGAGATGCCAGCTGATGCCTGCAGAGCACTCTGCCTCTCCCGCCCCGCCCCCGAGTGTGCGTGGATCTCGCACATGCACACACGCGCGCGCGCACACACATACACGCCTCTCTCCATTCTGGACCTGCCCCTTCCCCGGGATGCTCCCTACTTCTCACACCCGCCCCCGGCCCGCAGCCCCCAGCAGTCCCCCGGACCCCGCAGCCCAGCCGCACCGTGGTTGCCATGTCGCGCTCCAACCGCCGTTCATCCGCCACTGGGCCGGAAGCGGAAGCGTCCCCTAACTCCGCCCTGCCGTAGTTGCTCGGCGACTCTAGGCTGAAGTGGTCCTCCAGCTCATCTCTGTAGAATGTGGGAAGAAGGGGGAGGGGGTGCAGCCCAGAGCTCCAGCAAGCCGGAAAATGTCGACACTTCCCCTTTAAGAGCTGCACGTCCCCCACGCGTCCTTGCTCTCTTCTGGGTACTTGCAGCTCCTCCGGGCTGTCATTCCAGAGATGGACACGGGAGTCGACCAATGGGTGCACGAACCCACAGCGGGAGGTATCGGCCCCGCCCTGCGGGCCCCGAGCCAGGATTCTAACCAATCAGGGCTCTCGGTTTCCCCCTCCCCTCCCATGCAGGCTCGATCTGGCCCGGGCCAGCGAGAGGACCGAGGCAAGCCAATCAGGAGGCACCGTCCGGGGCGCCCCAATGGCGGGTGAGGAGGCGGGGCGAGGCGCCGGAGAGCCGAAGGGTCCGGCTGCGGCTGCGGCCCGGGGCTCAGAGCCTCCGCCTCAGTCTGCGCCCAGGCCGCCCCGAGTCTTGCTGACCCGCCGCCATGCCGCTCAGCCGCAGCCTGTCCGTGTCGTCGCTGCCCGGGCTGGAGGACTGGGAAGATGAGCTGGACTTGGACAACGCTGTCCTCTTCGAGGTGGCCTGGGAGGTGGCCAATAAGGGTGAGGCGGACCCCCGGGGGAGCGGGGGGGGGGTAAGGAGATCCCTGAGGGGTGACACCCCAGGGAGGGGGTAGGGAGGAGGGGAAAGACTGGGGGGCACAACACCCTGGGGAGGGGACAGGGTGGGATGACACCCTCCCCATAGTTGGATGAACATCCCACGCAGGGGTCAGAGGCAGTATGTGGAGTGACATCCTCTTCAGGAAGGGGGAAGGGAGGGGAGGGGAAGGGGGAGGGGGTGACAGCCCCACAGGGAAAGAGCAGGGGGGACACCCCAGGAAGGGGGTAGGATGACACACCCCATAGGTGTGTCACTTCCATGGTGGGGGAGGGGTGACATCTGTCCCAGGGAGGGGACTGGGTGGGATGACACCACCATAAGGGGCACCCACTCTGTAGGGTGACTAAGAAGGGGGCAGGGCAGGATGATTTCCCCCCAGAAAGACAAAATGATTCCTCCAAGGGTGGCACCCCCCCCCCCAGCTGAAAGTGAAAGGCCTGTGGTTCTGGGGTCTTTGGGGCAGGACCCCTGGGACCCAAGTCAAGAACCCTCCGAGATGTTGGGGAGGGACCGAAGACCCATCCCCCTACCTTGCTCCCACCCCAAGAATGCCAAGTGGCCCAGCTTCCCTGACTCCTCCCGGAGTCTGGAACCCTTGACATTTGAGAGGGCTTTAGGTTGAGGAAAAGGGGAAGCAAGGGCCCCCAGAATGGAAGGATCCCCTCAGGTGAGGGAAGGGGGTCAGTCTGAGTAGCTCAAACAGTGGGTTCCCAGGCTGGGAGGGGAATGGCTGCCTTGGGGCCTCTGATCTGGGGAAAGTGGCTGGGATGGAGGGGTTACTGGGCAACTCAGGAGGAAGCTGGGAAATGGGGCTCCATGGGCTGAAAGTGAAGGTGGAAGGACCGGCTGGGGAGCCAGTGTTGGCACACCTAGTGGGGGGTAGGGAAGGCACAACAGCTTTGGAGAACCAGAGGGCCTCCAGAGTTCCTGATCTGGAAGAGTTGGGGGGACTGAGAAGTGAGGGTCCTGGTGGCTGGGATCTCGGGGTTCATGGGAAGAAGGCAGAGCTTAGGGAGGCATAGATCTGTATTTCCTGGATAGGACAGTGGATAGCTGGGGAGATTGGCCAGAGACGAGAGAGAGGACCCAGTCACTTCAGAGGCCCAGGACCCCGGGGTGGGGGTGGGGGTCTTCAGAGTCCCCAGGCTCGAGGGAGCTGGGAGGCAGGAAGTTGGGCCCTGCCAGGCCTCAGAGCTGGGCATCCCTGAGGTGAGGGTGGCTCCACTACCACCAGTTTCACAGTTTAGAAAGTAGGAGCCGAGACTGCTAAAAAGAAAGGGAGAGGTTGCCTAAAGGAAGCCAACCTTTCCATCAAGAAGCCCCAAGCCATGGAATATGATTGATGGGGTGCTCCACATGCCAAGACCTAGTATCAGGGGGTCCCCAGGCTGGGTAACTGGGACTCCAGAGTCCCACAGGTCGCTGGGGATGAGGGCAATTTGACCTCTGGGAGTCCCCAGGCAGCCCTGGTATTCCGAGTTTAAGGTCCCAGAGGACTCCCAGTTACTGCAAAGAGAGCCCCTCAAAGCTGGGGAGTGACTGGCCAGGTTCTGAGGGGACCCCCTGGATAGACAAGGGCCTGGCCACAGGAGGGGAAACCCTCCTGGAAAGCAGGTCACCTGGCCAGGGGGGTTGGGGGGGGCTGGCAGGTCCCTGTGGGGAATGCCTCCTGTCCCTCCTGCCTAGGACTCTCCAGGTTCCTTTTGAGAGCCTGAAGCTGGGGCCTAGCAGGAGGGAATGGAGGAGAGGAAGGGGGTCTCCTGGAAAGCCCGGGGCGGGGGCCACTTCCCTTCCTCCAGGATGGCTGGGGCTGACCCAGGGCTCTCTGGTAGTGGGGGGCATCTACACGGTGCTTCAGACCAAAGCCAAAGTGACCGGAGATGAGTGGGGGGACAACTACTACCTGGTGGGGCCCTACACCGATCAGGGGGTGCGGACCCAGGTGGAGCTCTTGGAGCCGCCCACCCCAGCCCTGCGCAGGACCCTGGACTCCATGAACAGCAAAGGCTGCAAGGTAGGAGGGTCCCACTGCCAAGGCCTGCCCTGCCGTCTGGTCTAGACCCCTAGGACGAGCGAGAGGAGGAAAGGAGGCCCGGGGGGGCAGGGACATGGCCAAGGTCACCCGAACACTGAGGAGAAGGGCTGGCTCGGCACGCGTCCTCTTTGGGGCCCCCATTGGCCGTGCCCACACCTCTGTGCCGGGGTGTTTCTGAGTTCTGAGCTGGGGCCCACAGGGGGCCGGGGTGGCTAATGTGAGGGGCCTCAGCCTTGGGCCTGACCCCAGGAGAACCCCAGGGTGCACCTACCCACCCCTGGCAAGTGTTGCCCATGTGACAGGAGGAGGGCAGGGTCACAGCCTAAGAATAGCCCCTTCCCCCCCCCCAGAAAGGGCAGCAAGCAGCTGGGAGGGGGAGGGGCTGCTGGCCTTCCCGCTGGGCGGGGGGAAGGGCGGGCAGAAGAGGGCCAGTAGCCAGTAGGGGCGCCATGAGCAAGGAGGGACAGGAGGGCTTCTCCTGCTTGAGATGACTGACAGACCCAGTGGGGAGCTTGCTGGAACTACCCTAGGTGGGAAGGAAGCGATGCCCCTGAGAGGGGAGGCGGGGCCCTGGGCACCCCAGCCACGTGTCTGCACCCCCCAGGTGTACTTTGGCCGCTGGCTGATTGAGGGCGGCCCCCCAGTGGTGCTGCTGGACGTGGGGGCTGCTGCCTGGGCTCTGGAGCGCTGGAAGGGCGAGCTGTGGGACACTTGCAGCATTGGGGTCCCCTGGTACGACCGCGAAGCCAATGACGCTGTCCTCTTTGGCTTTCTCACCACTTGGTTCCTGGGAGAGGTAGGGACTCCCTGCCTGCCCCCCGAATGCCTCCACCC
This sequence comes from Monodelphis domestica, assembly GCF_027887165.1. Taxonomy (NCBI): domain Eukaryota; kingdom Metazoa; phylum Chordata; class Mammalia; order Didelphimorphia; family Didelphidae; genus Monodelphis; species Monodelphis domestica. The sequence goes on from NC_077230.1 coordinate 443,862,999, forward strand.
CACAGGAGTCCCTGGGGCCCCGAGGGGGCAGCCGCAGTGGGTGGGTGTCCCTGGGGCCCTGAGGGGGCAGCCATAGTGGGTAGGTGTCCCTGGGGCCCTGAGGGGGCAGCCACAGTGGGTGGGTGTCCCTGGGGCCCTGAGGGGGCAGCCATAGTGGGTGGGTGTCCCTGGGGCCCTGAGGGGGGCAGAGATGGCAACTCCTGGGGGCCCCTCTGTGTCCTCCACAGTTCTGGGCTCAGAGCGATGAGAAGCCCTTCATTGTGGGCCATTTCCACGAGTGGCTGGCCGGTGTGGGCCTATGCCTATGTCGGGCCCGGAAGCTACCCGTGGCCACCATCTTCACCACTCACGCCACGCTCTTGGGCCGCTACCTGTGTGCTGGGGCCGTGGATTTCTACAACAACCTGGAGAATGTGAGGGGCTCCCCCAGTGGGGGTTGGGGGGGGGTCGGGAGGAGACAAGGCAGGGCCTCTGAGGCCCCTGTTCCCTTCTAGTTCAATGTGGACAAGGAGGCTGGGGAGCGGCAGATCTATCACCGCTACTGTATGGAGCGGGCGGCTGCCCACTGCGCCCACGTCTTTACCACCGTGTCCCAGATCACGGCCATCGAGGCTCAGCACCTGCTGAAGAGGAAGCCAGGTGAAGTGCCCAGCTGGCCTTAAAGAGGCCCAAAGGCCTGAGGTCCGACCCTCCTCAGCAACCCTTCCCATCTGCCTCAATTTCCCCTGCTGTAAAATGGGGCTCACGGTAGCCCAAGCTCCCAGGGCTACCATAGGGGCCCAGTGCTCCATAGTCCTTGTCCTTTGCCTCCAAGAGGCCATGGGCCCTGCAGCCAGCCCCCAGCCTGGCTCTGATGGGCTCCCCTTGGGCCGGGGGGTAGGGGGGGCACCAGGCCTGGGAGGCTGGCCCTGGAGCCTCAGGCCCCCTCCTCCTTGCCCCAGATATTGTCACCCCCAATGGGCTCAATGTGAAGAAGTTCTCGGCCATGCATGAGTTCCAGAACCTGCACGCCCAGAGCAAGGCTCGAATCCAGGAGTTTGTGAGGGGCCACTTCTATGGGTGAGGGGCCTTCCCCAAGGGACTGAGCTGGGCACACACTGGGCCTCTGGGAGGTGCCAAGGGCCAGGGGAGGGGCCAGCCCTGGAGGGGTGACCGAGGGAGTCCTCTCACCAGCCACCTGGACTTCAACTTGGACAAGACCCTGTACTTCTTCATCGCCGGCCGCTACGAGTTCTCCAACAAGGGTGCAGATGTCTTCCTGGAGGCCCTGGCTCGCCTCAACTACCTGCTCAGGGTCAGGCACCTGGGGGGCATCGTGGAGGGGGGCTCGCCCAGAGAGACGCCACCTGACTCCCTACCCCCTTGCAGGTGAATGGCAGCGAGCAGACTGTGGTGGCCTTCTTCATCATGCCGGCACGGACCAACAACTTCAATGTGGAGACCCTCAAGGGCCAGGCCGTGCGCAAGCAGCTCTGGTGAGGCCTGTCCCCCCCCCCCCCCCCCCGTGGCCCCCAGCCCTCCCCAGTGCCTGCATTTCTGCTGCTTCCTGTCCCGGGGCCCTCTTTGGTCTGGGCCCCCGCCACCAGGTTCCCTTCCCTCCTGAGCACCTTCTCTGGGCCCCCAAATGACAGCCTCTGCCCTCCCTTCACCCAGGGACACTGCCAACACTGTCAAGGAGAAGTTTGGGAGAAAGCTCTACGAGTCCCTGCTGGTGTGAGTGCTGGGAGGACAGGCGGGAGGGTGGGGGCCTTCCTAGCACCCCCAGCACCCTGACCCCCGCCTGCCTCCCTCAGTGGCAGCCTCCCAGACATGAACAAGATGCTGGACAAGGAGGACTTCACCATGATGAAGAGAGCCATCTTTGCTACGCAGGTAGGGCGGTGTCTGGTGCTGGGGGGCATCCGGGACGGGCCCCCAGACCCCTGACCTGTCCTGCCCCTGCTCTCCTCAGCGGCAGTCCTTCCCCCCTGTGTGTACCCACAACATGTTGGATGACTCTTCGGACCCCATCCTCACCACCATCCGACGCATCGGCCTCTTCAATAGCAGCGCCGACCGCGTGAAGGTGAGGCCAGGCCGGAGCCCGGGCCAGGGAGGGGGCTGCCTCATCCCCTCACATCAGTTAGGGGCTGGGGAGGGGAGGCTCCTGGAAACCTCCCTGGCTTCTGAGGAAGGAAAGGCCCTGGGCCCAGCCTTGTCCCCACCTCTCCACCTCCAGGTGATCTTCCATCCTGAGTTCCTCTCGTCCACCAGCCCTCTGCTTCCCGTGGATTATGAAGAGTTTGTTCGGGGCTGCCACCTCGGGGTCTTCCCCTCCTACTACGAGCCCTGGGGCTACACGCCTGGTATGGGGAACCTGCTGGGTGTTGTGGGTGGGGCTGGGGCACCTTCTGGGCTCCCTGACTGACGTCCTCATCCCCAGCCGAATGCACCGTCATGGGCATCCCCAGTATCTCCACCAACCTCTCGGGCTTCGGCTGTTTCATGGAGGAGCACATCGCGGACCCCTCTGCCTATGGTGGGTACTGCCGGGGGAAGTGGGGGAGGACGTGCACCCCTTCCTCAAGCTCCCAGGTGACCCCTCGGCTCTGCAGGCATCTACATCCTGGACCGGAGGTTCCGAAGCCTGGATGACTCGTGCACCCAACTGACCTCGTTCCTCTATAGCTTCTGCCAGCAGAGCCGGAGACAACGGATTGTCCAACGGAACCGCACAGAAAGGCTCTCAGACCTGCTGGACTGGAAATACCTGGGCCGGGTATGACAGTCCGGGGGGCCCTGCCCACATGTGCAGAGGGCCAGGTCGGGAGGGGGCCCACGCATCCCTGGCCACCCCCTAACCCACCCTCCTCCCCTCCCCAGTATTACATGTTTGCCCGCCACATGGCCCTGGCCAGGGCCTTCCCGGATCATTTCACGTATGAGCCTCATGATGCTGATGCTGTGAGTAGCGGAGGGGCCTCTGGGGAAGGGGCTGGGTACCTGCAGGAGGACCTTTGCCTATGGACTCTCTTGTTCTCCAGACGCAGGGCTTCCGTTACCCACGCCCAGCCTCAGTGCCCCCATCACCATCCCTGTCCCGCCACTCCAGCCCCCACCAGAGCGAGGGGGAGGAAGAGGAAGAAGGGGAGGAGAACGGGAACCGAAGCTCAGGCTTCGATGAGGACAGCGAGCGCTACAACGAGGAAGAGGAGGCTGAGAAGGACCGGAGGAACATTCGGGCCCCTGAGTGGTCACGGCGGGCCTCAGCCTCCAAACGGGGTTCTGTTGATACGGCCCCCTCCAGTTCTCCCAGCACCCCCAGCGAACCCCTCAGCCCTGCCAGCTCTCTGGGGGAGGAGCGCAACTAGTTGGAGCCTCCCCTTCTACAGCCTCCCTCCCAGGCTTTGCCACCTTTGGTCTGTCCAGCCTGGGAGTTGGGGGGCCCTGCCTTAGAGGTCCTCTTTCTTCTCCTGCTTGGCAGCTCCAGTCATACACTCCAGAGCCCTGAGTTTGGGGTCTGCCTCCCTCTCCCTGCTGGCTATCAAGCACTCCCAGAAGATGCCCCACCCTGGGCCCCTTAAGCTGGCTCAGGGCCAGAGCCCTGGCTGTGATGGAGGGCTGAGTGTGCCTGTGGCAGCCCCAAACCAGGGGCAGGGTGGGGTTTGGGTGGCCTGGGGCCTCTCACCCTGATGGATCCATCCCTGGACAAGGCTTCTATGTTTAAGGAACAAATAAAAGGATTTTCAGCACCTGTGGCTGCCCTCCCCCACACGTCTGCCCAGGCACCCCAAGACCGGAGTGCTGCCAGAGCTGCTTATCTGGCCAGCGGCTGTAGTCAAAGGCTTAGGATCTGATCTGGAGCCCCAGGCAGGACTATAAACAGGGGCGTTGCCCAGCCCAAGGAAGAACACACAGGTCGGGTGGCACCCCACTGAGGGCAAACTAATGAGCTTTATTTGGGGGCACTGCACCCCTTTGCTTAAGCCCCCCTAGTCGTCATTCAGGCTCAGTCTCTCAAACAGGTACTCGCCCAGGCCGCCCTGGCTTTGCACATGACCCAGGGAGGTCAGGTGGTCACCCAGACGCTTCAGCAGCTTCGCCTCCTCCTCCAGATAGTGGCTTTCCAGGAAGTCACAGAGCTATGAGAGATAAGAGCCCATGAGCGGGATGGAGGGAAAAGGGGGGTGGGGCACCCTGCCAGGCCCGCCTCTGGGCTACTTACGTGAGGATCCCCCTGGCTGGAAGCCAGGGCGTGCAGTTTCAGGAGGGTCTGGTTCAGGCCCTTTTCCAGGTTGAGGGCGGACTCAATGGCATCTCTGCTGCCGCCCCACTCATCTTGGGCAGGTTTCTGAGGAGAAGACAGGAGTTAGAAGCAGGAGTGCCCAAGGAACTTCACTACCCAAAAGCCCTTGGGGGCCCCTGAGGCTGGTAGTCCAGCTACCTACCACCACAGCTTGGAGGTGCACGCGGCCTCCACGTTGGTTCTGGAGGCGGAGGAGGCGCTCAGCGGCCTCGCGCTTCTCCCGGGACAGTTCCCGGAAAAAGCTCGACATCTTGGCCAGAGCGACATCGTCCCGGTCGAAATAGAAACCCTAGGGTAAACAAAGCGGTGGGTGGCAGGGAAGGAGGGGATGCGCGCCTGCGCGCCAACTCCAGCCACCCCCGCGATTTTTCCTCCCTGACTAAACAAGAACAAAGGGCGCGCGGCAGAGGAACAGGAGCTTCGTAGGAACGAGGGGCGCGCGCGGGGCTCGGGCATGCGCAGTCCTGGTGGGTGCTGGGCGCAAGGGCCCTGGCCGCGGGGCCCAAGGTGGCGCGCAGGCCGAGGAATTAGGGGAAGGGCGTCCCGAGCCTCACCAGGGACAGGTAGGTGTAGGAGGCCTGCAGGAAGAGGTTGGCCAGGCGGTTGACAGCGGCCTCGGCCTCGGGGGAGTAGTTCTGGCGGATCTGGGATGTGGAACTCATGGCACCGACGGCGGAGAGGGGGTTGGTCCCGGATGCTAGTGGCAGCTGGTCCCGGAAGCTGGTGACGGCTGGAGCCCCAGGGGATGGTGGGCTGCAGGAAGACGAGAGGTTCCGGATAGGTTCCGTCCAAACACTGTTGAAGCAAGAACCAGATCCGGGAAACGCGGTGTAAAGCAGTAGCCCGGGGCCGAGTTCTTATAGCTCCATATATGGGGCGGGGCGAGGGCGGGGCCTGCGGGCCACAGTCCAATCCCGAAGCGCAGAGCGAGAATCCGGGGAACAGGCAGCCAATGGAGGAGCTCGGGCTGCTCCGGACTAGAGGCGGGAAAGCGGGGAGAGGGACTGCGCGCGCGCTAGAGGGGGGGGAGGAGGGGGACGGTCACGTGCGGGTCCGGGCCAAGTTCAGACCTCCAGAGGGGCGGGGTGAACGAAAGGATTGATGGGGCTGGCCAGACGGACTCTGTAGGGCTGCTCTTCCCCCTCCACCTTTAAATGGTCCCTTATGGGACCAAATGGAAACCGAGACCCAGAATGTCGGGAACTGTCCGAAAGTAGACAGTGGGCACCGGGGGCCGAACTTGAACACAGACCCTGGGTCTCTGCTGTAGCCATGGCCCCAGGACCGTGGGGAATGAGGGGTTTCTGGATCTAGCCCCGGGCTGTTGTTGATGTGTTCGGGATGGAGGGGGGGGTGAGCTGAGTCATGCTGAGCTCAGGACAGAGGGGACAGTGCTGAGTCATGCCCAGCGCAGCTGGGGGGGGTGTGTGACTCCTCATTAGTAGGAACTTCCCCTTGTGTGGGGACGCTGATCCGATGGAGGGGAGAGATGGCCTCCTCCTCCCAGGCTGCCGGCCGGTCTGCCCTATGTAGCACTCGGTGTATCATAGGCGCAGCTGTGGCTTTGCTGTCTCCCCATTAGAATGGGAGCTCGCACTCTTATCTCCTTGCCTCAGCAGAGTGCCTAGCTCACAGGAAGCCTTAACAGGTGTTTGTTGATTGGCTGCCTGACCCCTCAATTCTTCCTGGTAGTTGCTGTGTCTGGCCTCTGGGAGCCCCCAGAATCTCCCCAGTTTTCTTCCGCTGCCTCTAAGCTGGGTCAGTGGGGGCTTCGGTTTATCCATTCACCAACTCCCCCACTCAGCCCTAGCAGGGACCTTCCTGCACGGCCTTTGACCAGAGCCAGGCCCCACCTTCCTGCCCCAGCCACACGGGAGCCAGGTGCCAACAGGGAAGTGAACTGGTCCAGGCCCAGATGCAGGAAAAGCTCCTGGCCTCACCCTGCCTGCTTTTACAGAAGGGGAAACTGAGGCCTGGACCCCAGGAGCACAGTAACAGAAGCACCTCGGCAAAACCTGCTCCAAAGCTGATGTTTATTGGCCAAGGTTAACACTCGTGGCACCACCCCTTAGCCCAAACATCCTTTGGGGCACTACCAGAGGCCCTGGGACACTCCCCAAAATAATTACAAAAGTAAGAAAAATGTGCCTCCCTCTCTCCCTCCCCTCCCCTCCCCCCACGTTGGAAAACCCATAATTTAGCCTAAAAACAGACAGTCCAAAGAGAGCCCGCATGAGGGTGGGGGCAGCCAGGCCCCCAAGCCCTCCCTAGGACATCTTCCAGATGGTAAGGGAAGCGGTGAGGATGCCAGCCACGAAGATGGTCACTGTCTGCCAAGTTGGTGTCCCGAAGTAAGAGAGGAGGCCGTCCTGCGGGGAGAGGCCTCGAGATTACCAGGAAGTCGAGGGCCAAGAGGGAAGGGGAGGGGGGCCGCCAGCACTTGGGGTCACTGGGAGGCCAAAGGAAGGAGGGAAGAGGGGGTGGGGCGGGTGCTCACCCAGCCACCCTGTTCCTGGATCCAGGTGAGCAGCCGTTCTCTCAAGAAATCTAGGGTCCAGCCCACTATGGTTCGGATCAGCTCCGGGACCTTGGTGCAAAGCGCCTGGGGGCGTGAGTGAGGGGTTAGGCGGAGAGGCGCGGCCCACCCTGGCCCCGCCCCCCGCCCCCATCCACACGCACCTTGAGCACCAGCTTGCTGGCAAAATAGAAGAGGGCCACCACCCGCCCCCAGTTGAAGTTCCCATCGGAAAACATCTCGGCTGCCACTCGGAAGAACACCTCCCGGGGGGAGTCGGTCTCCACCGCGGCGATCATCCTGGGGCGAGGGGGGGGGACACTGAAGGGGGCCCGGGGGACTGAGATGGGGAGTGGGGCGGGGCTGGAGGGGGAGCAACGTGGAGAGGGGCCCTGGGGGGGTACCACTCCAGGAGGGCTAGGCAGAGGGGGCGGGGCAAGGCTGGGGGGCAACGTTCGAGCTCCGGAGGCCACAGGGGGCGGTAGCATTGAGGGGGCCCCAGGGGCCAGCTACCTCTGAAGCTCCATGTTGCTGTCCAGCTCGTCCCCGATCCTCCGCAGGCACTCGGTAAGCCGCTTGGTCCTGGGGTCTGAAGGCAGCGGGGCCGAGTCCCCCATGGAGTCCAGGAGCAGCTCGGGGGCACCCCCCGCCACTCGGCCCGCCCGGTCCTGGATAAACCTGTAGGTAGAGGAGGGGGCGCTGAGCCCCCCGGGTCCCTCGCTCGGGCCCGGCCCCGCCCCAGCCCGGGACTCCCCGCTCACCCCTGCAGCAGCACGGCTCCGGTCCTCATGATCTGCTCCGAGCTTGTGGCCCCTGCGGAAGGAAGACGCGAGGGTCGAGGGACGGCCCGGCCCCGACTCGCTCCCTCCCTATCCGGCGGCAAGTCCGGGCAGGCCCCAACCTGGGCAGGGGCCGGAGGCTGGACCCCGGCAAGGAGCCACCGAGCCCCGACCCCGCGGCCTGTCCTCGCTTCTCCTTGGCCCCACTGCCCCAGCGCGTCCGTACCCAGATCACCCCCGCCTCGCGGCTGCTCTCCGGAGCCGTCCATCGCTCCACTGCCTCCGCTGCCGCCGCCTGTGGCCGGGCGCGCCCGGGAGGCAAAAGCGTCCCTTTGGTCCCGCCCACCGTCCGTCACGTGACGAGCCCGGCCCCATCCCTGCCCGCGCACCGCCCCTATCACGTGACACGCCCGGCCCCTGGTAAGCAAACTTCGCACGTGTCTATGGAAGCCCCGCCCCTTTCGGGCTCCCGCGCTTTCCTCTTAAAGGGGTCGCATCTTTGTTCGCTGTCACCGCCCCCTCTCACCCCTTTCGCAGGTTCCCAGAGAAGCCCACACGCGGGGACCGGGTACAGTACAATCCGTGTGCTTCCCACTAGCATCCCACAAGTGCCTTAAGTGGGCCAGGTGCTGGGCCACCCCCCCCCCCCCCCCCGTGGGGCTAACATTCCCAAGTTAGCTCCCAGCCCGGCTATTCTGCCCTTGTGGCCAGGCCGGGCTCGTTCTCCTCTGTACACCAGGCATGCAATAGGCGAATAATAAACGCTGGAGGTGCCCGGAGGGGAAAGGTTACGAAGAACCCATATTTTCCCAGAAGCCAGGATGCCACCAGAAGACTTCTGCGGGGACCAAAGGCCCTGCCCCGATCTGCACTCGGACCCTGAACCTCCAGGTCTGGTCAGGAGGATGGACCTTCCAGGACCCCGAAGGCCCTTCCATTGGGAGGGGGAGGCGGGAATTGGCCCAGGGACCCCAGCTCAGAGCAACAGCCCAACGCAGCGTTGGGAGAATGCAGCAAAGATGACGTCAAGGAGAGCTAGATAACAAACTCCTGGAAACTGAAGGAGATAATCCTAAAGAAGGATAGCCATAGAAACCATAGATAACTTCACTAAAGAGAATGATGCTGACCCTGAGACAAAATACCAACGTTTATGGGATGTAACCAAGGGGGGAGGGGTGTATATCACTAAAGGCTTACATTAATTAAACAGAGAGAGCAGATCAATAAGGAATTGGCCATGCAAGTGGAAAAAGAACAATTAAAAATCTCTGTTTCAACATCAAATTGAAAATCTTGAAAATCAAAGGAGAGATGAGCAAAAGTGAAAGTAAAAAACCCAGTGAATTAATGAAACTAGGAGCTGTTTTTATGAAAAAAATCAATAAAATCGATACGCCTTTGAATGGCTCCTCATAGATTGATTGAAAAGAAAACCAATGAAGAGGAAATGAAAGCAATTATTAGGAGCTATTTTGCCAAATTATGTGCCAATAAGTGTGACAATCTAAGTGAAACAGATGAATATTTACAAAAATATAAATTGCCCAGATAAATAGAAGAGGAAATAGAATACTTAAATAACGTTGACTTAAGAAAAGAAATTGAATGAGTCATCCCTGAACTCCCTAAGGACCCAGATGGATTCACAATTGAATGCTACCAAAAATGTAAAGAATAAATTAGTTCCAACACTGTATAAGCTTTGTGGGGAAATAAGCAAAGGAGTCCTACTAAATTCCTTTTCTAAAAAGGGCTCTGATACTTAAACCAGGAAGCCCTAAAACAGAGAAAGAAAACTATAGACCAATTTCTCTAATGAATATTGATGCAAAAATTTTAAATAAAATACTAGCAAGGAGATAACAGCAATCTGTCACAAGGATCATATAGTATAACCCAGTCAGCAAAAAGAATAACTTCATTAAATTAGCTTAAGCTGGATTATAATCATTGTTTCAATTAAGCCCTTTTTCATATAATCCAATAAATTCTAGTTGAAAGTTGATGAGTTATAACTGTTGATTTAATAGCAAGTGATAGTTTCAGTTGTTCCTTGACTGTGAAAGTTACCATAAGTCATTCAATCGAATAGTAAGGATAATTAAGTACATATGAATATTGATCTTTATAATCTCTGACCTTGAGAGGGATGGCAGACCTTACAAACACCCACAGGCCATAGTGTTGCTTGAGTCTGTTAACAAATACCTGAAGTCTTGCCACAGCATCTTGGGACACACGGAAAGATGACCTTAAAATTACACCCCAAGATCTGGTACAGAAACAGTTGAGTTCTAGTACAAAGCCTAAGCTTCTTGGTGCAAAGACCAAACTTTCTATGGCTTTATCATGTTCTCGTTGTCCTTCTGTGATCTATCTTATCAGATCACATACATCTAGATGGGGAAACCTGGGCAAAAAGTGTACCTCCTCACCCCTTTGGGAAATGAAAGTCTTTTACATAAACTCTCTTCCTGTAATGTCTTTTTGAATCTATAAATATCTGTCAACTACAATGATCAGGGTTTCGGGGCATGCTGGGTGTGTAAACCTCTGACTGAGTGTGACTTGCAAGCTCACAATAAAGTCTGATCAACTCAGATCTATGTTCAGGCTCTTTCTGAACATGGGATTTACACCAGGAATGCAGGGCTGGTTTAATATTGGGGAAACTATCTATCGGCATGATTGAGCATATCAATAACAAAAGCAGCGACCACCTAATTGATGCAGAAGAAGCTTTTGACACTGGAGAGCATAGGAATAAATGGAGCATTCTTTGAAAAGATAAGCAGTATCTCTCTCTGACTATCTGCAAACATTCTCTCCCTAAAAGCTAGAAGCCTTCCCAGTAAAATCAGGGATGCAGCAAGGATGCTTGTTATCAGCACTGTTATTCAGTATTGGACTGGGGATGCTGCCTATATTCACAAGAGAAGAAAAAGAAACTGAAAGAATTAGAATAAGCAACAAGGAACCAAAACTATCGCTCTGAATGTGCCAGAAAAGGAAAAGGACTGTGGTTGAAGGGGGTGTGAGAAAACTGTGACCCTGATATACTGTTGGTGGAGCTGTGTCCTGAGCTATCCATTCTGGAGAGCGATTGGGAACCATGCCCCAAAGGGTATGTACTGTACATAGCCTATGACCCAGCTATGCCACTGTTAGGTCTATATTCCAAAGATGTGGGGGTTAGGGTGGGGAGGAAGGATCTATATGTAAATATATATATATATATATATATATATAGTAGCTCATTTTAGGGTAGCAAAGCATTGGAAATTGAAGTGGTGCCCATCATTGGGGAATGGCTGAATGAGTTATGTTTGTGATAAGATCCTATTGTGCTATAAAAAGTGATGAGTAGTTGGAGGGGTGGTGGAAATTTGGCGACACTAATACATTGTTGGTGGAGTTGTGAACAGAAACAACCACTCCAGAGAGCAATTTGGAGCCATACCCAAAGGGCTATTAAATTGTGCATACCCAGCAATACTACTACTAGGTCTATATCCCAAAGAGATCAAGGAGAGGAGAAAAGGACCTACTTATGCCAAATATTTCTAGCAGCTCTTTTTGTGATGGTAAAGAATTAGAAACTGAAGGGTTGTCCATCAGTGAGGGAATGACTGAACAAGTTGTAGTATGTATACTTGCAGTGGAACCCTGCTGTACCATAAGAAATGACAAACAAGAGGTTCACATAAAATCCTGGAAAGACTTGGATAAACTAATACAAAGTGAAGTGAGCAGAAGCAAGAGAACTTTGTATACAGTAACAGCAATAATGCATGATCAACTGTGAATGACAGCTATTATCAACAAGACAAGGATCCAAGACACCTCCAAGGGACTCCAAGGGTAAAACAGGCTATTCATTGCCTTAGAAGGAACTGAGGAAGTCTGAATGCAGATTGAAGCAAACCATTTTCTACTTTATTTCCTTCATGAGTTTTTTTCCCTAATATAAATGATATGTCTTCTTTCATAACATGATAAATGTAGAAATCTGTATTATATGATAACATATATTACATCATATTGCCTGCCATCTTGGGGAGCGGAAAGGGGAAGAAGGGAGGGAAAGATCATGGATTGCAAAATGTCAGAAAACAATTTTTAAAATTCTGTTTCCATGTAATGGGGGAATATAATAATTTTGTTTTTTTTTTAATATTTTTTAATTTTTCCTGTGGTTACATGATTCATGTTGTCCCTCTCCCGTCTCCCTTCCCTCCTCCCAGAGTTAGCAAGGAATTCCACTGGATTATACATGTATTATCACTCAAAACCTATTTTCATATTATTCATTTTTGTAATAGAATAATCTTTTAAACTAAAAATAAACTTAAAAATAAAAATAAACAGATAGTTTTCTTTTATGTTTCCGTTCCCACAGTTCTTTCTCTGGATGTGGATAGTATCCTTTCTTATAAGTCCCTCAGAATTGTCCTGGATCATTGCTGATAGTAGCAAAGTCAATCATATTTGATCGTCCCACAATGTTTCAATTACTGTGTGAAATGTTCTTATTTCACTTTGCAGCAGTTCATGCAGATCTTTCTAGTTCTTATAGAAATTAAGCAGTTCATCATTCCTTTATAACACAATCGTATTCCAGCACCATTATATATCACAGTTTGTTCAGTCATTGGGGGAATATTATAATAGTAATAATAATAATAATAGAAATGATGAACAAGGTAGTTTCAGAAAAACCTGGAAAAACCTTCATGAACTGATGCAAAGTGAAATAAGCAGAACCAAAACACTACACAATACTAGCAGCATTGTCTGATGATCAACTGTAAGAGACTTAGCTCTTCTCAGCAATACAATGATCCCAGACAAGTCCAAAGAAATGCATCTGTCTCCAGAGAAAGAAGTGATGGAGCATGAAGGCAGATGGAAGCAGACTTTTTTTTTCACCTTACTTTTCTTCTGCATTGTTTGCATGTGTGTGTGTGTGTGTGTGTGTGTGTGTGTGTGTGTGTGTGTGAGAGAGAGAGAGAGAGAGAGAGAGAGAGAGAGAGAGATCTGTATTTCCTTTTACCATATGGCTACTATGGAAATATATTGTGTATGACTGCATTTGTGTGGCCTATATTAAATTACTTGCCTTCTCAAGGATGGTGGGAGGGAGAGAGAAAGAGAATCCAGAACCCAAAATTCTTAAGAATTAATGTTAAAATTGTTTTTGCATGGAATTGGGCATTTATAAATAAATATATGTATGTATATATATATATATATATGTATATATAATTTAGAGAGAGGGAGTGATTAGAAAAAGAAGAAAAGGAAGCTAATCTAGGGGAGGGAGCACCAGCCCCATGGCAGATCAGAAAAGACAATTGTGTGGAGAAAGGAGTCAGCAGGGGACCTAAGCAGGGTTGGGAATGAAACCAGGGATTGATTCTGAGGAGGGAGAGAGAGATGGGCTGGGAGGTGACCCTTTGGTTGTGAAGGCAGCTCCTTGAGGGCAGGGAATATTTTCTGCTTTTCTTGGCATCCCTGGCTCTTAGGAGGAGACCTGGCATACAGTAGATACTTCATTCATGTTTATTAAGAGACTAAGGAAGGCAGCTGATTCTGCTTTGGGGATGCTTTTCAAGGTTAGGTGGTTTTCCCTGATCTCAAGCCTAAATCTGCCTTTCAGTAACTTCCAGCAGCTGCTCCTAGATGGGAAGAAAGTCAGCTAGGTGGGGCTGCGGCCATCAGGCAATCTAAACCTCAACCTCAACCTACCCCGATTTTACAGGAGGGTAAACTGAGACCTGGAGTAAGGTACTGACTCTTTAAGACCACACAGCTACATTAAGCATAACCCTTGCCCCAGATTCACCCACTAAAGCTTAGGCCTCTCCTTCAAGTCTTGAATCCCAGTACCAAGTTCTGGGTTCCCAGCTTGACAAACAAGCTCCTGGACAGGCCAGAACCGAAGGCCCCAGTGGCCCCAAGGGCTCCATCTCTGGAGGAGCAGCACAAGTCCCAGCCAGTCCTCTGAACCCCCACTGGCCAGTGTGGGGTTGAGCTCTAGCCTTTCCCAGTTGTTTATCTCCACAATAATGTTGTCATTACCCTATATATGTCACTCTCCTGGCTCTGCTCAGCACCTTCCCTCAGCCAAGGGCTGTGTCCTGTAAACCTTAAAATTTCTTAGACTTGTGAATGTTGGAAATTTCACCATTGGAATGTGAACCCCATTGGCAAGGGAGGTTCCTCCTCCTCCTCCCTTCTTAAGATTACTTTAGGACAGAAACCTTTTGCTGAACAATGGAAAGGGCTGCAGCATAGATCAAAATTTAATTATTCCAATCTCCACCCTACTCAGGGTAACAGGATTTAGGAAGGGCTGCAGCAAAGGATCAAGATTTAATTATTTGAGAATATGACCTTCAACAGACATGTGCAAAGCCACAGACCTCTGGGCGGTCCTGGGTTAAGGTAGAGCCACCATTGGCACAGGGAAGACATGGACAGTGATTGGTAGATGTGAGAACTGAGGGGAGGGAACTTGGTGGTTTTCCTTAAAGATAGCAGGGTCTGAGGTTGTGCTCGGAGAAGCTTGCTTGGAAGGAAGCTGGAGGTGGAGGCCCCTGAGACTGTTTCTCCATTTTGGTCATGTGAGTGATAGGGACTGATCTCTTTTCTTTGCCTCAGCTATCTAAGGGCTTGGGCCTTTTGGCCCAGCCTAAACAGAGGGGGTATTTAAGCCCTATTCCCTTCTCTCCCCTTTCTCTCTCCCTCTCTCTCTCTCTCTCTAATTCCTTTCTTCCTCCTTTTCTTTGTTTCCCTTTAAAACATATATAGCTGTTTTTCACAATTCTTCAAGGTCCATATCTGACTATCTTGGGCATTGTGTTCTAAAATAATTCTTAATTGCTTTGCAAGAGTTATTTACAAAGATCCTTCTAACTTGTCTTAAGCTACTCTCTTTAGTTAGATCCCAATCTAAGTATCTGTCCCCAAACTCCATTATTCTATCCATAAATCTGGAGGGTGATTCTTCTTCCTTTTGCTTATTTTTTTCCAGTTCCATCCACTTATCTGTACTGTCTGCACATTCCTTCATTGCCGTGAGGATGGCCTCTCTACAACGGTATAGTTGTAGATAATCCTCAGGATTGTTATAGTCCCATTCGGGATCCTGAGATGGCCAATGTGCTGCATTACGCCCCTGGGTTTTGTTGACATGAGCAATTATTTTATTTTTTTCACGTTCACTTAAAAAAGCCTGTAGTAAGTTCTCAACGTCCTTGTAAGATGGATTATACTGAAAAAATATGTCTCCCATCTTTTTTGTTACTTGAAAAGGATCTTGTTCATATGTGGGGATATTTCATGTAAATTCATTTATTTCTTGGGGAGTAAACGGTATCCTATGTCTTAAAGTCACCACATCCCCATTCCGTCCTATTTCAGGTACTTCTCTTAGAGGAAACAGGCCTCTAGTTGAATTTTGTACCTGTGGGTCAGTTTGACAAGGACAGGTTTCTCTAGGAGGACAAGATCTCCTTTGCGTTGAAATTTGGTTTTCTGTAGGAGAGGGAACATGAAAAACTGGGATTGCAGAGGAAGGGTTTTGGGGATTAAATTCAGTCAAGATTTGCACTGCATGAGAAAAGCAGTCTGTTAACTGGGCTATAGGGAAGGTGTTTTCCATCTCTATTTCAGGGGAGGAAATTTCCTCATTCAAAGGTTCAGAAACAGGTCTGTTTCTGGTAGAGTGGGTGTTTGCCAATTGATCTTGTAAGAAACTTTTTAGATCTTCTAATTGGGCTTGCATTTTATCCTCAATTTTTCCCATTTTATCCTCAATTTTTCCTATTTTATCTTCAATATTTTCTATTTTATCCTCATTTTTTCTATTTTATCCTCAATATTTTCTATTTTATCCTCAATATTTTCTATTTTATCCTCAATATTTTCTATTTTATCCTCATTTTTTTCTATTTTATCCTCAATTTTTTTTATTTTAGCATCTCTAAATATAGTATTGAGGAGTACAAAAATGACAGTACCTATTAATATAAAAATTTGGAGGTATCCTGCATTCCTCAATGCCCCTAATTCTTCAGCTGCCATATAATTGTCAAAGAATGTAGTACTCATTTTTATATATATATTTTGTAATTTCACAAAACACGTGGGGAGCAGGGCAAAGCAACAAACTTTCCACAGGGGTTTTTTTTTAATCCAGGAAGTTGTTCCTTAAGGGAAAGGATATTTAGAAACAGCTCTTCCAGCCAGGACTTTAGGGTCCTGTTGCTGAGATTTAAAACAGCTGTTTTCTATCTAACTATCAGAGTCACACAGCTGGGAAGTATCCAAGGTCCGATTTGAACCCAGGACCTTCTGTCTCTAGGCCTGGCTCTTTATCCACTATGCTACTTGGCTGGCCCTTAAGATTAAAGGGAAGAAAAAGAAAAACTGCTGATTCCAATTTAACTTAAGGAGAAAAGAGAAGAGAGAAAAAATTTTTTCTACTCACGTGTTCTAGCAGCTGTGTCTTTAAGCCAAGTTTGTTGTTAAAAGGGACTAAGTGGTGAGACGGTAGAGTAAAAAGGCAAGGAATTTCAGAAGTTTATTGAGGGAATTCTTTAGACTCCCATGTGGTCAGCCACAATGTGACAAGGAAATCACTTTAAAAGACTGATATATATATTTTAAGGTCGCCAAGGAATTCAGCTATGTAATTCCTAAATGAAAACTCAAGTCAGCAGTCAACCTTTTATGGAGTTTAATTACAAACAGGAGGAAGAAAGGTATTAGAGATAGAGAGAGAGAGGGAGAGAGAAAGGGGAGAGAAGGGAATAGGGCTTAAATACCCCCTCTGTTTAGGCTGGGCCAAAAGGCCCAAGCCCTTAGATAGCTGAGGCAAAGAAAAGAGATCAGTCCCTATCACTCACATGACCAAAATGGAGAAACAGTCTCAGGGGCCTCCACCTCCAGCTTCCTTCCAAGCAAGCTTCTCCGAGCACAACCTCAGACCCTGCTATCTTTAAGGAAAACCACCAAGTTCCCTCCCCTCAGTTCTCACATCTACCAATCACTGTCCATGTCTTCCCTGTGCCAATGGTGGCTCTACCTTAACCCAGGACCGCCCAGAGGTCTGTGGCTTTGCACATGTCTGTTGAAGGTCATATTCTCAAATAATTAAATCTTGATCCTTTGCTGCAGCCCTTCCTAAATCCTGTTACCCTGAGTAGGGTGGAGATTGGAATAATTAAATTTTGATCTATGCTGCAGCCCTTCCTAAATCCTGTTACCCTGAGTAGGGTGGAGATTGGAATAATTAAATTTTGATCTATGCTGCAGCCCTTCCTAAATCCTGTTACCCTGAGTAGGGTGGAGATTGGAATATTTAAATTTTGATCTATGCTGCAGCCCTTTCCATTGTTCAGCAAAAGGTTTCTGTCCTAAAGTAATCTTAAGAAGGGAGGAGGAGGAACCTCCCTTGCCAATGGGGTTCACATTCCAATGGTAAAATTTCCAACATTCACAAGTCTAAGAAATTTTAAGGTTTACAGTCCTAACCCCAGGACTGACCAAGAATCTTCTCCAAGTCATCTCTCCCTGCCTGGGAGTCTTGTCTTAGAGACCCTAAAAATGCCCTGAGGGAACTGGACTGAGGAGATTAGTGAGAGCTATTAAGGTTAAATTTAATGGTTGGACTTAAATTATATGAAATAACGTGGTCGCCAAAATTATTATATTTCAAGTCAGAAGTTTCTTTACCAAAATAGAGGGGAAACAATAAAGTAGATAAATGTGAAAGAGGTTAGAGAAAATACCTATCCTAGTCCTCATCCAGGAGGGCCAATAGTGAGTAACCATGTGGCCTCCTCCAAGATGGAAGCTAGTCTCTTAGGAAACTAGGAAAGGAGTCAGCCTTTTCTCTCACCCAACCAAGTAGTCCAGGAGTCTAAGTTGAAGTCATGATCCAAGTCACAATCAGTGAAATTCCCTTGAAGACTATCTCCAGGAGACTCAACTTCACCAGACTGCCCCAGCCCAAGGATTTCATGGCTTTTATGGTGTCCCTGCCCCTCTTCACAGAGGCCAATCACAGTTTCCATATTGTGCAGCCCTGCCCAGGAGCAGTGTCTGTGGAATTGATTTCTCACCTCTAAAGGTATTAACTCTCCTCCTAGGATTCACATGTTTCTGAGTTGTCACCCAGTTTGGCATGTGGGTTGCAGATCTCCCCCAGTTAAGTTTAAGTAGGGGTGTCTTCCTTTTGGAGGTGTAAGTAAGTGTAAGTAAGTAAGTCCTGTAGTAAGTTTGTGGACTTCCCTTATTTTAGGGTTAAGTATAGGATAGGAGAGTTAATCCTGTCCTCACAATCTAGTGAGGTACTAAGTAGGGGTACTTAAGTTAGTGTTAACCAAAGTTTTAACTCCAACTAGGCAAAGAGAACAAAGTATTCCCTTTTCACAAGTATAAACTCAGAATAGACAAAGAGAACCAAGAATTTCTTTTCACAGAGCTCACCCATGGGCAGGCAAATCCAAGCTCCTCAGAGGGGCATCATCTCCCAGACCAGCACCCCCTTCCTGTGGTCAGCCCACTCCCCACATTCATCATCCCTGTGGAGATGTGATCTGATGACTACTATTGAAAAAACCAACTAACCTACTGCCTTACTGGGCAGCCAGGTGGTTCAGCAGATTGAGAACCAGGTCTGGAGATAGGAGGTCCTGGGTTAAAATGTGATCTCGGACACTTTGTAGCTATGTGACCCTGGGCAAGTCACTTCACCCCCATTGCCTAACATTTCTGTCTTAGAACCAGGACTCAGTATCAATTCCAAGACAAAAGGTAAGGCAGAAGATGAGTGAGGGCTAGACAATGAGGGTAAAGTGACTTGCCCAGGGTCACACAACCACTTAGCAGTTTTCTACTATTAAACTCATTGAAATAATTTTAAAAGGTTTTACCTTCTGTCTTGGAGTCAATTCTATGAGCTGTAAAGGATATGAAATCGGGATTAATAAAAAGTGCCTGGGTGAGGGTCAGCTTGATGGCTCAGTGGATGGAGAGCCAGGCTGACAGACAGGAGGTCCTGGGTTCAAATGTGGCCTCAGACACTTCCTATTTATGTGACCTTGGGCAAGTCACTTCACCCCCATTGCCTAGCTCTTACTGCTCTTCTGCTTTAGAACCAATACATAGTATTGATTCTAAGACAGTAGGTGAGGGTTTTAAAAAGAGAAAAGAAAAAGTGCCTGGATTTGAGATGGTGTTTCTTGTTCAAGGAAACATTTTGAGGCTTGTGCACCAGGACTTAAGAGTAAGTACAAGGCAGGCAGCTAGGTGTCTCAGTGGATTGAGAGTCAGACCCAGAGACTGGAGGTTCTGGGTTCAAATTTGATCTCAGATGCTTTGTAGCTGTGTGATCCTGGGCAAGTCACTTGACCCCAATTACCTACCTCTTCTTACTTTACCACTCTTCTGCTTTATATCAATTCTAAGACAGAAGGTAATGGTTGTGTGTGTGTGTGTGTGTGTGTGTGTGTGTGTGTGTGTTTTAAGAGTACTTGAGTGGGGCTGGGGGCAGGCAAAGGGTAGGAAGACTAGATGTGAAGGGAGTTGGGCAGGTTATTAAGAACTTGAATGCCATTTGCGTTTCAATTTGATCCAGGAGGTAACAGGGAGTCACTGGGAGTGTTTGAGGGAGAGGGGAGGGTGGCATAGTCAGAGCTGGAAATGCACGTGAGGTACCACCTCACACCTCTCAGATTGGCCAGGCTGACATTAAAGGAAAATGATAAATGTCGTCGGAGGGGACAAGCCCAAATTGGGACGCTGATGCCCTCCTGGTGGAGTTCTGGACTGATCGAACAGTTCTGGAGAGCGATTCGGAGCTGTGCCAAAGACTATAAAACTGGGCCCACCCGGCGATCCAGCACGACCACTGCTCATCCCGAAGAGATTTTTTAAAAGGGAGGGACGAGGACCCACGTGAACAAAGATATCTGGAGCTGCCCTTTGGGTGGCAGCAAAGAATTGGTAGCCCAAGGGCTGCCCGTCAGCTGGGGGATGGCTGAACCCACGGCGGTACACGGTGCTGACGGAATGCTGTTGTACGATTCAGAAAGGGCTCGAAAACCTCCATGACGTGATGCGGACTGAAATGAGCAGAACCTGAGAGCAGGCGCACTGCAAGGGCAATCTTGGGGCACGATCAGCCGTACGAGGGCCCAGACAGACCGCTGCCCACCTCCAGAGAAGGAGCCGCTGGAGCCGCAGCCAGAGCCAAGCAGACTCTCCTCTCCGGACGGCTACGGCGTTGGTTTTCCCTCGCAACAAGGACCAGTTTTGCACGGTGCTCCACAATACAGGTGCCATCTGTGAGGGGGAGAGGAAGGGAGGGAGGGAAAGAGGCAGACCATCTGGATCTTGCAACTTCAGAAAACACACGTGGAAAATTGCTATTCCAAGGATGGAAAGTCAAATATCTTTGGATAAAGCAGAAAAACGAAGCTCTCTGACACCCTCGTAGAGGAGAGGCGAGAGAAGGGACCCTCCTGCCAGGCAGGCCCACCGGCAGGCTCCTGCAGTAGTCCAGTGGGGAGGGGATGAGGAAGAGACAAGGGAAATCTACAGGCCTTGGAAACAGACTGCCTATGAGCGAAGGGTCTCGCCTGCTCCATTGGTTGGCTGCTAGAATAAATAGGAAGAGGGGAGGGCTTCCGGGAAGGCGCATGGCTTGGGTTTAACGTTTCCTGGGGACATCCAGTTCAAGATGTCTTCTAGGAAGCCAGAGCAGGGAGCCTGGAGACCGGAGAAAGGTCAGAGCTGGACGAGAGATCTCAGAATCGTCAGTCTGGAGATGATCCTCCGACCCTGGGGAGCTGGAGAGGTGGCCCATCGAGGTATTCTAGAAGGAGAAGAGAAGAGGGCCCATGGCAAAGCTCTGGGGGATCCCCGATCGGTGCGGTGACCCGGGCGAACATCCAGCAGTGGAGACGGAGGAATGGCCACTTCGGAGACCGGGGGAGAGCGGTGCCCAGAAAACCTAGATTCAAGGGAGAGTGGCGATGAAAAGACAGTGAGTGACAGCGGCGAAGGCTGCAGAGAGATCAGGAAGGAGGAGGGAGAAAAGAGAGAATGAAGCGAAATGAGGGGATGATAGAGGGGGCAGTCTGCTAGAGAAAGGATGGGGGGGGGGGTGTGTATACAATTTGTTTAGCCATCCTCCACATTGACTTGCACCTATTTTGTTTCTAGGTCTTCCCTGCTATGAAATGGGCTGTTAGAAATCTGTTTGCCTACATGGGTATTCTACTCTTATCTTTGCTTTTCTTGAGGCATTTGCTTAACAATGCTTATTATCAATGGTCAAAAGGACAGATGAATCATTTTCCTATAACTCCAAAATGTTTTCCAGAATGGCAACACCAATTTAGCGCTCCACCGATAATGTATGAGCATTCCTGTCTTCTCAAAGACAGTTCAATCTCTCTCACGTTGTCTGACATCTTTGACAACCTGATGGGTTTGAGGTGAATTTTTTTTTTTAAACCCTTACCTAGCGTCTTGGAGTCAGTACTGTGTATTGGCTCCAAGGCAGAAGAGAGGTAAGGGCTAGGCAATGGGGGTCAAGTGACTTGCCCAGGGTCACCCAGCTGGGAAGTGTCTGAGGCCAGATTTGAACCTAAGACCTCCCATCTCTAGGCCTGCCTCTCAATCCACTGAGCTACCCAGCTGCCCCCTATTTTTTTTAAACCCTTTCCTCCTGTCTTTGAATTCAACTCAGTATCAATTCCAGGGCAGACCAGGGGTAAAGACCGAGGTTAAGTGACTCACTCAAGAGCACAAAGCCAAGAAGTTGTCTGAGGCCAGATTTGTACCCAGGTCCTTCCAGCTCCAGGCCTGGCACTCTACCCATCGTCGTGCCAGCCAGCTGCCCTGGGTTTGAGGTAAAACATTCATTTGTACTTCTTGCTATTCCTGACTGGGAGCATTCTTTCATGTGGTAGTTGAAACCTTGTATTTATTTGGAAAACTTCCTGTTTACATTCTCCATCTACCTAATGGATTGGGGAATGGCTCCAGCCTGGGGAATGCTCAGGGATCCCTTTGTATCATGGAATCCCAGAATGTGACTCTTGGATGGTGGACTTTTCTCCGGATGCTGGAGGCAGATTCCGCCCCCCCCCCCCCAAAACTGTTTCTCTCATTTGAACCGCCTCAATTTTATCAGTTCAAAAGCTTTTCCCTTTTCTAGGATCTCAATGATCCTGACTGCATTGAACAAAAGGCTCACAGCAAGAAAATGCTGGTCAGCATTTAATCAGCATCATTAACATTTTCTTCACCACTTTCTTAGGTCCAAACAATCAACAGAACAAGCAATCAAGGCCCATTGGTAGCATTTGCAGAATTTCCCAGGACCCAGCTGGCTTTATCGTGCTTCATTAAGAATTCTAGCAATAGCCCTCCCGGTTCCCTCATCTTACAGATAAGGAAACTGAGGGAGGGAGCGTGTGGAAACTACGGAAGCAGCAGGCAGGGCAGGCCTTGGCCCAGTCCACTGAGAAGTCGCTCAGCTATCTTCTCTGGCGAATAGTCTGGCAGGTCAGGTTCTGTCCTGGCTGAAGCGGAGCCCGATCTGCCTCCTTACCTCCTCCAGGATGTCTGCCAGGAGCTCACTCTCTGCCAGGGGCATGACAGAGCTCTCCTTCAGACCTGGGAAGAGGGGGCCGAGGCCGAGGATCATGAGCGGGCCAGCCTGGCTCTCCCGGCATGTTCCTCCCCGAGCTGCCCAGGCTCACCCTGCAGCAGGCACTGCCGCACGTGCTGGGCCTCGTACACCAGGCCGATGGACTTGGGGTAATTGAACGTCTCTGTGTTGGCAACGGCGGGCAGCGGGAACTCGGCGCGCTCCCCGTTCACGAGCAGCTCAGTGGGGCACCACATGGTGGAAGGAATCTGGGAGGAGGCAGCGCAGGCCAGGGCTCGGCCTTCCCTGGGCCCCCCTCTGCTCCCAGGCGTCCTGTGGGCCCCCGGGCTGGGGTTCTCTCACCTGCGCCTGGCCCTGGGTTCCGAACACGTGGAGGGAGTTGGGCAGCACAGTGGTGATGCTGGAGCTGAAGGAGGCCTGGAGCCCGCTGGGGTACTGGAGGGCCACCGTCACTGTGTCATCCACACCTGCAGCGGGAAGGCCACCAGGCCTCTAAAGACCCCGCCCCCCTGCCCCGCCCCCCTGGAGACCGAGGCCGTACCCTTCTCGTGAAGCAGCCCCACTGCATGGATCTTTTCCGGCCGCTGGGCCCCCGCCACCAGGGACACGAACTGGAGGCAGTAGATGCCCAGGTCCAGCAGCCCACCCCCTGCCTGGGCCCAGTCGGTTACGCGGGCCGGAAAATTCAATCCGGGGCGCACTCCGAAGTCGGCGCGGACCAGGCGCACCTCCCCGAGGGTGCCCTGAGCCAGCACAGCCCGCAGCGCCTCAGTGGCGGGGAAGAAGCGGGTCCAGATGGCCTGCAGGAGGAGGCGGGGGCGGAGGACTTAGGGAAGCGCCCCTGAACCCCGGGGAGTCACCACACCGACCCCCACGCTGCACACAGGCCTGCCTCTGACCTCCATCAGGAAGAGGCCTCGGGCCCGGGCGGCCGCCACCATCTCTCGGACCTCAGCCGCAGTGACCCCGAGAGGTTTCTCGCACAGCACCGGCTTGCCAGCCTCCAAGCTCTGCAGGACCACCTGAAAGTGCTGCGGGTTCTGTGTGCCCACATAGACCACGTCTGTGGAGACCAGCGTCCAACTAAGGGGCGGGGCCGCGTAGAGCTCCCCCCAATCAGCGAGGCCAGGACAGCCCTCCCTGGAGGCCCCGCCCCCGCGGCCCAGCAGGAGCCCCGCCCCAAGAGGAACTGCGAGACCCGGTCCACAGGCCCCCCCTGGGCCCCGCCCCCAGCCCCTTCCTCGTCTCCTAGGGCCGAGGTTCGGGCCTCACCCACGTCGGGCTCCTTCCGCAGCAGGTCCTCATAAGAGCCATAGGCCTTGGGGATGTCATGCCTCCTGGCAAAGTCCTGGGCCCGGCCAAGGTCCCTGGCGGCCACGGCTACTACCTGGGGACGGAGATCCCTTTCCACCCTCATACAGGACACCTCCGCTCGGTGCCCGGAGGCGCCCCCTCCCCAGCTCCAGCCCCCGCCCCAAAGGCACCCGGAAGTCCCCGGCCCCAGCCGCCGGAAGCCTGGGCAGGCGGCGTGACCTGGTGCTCGGAGCGAGGCAGGCTCCTCAGGGCCGTGACGAAGTCGTGGGAGATAAGGCCGGCGGACATGACGCCCCAGCGCAGAGCTCGGGCCATCTCGGAGGCTCCTTCCTTATCCGCGGGCTTCGGCCTCCAGCCCTCGGCAGTGGGAGCGTCTGGCTCCGAGTCCCGCCGGGGAAGGCGAGGTAGCCTAGGAAGTGGGGCTGGCCCAGGCCGCGGGCCGCCCTGGGGGAGGGAGCCGTTATGTAAAAGCCTGTTTGTTTCCCGGGAGCCCCGCCCGAGATCGCACGGCCCCCTTTGGCCCTATTCAGCCCCGAAGAGCAGCCAGGGCTGGCGACCTGCCCGGGGACATTTGAACCCAGGTCCTGCCTCCTCTGGCCCCCGCTGCTGCCCTAAGGGTTCTCCCCGCATTGCTCCTAACTAAAGAACGTGACACCACAGGAGCGACGAGCTCCAGCCGACCCAATGGAGCCGTGGCGGCCAAGTGCGAACCCGGACCAGCTCCAGAGACGGAGCCGCCCCCGCCCCCACCCGAGCAGCGCCCTTCCAGACCTCCCAGCATGCTCGGCGGCCCCGGACCACCCATGCGGCAGGCTTGGAGGCTCCACACGGTCCATTCCCCTTACTTAGTGACCAAGCAGGCCCGCCAGCCTCCTCTCCCAGGACCTTCCACTCCGTGCCGGCCCGGGGGCAGCCCCCAAAGCCCCCTCCAGCCCAGCCCCCCCAGCTGCCTAGACAGGCCCCTTGGATGCCCTGCCTGAAAGGCCGCTCACTCCCTTCCCCCAAGCCACTCCTCTTCCAGCCCTGTTCATCCGGGCTCTCCCCGGACATCTTCTCAGGCCCCTCCCACCGCCCTGGGACCGGCCCTCCAGGCTCCAGGCTCCAGCCTGCCAGGTCAGTGCCTGGTGCTCAAGGCTCATAGAAGGCCGCTGGGACAGGAGGTCCTGGGTTCAAACGGGGCCTGTGTGACCCTGGCCAAGTCACATCACCCCCCTTGCCTAGGAAGGTGAGGGGTTAAAACCCGGTGCCCTCTTGGGCTGACCAGAACGTTCTAGCCTGCCTCCATGTGTCCAGCTTTGCAGGCTGCCAGGCTTGAGCTCCTCCATCTTGTCCCCCTTAAGGAATCCCGTCCCAAGCCAAGGGGCCTTGGCTCTCCCAGAGGCCCAGCCCTGGATTCCCTCCACATTCCCAGGCCTGAGAAGGCTGGAGCCAAGGCACCGAGTGCGCCAAAGTGGGCAGAAACCAGGCTGCCTCCCTCCACCCACCAAGGGGCCACCCTGGGTCCCCCCAAAGGGAGAGAGAGCCAGAGAAAGCCAGCCGACCAGAGGCAGAGAGGCCGTACTTGGGGGAGGGGGAGGAGACGTGGAGGGAAAAGGCCCTGAAGGAGGCCACCCCAGAACCGCCCTCCGTGCCCGGGTAGAGCAGACAAGAGACAGCGGCGCTGCCCAGAAAGCCTTTATTGGGGGCTCGGTGATCACTAGGGCTGGGAGTCGGGTGCGGGGGAGTCTGGGCCCGGGGCCAGCCCCTCCTTTTCCACAGCTGGCTCTGCTCGGGCGCCCATCTCTGTGGATACAAGGGCGGGCGGAGAGGAAATTTGGACCCAGGCGTCCTGGCCGCCAGCCCCCGCCCTCTGGAACCCTCCCCCCCCATTCTCTGGGCCCAGGAGGAGGGCCTGGGAGGGAGGGAAGGGCCAGCGGGCTCAGGCGCACCTGTCTGGGGCTGGAAGAGGAGCTGCCCCTCGGGGCCTGGCACCGGCGGGTCTGGGGACAGCTGCTGCTTCCTCTGCTCCATGTGAAGGACAGCCTAGAGGGGGGGCAAAGACGGGGCGTTGGGGGCCGAGCTGGTCCGGGGGCCTGGATGCCCTGCCCCACCGGGAGCCTCCGGGGATGAGCCCGGCACCTGCTGCAGCTCCTTCTTCTGGGCTTCCAGCAGCCCCTGAGAGTGGTCCAGGGCCTGGCTCTCCTGGCTCAGCCGCTGGGCCTGCGCCGCCAGCTCGGCCTCCCTCGCCACCAGCTCCGCCTCAAAGTGACGCAGCTCCTCCTCGGTGTAAGCCGGATGCTCCTCCAGGGTCTGGGGGGGCAGAGTGAGGACGAGCCACCCTTCCTCGGCCCTCCAGGGGGGAACCCCAAGCCCTTGCTGCTCACACCAAGGGTCAGCGGCGAGGCCGGAAGCGAGTGCCCAGAGGGGCAGCCCAGCACCTGTGCCTGCCCCGCTGGGATGGGGAAGCTGGCCAAGGGGACCCGCCACCCCCCAGTGTGACCCCTCCAGTCACCTCCCAGCCCTTCGGCGCGGCTTCTTCAAAATCCTTCCTCTGTGTGGACAGCAGGAACTCCTCGAGGGTGACCAACCGGTCCTGGTTTGTGTCCACCTAAGGGGCAGGGCTAGGTGTGAGTGAGGGCCGGGGATGGCGGGGGCCGCCCCGGGGCTCCTGGGCTCACCGTCTTCATCACGTGCTCCCGCATCCGCAGCCGCTCCTCCTCCATCTCCCGCATGTCGTCGTCCTCGTTCTTGGGGTCATACACCTTCTCCAGCTGCGTGGGCAGGGCCGAGGCGGCGGTCAGAGGGCGCCAGAGCCTGGCAGCCGCCCGCCCATGCCCGCCCGGGCCCAACCCACCTCCTTGGTGAAGAGGGCCTCCAGCTCCTGCTCGTCCAGGACGCTGTCACTGTTCGTGTCTGGGGGAGGCAGCACGGAGGCCCGAGGCTCAGGGAGGCTCAGGCCTCAGGGGGATCCCTTCTAGGGGAGGCTTGAGCAGGGGCCCCGCCTGACCAGGCCTCCCCGGCCTCCAGGGTACCAAGGGCCGGATCTGAGGTGTCCTGCCAAGGACTCACCGTGCAGCCTGAAGAAGGTCTTAGGGTTGAATTCAGTGGGGTCCAAGCCATCCGTCTCCTCCCACACCTCCTTCAGCTGGGCCTGGCTGCCCTGTGGGGCCCAGGGAGAGTCAGGGCTAGCGACCAAGGGCCACTCCGGGGCCCTCGGACGGGAGCAGGAGGGGCAATGGGAGAGGGGAGCCGCAGGTCACCCCCAGGCCTCCCAGGGATGCCCAGAATGGGGGTGGACAGTGCCGGGGAGAGGGGAGCCGCGGGCCACCCCCAGGGCCCTGCCCTCACTGGCACATTGAGCCTGGGGTGCTGCCGATGCCTTTGCCTCTGCTCCTCCAGCCTCCGCTCCTCTGCTAGCCGCTGCTCCTGGCCCAGGGAGTCCAGGTAGCGCCGCCGCTCGTGCTCCTTAAGCATCTCGTAACGCTTGAATTCTTCGTGGTGGGCTGCATCATACTGAGCCAGGTCCCGCGTGGCCTGGGGACCCGCCATCGCTCGTCAAAGGGGCTCTGCTGCCTCCTGGCTTTCTCTGCGGCCTCAGGCCGTGAGCCCAGGCCCAGAAGAGGAAGCCTGGCCCGGCCCCACGAGCCAGCACATCCCCAGCCCTTGTCAGGTGGGCCTGGCCTCCCCGCCTCGCACTTGCTCCTCTTGTGAGGCCGGGAAGCCAGAGGCCCGGGGCCCAGGGAGGGGTCTCACCGTCTGGATCAGCAGCTCCAGGTCTCGGGCCTCAAATGTGTGCTGGTTCTGAGGATCCAGGTGCTCAAACTGCTTCAGCAGGGTCAGGTGGTCCACTTGCACCTCTGGAGCCCAGGAGAGAGGGACACGCTCAGAAGGGACGGAAGGGAGCTGGGCTGCTGGCCCCTTCCCCGGCACCCGGGCCTCACCAGGCTCCTGGGAAGCATCCATCTTGGCCTTGAGCAGCATCCGCAGGCGGGACACCTCCTGCCTCTTGAGTTCATCCAGCTTAGTGCGAATGTGGTGGCTGACAAAGTCGAGCTCACGGCTCAGCTTCCCGCTCTGGGCCGCGGGGAGACACGGAGAGAAAAGCCGATGAGAGGGGTCCCGGGGGGGCCAGCTCGGAACCACGGGGCGGCCCAATGCCGGAGGCTCCCGCCCAGCCCCTGCCCACCTTGATGTCCTCGGCATTGGCTGCCTGCAGCCTCTCCCGGAAATGGCCGTCCGTCTCCAGGACCTGGATCACCTCCTGAAGGTAGCGATGGTAGTAGAGCCCCGTGTCCTGAGAAGACGGACAGATGCATGGACGGAGGTGAGAGCCCAGCGGCCACCCCCTCCTTCCTTCTTCCCCACTGGGCTCACCTCCAATGGGCCCAGGCAGCCAGGGACATCTGACAATGCATAATAGCGGCTGGAAGACATTGGAGAGGCCGCTGGGCTTCCAAAGGAGAGAGGAAGTCCCGGAGGGTACAAGCCTGCCCCGGGGGCCCAGAGAAGGCCAGCCTGGGACACTCAGAGTGGCTCTGGCCAGGCCCAAGTCTCAAGGGTGTCCTAGGAGTCATCGGAAGTTTCCAGGGGGGTGCTCTGCCTCCACGCCCTGCCCCCACTCCCTATCCCCACAAGGAGAGAGCCCAGCCTTCCTCCCTGACTACAACTTTAGACGCCAGAGGTCCCATGGTTATGGTGGCCCTGGCCCTGGCTTCTGGTCCTTGCTTTCCCATCGAGGATCCATGCCCCCACCCCAGAATGACTCCAACTCCCAGAAGCCTCTGTGAAACTAAGGTGCCCAGGAGGCCAGGAAACCTTGAGAAGCCTGCTGGGAGTTGTAGTTCCAACCTTCTCCAGAAGCAAAGGGGTGGGCCGAACTCTGTCTCACCGGGGTCTCTGGAACCGAAGGAGGGGCCTCATCTTTCCTGGGCTCTGGACGGTCCAGGGGTGCTACCTGAGCAGGTGGGGGTAGCAGAAGCAGCAGCAAGGCGGCCCACAGGCCCCAAAGCAACATGTTGCGGGCTACCCAGAGCAAGTGAACAGAATCAGGGGGGGTTTGGGCTTGGGGATCAAGGCCTTCCTCCTTCCCAGGGCCTCGGCCTCTGCCACCTCTGCCACCTCTCTCCCGCCCCAGTCCCACGTGCCCTGGAGATGCAAAAACTACAAGTCCCGTGAGGCCTCCTAGCGGAGGCGCAGCGGATCACTACCAATGAGTCCCCGGCGCTGCCGGGAAATGTAGTTCTGTCCCACCCTGACACCGCCGGGGAGAACCCGAAGGGAACGCCTCGGCCTCTCTCGTTTCTCTCCAGCCCTCCCTTCACAGCGACCCCAACACCCCTGCTCCCAGTTGCTTACATCTCTCTCTACAGGAGCCGGGAGGTCGACAGAGGTTCTCAGCAATTTCGGAGCAGGGGGAGGGGGAGGGAGCCCAGTAGGATGTCTCTAAGTCCTTACTGCGGCCTAAGGTCAGTCTCCTGCTTCTTCGTTGGCTCCCCGGGTTTCAACTCGTCCCGCCTCCGCCTCCAAACTAGCCAATCGAAAGGACCAACGGCGATGTGGCGATGTCAGAGGCTTGAGCTCCGCCCTCCAAGCGTGAGCCGGGCGGAGTCTCCTCTTCCAGTTTTGGCCCCGCCTCGTCGCCTTAATAGAGGAAAACCGGTTGAAGAGGGTGGAGATGGCTATTCAACTACAACTCCTAGCAGGCTGCACGATGGAGTTTTCTGTGCTTCCATTGGGTGTTTCTCTGCAAGCCTTCCTGGGAGTTGTAGTATATCTGGTTTTACCTTCCCAAGGGGAGCTGGGGTCCCTTTAAGGAACCTAGGCGTCCCTATTCTAAGCTGGAAGTTTGAGCTAGTTGCTGGGCAGCGGACAGGGGAGGGGGGCTCAGTAGCTGCCAGGGAGCCCGGTAGTGGGGACCAAGAGGAGGAGGAGTAGGCCGGGGGGTGGGGGGCGGGGCAGGTCCTGGGGGGGATCACCCCTACTGGGGCTCAGAGGATCTGGGAAGCTAGTTAGCACCTAGCCCCCCACCCAGGGACCTGCCCGGCCTTGGGAGAGAGAGCAAGCCAGGTATGAGGGAGGAAGGACAGAAGAGGAGCTGAGCAGACTACATATCCCTTTCTTTCAGGAACCCTGAATTTGGTTCCTCCCAGTTCCCACTCTCAGTGAGACTCAGTCCCAATCCCACATATTTTTGCGGTTTTAGGGACCCAAGACTCTGAGCCCCTCCCCCACTCTCCCATCCCCCTTGGGATTCAGCTGTCACAGCCCATCTGCTTTAGCACTCACAAGCTTGGGGCAAAGTTCCCAGACCTCAAGAATCCAAACCCTTGAGCTCCAGTTCATGTAAGGAACTATGAGTTTGCCCCTGGAACAGCTCCCAGCCCCTCCCGTCTCATGGAGCACCCTTTTCCCTTCCAGGTCAGGAGAGAAAGCAGCTAATGGGCAGAGAGGTCATAGGCACATTGGCTGAGGGACAAAAAGAGGGTCCCAGAGAAAGAAATGGAGAGACTAGGAGATAGGAGTGGAGGATGCAAGGAGCAAGCTGTGATTGGGGTCTAGGACCAGAGGCTGAAAGCCAAGGCTTTCCCATCCAGCTGCAGAGGAAGGAGGAAGTACTTTTCTAGCCTCAATCCTTAATCACTGTTCTCCAGCCTCGAAATAGATTAGCCAGGAGATCAACAGAGGACAAGCACAAAGCAAAGTAGGGGGTCAAGGCTGGGGGGCCTCCACAGGAGGCAGACAGAGGTCCTGATGCCTTGATGTCATATCTGAGAGGGCCAAAACTCTGATGCCACACTCCCACTCCCACATCCTGAAAGGGGCTGAGACCAGAAGGCCATATTCCTGGGTCCTGAGGGGGCTTCAAATGGCAGGACCATGCTCTTGGCTTCTCCGGAGGCTTGCACTGGAGGGCTGCATTTCTAGGTCACTGAGGGAGGAGGTCAGACCTCAGGAATAGGGGATCCTATATCCTGAGGCCTGATCCCTATGTCACCAGGATGTCTCAGGACAGTGACATGTGGAGGAAGGATTCGTGAGTTGCTCCTTTTTCTGCAGGGGTCCGGGAAAGGGAGGGGGGCTAGAGACCATAAGCCTGTGTCCTAGTGCTACGGAGTAGGCTAGAGAAAGGGGAGCCTGGGGGAGGAACAGATACTTGGTTCCCTAGCCCCCAAGGGGACTCCTGGGTCACCAGAGGGCAGTGACCAGAGCTCTTTTCCTTGTGATTTCACAGAAGATCTGCTTAGGTGGGGTGGGGGAGACAGTCAGATGATGATTTGGAGAGCCTGTCCCCATCTCCATGTCTCTCTTCTCAGGAGTCTGGGTGATGAGCTGGCTGCTGTGAGGCAGCAGAAGCTGGAGCAGCAGGTACAGAGTCCCCTCCCTTTTTCCCTGTTCCCAATTCCAGACAAATCCATGCCCCTGCCTGCTGTGTGACCTCGAAGTGGCCACTATGCCTCTCTGGGCCTCAGTCTTTCCCTCTGTGAAATGGGAGGGACAAGGTGAGAGCCTCAGGACTAGAGGATCTCTAAAGCGCCTGAGGACCTCCCTCAGAGGCGCCTGTTTGAGAAGAAGCAGCGGCGCAAGCGCCAGGAGCCACTGATGGTCCAGGCCAACCCCGATGCTTCCCTGCGGCCCCGGCGACCCCGACGGCGGGAGGAGCGCGGCCCGGGGGAGAGTGGTGAGGGCTAACTAGGGGAGTCTGGAGGGCAGCCTGCTGGGCATAGCTCTTCGGCCTGTGGCCTGTGGCAGACCCAC
Source organism: Monodelphis domestica (assembly GCF_027887165.1). NCBI lineage: Eukaryota > Metazoa > Chordata > Mammalia > Didelphimorphia > Didelphidae > Monodelphis > Monodelphis domestica. Next base: position 443,894,321 of record NC_077230.1, read on the forward strand.
TGTCTTCCTCTAGGTCCCGGGAACCCCTTTCTCTTGGAGAACGTGCCTGAGGCACACCTACGAGCGGGCATCCGCAGCATCCAGAGCAATGTTAATTGCGGTGGCGACTGTGGCAGCGAATGCACCCTTCGCCAGGTCCCAGCTGGGGCTGGTAAGTCCCGGCCACCCAGATCTCTCCTCCTGGCAACCTTGAGACCTGCCTCTGCCTCCTGGGACCCGCCTCCCCCCGAGCCCCACTGGCCGTTTCCCCAGGGTGCCCCTGTCCTGGGCTCTTTCCCGCTCAGGACCCTGGACTCCATCAGTCTGAGATCCCGGCGGCCCAACCTCCAGCTCTCACGTTTTACTCTGTGCTTACAGACAGCTCGGACCCAGAACTGGAAGAGGTCTCGGTGGAGGACAGCCCGGTCTCCCCACCTCCCAGCAAGGAGCTGCCTGGGACCCGGCGCCGCGGATGGCCCGCCCGGCAGCGGCAAGGTGAAGAGGGCGTTTCCGGAGGGAGGGCGGAGACACTGGACCCGAGGCCGCGGTCCCTGGTTACCTCGCACCCCTACCTCCCTAGGGAGAATAGACAGTCTGCGGGAAGGCAGGTCCGCGAAGACTCCGGTGCACACAGCAGAGAAAGAGAAGGCGGTGACGCCGGAGGAGGAGCGGGAAGGTGAGGAAGCCCGGGGGGGAGGGGAGGCGGGCTCTGGCTGAGGGAGCACCAACGGCCCCTCCCCGCTCCAGGCCAGAACCCCGATGTCGCCTCTCTGTCTTCCTGGGCAGAGCTAGAAAGCCCCACAGAGTCCCAGACCGCTGACGAGGAGCTACGAGAGCCCAGCCTGGGAGGTAGCCAAGGATCCCAGAATGATTTGACAGAGAAAAGTAGGCCCTCGGGGCCAGGTAAGCTCGAAGCCAGGTGGCGGCGGCCACTCCGTCATCACCCCCACCCCATACACACAAGCGCGCGCACACGCACATGCACACATACACACACACCGTTGCTCCTTAGAAGGAGCCTCGCGTTTGGGCCGCCCACGCCTGCCCCCCCCCCCAAGCCCCAGGCCTCCCATTGCAGCTGGAGCGCTTCTCATTGGCCAGCCCCTTAGGGAAGGACTGAGCTGGGATCCTGATGCCCCAGAAAGCCGGACCCCCGGCATGGCGCCTCCCAGCTCGTGGATGCTACCTTGGGTCCTTCTTTGGACCCAGGAGCCCCAGCCCTCAGCGCCCTCCGGGACCCCAGACTTGGGAGGCCCCAACCCAGAGGTCCCGGGAGTCCCGGACCCAGCGGTCCCAGCCCCCAGTGCTCTTCCCGCCTGCTAAGGACCGACACTGCCGCCGCCACCGTTGCCCCCAGAGGAGCAGGAAGAGGAAGAGGAGGCAGAGGTGGCGGACGGAGAGGAGAGCAGGAGCTACGAGGCTTCGGACTCGGGAATAGAACGCAGCTTGCCGCGGGGCCGGGACCACGGAGACTCGGTGTCCAGCAAGGTCAGCTCCGAGTTGAAGAGGGGCTGGTGGACGAAGGGGCCAATTAGAGCTCGGAGGGGCGGGAAAGCGCCAATTAGAGTGCGGAACTCTTAAAGTGTTTGTACTCTTGGCCAATCAAGATGCAGAGCGCTAAGTGAAGAGGAGGCGGGGCTACGGTGGGTGTGTCTGGGTAGGAGAACTTCGGAGTGACATTGCCAGGGACCTGTGAGCAAAGGGAGCGCTAGGGCGGGCCCAGCCCAGGGACCTCGCAGGCCCCCGATCTGGCACTCTTTACCTGTGCGACATTAGGGAAGTAGGGTGCGTCTCTGAGCCTCAGGTGCCCTAACCTGTTATAGCCGTAAGATGCCGGGAGCCAGGGTCCCCGGGCGGCCCACGGGAGGGCAGTCCGCGCGGGGCGGGGCTCACGCCTAGGCCAACACACAGGATGAGGAGGAGGACGAGGAGGAGGGGGCTGCGACCTTGGCGCTGGAGTCTCCCGAGGGTCCCAGGACCAGGGCTGGAGCAGGGGACACAGGAAGAGCGCCGCGCTCCCCGCCCCGCGCCCCTGCCCCGCGGCCCGACGAGGACATGGAAGCCTACGTGCTGCGGCCGGCTTCTCGCGGCCGGACCGTGCAGTGCAGGATTAGCCGAGACAAGCGGGGCGTGGACAAGGGCATCTTTCCCTTCTACTACCTCTACCTGGAGACGGTGGACGGCCGAAAGGTGTGCCTCGGGAGCACCGGCCCCAAATTAGGGATTCTTCCCTTTGTGAGCACAAGAGCTCTCGGGCTCCGGCCCCGGCCCCGTGGGCAGCGGCGCCCCTCCCCTAAAGTCCTAACCCCGTGATTCTGGGAACTTCACCAGCACCCTCCCTGGGGCCACCCACAGGCTTTCCTGGGCCTGAGCAGTGCCACCCCTGACCTCCCAGCCCCTGGCCCCCAAGAGATGAATCCTCAGAGGCCAGAATGGAGCGTCAGCCCTTCGTGTGTGTGTATGGGGGGGAGGCAGACGCTGAGACATCTAACTGAGGACCTCCACCCCACCCCCACTCCTAGCATTTCCTCCTGGCTGGGCGCAAGAGGAAGAGGAGCAAAACTTCTAACTACCTCATTTCCCTGGACCCCACGGACCTGTCCCGAGATGGGGACAACTTTGTGGGCAAAGTCAGGTGGGCCAGGGCGGAAGAGGCAGAAGCCCGAGTCCCTCCCTCTACAGGCTGGAGAGAGGGGATCCTGGGTCTCTAAGGGGGGAGGCTGGAGGAAGGGGATGCCTGGGTCCCCAGAAGTGCTTCTGAGACAGTTGCCCAGACTGCCAGAGGTACTGTCCTCCTGGCAGGTCTAACGTCCTGGGCACGAAGTTCACCATCTTCGACAATGGGGTGAACCCAGAGCGGAAAACCTTCATGCCGGAGTCTACCCGGGTCCGGGAAGAGCTGGGGGCTGTGTGCTATGTGAGAGCTGAGGTTTGCTCCGGGAGGGCAGAGGGAAGAAGGCCAGAAATGGGCACAGACAAATCCTGGGGCTTTCCCACAGGAAACCAATGTGCTGGGCTTCAGGGGCCCCCGGAAGATGACCGTCATCATCCCCGGCATTGACTCCCAGAACCAGAGGCTTAAAGTGCAGCCCCAGAATGTGAGGACGCAGCGCTGGAAGGGGCAGATTCCTGGGTCCCTGAGGGCTGAGGCTGAACACGCAGCCATTAAATCCCAAGGGCAAGGGGCCCCAAAGAGGAAGCTGGGAGGCCCCCAGGGCCGGGCACCCCCGAGTGAGATTGGACTCTGAGGACAAGCTGCCGCTGACCCGACGGTGCTTGTCTTCCTCCAGGAGCAGGACTCCCTTCTGAGCCGCCTGCAGAGAGGGGCCAGCCAGGGCCTGGTCCTTCTGCAGAACAAGGCCCCGTCCTGGAGTGACGAGAGCGGTGCCTACGTCCTCAACTTCCACGGGCGGGTGACTCGGGCCTCGGTCAAAAACTTCCAGATTGTACATCCAGATGACCGTGAGCCCGGGGCGGGGCCAGCCGACGGGGCGGGACCACGGGAGTTGGGGGCGGGGAGCCAAGAAAAGAGCCAGGAGAGTGAAGATGGGGCCAGCACAGCAGTCAAGTCAGCTAGCGCTTAGTAAGCTTAGGAGGCAGCCCCTGCCCTGGAGGAGCTCCCAGTGCAAAGCGCCAGGCTACCCTCAAACGACTCCGTCCATGTAAGCTAGAGACAGGATCCATCGGGGATAATGGAGAAAGGGAAGACACAACTAGCATCAAGAAGGGCTTCTTGCAGAGGGTGGAATTTACTCGAAGGAAGCCAAGGTGAACGAGGAGGGAGACAGCATTCCAGGAATTGACTAGGAGAGAGAACGAGGGCCTCAACCCTGGGGCCGGAAGAGAGCCCGGATATCATCCCCAACCTGGGATGAGCCCAAGATCCTAGCGCCGCCACACCTTTCTCGACGCCACCTCCCTCCCCGTAGTCCTTGGGCCGGGATGGGGCCCGGACTACAGCCCCCAGAAGCCCTGGCGGCAGAGCCGGCGCCGTTCCCACTTTGACCCGCTCCGAGATGGCCGCGATGGCTGCTGGGTGTTGTAGTCCCTCGGGTCGGGATGGGGCCGCGGGTCTCCGCAGCTGCTTTTCCTGTCTTGCAGCTGACTACTTGGTGCTACAGTTCGGCCGCGTGTCTCCGGACACGTTCACCATGGATTTCCGATTCCCCCTCTGTCCCCTCCAAGCCTTCGCCATCTGCCTGTCCAGCTTCGATGGGAAGCTGGCGTGTGAGTGACGCCCCCCAACCCCGGCCCGCGTGGGGCTGGTCCCCAATAAAGTGCTACCTTCCCCACACACACACACGCAGTTTTCGCCTCTTCTTCCTGATCCCAGCCCTCCCAAACCTTCCCAAGCCGGGAGGAACAGACGGAACAACAACTCCCATGAAGCCTTTGGGCAGAGGAGGCCCTGAGAAAAGCCTAGGCTGACCAGGGCCGTTTGGGAGTTGTAGTTTTCTCCTCTTCACTCCCCCGCCCCCATCCATGGGATCCCAGGTCCTTGAAGAGCCTCTTTTTACCCAAGAAGAAACTGTGAGCCTGGCAGGTGAAGCGACTGGCTCAGGGCCACAAAGGTGGCAGAGCCAGGGTCGGTGCCCAGGTCTCCTGACTCTTAGCCCGTGTAGGGTGGGAGGGAGCAGAGAGTGAGAAACTGAGGCATACATGGAGGCGATGACCAGCTTGGGAGCCCCATCACTTCATTCTTCAGGTCTTGATTCCGACCTGGCTGCACTTCCTTCCCTTTGGGCTCCCCAGGGCCTTCCAAACTGAGGGAGTGGACTGGAAAGAGATAGTGCCAGGCTCAGAGACCCAGAGAGGCGGAGGGAGCCCAGGAGGGAGCCCTGATAGGCTGGGGGGGGGGCAGGGGGATCTCAATGGGCATCACGGGGGACCACAGAGAGTCACAGCCAACCCCAGGAGGAATCTCATCAGAGATGCAGGCGGGGAGAGTTTAGGTCACACCTTTGAGACTGGGGCCTCAGTTTCCCCATCTGTAAAAGGATGGGGTTGCCCTAGCTAGCTTGGGGTCCCTTCCAGCTCTGGCCTCTATTCCACATTGGGGCACAGGCTCCCAGATGCCTCCGCCAGCCTCCTGCCTTCCTATAGCCCTCCGTGCTTCCCCGTTGGCTGGGGCTCCCATCATGTCTTTGCTTTTCCTTCCCAGAAGAGCCCCCAAACCAGTTTGGTAGACTAAGTGGAAGTTACTAAAAGGCAATTGGAAATGAGAGGAAATGCTGGTAAGAAGGGGAAGCGGCTTAAGTAGGCCCAGCTGCTTGTGGAGTTCAGGCTTGCCATGCCCGCCTCTCCTCCCTGGGCTGCCCAGTGCACTCTCCAGCCTCCTGGGTCTTCAAGACCAGAGACAGGGCAGGGTGGCCCCCTGCAGCCCACAGAGGCCTTTCAGTGCTATGGGGAGGCTCACAGGCTTGCCTCAGCGGGCTGCCCTGGGGCAAACCTCGCACCCATGCCCAGCACCTTCAGCCTCCCCAAGGGATGCGGGCGCATACCAGGAGCATCACTTGCAGCAGCCGCCCCTTCAGGACTCTTGGCTCCTGCAGCCGCTGCAGCTCCCCATTGCCAGCCCTTGGTAGTGCCTCAGTCCAGAGGAGAGGAGGGGGCAGAGGGGCAGACGTCTGCCCCAGGGGTCAGTTTCTCCTTCAGCAGGGGGAGACAGTCTACCCTGATGCCTACTAACGGGAGGGCCTGCTGCTGATGTGCAGATGACAGGAATCCTGGACCGGAGGGAGGGAGGAGGGGAAAGCTAGGGAGAGCCTGATATGCCCTCAAGATGCTAAAGAATTCAGAGGGAAAAAGAAAGGGAGGATCCCACGGACTAAACTGCTGGGGGGCAGCTGGGGGGCTCAGTGGATGGAGAGTCAGGCCTCGAGACAGGAGGTCCCGGTTCCAATCTGGCCTCAGACACTTCCCAGCTGTGTGACCCTGGACCAGTCACTTGACCCCCATTGCCAAGCCCTGACCACTCTTCTGCCTTGGAACCGATACAGAGTACTGATTCCAAGACGGAAGGTGGGGTTTAAAAAAATGAAAGAATAAACCGCTGAGGGGAACCGAGCACCGAGGGATGGGAGATGCTCGAGATGAAATTCTAAAGATACGAGGAGGGTCGTACTGAGGAGGAAAGAAGAGACCCTAAAGATGAGCCGAGGAGCATGTGAGTCCCCAGAGAAGAATGTAGGACCCACAGGATGAGCTGAGCCTGGCAAAAAAGGTAGGGAGGGGCTGTGGGCAGGGGCAACCCCATGCTCAGTGTTCTGGAACCATCTCCCCACTGAACCAAGTGCTCCCTCTGCCCCCAGACTCTCCAGGGCCTCTGCTCTCCCCTCCCTCCCTCTTCCTCCCCCTCTATTGCCAGCCACTTGCCAAATGTGGCTTCTTCCTCCACCATATCTTTGGCTTCACCCCCATCCCTTCTAGTGATAAGACCACGACTGTAGTTCAGGGCTTCATCCCTCTCCTGGTCTGATCAAAAGCCACTTTATTGGCCCGCCTGCCTCCGATCTCCCCTCTTCAGTGCTCCTCACAAGTGCCCAAGTGGTAATCCTGGTGGACATCCCTGCTCAGGAGACCCCCCGGCCCCAGGTTGGAATCTAGACTCTGTTTGCTGTTCTACAGCCAGATTCAGACGTCCCTTCCCTTCCTGTGCTCTCTGGGGTTCTCCCTGGCCCACGGTTTCCCATCACGGTGTCTTCGCACTGACCATCCTCCTCCCCCATGCTTGGAAGTCTCTCCTTCCGCCCTCACCTCTTGGAATGTCTTCTTTGCTTCAGAATTCCTGGTCTTCCCTACGCACGCCCAAACTAGGAGTGACTCCTGCAGGTTAGCTTGAGTGTTTTCCCTCTTCCGTAGAGCGCCAGCCCTCAAGAGGCTTTTTACTCTTCTCTTTCCAGCCCAGTGCCTGTATTTCTCTGTGTGCCTCCCCCAGACCATCAGTCACTGCCTCCTCCCAGGCCTCCCAGATTGCATTCAGGCCTTGAAGGACCCACAGAAGGCTGCTGATCCCGTCCCAAAGTGGGATGCTCATTCAGTGAAACTGAGGAGTGGGATGCCCTATGCTCAAGGAAGGAGGCTAAGTCTGGGTCAGGGGCTGAGGCCAGCTTTCCTGCCCCCCGACAGATTCTCAGTTCTTCCTAGATGCCAAGAGAGGGAGGACAACACAATGGACGGGCCGCCCTTTTTTTTGTCTAAGCACCAAGTTCTGATGCGGGTGACAATTAGAGAGGCCACTAAGGGGAGTCACAATGCACAAAGGCCTAGACCTGGAATCAGGAAGCCCCAAGTGCAAATCCGACCTCTGACACTTCCTAGCTGTGTGACCCTGGGCAAGTCACTTAACCCTATGTGTCTGCCCTTCCCACTCTTCTGCCTTGGAACATATACTTAGTTTAGGTAACAGAAGGTAAAGGGTGTGGAGAGAACTGCCGAGGAAGGCAAGGCGCAGACCTGAATGACATGGAAGCGTTGCAAAGGGCACGGCTCAGCTCGGGCCAATCAGGCATCAGATCTTTCCCTTGGAGTCTGTCTGCCTCCCTGAGACCAGGTGTGACCCACTTCTGCTGGGCAGGAGTCCTCGGGGCCCCTCAGGGGAGAGGATGGAAGGAGCCTTTAGGAAGTAACAACTGACTGATTTAGTGAGTTCAGTAAGTAGATGCTGGGGTTTGTGCTTTTGAACCTCAAAATAGCCCCCCCAAAGTAGGAGATGTTATTAAACCATTTTGCAGCTGAGGAAATCAAGGCAGATGGAGGAAAAGTGACTTGCCCAGGGTCACCCAACCAGCAAGTGTCCGAGGCTGGATTGGAACTTGGGTCTTCCTGACTTGTGGCTGCAGGCATCCTTGACATGACTCAGCAGACCCAAGACGACCAGGCCCATTGGCGTCTCAGAGGAGCTTCAGAGAAACAATCAGCGGGAAGCAGAGGAGGATGCCAGCAGTGCCCTGGGTCTCCCAGGTGAGCGGCCTGGTCCAGGATGCTGCAGGGATGAGGCTGTTGCCCAGGTTACGAGGATCAGAGCCTCTGCTGCCCCCTGGTGGCGCAAAGGGGGATGGCGCCAACCAGGACGAGGTCCCCAAACAAGGAGGCTCTCCAGCTCCCAGGGAATCCCATTCCCCACAGCCTTCCGAGCAGCTGGGCTCTTCCACGCAGCTGCTCTCTCTTTTCCGCCAAAAACAGTCTTGGCTTGTCCCAACGATCATCTCATCCCTCAGTCAATGGAAGAACCATTTTTATTTTATTAAGGAGAGAGAATCTCTAGACTCTGGGAAAGCAGATTTTAAAGAGTTTGTGGAAAAAAGCAACTTGGTGGATAGAGCCAGGCCTAGAGTCTTGAGTTCAAATGTGGCCTCAAATACTTCCTAGGTGTGTGACCCTGGGAAAGTCACTTAACCCTAATTACTTAGCCTTTACTGCTCTTCTACCCTGGAACCCAGACACAAAGGTTAAAAAAAAAAAGATGCTAAAATTCAGAATGAGCTGAGCTTCAAGGAGCCAACTAAGGATCTCAAAAAGGGGTAGGCTTTAAAAAATGTCTTCTAAATACATTGTTTTATTATGTAATGTGACAATGATCCTAGCTAAGTGGTACAGCAGATAGAGTGAAAGACCCGAGTTCAAATCCGGCCTCATATTAGCCATGTGACCAGGGGCAAGTATTTTACCCTGTTTGTCTCAGGTCATCATCTGTAAAATGAACTGGAGAAATGTAACCCACAAAAGATGAAATGACTGAGGAAACAGAGGTCTGCTCTTCTGAGCGCATTTATTTAGTTATTAAGCAATGCGTGCCAATTGCCTAACAAATCGGGACAGGGGCCCTTCCTCAGTTTAGAGCTGGACCCGGACTACAGGAGGAGACAGACTTCTATGAATTAAACATGCTAAAAATAAATCAATATTTTAAAATGCTCAAATAAAACTAGATAATTAAAAGGAAACAATACAAATCAGGTCATCTGATTTCTAACTGGAGAGAGATTAGGGACTTTCCAAGTTGGTGGGGGAGAATGAGCAGGCATCATTCTCCCTGAATTCAGGAAAAGAGATGTTCCCTTCCTCCCTCCCGCCCTCCCTCCCCCCAGCATCTGTACACAATCAAAGGAACATGGAAACAATCGCTGATAGATCTGTGGCAAGCCAGTTTCCTGATCAGACCTGGGTTGCTTGCCCTGTACAATTAGGGGGAAGCTCCTTGCATCAATCAGTCTTAGGATCTGACTGCATTTCTGGCCAAGACAGCCTGGTTTCTTGGTTAGGGTCTCTAAACACCATGCACAGACCGTCTGACTTCCCAGCCACACAGGGCTGGGTTTTCTCTCAGTTCCTACAACTGAACACACTTTTCTCACCAGAGGGGCCCATCATTGAATGAAAAGGGAACTGAGCCACAAATTGGAGTCGGTGTGGCTCACTCATATCTCACAGTTAACCACTTGCTGCCCTGAGCTTCTCAATCCCTTCATAGAAGGAAATGGCAAACCACTCTTGTATCTTTGCCAAGAAGACCTTCAGTGGGGTCATGAAGAGTCAGACGCAACTGGAACATCTCAAGAACAACAACACTGTCCTTAGGGGTGTCCTATAATCCCCTTTTGACAGATGAGGAGCCTGAGAGCAGACGAGAGACTTACTGAAGCTTACACCATTAGGATCTCAGGTAGAAGTTGAACTTGGATCTACCCTCCATACTATGTTACCCAGCTGTCTTTCTTGAGGGGGATAAAAAGGAGGAATGAGCAGAGAAGGGACAAAGTTTGCTTGGAACGGACAGGAAACTAATAAATGCAAATGCAGAAAAGAGAACTTCCTGTTTTGTTTCGGGTATGGCTGCCAAGTAAAATGATCTTTGTCCTGGAAATGCCAGAACAAACATGATTCATGGGGAGTTGGTCCCCAACATGAGTAAGGAGATAGTCAGAGAGGCCTCCCCTTCTTTGGGGGAGTTCAGATTTCCTGTTCCACATAAGCCTCATCCCTGGGTCCTAAGAGTACTGACAAGCATCATTACTTGGTCACCGTCAGGGACAGTTGAGGGATTTTGGTGTCATGAGATTGCAGGAGGGAGTACAGTAAATGTTGCCCTTTTTCCCCTGGAAAAACAGAAGAGAACATATGTCTGCCAACCGTGATAAGCTTATGGACTTGGATTCCTAGGAAAGTTCTGGAAGAGATAATTCAAGAGATGGTCATCAAACGCCTAAAAAGGGCAGCAGCGATTCCGAAGAGCCAACCCAGATTCAGTGAGCACAGGTCATGCCAGACCAACCTCATTCAAATTCGTGGCAGTACTACTAAGCTGAGGAACTGCCATGGATACATTTTGTTGATACAAAATTTTGATAAAGTATCTCCTAGTTTTCTCATGAAGAAGATGGACCGGATAATAGTGAAATTAGATCATTAAGGTGGAAGGTAGGAGTCAGAGTAACTGTTAATAGTTTGTAGGGCAACTAGGTGGCTCAGTAGATTGAGAGCAAGACTTGGAGATGAGAGGTCCGGTGTTACTTCCTAGCTCGGTGACCCTGGGCAAGTCACTTTACTCCACTGCCTGGCCTTCACTGCTCTCCTGCCTTGGGACCAGTATACGCTATTGATTCTAAGATGAAAGGTAAGCACTGAGAGAGAGAGAGAGAGAGGGATAAGGAGAAAGAGGGAGGGAGGGAGGGAGGGAGAGAGAGACAGAGGAAGAATGAGAGAGAAAGAGAGAGGAAGAAAGAACTTTAATTGCCTAGCCCTTACTGTTTTTCTGCCTTGGAAATGATCCTTAGTATTGATTCTAAGACAGAAGATAAAGGGAAAGAAAAAGAAGGGGGGGAAGAGAGAGAAAGAGAGAGGGAGAGAGAAAAAGAAAGGAAGGAAAGAAGGAAGGAAGAAAAGAATGAAGGAAGGAATAGACATTGATGAGAGAGTATCCAGAGGAAGCTACCAGAATGGAAAAAGACTTTGAGTAAATAACATAGGAAGGGACCAAGTTGTTTAAGTGTGGAAAAGAAAAGAGTTAGGGGGCACACAAGAGGTGCCCTTGAGTATGTAAAGAACTATCTTGTGCCCTCAGAGGGAAAAACAATAGGTGGCGAGTAGAAGTTGTATGGATACAAACTTAGACTTGATATTAGAAAACTTTTTTAAAAAATCCTTCCCTTCCATCTTGAAATCAATACTGTGTATCAGTTCCAAGGCAGAAGACTGGTAAGGGCTAGACAATGGGAGTTAAGTGACTTGTCCAGGGTCATACAGCTAGGTAGTGGCTGAGGCCAGATTTGAACCCAGGACTTCCCATCTCTAGGCCTGGCTCTCCATTCACTGAGCCGTCTGGCTTGCCCCCCAGAAAACTTTTTTGATAATGAGAATGATCCCAAGGTGGGATGGGGCCACCTCAAGCAGTGGTGGCCTTCTCAGTCCTTGGAGGTCTTTCAACAGCAATGGTGAGGATCCCTCAGGTCTATGAGTGACTGTACCTTCTCTGTCGCCTTGCTGGCTCATCACCAGTGCCTCCCACAGATCTGTCCTGGATCCTCTTCTCCTCTTACTCTATGCTTGCTTTCTAACTAATCTCATTAATTCTTCCAGGTTCAACAATCTTCAAAAAAGCTTCTCCAAATGGTAAGTGATCCGTAGTTATGAAGAGAAACTTTCTGAAAGAGGAGACACAGGCTGCCACCAATCCTACAGCACTGACAGTAAGAGAAAAAGATGTCCTTACAGACTCTCACATCCATCACATTGGCCAAGTTGACCCAAGGGGAAGATGACAACAGCTGGAAGGGCTGCCAGAAGACGGGCACATCAATGCCCTGTTGGGGCAGCAGCAACAGGACCCAGATGGTCTGTCCAATGGCTGGGAAGTTGACCAAAGAAGCCACTATAATGGCGGTGCCTTTTGGCACACTACATACCACAAAGTCCGTGTCCCAAGTGGATGAAAGGCTTCCCACATCCACAGTTATTTACAGAGGAATTTGATGGGAGCAAAGAAATGGAAGCCAAGTAGGTGCTCATCTCCGAGAGAGGACCGAACAAATAGAGAATCTGAATGAATAGGAAGTCTTCAAAGCACTGGTGAAACCCCTGCCAGGTGCAGATGCGCCACTAAAAGCTGGTGGCTTTAGAAGTGACCCGCGTCATTGGAAACTGCAGAAGTGGTGGATTGGGAGAAACAGGGGTCCTTCGATGCATCTGACTCCTACAATTCTGTCGCTAACTTTTATGTCTTGTAGGAGTAAAAATGAATAAATATGTCTAGTATGTAAAAATATAAAGGATTTTAATAATAAATCAGAAGAGAGGGAAAAGAAAAAGGATTCTTTCAGTCAAGTGAGCCGAGCAAAGAGCCAGAGACACACACCTGCAGCACTTTACCAAAATCACCAGCTCCCACAAAAGAGCCCTACAGTGTGGGTCTCAGCCAAATTCATCTCCCAGGCCTCCTTCTGAAAAATGAGGACAGAATTTAAAAGGATGCTGGGAATGTAGCTCAGCTGTGGCAAATTTTCCACCTGCACATTTCCCCCTGTGATCCAAGGACGGATCTCTCCAATGGATCATTTGAAATATAATTAACTAAGGTACATACAATTTTACCCAGGGAAAATGCAACAACTTGGGGATATGGAAATAAAAAGGGAATCATGAACATAATCAGTTAGGGGGAAATCCCCTTTGGTACAACAAAGTACATATAAACAAATGTATTCAACCCCCTAAAGTTCAATTCTGCACATTCAGTTTTGGTCTCCATGGGCATCTCCATGGAATCTTCCACAAGGAGATCAGGCTCTGGATTCGAGGAGGCAGCAAATGTCTTACCCTTAAAATTTTTTTTTCTCAAAAGGAACTTAAAACTTTTCATTACAAAATAAAAAAAAAAAATTCCCCCTGAGGAGGATATCAACACATTCCCCCACTGAGGAGGATACAAGGATACCTGGTCAACTCATAAGGCATATGAATCAATTATCAAAAACATCAAAGAATCCAAAGAGATTAAAAAATAACCTCTGAGTAAAATATAGAATATCAAAAACATGAAAAAATTATAGGAAAAAGGAAAAAAATTCACAAATCACAACAGGTTCTTGTAGCAATCCATGTTCCATAAGCCTGCAACAACAATCATTAACCAAATTTAGCAGTCTGGACTATAGTAAGTTGTCACATCATGAAAGAAAATAGAAAAAAAAAAAGACTAGCTCTCAAAACAAATGGGAAATAGCATTCCCTTGTTTGACCCCCCCCCCTTTTTTTTAAGGCTAATGGAGCCAGAACAATTGCTGTTATATACTTGATAAAGAGTGTGGTACAAGGAAGTTCTGCATTTAACACATGTTAAATAGCCACAACCTTTAGTCTCACACATGATCAAGTTCTTGTGCTCTATGTGCAGAATGTCATCAATCCCTGCAGAATTGGTTTGGTTTTTTACCTTTTGTGCTTGTGCAGCATTTTGTAGGTCAACTTCTGTGCTCCTTTGTGGTCTGTTTTTGCCTTGCTTCAGACATATTCATTGAGCAAAAGTCTTGTGATATAAGTTAGTGGCAGGTTACAATAGTCCAAAGCTTTTTGGGTATACATCTATATGCTAGGCAAATGGACATTTTAGTTTATTCTATTGCAAAAAGTAAAACAGTTTAAAAAAATCTTTTCAATATTGGTGACATGCTTCAAATATTAAAAAAATCAAATGCTGTATTGCACATGCAGGAAGTAAAACAATAATGAAAAAATATCAAAATTATATATATTTCACAATTAAAGAGGTAAAATATAGAGGTTACTTGGTGAAAAATAAAATTCATTTCCTCTTTAACTTGCCATGATCTGCAGTATGAGTGCAAATGAGGTAGATAAAGCAATGGAGGTATAGCAGCAATAATACATTCAAGAGAAAAAAAAATTACAGAAAGTACAAAATGTTATAAAAGGCACATCAGGTCAACATAGGTCACTAATTTAGTTGTTGTTGCTTTTTTGAGGTAATATATGTATCATTCTATAAGGGCAATTTGTTCAAGTAGAAGGATCAAATCCAGTGCAACAAAATAATACAGATCCAGCAATAGGCAAGTCTTATCACAATCAAGAGTCAAATAAAATTAATAGTCAATTTTTCATTATTAACAGAAGGTTGATACTGAGATAATACAGGTAGGAATCTGTATGGTAGGAGGACAAGTATTCCTTGGAGCTAAGGTTGGTCATGGGGTAGGAGAAGGGACAGGGTAGGACGGGGCATTGGGAGAAGAAGCAGGGGAGGGAGGTTTAGCCAGGAGTTGCTCAATATGAGAGAGGAGGTTTTCTATCCAAGACGTTGTTGCTATTTCAGGAGAAATAGGATTTTCCTCTCTCAGTAGTTTAAGAACAGGTTTGGAAAAATCAGATATATTTTGGATGGAATCTTCATTTTCCATTGGGACCATTTAATTTTTTTTAAGTTTTGGAAATTTTTATTTAATTAATTTAGAATATTTTTCCATGATTACAAGATTTTTGTTCTTTTCCTCCCCTCCCATAGCTGGCACACGATTCCACTGGGTTTTACATATGTCATTGATCAAGACCTATTTCCATATTATTGATATTTGCACTAGGCTGATTGCGTAGAGTCTATATCCCCAATCATATCCCCAATCATATCCCCATCGACCCACGTGATCAAGCAGGTGTTTTTCTTCTCTGTTTCCGCTCCCACAGTTCTTCCTCTGAATGTGGATGGTGTTCTTTTTCATAGGTCTCTCAGAATTGCCTTTTAAGAAATGTTTAAAATTGTCCAGTTGAAATTGAATGTCAGCTTGCATTTTAGCTTGAATTTTGTGCATCATAATCTGTTGTGCCTTAATATTTAAGAATTGATAAAGAAAATTTCCCAACAACATAAGGAGAAGGAGGCATTCTGAAAACTTAAAGGTTCCCAACTGAAGGAAAGCCAAAAAGGTTTCTTGTAGAGTAGCATTCGCTATTAACAGTTGAATAAAAAGACAAAACTGAGTGCTCAATACTAGCCTGTAGTGGCAGGGGTGAGGAGGTTTCAGTCAAGGATTATGGGCTGGTTTTAAGAGTTAGGACTCCTCTTAGCTGGAATGGGAAGAGGTTTTTTGTTTTTTTGTTTTATTTTGTTTTACCTAAGAGGGAGTATAGGAAGCTGAGTTGGGTGTTTTGGAAAAGGACTTAGGAGAGAGGACCAGAACCCACCCCCTGAAAAGGGAAAATGGATCCCCCTCCACTGGGCTGGGGCTTGGGGCAAGGGGTTTAAAGCTTACCAGTAGCAGCAACAGCAAACAGCAGTAACAGCAGAAGGAGTTAGCAGGAACAGCCTCTGCAAGGAAGAGACCCAGCTACCTGGCTCTCCTGGTGGGCCGGTGTATACAATGAGCCTGATAAAGTTTTGAAGGGTTTCCAGGAGGGAGAAGGAAGAAGGGAGAGGAGAGAGGGAAAACCATAGCAGGAGAAGAAATCTGGTTCTTCTAGTTCTGAAATCCCTTTGTGGTTGCCAAAAAATTGTAGGAGTAAAAATGAATAAATACTCCTAGTATTTAAAAATATAACATGACAGCAAAGAAAAGTAATGAATGCTGGAGGGGATGTGGCAAAGTGGGAACACTTTGTGAGTGCTGGTGGAGTTGTGAATTGTTCCAACCATTGAGGTGGGCAATTTGGAACTGCCCAAAGGGCGCTAAAAGACTGTCTGCCCTTTGATCCAGCCATAGCACTGCTGGGTTTGTACCCCAAAGAGATAATAAGGAAAAAGACTTGTACAAGAATATTCATAGCTGCACTCTTTGTGGTGGCAAAACATTGGAAAATGAGGGGATGCCCTTCAATTGGGGAATGGCTGAACAAATTGTGGTATATGTTGGTGATGGAATACTATTGTGCTAAAAGGAATAATAAAGTGGAGGAATTCCATGGAGACTGGAACAACCTCCAGGAAGTGATGCAGTGAGAGGAGCAGAACCAGGAGAACATTGTATACAGAGACTGATACACTGTGGCACAATTGAATGTAATGGACTTCTCTACTAGCAGCAATGCAGTGATCCTGAACAACTTGGAGGGATTTACAAGAAAGAACACTATCCACATCCAGAGGAAATACTGTGGGAGTAGAAACACAGAAGAAAAACAACTGCTTGAATACATGGGTTGAGGGGATATGGTTGGGGATGGAGACTCTAAATGAACATCCTAATGCAAACAACAACATGGAAATAGGTTCTGATCGAGGACACAAGTAATACCCGATGAAATGGCGCATTGGCTGTGGAAAGGGTGGGTGGAGGGGAGGGAGGGAAATAAAGTGAGCATTGTAACCAAAAAAATGAAATTAAATTTTAAAAATGGTGTATATATATATATATATATATATATATATATATATATATAAATTTTAATAATAAATCAAAAGAGAGGGAAAAGGAAAAAAGCTTCTTTCAGTCAAGTGACACCTGGGGCACTTTACCCAAAGTACTAGCTCTGAAAAAAGAGCCTGGCAGTGGGGGTGCAGCCAGATTTCTCTCCCAAGCCTCCTTCTGTAAAATGAGGACGTAACTTAAAGGGATGTTGGGAATGTAGCTCAGCTGTGGCAGGTTTTCCACCTGCACAGTCTCTTCCTCAGCTCAGATCCTCTGGGTTGTGAATCTTAAAACTGCTCAGACTCTACCTTGGAACATTTGGTTAAGGCTATTCCCCATTTAAACAATGGAAGTACTTGATCAGGAACTATTGGGAATTTTAACATGACTCCACCCATACTTAGGCATACTTTAGGGGAAAATGAAGTTGTAAACTCATGATGGAACAATGAGAAAAAGTCCCTAAGTCATACTTATAGTGAGGCCAAAACCTTAAGCTAGGTCTATTTTTAGATCTAATACAAAAGGGTGCTAAGTACCTATAAAGGTCAAATTAATCACTAAAAGGTCAAGCAACTTACAAAGGGCAAGCTTAGCAAGAGGTGTGAAGTTTTAGTCTACTCAGGGAAGGTGATTAACAAAAGAAGATGTGAATTAAGAATGGTCAGTCCTAGGGGCAACATCTACTGTGATTGGTAGATGTGAAAATTTAGGGGAGGTGACATAAGAGAAATTTTTCTTTAAAGGAGCTGGCTCTCTGAACTTAGGGGGAGTTGGATCTCAGACTAGTTGGAGTAGCTGGGCCTCTGAAATTAGTTGGAGTTTTTCTTGGGACAAAATCTTGTGGTGAGTGGATAAAAGACTGCCTTAGTTTTCTCTCTTAAAGAGACAGGCTTAGGCCATTTGGCCTAGGCCCTAGGTCTTTTCCTACTATTTCCTCTTTCTCTGTCTCTCTCCCTTTCCTTAATTCCTTCATTCATATTAATTAAAATCTCCATACAAACCCAGCTGACTTGGGTATTTCATATTTGGGAATTTTTCCCATGGCGACCACTTATTCTTGTTATAAAATCAAGACAGTAAAATTATTTTTACAGTTTAGGCAATTCACAGTCATTGAACCCACATTTTCACAGTCACAGGGTCTAGAGTCCAATCCACAGTTACAATCCCATCTCTGCTACATACTGATTGTGTGACTAATGGAGCAAACACTTTTATTTTCTTAGGCCTCAGTTTCCCCAACTATAAAATGAGGAAGTTGAACCCAAGGACTGCTCAAGTTCTCAACCCCTCTCTGTCTACAGAAGAAGGGAAGACACAGAGCTAGGGACGGTGAGTGGTAGAAGCAGATAGAACGGCGAACTCCTGGAGTCACACGACTGGCCGACATCTCCGGTCCAAGCAGCTCTGCCCACTAAGTGAAATGTATCCCAAACGCAAAGGGCAAGCCAAAAGGGAAGTTTGAACCCCTGGACCAGTGCATTCCATTTGGGAGAACTTCCAGGGTCCCAGGATCCCTCAAGTGGAAAGCCCAGATCCTCACGTGGGCCATCATCAACTCCATCCACCCACTGGGGCCACCCAGCAGCATCTTCAATTGGTTGTGTCCCAAAGAGGACAGAAGCCAGCCTCCACACGCTCAGGCCCACACCCCGGCCTCCTTCCTCTGCCTCCCTTCACCAGCCCATGTGCCTTCTGAGATTCCCGCTTCCTCTCTCCTCCCTCCACTCCGGCCCACCCTCATCACTCCTGCTGTGTTAAAAGAGCCTCCTACTTGGCCTCCCAAAGGCCCAAGGGACTGGTGCAATGGGGAGCACAGTGTGATTGTGGCACTCCCTCGCTCAGGAGCCATCCATTGCTCCCTCTTAGTTCCAGGATAAAACAGAGCCCCCCCCCCCCCCCCCCCCCCCGTCTGGAGTCTTAGCTCCAGCCCCCTTCCCAGACATTCCAACCAAGCTGGCACCAGGGCTGTTCCCCCAACATGCCGTCCCACCCCAGGCTGTTCCGTGCTGGCCACCTGGTGCTCTGGCTTGGCCTCCCATTTGTGAGGGAGCTGAAGGGAGCGAGGGGATCGAGATGGCAAAGAAGGGGACCCCACTGACTCCTCGGCGTGACTCGGGCCCCATTTCGGCGATGGGCCTGGGCGGAGTCCTGCCTTGAGGAAAGTGTCCTCAGTTGTGAGAACTGGAAGGAAAGCTTGTGGCATCGTTTGAACCCTGCCCTGTGGCTGGGAAACCGGGCCACCTGCGCCTGCTGTTCGGAGACCCCGAGTCGAGGGCCCAAAGATGAACATCAAGGTGTGTCTCCCATCTGTCTTACCTGGAAACTGGCCCAGGACCCACCAGGTATGGCTCCCAGGTCCTTCAGACCGCTTCCTGGCTTCAGGGAATTGTACCCCCAGCTCGGACAGTCCCTGACCTTTGCTCCAAACAGAAACCAGAGCCCTCGTGTGGCGTCTCCCTCTAATTACGGGCCTTTCGGATTGCTTTCCCTGTGTGGAGACTGTGTGTCTCCCCTAGTGTTCCGGCTGGTCACAATTGGCACAATTGCTTAACAAACCGCCATTTGGAAGATTCGTTTCCTCCTCACAGCTTCCTGCCTCGTCTTCTCCTCCCATCAGGGCTTTCTCTCCCCAAACACCTTCCATTCACTGGACTGTCTCTGGGGTCTCCCCAGACCCCAGGAGAATAAAAAGTGCCCAAGGGCAGGACTCCCGGGACCTCACCGGGTCTGGCACACCGCAGGTCCCTGAACTCTGCCACCCCCCTGCCCTGGGGTTTCCTCCTAGCCCCCCAAGAGGCCTGCTTGTCTAGGCCTCAGCCCCAACTCAGACAAGGGATCTTCCAGATAAAATAATTTATTTCAGTCAGGGGAAGGAGAAGCAGCTTGCAGGCGATGCCCAGCAATCCTCCGCGGAGGCCCGGTCCCGCTGCTTAGGCGCAGGCTGTCTGCAGGGGCATGGAGATCATCAGGGTCTGGAGGAGAGAAGAAGCCACTGAAGGGCCTGGAGCCCAGCCCAGCCCACCTCTAGCCCCAGTGGCTCAGGGGCCTACCTTGCTCTTCTGGTTGAAGGCAGCTCGGCACTGTTCCTGGTCAATGTCATGGGGGACAAAGATGTCCATGTGATAGGGAGCGCCTGGTGCCCCCAAGATCAGTCGGTCCCCCCCCAGCTGAAGTGAGAGCTCCCGGGCCGAGGCCTGGAACAGACAGACACACGTCCCGGCCTTGCCCCCGAGGCTTCTGGGCTCGTCTCCCCATCCCAAACAGGCGCCACCCTGTGCACTTACCACCTTGGGCAGGACCACCTCAGCCAGGAGCAAGTCTGGGGCCTCCAGCCAGAGCCTCAGAGGCGGAGCGGCAGTGCTGGGGGTGGGAAGAGACGGATGGATCAATCCACAAGCACTTACCAAGGGGCTACAGAGGCCAAGATGGAACAGGCGCTGTCTGCAGAGAGCTTCCATTCTTTCCCCAGATCCGCCTCCTGTCATCTGCCCCCTCACAAAACCCCCGCCGCAGGCACGGACGGCAAGCAAAGCCCAGTCCTGGATGGTGTTCGGGAGGCCTGAACGGAGCAGGCTGCGTGCGGGCAGGGGGTCCCTTGTGCCCAGGCGCAGCCCTTCTCACCCATCTCCCAGTTCCTGGATAGTCGGGGGCCGTGGCTGGCTCTGGGTTCGGATGTTCTGCTGGGAGATGGAACCCAGGAAGGGCCGGTACTTTAGCAGGCGCCACTCTGTGGGCAGTGAAACGTGGGCATCAGGGGGCAGAGCCTGGCCTCCCCCGAGCCCTCGTAAACACCAGACCCCAGACCCGAGAGGAAGGCCTCACCTCGGCTGAGCTGAGTCCCATATTTGTCCTCTAAGCCCTCCATTGCCACCGTGACAAAAAACTCCAAGAAGAAGTCATTACTCTGGGGAAAGAAGAAGAGCCATTCCTCCGAGCCTGCACCCCTCAGGTGCTTCTGGAGCTCTGCTGCCCCTGCTCCTCCCTGCTCCCCAGGCCCTGAAATCCTACAGTTCCTCTGCCCCCCCCCCCCAACCCTGCAGACACTCTGCAGCCCTTGGCCGTACCCGAAGCTTCTTATAGAAGTCACTGTTGATGGCGACGTCATAGGCCGTGCAGCCGTTCCCTCCTAGCAGGGATGAGGAAGATGGAGGCTGAGGGGTGAGGCCTCCCCCAGCCCTGGCCCGAGAACCAAGAGAGACAAAGGTGTGGGGATGGGACAAGCCTAGGGCAGAGATCTAGGGGTGGGGAGGACATAAAGAGACCTGGGGCAATAAAACAGAGATAAGAGGATGAAGAGGCAGAGATGAAAGGAAAGAACCACCCAGACCAGAGACAGACAGATGGGACACAGAGATACCCCACAGTTCTTGGGAGGTGCTGGGAGGGGCCTGACTGGGGAGCAGAGGCCAGGGCCAGGGAGGGAGGCTGGGAGGGGCTGAGGTCCAGGCCCACCTCGGTCCAGCTCTGCATGGGGCTCTCCTAGGCTCATGGGGATTCGGAAGGCAGCCTGGTCTCCCTCGAGCACGCACAGCAGCTCCTGCTCACTGAGATCGGCCGGGGCTGGGATGGAGTCTGATTGACAGACGTTGATGAAAACCTTTCCCTCTGGGGAGCGAGTCTTGACACAGAAACCTGGCAAGAGAGACCAAGGCGGGTGCCCAAACGGAGGAAGGGGCAGGGAGCTGGAGACCATCCCTCAAACCGGTTCAGGTAGAGGCACAGACAGGCAAAGAATATGTGCAAACTGAAATACTGACTGGGGAGTCCCAGCTCAGTGGGCTGCGGCCCCCAGCCTAGATCCTGCCTCTGTTGTACCTGTGTCTGTGCTCCTTCCCTTCCTGGCATCCTATGTGGCCAGATCTCTGGTCTCCTGCACCCCTGCTCCATGTTTCCTGTCTCCGCGCCCGGTCCTTCCCCCCTTACCAGGCTTGGGCTGGATCTGCCGGGAGTCCGGCATGGGTGACTGGGCATCCAGGATCTTCTGCATGGCCTGAGGGGACACGGACCCCAGAGTCACCTGGCCTGAACCTCCACCACCTGGACCCCACAATTCCTCCCTGGACCCCTGCCCACCTGCAGCAGCATCTCCTCACACAGGCCCCTGTTCTCCTCCTCAGCCTCTGCCTGGGCCTCTTCCCTCAGCTCTGCAGCCAGCAAGGAGCTGTCGCGGCCTGGGCCTGAGCCTGAAGCCATGGTCCTGGGGGGTGGGGGGTGCTGTGGTGCTTAGAGATCCTCTAGGCCCCAGCCAGCCCCAGAAAGGACTTAGAGCTAGACCTCCTGCAGGACACACCAGGGGGATCAGGGCTCACACAGAGCGCGGGGGTGCGGGTGGGGACGTCCCCCTTTTTCTGGACCGCCCCCTCAGAGGTCCTCTAGCTGGACACACCAGGGGCTCTGGGGACCCTCCCCCCAAGGGACCAGCTCTTGCTTCCTCCCCTCCCCGGTCGGGTTCAAAGGGTGCTTGGCGATCCATGGGAGGGGGAAGCTGCCCGTCCCCACGTAAAGGACAAATTAGAGATCCTCATTGGTTCCAGAACTAAAGGAGCCTTAGGGATGTAGAATGGGACTCCTGGGGGGGAGTAATTGGGGGAGACGTCCGCCCCCTTCCCAGCATCCCAGGGGCTCCCGAATAAAGAACTCTTGGGGATTCCAATCCTTCAGACCGGGTAACCGGAGGCTGGGAGGGGGGAGGCGGGACTCACGAACAAACGGCTCAGACCGTAGCCCTGGACGACCCGGACTTCGTTGGCTAGCAAGGCCGGCCGTCACCTAGGAAGCAGCACTTCCTGCACTAGGCCACACTTCCTGTATTAGGCCCCGCCCTCCGCTATCGGCGCCACACTTCCGGTCTGTCTCCGGGAGCCAATGAGAGGCGGCCGCGGGCAAGGGAGGCGGGGCGAGCAACGGAGGGAGGCGGAGCCCGGCGGAGCCACTCTCAGTGTCCCTGGGCAGCAGCCCGGGCGGCTGGCCTGGAGCTGGCGGGAGGCATGGCGGCGGCGGCGGCGGCGGCGGCGGCAGCAGCGACGGGGGCGGGGGAGGCGGTCACCGGGGAAGCGGCGACCGGGCAGTCGATGGGGAAGTCCAGCGTCCAGTCCATCTTCTTCTCCCTGGATTACGGGCCTGCGCCGGAGAGCCCCTCCACGGCGCTGGTGAGCCCTAGCCGCGCTCCCCCGGCCCCCCAGCCTTGTCCCGCTGTTCTGTGGCCCAGCCGAGCCTGCTTGTCCCGGCCTCCACCGTTGGGTCCCCTCTCCCCGTGTCCCCTAGAGCCCTGCTTGCCCCTGGCTGCCCCGGTCCAGGACGCCAGCCCTGCCCTGAGGGCCTCGGGCACCCCTGCAGACCCTGCCCTGGGCATCCTCCCCAGAAATCTGTGGCTGCCCGCTCGGCGTCAGCTGCTCCTTTCCCCAGCCCTGCATTCTCCTGCCCTGGTCGATGCCAGTCCCTGTCCCCAGGCAACACGTTCAGGCTCTTGGGATATCCGGCGATGAACCCCTGCTCTCCACCCGCACCCACCATGAGTTGTGGCTGGGTGCCAGGGCTTGTGTGGCCTGCCAAAGCCTGCCCTGCAGGCGCTGTCCTGACCTAGTGGGAGCAGCCTGTGCTGCTGCCAGGGCACTTGCACCATTCTTGCTCTGCAGACCCAGAGGCCTGAACTTCCTCCCCCGATCTCAGTGTTTGGGTCTCATGGCCTTGAGGTTGTTAGACTTTGTCCTTCACCGAGGGCCTGGCTCCTTTTGGAACCTTTAGAACCTTCTCCACCCCTGCCCTCAGGGAGGAAGGTTCTGGACTCTGCTTTTTTCCTCCAGGTGCTAAATGCTTGGGTCTCTTTGAGGGCCTCTGGGTGGGGTGGGGGGGCGGGGCGGGGGTCTGGGAAGCTTGGATCCTCCCTGACGATGCCCCATTTCACTCAGGCCTGGCTGGAAACCCAGGGCCCAAACCTGGGCCACTTTGTGAACGGGAAATGGCTGAAACCCGACGGTCAAGGCACCATCACCTGTAGGGACCCATCCTCAGGTAGCAGGGGCCCTGGGCCCCACATGAGTCCCCCCTGCCCCCTCCAGGAGCCCTGGGTCCTAGGCCCAGCTTGGCCCCCTCTGGTCCTCGGGTGTTGGATGCCCCATTTGGGGGACAAGGCAGGGGCCTGATCATCTCCTATAGAATTTAAGAGCTCTGTGGCTAGGCGAGTTCCTGGCCAATTGCTTCCAGGCCAAGAATGAGGATGTGGCTTTGGCTGTGGATGTGGCGAAGAGGACTTTTGAAGAGTGGAGCCAGCTCTCTGGGGCCACTCGTGCCCAGCACCTGATTAGGTGAGGGGAGGTGGGGAAGACCCAGATGCCCCCCACCCCCTTTGGGATGGCCAGCCCTGGGGAGCCCAGAAGCCCTTCTCTGGGGATACCAAGTGACCAGAAGCAAAGCTGCTGCCCTCGAGGAGCTTCTGTTCATTCCACTGGAACGAGACCTCTTCCATGAGCCTCTGGGGGAGCCAGGGAGAGGCAGGGTAGGGAGATGAACCAGAGGCTGACTTCCTCCGTCCCCTGCATCTCCCAGGCTGGCAGATGCCATCCATAAGCACCAGAAGCTTCTGTGGACTCTTGAGTCACTCGCATCAGGCCGAGTGGTGCGTGAGATCCGGGATGGGGACATCCCTCTGGCCCATCAGCTGCTGCAGTACTATGCGTGCTGGGCTCAGACTCAGGAGCAGGCCCTGTCGGGATGGCAACCTATAGGTGAGAGACCCCAGCCCCTGCCCCAGGCCTTCCCCCCGGGCTTGCCCCCCCCACTGTGCTTTCTGCCAGCCTTGCCCTTCCTTTTCCCAGGAGTGGCCGTCATTGTGCTCCCGCCAACATTCTCCTTCATCGAGATGATGTGGAGGGTCAGCCCGGCTCTGGCCGTGGGTGAGTCAGGTCTAGCGCGTGAGCCCTTGGGGCCTGGTTGGGGATGTCTCACCCCCACCACCACTACCCTGCCTGCCTCTTGGGTGATCCGAAGCCCCCATCCCACCCTTCTCTCAAGTCACTGGGTCTCCCTGTGTCCCAGGGCCCGGTCCTGGGAAGGACTAGACCAGATGAGACCAGAACCGTTTCCCCTTTTCCTACTTTGACACTTCAGTTTTCCTCAGACTCTCCTCTCTGATCCTTTCTTCCCTCTTCAGCCAAACCACCGAAGAAAGGCTGTCTCCCCTTTGCTTCCTTCCCCCCTCCTCTAGTTTTTTACCAAGCTCTCCCTAGTTTGGTTTCCAGCCTCACTCTTTAACTCCAAGGGCAGCCAGTGACCTCTTGGTAGCCAAACCATCTTTCTATTTTTTTTTAACCCTTCCCTTCTGTCTTAGAGTCACTACTGTGTATTTTTTCCAAAACAGAAAAGTGATACTTTTATCCAGGTGACTTGTCCAGGGTCACACAGCTGCGAAGTGTATGAGGCCAGATTTAAATCCAGGACCTCCCACCTCTAGACCAGGCTCTCAATCCATTGAACCACCCAGCTGCCCCCTAAATCTTAGTGTTTTTCTGGCCCCTTCTCCTCCTGACCCCTCCCTCCCTCCATCCTTGGCACTGGTGGTGACCCCCTTGTCTGCCTGCTCTCTCCTCTAGGTTTTCAGGACCCCCCTCTCTCCTGGTTTTCCTCCTACCTGTCTGACTGCTCCTTCTCAGTCCCTCTTGCTGGATTTCCCTCCATCCTGCACTCTGTCCTGGGCCCTCTTCTCTCTCTGTCTGCTCTCCCTTGGTGATCTCATCAGTTCTCTGGACTCAGTCTCCATCTCAGTGAACCCAAATCCGTGTGGCCAGCCCTGCTCTGTCTTTCAGCCCAGATGGCCCATAGGTACCACAGCGCCCCCGAACCGAGCTAGTTATCTTTGCCTTCAAAGCCTCCTCCCTCGGAAGCTCCCCGGTACAGTCGAGGCCCTGCCATCATCCTCCCAGCAGGGAGAGCCAGTATTCTGCAGCACTTCCTCTGCCAGGCCCTGTGTGAAGCACGTTACAGAAATGCCGTGTTCATCCTCACCACAACCCGGGGGGGGGGGGGGGGGGGGGGCTCTTATTATCCCTACTTTACAGTGGGAGAAACTGAGGTAAACACAGGGTAAGTGACTTGCCCAGGACACAGACCTTGTAAGTGTCTGAGGCTGGATTTGAACTTGGGTCCTCCCATAGTCGTCGTCGTCTTCATGGCTAGCACTCTAACCACTTTGAAACATAAGTCCCTCAGGCTGGTCACCAGTCTAGGAGTCATCCTGGATTCCTCACTCTCACACGTCTCACATCCGAGGCGTAGCCAAGGCGTGTGATTCCACGTTTGTGCCCGTACTCTGGTGCGAGCCCCCATCAGCCCACACCTGAACTGCCGCCATAGTGTGCCTTCCTCTAGGCTCCCCCACTCCAGGCCGTCCTCCAGCCACCCCTACTTAGTACATTCTAGAGGCTTCCTTTTGGCTTTGGAAACCCTCCCTCCCTCCATCTCTCCCTCCTCTCCCTTCTCTCCCTCCCTCCTGCCATCTCTCCCTCCCTTTCTCCTCTCTCCTCTTCTCTCCCTCCCTTTCTCCTCCCTCCTCTCTCCCTCCCTCCCTCCTGCCATCTCTCCCCCTCCTCTCTCCCTCCCTTTCTCCTCCCTCCTCTCTCCCTCCCTCCTCACTCCCTCCTCCTCTCTCCCTCCCTTTCTCCTCCCTCCTCTTTCCCTCCCTCCCTCCTGCCATCTCTCCCTCCCTTTCTCCTCCCTCCTCCTCTTTCCCTCCCTCCTCCCTCCTCTCTCCCTCCCTCCTCTTTCCCTCCTCCTCCCTCCTCCTCCCTCCTCCCTCCCTCCCTCCTCCTCCCTCCTCTCTCCCTCCCTCCTCTTTCCCTCCCTCCCTTTCTCCTCTCTCCTTCCCTCCTGCTATCTCTCCCTCCCTTTCTCCTCTCTCCCTCCCTCCTGCCATCTCTGCCTCCCTCCCTCCTCCTCTCTTCCTCCCTCCTCCTCTCTCTCTCCCTCCCTCCCTCCTCTCTCCCTCCCTCCTCTCTCCCTCCTCCTCCCTCCTCCTCTCTCCCTCCCTCCCTCCTCCTCCCTCCTCTTTCCCTCCCTCCTCCCTCCTCCTCCCTCCTCTCTCCCTCCCTCTTCTTTCCCTCCCTCCTCCCTCCTCCTCTCTCCCTCCCTCCTCCCTCCTCCTCCCTCCTCCCTCCCTCCCTCCCTCCTCCTCCCTCCCTCCCTCCCTCCTCCTCTCTCCCTCCCTCCTCTCTCCCTCCCTCCTCTTTCCCTCCCTCCTCCCTCCTCCCCTCTCCCTCCCTCCTCCTCCCTCCTCCCTCCCTCCCTCCCTCCTCCTCTCTCCCTCCCTCCTCCCTCCCTCCCTCCCTCCTCCTCTCTCCCTCCCTCCTCTCTCCCTCCCTCCTCCCTCCTCCTCCCTCCTCTCTCCCTCCCTTTCTCCTCCCTCCTCCTCTCTCTCTCCCTCCCTTTCTCCTCCCTCCTCCTCTCTCTCTCCCTCCCTCCCGCCATCTCTCCCTCCGTCCCTCCTCCTCCCTCCCTCCTCCCTCCTCCTCCCTCCTCTCTCCCTCCCTTTCTCCTCCCTCCTCCTCTCTCTCTCCCTCCCTCCCGCCGTCTCTCCCTCCGTCCCTCCTCCTCCCTCCCTCCCTCCCTTTCTCTCCATGCAGCCCCTCATGTGCCAGGACCTCCCCTGTGCCTGTCTGCCTGGAGGCACTCGGTAGCTCCTCACACATCCAGGCTCTAAGAGGTCACAAGGACGGGCCTGGCCTGTAATAGCTGCTTGTTTCACAAAGGCTTGTTGCCCGGCTGACTGATTTCCGGCCTCCATGCCAGGGTGTACGGTGGTGGTCCTCGGCAGCCCAACCTCTGTGACCTCACTCCTTGTGGCCCAGCTGAGCGAAGAGTCCGGCCTGCCTCCGGGCGTCCTCAACGTGGTCATGGGGGCCACCTCCCTGGAGACCTTGCTGCCCTCACTGTCCGGCGTCGTCAAGATCTCCTTCTGTGGGACTGTGGAGGTACGGGGTGGGCGGGGACCCCGGTGTCCCGGCGGGGGGCGGCCGGGTCCAGGTCTGGGCCTGGGTGAGGCGCTGAGCGCTTGCCCCCCCCAGGAAGGGAAGGCCCTGCGGAAGGCCCTGGCCGGGAGCGGCGCCGACCTGTCCCTGAACCTGGGCGCAGAGTCTCTGATGGTGATCACAGACACGGCCGACCTGGACTCGGCGGTGGAAGGGGTGGTGGACGCGGTCTGGTCTGACCGCAGCTCGGTGAGTGGTCCCCAGGCCGACGCCGGCACGTGTCCGGCCCATGTCCAGGGAGCGAGTGGATGGCTGGGAAAGGGGTGGGCGGCAGGCAGAGTCCTCCGGGCCGGCCGCTGACCGTGGCCTGGGGGCCTCAGGGTGGGCTGCGGCTGCTGGTGCAGATGTCTGAGTGGGAACGGACGCTGTGGAGACTCAAGGCCCGCATGGGCGGGCTGCGGCAGGGCCGGAGCCTGGACTGGGGCATGGACATGGGCAGCCCGGGGACCTCTGCCTGGGAGAAAGCCCAGAGCTACATTCAGGAAGCCCAGAACCAGGGAGCCCAGGTGAGGAGCCCGCGTGGGTTGGGGGGTGGGAGGGCCGCCTGGTGCCCCCCGAGGAGCTCGAGGGCCCTGCCGGGATGGGGAGCCCCCCAAGGAGCTTGAGGGCCCTGCCGGGATGGGGAGCCCCCCAAGGAGCTCGAGGGCCCTGCCGGGATGGGGAGCCCCCCAAGGAGCTCGAGGGCCCTGCCGGGATGGGGAGCCCCCCAAGGAGCTTGATGCCCTGACAGGATGGGGAGCCCCCCGAGGAGCTTGAGGGCCCTGCCGGGATGGGGAGCCCCCCGAGGAGCTCGAGGCTCCAGCCTCCTTCCTCTGTGCAGGTATTCCAGGTCGGAAATGCCTCCCAAAAGAGCCCTTTCTTTCCCCCAACGCTGGTCCTGGGTCTGGCCCCAGCAAGCCCATGCACCCAGAGAGAGGTGAGCGAGCCCCTTGGGGCGGGGGGCGGGAGGGCCTGGGTCCTTTGGAGCCTGCGGCTTCTCAGTCTCCCCGTGGTGGTTGCAGGTGCCGTGGCCCGTGGTCGTGATCTCCCCATTCCGCACAGCAAAGGAGGCG
This sequence comes from Monodelphis domestica, assembly GCF_027887165.1. Classification (NCBI taxonomy): domain Eukaryota; kingdom Metazoa; phylum Chordata; class Mammalia; order Didelphimorphia; family Didelphidae; genus Monodelphis; species Monodelphis domestica. Next base: position 443,922,731 of record NC_077230.1, read on the forward strand.
CTGGCTATGATCAACGGTACCCCGAGAGGGGGCAATGCCAGCGTGTGGAGTGAGCGGATCACCTTGGCCCTGGACCTGGCCTATGGGTATGGCCATTCCACTGCTGCCTGCCTCAGTTTCCTCCTCTGTCCAATGATAGCCCCCACCTCCCTCCCATGAGATCAAAGCTAGTGCCTAGCCAGCCACCCTCCCTCTCGCTCCTTCTCCAGAACCGCAAATCCGGCCTCAGGCTGCCCCGAGTCTGGCTGCTTAGCGCTCCCCTGGTCACCCCCACCCCCCATCTGTCTGTCCCACCAGGGTCCGAATGGGCACCGTATGGATCAACTCCCACGGACTAAAGGATGCGGTTGCCCCCGTGGGAGGCTGCAAGGAGACTGGATCCTCCTGGCACGGCGGCCCTGATGTGAGTGACCCTCTTGCTGGCCTTGCTCCCAGCCGCCCTCCCCCTTGTGCCCTTGCTGACACTCCCCCTGGCCCCACAGGGACTCTACGAGTATCTGTGGCCTGCTGGCCTCCTGCCCCGGCCCGTAGCGCTCCCAGAGGCCATGGACTACAACAAGTTTGGCCTGTCCGCGCCACCCGTCTTGCCCTCTGGCCCCGACACCTCCCCTCCCAGGTCAGTTCCTCCTGCTCGGGCTGCTGAGGGGGGACGCCCAGAGGAAATGGGGTCCGAGGGGGTCCCGCTAGGCCAGGGGTCCTCACCACAGCCTCTCTCTTCAGCCAAACTGCCCCATACGGGATCTTCTTGGCCGGCCGCTTCCAGAATCCTTCCAGCCGTAGCTCGAGGCCCATCCTGGGCTCCAGCGGGACCGTCTACGCCCACGTTGCAGAGGGGGGCGCCAAGGATATCCGCACGGCTGTGGAAGCCGCCCACCAGGCCGCGGCCCTGTGAGTGTAGCCTCGGGCGCGGGTGGCCGGCTTGACCCGGCCTCGGGGAGGCCACCCTTACCCAGCTCTCTTTTCCCTGCCCTCTAGCTGGGTTTCTCAAGCACCAGGGAAGAGGGTATCGATGCTGTGGGCTCTGGCCGACGCGCTCTCCCAGAGGAGCCAGGTGCTGGCAGAACAACTGACGGAGGTGATGGGCGTCGGCATCACGGAAGCCCAGACTGAAGTGATGCTCAGCATTGCCCGGCTCCGGGCTTGGGGAGCCCGGGTCCATGCCCAAGGAGCCGGCCTGCACGTAAGCCTGGTGTCCGTTCCCGCCCCCATCCTTCGCCCTCCCGGCCTGCTCAGTGCCTGACCTGGTGACCTTCCCCCCCACAGAGTGCCGGGCACCAAGGCCCTTTTCTGCGCCTCCGAGAGCCCCTGGGAGTGCTAGCCATCATCTGCCCAGAGGAGTGGCCCCTGCTCGCCTTCGTGTCCCTCCTTTCTCCAGCCTTGGCCCACGGCAATGCAGTTGTAATGGTGCCCAGTGGGGCCTGCCCGCTGCCTGCCCTCCAGTTCTGCCAGGTACTGGGTCCCAATCCCCCCGTGCCCACTGGCAGGTACTGGGGCCCGACTCCCCCCGTAACTACCAGCTTTCCTGTCCTTTCCCGGGTTGTCGCCATGGTGCCTCAGCCATAGCCGTATCCCTCTCTAGTCCCCATTTCTCCCTCCCAGGATGTGGCCTCCCTGCTCCCCCCAGGGCTGGTGAACGTGGTGCCAGGGGACCGAGACCACCTCACTCGCTGCCTGGCCCTTCATCAGGACGTGCCTGCCCTGTGGTATTTCGGCTCTGCCCAGGTACTCCCCCTTCCTCCCTGTCCCCCAGCCCCATCCCCAGAGGCCTGTCATGGAGGTGGCAGCCAGCCAGGGGGATCCTGAGCCCAGGCCCCAGGCTCGCTCCTGGCCTTGCGTGACCTCAGCCTCTCTCTTCCCAGGGTTCCCAGTTTGTGGAATGGGCTTCAGCCGGGAACCTAAAGGCAATATGGGTGAATGGGGGTCAGAGCCGATCGTGGGATCAAGAGCCAGAGGGGGCTGGACCTGAGCTGTGCCTTCGGGCAGCCCGGACTAAGACACTGTGGCTGTCTTTGGGAGACATCTGAGCCTCGACTTCCACTCCTGCACCCCAGTGCTGTGGGGCCTCTGCGAGAATCAAGGCCAAAGGCCCAGGGAGCCCAGGCTTGACCCCCAATCGTGGCTTCCAGCTGAATAAATGATCTAACTTATGCCTAATATGCTTCTGAGGGGAAAGGAATGGGCCGGGGATGGGGCAGGGAACCTCAGAGGCTCCAAGAACTTCAAGGCCTCCTTCCTTGGGCAGCGGGGGGACTCACTTCTCTGAGGGGCTGCCTGTCCATTCTTCCAGCTGTGGAGAAGCTTCTCTTCTGGCTGCCCCTGCCACTGGTCCCCGAGACCCCCTGCATTCTTCAGGGTGCCCCCTGGTGTCAAGCCAAACAAACCCACTCCTGAGTTCCTGCTTCCTGCAGCCTGAGCTTTGCTAGTTCCTAAATCTCTGTATGGCCCCTTGCCCAGCTACTCAGGGCCCTTCCTAAACTGGGGCTCTGGACAGCTCGAGGGGAAAGGGCCCTTCTTTGTGCTTGGGCTCTGGGCCAGAAGACTCAACGTGGAAATCCATTTTCTTCTGAGCTCCTCCATTCCATACCCTGCCAAGAAGAGTTAGTCACTTCCTGGGGGCTCCTTGGCCTGACTTATGTCCATTAATATGACCATTAAGTGCTGGGCATTGGGTTGAGCCTGGGAACACCCACAAGGATGAAGCTAACCCTGCCCTTTAGGAACTCTCATTCTAGATGGGAGAGGAAGGGGGTGGCAGGTGATGTTTCTATACAAAGTATTTGAGCTGAGCTCCAAAGGGAGCTATAGCCTCTAGAAGGCTACAGTGGCAGGGACGGGGCATGCAAATGCATAGAGGTGGGAGATGGGATGTTGGAGAAGAGCAACAAGGCCATCTGGGCTGGGACATAATGCCTGAAAGAAGAGTGAGGTGTAATAAAGATGGAAGAGCAAGAACTGGATCCAGTTTGTGACGGAGCTGGGAGGTTTCATGAAGTCTTTGATGAATTAAAAAATAATTTACTGTTATTTACTCCAGAATCCATCACCTTCCCAGGAAACTGACTCATAGAACAAGTACTGCTATTTTTACACACCTCCCCAAAAAGGGGGAAATCACTGCTCAATACAGCGAAAAAGTCTAAAAACGATGGTGAGCTGAGCAGGACATCATCTCCCATCTCTCCTTTCTACCCTGATGCATGCTTTGTAGTTTTGTTACGTTCTCTTTTGATTCCCATCTGTCTGTTTATGGTAATTCTGTTGACATCTTTGGAGTTACTGTGTCTATTTTCTCATCTCTGCTGACTCCAATATGCATCAGTTCATGGACATCCTTCCAGGCTTCTCCAAATTCATTCCCAATTCAGCCTTTATTACAGTACAGTGATCTTCCATTCCATTCAGATACCAGTGTTTAGCTATTCCCTAACCTATAAGTGCCTACCTTGTTTCCAGTTCTTGGCCAATATAAAAAGTTTCTAGAAATAATTTGGTGTATGTAAATGACCTCCCTAGAGTATAAGCCTAGAATGTACTGGCTGGGTCAAAAGGTTTGTTTCGTTTGTGTGATTCCAAATTGCTTTCACCAGAAGGTTATACTGTTTGACAGCTCCACCAACAATGTACCAGTGGAATGGAAAGGGTATGAAATGTCAAACCGCTGCATATTTCATTAGAGAAATGATATGGAGGCATTCAGGCTTGGACAGGCTATAATCCCTTCTCTGCCTCTTTCCCTCCTAGTTTTTTTAAGTGAATCTCCTGTCATGTGTTTATTTCTCCATGGCAATATCTATACTGCTTCTCTGTTATTTTTTTGTTGCCATCGCTCATCTTGCTGACCAGAGTTCACGGACTTCCCTTTCTGCCCATTTGGTCACTTTCCCTCTGGCCTCACCCACAGAGCTTCAAGGGTTTGAGAAATTCCCCAGTCCAACCTCCTTCCTTTCCAGGAAGAGGACAGAGCCTGGGATAGGGCTGGGAACAGGGACTGCAGAGGCTAGAACTCGGACCTCTCAGACTCCCAGCTGATTCAACCCTAAGGAAGGACCCAGGCATCCCCTGCTTCCTGCAGCTCAACTCAGAGCCACCAGAGGGCTCCCCCCCTGGATTCCCAAACTTTCTCCCCCAAATCATCTTTCACTTTCGATCTCTGATGTTTGGGCCCAGACCTGCCCTGGGCCTTCCCAGCCTGGACAGGATGCCTGGTACGGGGCTGGGACAGCATGTCTGCGTCTCAGAGGGACTGGGGGAGGGGACACCTAGGCCCCCAAGAGGAGGTGCCTGGGTTCTTGATTGGGCTAAGATAGGGAGGGCTTGCCTAGATCTCCATTAGGGCTGGGGGATGCTTGGATACCTGAGGAGGGAGGTGGGGGAGGGAATGCCTGGCTCTCCAAGGGGGTTGAGAAAGGGGGTTGCCAAGGGAACTGAGGCATGGGATGCCTTCCTGGAAGCTTAGGCATAATTCGCAGTAATGAGGTAGGGGCAGGAAGCAGGGCGGGGGAGGAAACTTAGCCACATGAAGGGGCTGGGGGAGGGCACCCGGACGCCTGGGTCCCTGGCTGAGCCGGCTCTGTCCCCCCCAGGGCCCGGCAGCGGCATGAGGGGCCCCAATTCAAGATGACCAGCCCAGCCCCAGCCTGGCCCCTCACTGTGCGTATTCCCAACAGATGGAGATGGCTGTGGGAGGTGGGGACAAGAGCAATGGGAGAAGCATCAGCAGCCCTGAGGAGGATGGGAGACAGGGCCAGGCGGGCAGGGATGAGAGGAGGATGCACACTGCCGGAGAGGGAAAGGGAACACACAGGGATGGGAGAGCGCAGAAGGGGGACAGATGTGGGCGCTGAGGAGGCTCCGGATGCTGTCTCCCAACGCCCCAGGCCTCCACGCTGCTGCTCCTCCTGCTCCTGCTGCCCCGGGACCCCAGCAGGGCCGCTGAGCCTCCGAGCTGCACCTTCCCTGACAGCCCCATCAGCTCCACGTTCCTCCAGGCCATCGGCAGACTGGTGAGAGCCAGACCCCGCAGGGCCCGCCCCTGCAGCCTCTGTGTGCCTCTGCCTCCCAGGCTCCTGAAAGCTTGCTTTCTCTCCCTCCAGTCTGACTACTTGCTCACGGATTACCCTGTGGAAGTCCCTGATAACCTCCAGGTGGTGAGTCTGGTGGGAGAAGGGGAGAGAGTTGGGGGGTGACCCGGCCAGCCCCAGGGCCCCCGGGCTTCTCGGCCCTCCCTCAAGAGCACCGGTCCCCAGGATGAGCGCTGCCGGGCCCTGTGGCACCTGTTTTTGGCCAAGAAGACTCTCGACCGCCTGGAGCTGGTGGCCGGGAAGGAGCTGAAGAAACTCCTGGACAAAGTGTGCACTGAGATCAGCTTTGTCAGGAAATGCTTCTCCGAGGTCAGTCCCTCGCCAGGGACTCCGGCCTCCGCCTCAGGCTCTTTGGGCCCGGGCCCTGGCCTTCCCTAGTGACCGTGGGTGGCTGAAGGGGCTGGGCGGCCTCAGAGGCATGAGGAAGCTGCCCTGGGAAGGGGGGTCCGTATGGCATGTGACCCCCACCCCTCTGTCCGCGGCTCCCCAGGCCCTTCCTGGCTGCCTCCACTTCCGCAAGGCCAACATCTCTCACCTCCTCCTGGATATCTCCAGCCACCTGGAGGCCCTGCAGCCCCTCATCAGCAGCCAGGACTTTGGGCCCTGCCGGCGGCTCCGCTGCCAGCCAGGTGAGGTGCCCAGCCAGTTGGCCGGCCTGAGACTCCCACAGGGGAGTAGGGGGCTCCCTGGGGCCCCTTCCAGCCCCTCACCAGCATCCCTGCCTGCCTCCCCACAGAGCCCTCCACCGAGTCCACACCGCCCTCCCCTGGAGGTCTCGGGGCCCTGGGAAACACTCCAGCCCCCCTCAAACACTCCACCTTCCTTCTGCTGGCCCTGGGGGGGCTGTCAATCCTGCTGCTCCTGATCCTGGGGGCTGCCTGGAGGTGGAAGCAAAGGAAGAGGCAACAGAGGCCCACAGGATCCCCCATGTCCCCCGTACCCCAGGTGAGCTTGGCTCTGCTCAGTGGGGGGAGGAAGGTTGGTGCCCCCAGTGGGGGCAAACAGCAGCTGACCCCGTGCTGGGGGGTCGTGGCTAGAGCCCCCCAGACTCTGTCCCCCAGGAAAGGCAGCTGATGGTGCTTTGAAAGAAGATGTCAGTGTCTGGTGGACCTTGAAGGCCAAGCCCAGGAGCTGGGGTCACCTGCAGGAAGCCCTCCAAGAGCCCCCCAAGTTCAGACCAGCGGCAGTGGCATCTCTTGCAAGCCCCAGTGCCTCTCTTCCCGGGGTTCTGGTGCCCTTGGCAACAGGCACCCGATGCCCCTTCTCTGTCCTCCAGAACGGGGGAGCTGGCAGTGTCCCCTGCGCCCCCCAGAGCCAGCCCTGAGGATGTATATAAAACGTTTTCCAATATCTTTCGTTGGGTGGAATCTGTGGAGGGCACGTGGGGGGAGGGGGTGGGTGTGGGTTGGAGGGGTGGGAGCGGGCGACACACCCCCAGGAAGAAGGGGGGCCAAGGGGAGGGATGTTTGATCTGGGCAGAAAAGGCCTGGGGCGAGGGGCGGGCCCTGGGGATGGGAGGGGGCCATTTGCCCAGCCCCGCCCCTGCGTTGTGGCTCCAGGGGAAGAGACTGAGCCTGGGGACAGGTAATGAGCTCCTAGTCTCGGGAGGGTTTCAACAGAGGCTGCATGGTCAGGCAGGTCCCACGAAAGGTCTGGAAGTGTCTCCTGCAAAATGGGGACGGGGAAACTGAGGCCCGTGGGGGGAGAGGTAACTCGTCCACACTCCCGGCCCAGCGCTGGTAACTAGGCTCTGAGCTTGGTGATCGGCCCGTGGGCGGCATTGAACGCCGGGCTAAAGGGCTGAGCGGGAGGGGCCAGAAAGGGAGCGGGAAGGCAAAGTCGCAGGCCCGTAGGGATCCCGGACGCGGAGGATAGCAGATCGCCCCTCACAAAGATGGCAGGAGCTCGCCCGGAAACAGCCCTTCACCAACTTGTAGGCTTGCAGACCACGTGACTGTCCTGGGACCCGCCCCATCAGAGGCCCAAGAGTCGGCCTAGGCTGAAGCGTCTGCCTTTGCGCCTGCGCCAAAGTCCAGCGCCTCACAGTCTCTTCGCAAGTGCCGAAGCCTGTGAGGGGAGGGGCGAGGGGTTTCTCCACCTATAGGGAGCCTCGGCGGCTTTACGTCAGTTCCGGCGCCCCTGCGAGGTGGATAAGGAGGCCCCGACTGGGAGCGCGTCCTTCTTTTCCCGGGCGGCGGCGGCCATGGCAGACGGTCAGGTTAGTGCTCCAACCTCGCGGCGGGCCCTTGCTCGTCCGGGGCCTCGGCTAGCAGCAATGTGGCTCCGCACGGCTGTGTTCGGGCTTGCCGGCAGTGAGGAGCAGCGGGGTTTGGGCTGAGGGAGCCAGAGAGAGGCTCCCGAGGTCTCGGGGCCGGGTCACGTGGCCCGGGGTCTCGGGCCGGTCTTGAAATCCCGTGTCTCTGCTGGGCTTCAGGTGCTGGTGATCGACGGGCGGGGCCATCTGCTGGGCCGCTTGGCGGCCATCGTGGCCAAGCAAGTTCTCTTGGGTAAGTGCACGTGGGCTCGGTAAGGGGGCTGCCGGGCCGGTGACGAGGAATCTTCACCATCTTTCGTTCGAGTCTCGCGACTATGAGACCAAACCATGCACCGCTCTGAGGCCCGGTGTGGCCCCCGCTGGGGACCCAATCTCTCATCTCCCTTCCCTTCCCGTTCCTCTCCGCTGACCCCTACCCTTTACCCCCTCCAGGCCGGAAGGTGGTGGTGGTCCGCTGCGAGGGCATCAACATTTCTGGCAATTTTTACAGAAATAAACGTGAGTTTGTGCGAATTTTTCCGTTAACAACTTGGGGGGGGAGGCGTGAACAGGAGCGCAGCGCAGGGCCCGCAAGGGGTTAGTGCTGGGGCAGGCGGCATGTGATGGCTTTTCTCACGATGGTCTTCAGAGGCTCCCCCTTGGGGTCACTGCTGATCTGCCTCAGGGCTTAGCTGATGCCGATGTCAACTAGGGCCGAAGGGGGGGTGGGTAGAGTACTAATCCAGGGCCCCTGAGACGCCTTTCTTGTCTTTCAGTGAAGTACCTGGCCTTCCTCCGGAAGCGAATGAACACTAACCCATCTCGAGGTCCCTACCACTTCAGAGCTCCCAGCCGCATTTTCTGGAGGACTGTGAGAGGTGAGGACTCATTCCCCCCCAATCTGGGAACCTAGGGCCTGAGACTGTGATGATAATGCTTACCAAAGCACGTTCGAGTTTGGCGACCATGAGATGAAAAGCTCCATGCACCTCCATCTGAGCTCTCAGGCAGGTTCTAAGCTGGGCCTGAAACAGGGTAGGCTTGTCTTTGAATGTGATTTCTTATTTTAGGGATGCTTCCCCACAAGACCAAGCGAGGCCAGGCCGCCCTGGAGCGCCTCAAGGTGTTCGATGGCATCCCTCCTCCCTATGACAAGGTGAGCCCATCCCGGGGGCCCTTTGCCCTGGCGTCTGTGATGTCTCCTTTACCTACATTGTTTGACATCTCCCTGAGAAAACATTGTTGCCTGAGACGCTTTCTACTAGATCCCTAGAGGGAGATTGCCTGCTGCCCTGACATTCTGTCTCCTTCCTATCTCCCAGCATCCCCACTGATTGGTTCCTTCTCTATTTTAGCGAAAGCGCATGGTTGTCCCAGCTGCTCTCAAAGTAGTCAGGCTGAAGCCAACTAGAAAGGTAAGTGCCAATAAGGGACTGGCTTGGGTAGGGGGGCTGGGGGCTGTGCTGCGGGTATAAGTCCAAGAAGAAAGGGAACTCCCTTTCCTAATGGAGTGCTCCTTTCAGAACCCTATTCTTTTGAGGTAAAAGTTTTTAATCTGTTTCCTCTGTCACAGTTTGCCTATCTGGGGCGCCTAGCTCATGAGGTTGGCTGGAAGTATCAGGCAGTGACTGCTACATTAGAGGAGAAGAGGAAGGAGAAAGCCAAGATTCACTATAGAAAGAAGAAGAAGCTCACGGTGAGATCTGGGTCCTGGGGGTGGGGGCCAGCACCTGGCAGATGATGTTTGTCATCACGATGGTCTTCGGATGCCTAAGGGTACCTGCCGACAAAGCCACAAGGCTCAGCTGATGCCAGGAGGAGTGGGAAGAGGGCCCTGGCTCTTCTGCCTGTTTCCCTGAATTGCAGTCACAACTTGTGTTCTTTCTCCCACAGAAACTACGCAAGCAAGCAGAGAAGAATGTGGAAGGCAAAATCCACAAATATACAAAAGTGCTGAAGAAGCACGGGCTGCTGGTGTGAGTCCAATAAAGTCTATGCTCTCCTGGCCACTGGACTCCTGGGTCCTCCTTCTGTCTCCTCGGCCAGTGTTTCCCTCAAGTGGGCCCAGGGAGCCCTCTGGGAGCCCCTCCAGAAATGGCAGGGCCTGGGAAGGACTTTTAAATGCTATGGGCGTGTCCTTCACTAAGCTTGGAGGTGGGTTTCCTGCCTCTGAGGAGTGGCTTCCCCTCCTGGGATAAAGTAGACCATTGGGAAGGCGGTAGAGAGGGGCTAGACTATAGATGGGTCTATAGCTCCAATTTGTGATGAGAGACCCTGGGATTTTGGAAAGGGACTTTGGAGGTGGAAGGGAGGGAAGATCCCCATCCTTCTCGGTCTCCAAAAAACCTTTGAGGACAGTTTGTTTTATGGTGCTGCTTTGTACCTACAGCCTAGGTGCTTAATAAATAAAACGTTGAATCTTCTAAAGCATACTTTGGTTAAAAAGGCCCAGTGTTGCCCGTTTCCTCCTCATGGGTCTTCAAAAGCCCTAGTTCACTGTAAATTCCTTATCAGACTTGGTTTCCACAAAATCTGCTGCCTGATCTCTGGAATCCTCATCCTCCCCTTTCTGGCCCCAGAGTGTCCCTGCTCATTTGCCCACTCCTGGAAGCTGGCTCATGGTGCTCTGGGCCTTCTCTTAGCTGCCTTCCCAGGCTGACCCTTTAACAAGGCCCACCCTGCCCTTCCTACTGGCACCATGTGAGCCCCTTCCCTGGTGCTATCCCAGCTGTAGGGTACAAACATGAAGCACTCCCTTAGTCTGCCTTCAAAAGGGAAGGAAAACAAGTACTTGGGAAGCCACTGGCAAGTGGAATTGGGAAGGTAGTCTTCCCTTTAAAGAACCCAGCAGGTCCGTGTCATTTTATTCTGGAAGTAGGGAGTCCAGAGAGATGGTCAGAGGGCAGAAAGGTGGCCAACCAGGAGTCTAGAGTTGGTTCGGGCTGAGGGTTCCATAGATATTTAAGGGGAAGGACCTCTGGTGACAAGAAATCTGAGGGAAGGAGTTACTGTACTGGCAGAAGGCATAGGGAGAGGGGAGTGACCCTGAGGCAACTGATTGTGTTCTGCTTTGGGCCCCTCACTGCAATGGCATCCATATGGGGGGGGGATCCCTGGAGTTACAAGCCCTGAACTAGCACTGGGTGGCAGGCTGAGGTGAGGAAGGGGCTGGATCCATCAATCTGCATAGAAAAGGGTTGGGCACATCATGGAGAGAGGGAAGGGACTGACACTTGGCCCTCATTGACAGTATGGGTAACTTATGACTAGGTTGCATTGCTTGGGCTCCGGAATATTTATAATTTCAAATCTGACTTCTGCTTGCTGTCATTAATTTTGCCTCAGTTTTTTAACTGTCAAATGAAGTCTGGTTTCCAGAGTTGAAGTTAGTAGCTGGGGTTCAGGAGGTGATGAGTGGGAGAAGAAAATGTGGAGAGCAGATGGAGAGTGGTGGCTGGGAGGCTGGAGGTGGGCCAGCCAGTCTGAGATTGGGAAAGGGGGAGAAGGTTCAGAGACGGGAAGGGACAGGGAGCTGCTGCTGAAGAGCTTTCTGTTACAGAAGTGGGCATTTATAGCCGTGCTGGCCACAGGACAGAGGGGTAACCGGTTTGAATGTCAACGGGGAGGAATTTGGAACCTCGATGAGGACCCAAAGGAAGTGTGCTAGAGAGCTATATGGAGGGTCAGAGGCTGGGGAGTTTGAGGGAGCAGCAGTTTGGTTGGTTTGCCTCCCAGCATGAGCTGGATAGAAAGACTGAGCCAGGGTCTGGAGGAGGAGGAGGGCGAGTGACTGGTTCTCAATTTTCTCCCTGGCTACTGGAACCTTCCCCTCTGTCAATAAAACTAGCTCCTACCTTTCAGAGCCTGTGACCACTGAAAGCTCTGCCTCCTGCCTCCATTTCCCCTCACTCGTTTCTCAGCTTTTTGCAGTCTGACTTCAGCCAGCAGTTGGAACTCCTCATCCAGGCATGGCAGGGCCTTTCAGAGGCTCCCAGCATTCACTAACACAGGCTGCTCTTGTCACTCCAGAAACGTTTATTGAGCTGCACCTCTGTGCCAGGCACCTAGCTAAGTGCTAGGGATACAGAGGGGCAAAAGGCAGATCCTGGCCTCAAGGAGTTCCCAGTCTAGGGGACAAACAAGCTATGAACAGGGTGAATGATGAACCCTGGGAAGACCCCAGCATGCAGAGGGCTTGCTAAGGGCTTCCAGTACAAAGTAGTTTTCTGGGGGGTAACTTGAGAGAGGCCAGGAAAGCTGGGGGCCGAGGAGATGAGGGAGAGCTCTCGGGGCACGGGGGACTGCATAGGGAAGGCTCCGAGGCAGAGGAGCTCCGATCCAAGAGTGCTCCTCAGATCTTGTAGCTGTGGAACTCTGGGCAAGTCACTTGCTCCTCCTTTGCCCAGCCCTTAGCGCTCTTCTCTCTTCAAGTAGAAGGTATGGGTTAGAAGAGGTACAGGCAGTGAGGCGCCTGTGGGGCAGCGGATGGGGGCCATGGGGATCCACTAGAGTTTAGTGGGGGGGGGCAGCCATCGGATCTGCTATAAAGGTTCGGGGGGGGGGGGGGGGCCAGCGGCAGGTAGACTCCCGGCAGCGATGGCCATAGACTAGGTGGGGAGGGGTGCAGAGGATGTGCCGGGGTGAAGCACACCAGAGGGGCGATGCCGCAGGGCTTTGGCTTCGGGACTGAGGGAGGGTGAGAAGTACCGGCTGTAAGGGGCGGGGTAGGCAAGAGGTGGTGTAGCTTTCCAGGTTAATCTCATGGGATCCTCCTAACTTCCCGGGGAGGCCCGCGCTATTGCTACCCCATTTTACAGATAAGGTTGTGGGAGGTTCCATGAGTAGATCTGGGTCACAGAGCTAAGCACTATCAGAGCCTGAATTTGAACCCGGGGGCTTTCCTGAGGGGCAGCGCCAGCCCAGGGGTGTCCCTGCTGTCTTCTCCCTGCCCATACTCTCTGGGAAGTAAACAAGGACTCCCGGATCACATGCCTACCGCCAGGCACCACTATCAGACCCCCCACACACACCCCAATCATGAGGGCAGCTGAATTTGAACCCAGAGCCTGGCTTTTAATTTAGCTGCCCAGGCAAAAAGACCCGAGTTCAAAACCGGATCAGACCCATCCCAGCTGGGACCCTAGGCAGGTCACTCAATTTCTGCATCGGCCTCCTTATCTGTAAAAAGGGACAAGTTTATGTCCGTCGGCGTACTTTGTGGCCCCTTTCCTTTTCTTCTCCCAGCCCAAGAGACACCTTGTGCTGAAGTCCCCATCGTAGCAGCCACTGGTACGTTTCAAGACGGTCGTGCCCTGATTGGCGGAGGGCCTGCGTCTCGCCGGAAGTCCCGCCCACGTGATGCCCCTTCCCTTCCCGCTCCTGCCCGGAAGTCCAGCCCGGCGCTACTTTTGGTCTCCGCCCACCGGCGCCGGCGCAGCGCGTCACTTCCTGCGCGGCCCTCGCCTCGTGTTTAAGGAGCCCCTGGTTGCGTTTTTCCGGCCTTTTCCAGTCCTGCCGCCTGAGTGAGGAGAGTGAAAGCCGATCGGAGCGGCGCCATGGCGGACATTCAGGTACGCGCATGCGTGGGCTCGGAGCTCGGGGGTGAAGGAAGCTGCTTAGCCGCCCCACACATACACACACGTGGCAGCGGGGTCCCCGGGAGTCGGGAATGGGGTCGGTCTCTGTTCCCGGAGCCGCGTCCGCGGACAGAGCCTACTACCTCGTAAGTGTGCCCCGCGGCTGAGTCCCCAGGTGTGCTTTTCCACCCCGCAGACAGAGCGTGCCTACCAGAAGCAGCCGACCATCTTCCAGAACAAGAAGCGGGTGCTGTTGGGGGACACGGCCAAGGAGAAGCTGCCCCGCTACTACAAGAACATCGGTCTGGGCTTCAAGACACCCAAGGAGGTGAGGGCCCCCTTCCCGGGCTGATCCCCCCCGCCCCCTCTCCCCTCCCCATGCTAATCCGCCCCCCCTTTTCCCCCAGGCCATCGAGGGCACCTACATCGACAAGAAGTGCCCCTTCACCGGGAACGTGTCCATCCGCGGCAGGATCCTGTCTGGTGAGTGGGGGAAGTGAGGGGGAGGGGGCAGCTGCCCAGGCCCGCCCCATCCCGCCGCCCCCCTTCATCTCTCCCCTCCCCCCAGGTGTGGTCACCAAGATGAAGATGCAGAGGACCATCGTCATCCGCCGAGACTACCTGCACTACATTCGCAAGTACAACCGCTTCGAGAAGCGACACAAGAACATGTCCGTGCACCTGTCCCCCTGCTTCCGGTAAGAGCTGAGCTCCGGGACAAGCCAGGGATTCCTGGGCCGAGTGTGTCAGCATTGTACAAAGGTGTGGGGGCTGGAGAAGCTCCGTGGGGACAGCCAGGCTAGTTTGACAGGAATGAGAGCTAAGGCAGAGGTCTTGGGTTCAAATGTAATCCCAGACACTTCTCCTCGGCATGTCACTTAATCCCTTTACCCCCACTGCCTAGTCTTTAATGCTATTCTGCCTTGGAGCCAACACAAGGTGAGGCTTTGGGGGAGGGGCTGGACTGGTCCAAGGTCACACCAGCACCTGGGTAGGGGGATGAAATACAAGGTTTTCTTTCAGAAACTCTTTCCCCAGGTTCAGCCCTCTGGGTCACTAGCTGGGTGCTCTGGGTTCTAATCCTGCCCTGACTAAATGAGTGTGGCTGTACCGTCATTTCTTTTCCTGGGCTTGATCTACCCAGGTTATTCTAGAAAAGAGGTCACCACAGTGTTTGTCCCCCGGAGCTTCCTTTCTCTCTCAGCCTCAGTTCCCCTTTTGCTGGGATGAAGGGAATCGGGCACCATCTCTGAGTGAGGGAGGGTCCCTGCTGACCAGCCTCTGTCTGTGCCCCCAGAGACGTCCAGATTGGAGACATTGTCACTGTGGGCGAGTGCCGGCCTCTCAGCAAGACTGTGAGGTTCAACGTGCTGAAGGTCACCAAGGCAGCAGGGACCAAGAAGCAGTTCCAGAAGTTCTGAGCCCTTCCCCTTGGCAGGCGGGTGGGCACATGGGCACTGATTGTGCCCTGACCCACCATTCTGCTAATAAAGACATCTACCCCCTAGCCACGGTGTCTGTGTGCTGTGTGGAACCCCCCCAGGCCCTGGGACACCCCCCCCCCCCCCCCATCCCTGCTTGTCTGCCCCCTCACCACCCCTGAGGGGCTTCCTGGCTCTGCTCTGCCTGCAGGATGCCTGAGGTTCCCTGGGGTAGGACAGATAGGTGGCTTCCCCTGGGAACCAACCCTCCAACCCTCTGGCCACCCTGATGGGTGGGAATCTGGGGACACAAGGGCCCAGGCTGGGTCTTCCCCCCCCCCCCCCAAAGCCCCATCTCACAGCAGCCGGGACAGGCCGTGTTTGGGTGCCTGCAGACCAGGAGGGGCCCACGAAGAGAGATGTTCAGGGTGGATGCTGGCAGAGCAGGTGGCATCACAGGACCTGGGTCGGGTGGCTCAGCCCCGACTCCCCGTCCCCCACAGCCCGTACCGGGTCTCTGATGGACTCTGGTACAAGGGTTGGGAGAAGGGGCCCCGGAGGGATTGGGCAGAGGCAGGCTGGGTTCCTGCTGCTGCTGGCCCGGGAGCACCTTTAAGCTGGTCCCCCCACACCAATCCGTTGCCACCCCCGCCCAGGGTGGGGGTGTGGCAGGTTCCTGTGAGAGGAAGCTGAGGGGCCACATCAAAGCCTGGGGAGCCACAGGAAGTGCTCCTGGCCCACACCCCGCCCTCCACCTCCCCAAAACAGCTCAGGATGCAGGGGGGGGTGGGAGGACCCCACCCTTGGGGCCGCCTTGACCAGAGAGGCCCGAAGAAGGGAGACCTTTGGGACAGAAGACCCTGAGGAGTCTCGGAGAAAGTGGATCTGACTTGGCTGGCCAGCCTCCTCGCCCTCCTGAGTGGGGCATTGAGCAGAGCTCTCCATCCCCACTGCTCACCCCCAACTCTGGTCTCTTAACTGCTCAGAGCCCCTTTTCACCTGTCCCCAAAGGGCCTTAGTTCTCTAGCACCCTGTGGTGCCCTCTTTGCCCAGCGCCTGGCACAGCCTGCATGCCCTTCCTCTGCCCTCCCCACAGACCTTGGGTGGCAGAAAGTGGGCATGGGCTGGAACCCAAAGGTTGCGTCCTACTTCAGGTCCCCATTTTGGGGTTTTCTTGGCATAGGTACTGGAGTGGGTTGTCATTTCCTCCATTTTATAGATGTGGAAACTGAGGCAAACAGGATTGAGACTTGCCTGGAATCACAGAGCTTTGTTCTATCTCTGTTGGACCTAGCTGGGGGAGATGCTACTAGCATCTGCCTCCCTGGAGTGGTTTTGAGGACAAAAAGCCATGATTGATGCTCTAGTGGAGGCTGTCATCCTCACTGGAGAAGTCAGGTCTGCTTAGGGACCTCCTTCCACCAGCCAGTGGTGAGGCGCTCGCCGTCCCTTGCTTCCCCCGCAGTGCCAGGACGGGAACTGGAGAGCTCAGGAAGGGCAGAGATGCCCAGCTGGCAAGGGGGCGGGTGGATCCAAGGAGAGAGGTGAGGGCCGTGGCTTCATGGGCGCCAAGCTGACCGCCATTTGGTGACCCCCCCTGACTTTGGACAGAAGGAAGGAAGGAGGCAAACGGTGAAATGATTTGTCCAGGAAGTGTCTGAACTCCAGGCTCAGTGCTCTATCCACTGCACTACCCAGCTGCCTGTAGTACTTACTTTGTACCAGGCACTGTGCTGAGTGCTTTACACTTATTATCTCTGGAGACCCTTACAAGAATCCTTTGAGGTAGATGCTGCTATTATCTGCATTTTACAGATGAGGAAACTGAGGCAGAGGAGAAGCAACTTGCCCAAGGTCACATAGTCAGCAGATGCCCATATCTGGATTTGAACTTGGGTCTTCCTGACTCCAGACCTGGCACTTTTTCTACATCAATACCCAGCAGCTTCTAAAATAACTAAAAATAACTAAATTTCCCATAAGCCTGACTTGACTAGCCATGTATAAGAGAGTAAGGGCAGAAAGGCCCTGCGGACCACCCAATGTGGTATCAGAAATGAAAGCCAGGGAGCTGCCCAGCCCCAGGAAATGATGGAATAGATCTGGTCCATGAAGGTGATGGAACTGAGAAGGAGGGAGGGGCAGAGCCAGAAGGCAGCCTGCCCCAGCGTCAAGGGGGGAGGAAGTATCCCCAGAAACCAGAAGTGAATGCGCTAAGAAAATAGCAGCCAAGAAAGAAGTAAGGGCGGGCAGAAGCAAAGGACTATGGGTGTGGGTGGCTGTCACACCTGGAGGTTAATTAGTTTTGTTGAAGTGCCTTTTTTCCCCTCTTTTACTCTGTTGCAAGGGGGTAGCTCAGTGGTTAGGGGGAGGGTGGCAGACTGTCTGATTTAGACATTAATGTGATAGCAAAACAAAGTACATCCTTTACATCCCATCTTAGAATCAATCCTGTGTATCAAGTTCCAAGGCAGAAGGGTGGAAAGGGCTAGGCAATGGGGGTTAAGTGACTTGCCCAGGGTCACACAGCTGGGAAGTGTCTGAGTTCAGATTTGAACCCAGGACCTCCCTCTCTAGGCCTGCCTCTCCATCACTGAGCCACCCAGCTGCCCCCATAAGCTGTGATTCTGGAGTGCAGGCAGACTCCTGGGAGGCACTTCCCCACCCCGTGCCCCGACTCTCCCAGTTCTGCTTGCCCGAGGGGTCTTTGGCTTTCCCAGGTCACAGCAGCCCAGGCCGAGGTCCCAGGCTGTCTCCCTCCTCCTCTGAGATGGTTGGTGGTCAGGAGAGGAGAGGAGGAATTCAGACGAGCCAAGCCGGAGAATACTGCTGGGCCTGAAGCAGAGCAAGCTGGAAAGAGTGGAGGAGCAGAGGGTGGGTGGGGAACCACGACGGGGTCCTCCTCTCCAACAGACTGCATTTTGGCCCTTTCTCCCATGCCACTGCTGGGTTGGCGGCCACACAGTGAAGTGGGAAGGGGGAAGGACCCCGAAGACCGGGGCTCTGGGGACCTCAGAGCTGGGGCTACATTCCCAGCATCCGTTCACGTTCCGACCTCATGGGAGGTATGGAGGCTCAGGAGATCAATCTGGCTGCGCCCCCACTGCGGGGCTCTTTTTCGGAGCTGGTGCTTTGGGTAAAGTGCCCCAGGTGTGAGTCTGGCTCTCTTTGCTCTGCTCACTGGACTGAAAGAACCTTTTTTCTTTCCCCTCTCTTTTGATTATTATTAAGACCCTGCAGATGGGATCAGGTGACCAACTAGCTTTCCCCAGAAAATGGCTTGGATTGGGCTGGAAGACCCATTCCAAAGGCCAGGCCCCTTCGATTGCAGACAGTGTCAATCTGGGCGGGATGCCACCACAAAAGCCTTTCCTTGGGTTTTTGTTCATGTAAGGCTTCCTGGGTCATAGCCCCTTCCTCCATCATCCCTCTACTGTGCTTCAGTAAAGCAGGTAGCCACGCCAAAGTTCATTTTCTGAATCTCATCACGGAGGGACAAGGAAGCAGGGATGCTACAAGGGACCATAGAGTCCAGGAACTAAGGTCAGACCCAGTTCCAACCCAGGTTCACCTTCATTTCCCTCCCAGTCATGCTGCTGAATGGCTACACTTTACTACCCTATGGATGTCTTTACTCACCCCCTCGTTATGACTCTCCCTGTGTTTTATCTTGCCCCTTTAGAATGTAAGCTCCTTGAGGGCAAGGACCTTTTTCTTTTTGCTTGCATGTGTATACTGTAAACCTTAAAATTTCTTAGACTTATAAATGTTGGAAATTTCACCATTGGGATATTTCATACTTGGAAAATTTCTTACTGATAGTCTATTGGAATGGGAACCCCATTGGCATGGGAGGTTCCTTCTCTTCCCTTCTTCAGATTACTTTAGGACAGAAACCTTTTGCTGAACAATGGAAAGGGCTTTGACCTATGCTTAAGCATAGAACAGGAATTTCTTTGAGTCATGATTGATTTTAGAATTGATACAATAGAGATACTTGGAATGACAGAATCAGGTCTTGGAAAATACAATTTCCACCCCACTCAGTCCTAACAGGATTTAGGAAGGGCTGCAGCATAGATCAAAATTTAATTATTTGAGAATATGACCTTCAACAGACATGTGCAAAGCCACAGACCTCTGGGCGGTCCTGGGTTAAGCTAGAGCCACCATTGGCACAGGGAAATTGATGGACAGTGATTGGTAGATGTGAGAACTGAGGGGAGGGAACTTGGATGGTTTCCTTAAAGAGAGAGGGGTCTGAGGACTGGGAGGGGGTTGGAGAGTTTTGGCTCTGAGTGGTTGGAGAGGTGCTCTGAGAAGCTTGCTCTGAAGGAAGCTGGAGGTGGGGGCCGCTGAGACTGTTTCTTCATTTTGGTCACATGAGTAATAGGGAGTGATCTCTTTTCTTTGCCCCAGCTATCTAAGGGCTTGGGCCTTTTGGCCCAGCCTAAACAGAAGGGGTATTTAAGCCCTATTCCCTTCTCTCCCCTTTCTCTCTCCCTCTCTCTCTCTGTCTCTGTCTCTGTCTCTCTCTGTCTCTGTCTCTCTCTGTCTCTCTCTCTCTCTCTCTGTCTCTCTCTCTGTCTCTCTCTCTCTCTCTCTCTCTCTCTCTCTCTCTCTAATACCTTTCTTCCTCCTGTTTGTAATTAAACTCCATAAAAGGTTGACTGCTGACTTGAGTTTTCATTTAGGAATTACATAGCTTAATTCCTTGGTGACCTTAAATTATTATATATCAGTCTTTTAAAAGTGATTTTCTTGTCACAATACCTAGTGCCAAGTCCAGTGGCTGGCACTTAATAAATGCTTGTTTATCTGCTAAAGACTTCTCCAAGGTCATACTGCTAGTAAGTGGCAAAGTCAGGATTTGGACCCATATCTTCTGACTTGAGAATCAATACTTTTTCTATTAGAACTTGTGGTTGAGAGCACAAGAGTTCCCAAATGTGCAGGGAGGGCAGAGATAATGACAGTTTTGTTGATATGGGGTGTATGGGGTGCTCAGGGAGGGGTAATATCTCTGGTATGGAGGGCTTGTCATGCCCTCCTAGGGCAACTCTCCAGCCTCTGACCCCCACCTGACACCCAGCTCTCACTTGTGGCTCCCAGTAGCTGCTAGTATGCGGCAGCAGCCACACCTCGGGCAAAGGCTTCGACAGGCCAGCCAAACCTTATGAGGGTAGCCATCGGGTCATCGACCCCCGGTGAGCCAGGGCTTTGCTCACCCAGCATGTAAAGACTGCTTTGGTGGAACAGACAGAAGAAACCAATAAGAAGGTTCAACAGCTGAGATGGCGACGCAGCAAAGCACTGTGGAGTGCTTAGGGCGTGTTGGAGCACAAAGGACAACACAGCCATCCAATGCAGCTGAGGAAGTCTCTAGACGTAACAATTTTTCGTGCCACTGGACCAAGGCTTCCAACGCTGAGAGAGTGGGACTGTCTCTGTGCATCGACTTTTCCACTTAAATCTCCTTCACGCACAAGTATCTTTCTGCACACTCATCTATCCTGACCCCGTCCACCCTCTTCAAGACTTACAGTGATGGGAGAGGGGCGACGCAACAGGTGAAGGTGACCACTGGCAGTTGTAGTCACGATCCTGCACATAGGCGGCCCATGGACCAGTGGTCCCTCGGCCCTGTGGGCAGCAGGGACGTTCGGCAGCATCCGGGGCGACTGAGCAGCCCTCTCTAGGACAGCACTGCTCACCCTAATCAAGGGAGGGGACTAGAAAAGGTGTCCCAAACATTGCCTGCCCTACAAACACCCGGTCAGCACACCGCAGCTGGCAGGTCATCCCCTTTAAGTGGTCGTAATCAAAGAAAAAATACAAAGAAACTCCTATTGGGAGCATGGAACATCAGGACATTACTTGACAGAGAGAATACCCCAAGACCTGAGAGAAGAACAACTCTAATCGGTAAAGAACTGGAGCGATATAACATCGACATCGCAGCCCTAAGCGAAACACGCTTACCAGAAGAGGGATCACTCAGTGAACCCACCACTGGATACACCTTCTTCTGGAAAGGTAGAGCCTCAAATGAAGACAGAATCCACAGTGTTGGTCTGGCTATCAAGACCAGTTTGCTCAAACAGCTGCCAGACTTGCCTGTGGGCATCAGCGAGAGGCTCATGAAGATCCGTTTGCCTCTCAGCAAAGACTGGTATGCCACAATCATCAGCGCATATGCCCCAACACTGACCAGCACAGAGGAGACCACTGAGCAGTTCTACTCTGACCTGAGTGCCATCCTGCACTCAGTGCCCACAAATGACAAGCTGATACTACTGGGAGACTTCAAAGCCCACGTTGGCCAGGACCATGAAAGATGGAAAGGAGTGCTCAGCAAACACGGTGTGGGCAAAATGAACAACTGCTACTCAGCAAATGCTCAGAGTTCAAACTCACCATCACAAACACTGTGTTCAGAATGGCGAACAAATATAAAACAACGTGGATGCACCCAAGATCAAAACAGTGGCATCTCATTGACTACATCATTGTATGCCGGCGAGACATCCAGGATGTACAGATCACCAGAGCCATGAGAGGAGCTGAATGCTGGACAGACCACCGATTGGCTAGAGTGACTCTTCAAATGCGCATTGCGCCTCGCCATCCAAAATGAGCCCAGACAGTTCGCACATTTTACAACTTGAGTCATCTTAGAGATCCATCTTATTTGCAAACACTCCAGTCCTGCCTGGATGACAAGCTGTCTGCCAAGGAACCACTCACTGGAAGCTCAATCGAGAAAAGGAACCAGTTCAGAGACGCAGTGAAGGAAACATCAAAGGCAGTCCTAGGCCCAAAACAACGCAACCACCAGGACTGGTTCGACGAGAACAACACTGCTATTGAAGACCTATTGAGCAAGAAGAACAAAGCCTTTATGGAGTGGTAAAATAACCCAAACTCTGCTCCTAAAAAGGACAGATTCAAGTCTCTCCAAGCCACGGCGCAGTGTGAGATCAGGAAGATGCAAGACCGATGGTGGGAAAAAGAGGCAGAAGAAATCCAGCAGTTTGCTGATATGAAAAACTACAAACAATTTTTCAGTGCCCTCAAGACTGTCTATGGGCCATTAAAACCCACCACTGCTCCCTTGCTATCCTCTGATGGTGACACACTCATAAAAGTTAAAAAAGGCATCAGCAACAGGTGGAAAGAACGCTTCAGTCAGCTTCTCAACCGACCCTCTTCAGTCGACCAAAGCGCCCTTGACCAGATCCCCCAAAACCGCACCATTGAACAACTTGATGTCCCTCCTTCAATAGAGGAAGTCCAAAAAGCCATTGAACAAAGGAGTTCAGGCAAGGCACCCGGTAAAGACGGGATCCCAACCGAGGTGTACAAGGCCTTAGATGGAAAGGCACTCCAGGCATTCCACATAGTGCTGACCAGCATATGGGAAGAGGAAAACATGCCCCCAGAACTCAGAAATGCCTCCATTGTAGCCCTATACAAGAACAAAGGCCTGAATCACAATGTGGCTTCCGACCAGATCACAGCATCATGGACATGGTCTTCACAGTGAGGCAAATGCAGGAAAAATGCCTTGAGCAGAACCTGAGTCTCTACATTGTCTTCATAGACCTGACAAAGGCATTCGACACAGTGAACAGGGACGCATTGTGGGTGATCCTCAGCAAGCTCGGTTGCCCAGCAAAATTTGTCAAACTGATCCAGCTCTTTCATGTCGACATGACAGGGGAAGTCCTATCTGGTGGAGAGACTTCCAATCACTTCAACATCTCCAATGGCGTGAAACAAGTCTGTGTCCTCGCTCCGGTTCTATTCAACCTATTTTTCACCCAAGTATTACGACATGCTGTGATGGATCTATACCTGGGCATCTATATCAAATACCGACTGGATGGCTCACTAGTTGACCTTCGCCGCCTGACTGCAAAAACAAAGACAACAGAGAGACTCATCCTGGAAGCTCTCTTCGCAGATGACTGTGCTCTCATGGCCCATCAAGAAAATCATCTCCAAACCATTGTGGACAGGTTCTCCACCACAACAAAACTCTTTGGCCTGACTATCAGCCTCAGCAAAACAGAGGTGCTGTTCCAACCTACACCAGGGAGGCCAACGAACCAGCCATGCATTACAATCGACAGCATGCAGCTTTCTAATGTCAACACTTTTAAGTACCTGGGAAGCACCATCGCCAACGACGGGTCCCTAGACCACGAGATCAATGCCAGGATCCAAAAGGCCAGCCAAGCACTCGGGCAGCTGTACTGCAAAGTCCTCCAACACAGAGGTGTAAGCACTGTGACGAAGCTCAAAGTGTATACCACAATGGTCCTCAGCTTGCTCCTGTAAGGTCACAACCTTGGACATGGACACTGTACCGGAAGCACATGAAACAGCTGGAGCAATTCTACCAACGCTCCCTCCGGTCAATCATGAGGATCCAATGGCAGGACCGAATCACCAATCAGGAAGTCCTCGACAGAGCCAACTCCACCAGCATCAAAGTAATGGTCCTCAAAACCCAGCTACAATGGTCTGGACACGTCATCCGCATGGACCCACAGCGAATACCAAGACAGGTATTCTATGGTGAACTGTCAGCTGGACTCAGGAAACAAGGCCGACCAAAGAACAGATTCAAGGATCAGCTAAAGTCCAACTTGAAGTGGGCTGGCATTACACCAAAGCAACTAGAACTCGCTGCCTCTGACAGAAGCAGCTGGCGAACCCACATTAATCATGCCACCACCACCTTTGAAGATGAGCGACATCGACGTCTTGCTGCTGCGCGTGAACGCGACACCAGTCCACAACCGCACCTCCCGTAACAACTGGAGTTCCATGCCCCATGTGCCACAAAATTTGCGCCTCAGCCTTTGGACTCCAAAGCCACATGAGGGTACACCGTAGATGAAACTGCACAAAGACAATAGTCATTCTCGATCACCGAGAGACTATCACTGATTCCCATCTTTTAGAGTGATGTTCCATTTCCTTTCCTCTACTTGTAATTTTGAATCCAGTCAGGTCACTCCAGGAGTCCAAAGCAGTAGACTGCTTTGGAGAAAGCTTTGGAGAAAGACTGCTTTGGAGAAACCAGCCTATGAGTTAGCAGGCAAGATCTTTATGCAGTAGAGATAATATAGCCATTGAGAAAGCCCATACAAACCCATAGGATGTCTGATGAAACTCCTAGGCTTGTGGCTTGAGTATAGCACCACCTGGTGGGTAAATGATATCCTACTCCCTTGCTGGATAATTAATTAAGTGACAGCCTGCCAAGCAGTAGGTTACAGAAAGGATCTAGGTCCTACCCAAACTTATTTACTTATTTAGTGCCATACCCATCGAACTGCCAAAAAACTTTTTTACTGAATTAGAAAAAACCATAACAAAGTTCATTTTGAAGAACAAAAGATTAAGGATATCCAGGGAAAAATGAAAAAAAATGTGAAGGAAGGTGGCCTTGCAGTCCCAGATCTTAAACTATAAAGTAGTGGTCATCAAAACAATTTGGTACTGGCTATGAGACAGAAAGGAGGATCAGTGGAATGGACTTGGGGTAAGTGACCTCAGCAAGACAGTCTATGATAAGCCCAAGGATCCCAGCTTTTGGGACCAAAATCCACTATTTGGGAAAATTGGAAGACAGTATGGGAGAGACTAGGTTTAGATCAACATCTCACACCCTACACCAAGATAAACTCAGAATGGGTGAATGACTTGAACATAAAGAAGGAAACTATAAGTAAATTAGGATAACACAGAATAGTATAAATGTCAGACCTTTGGGAAAGGAAAGATTTTAAAACCAAATAAGAGTTAGAAAAAAATCACAAAATGTAAAATAAATAATTTTGATTACATCAAATTAAAAAGTTTTTGTACAAACAAAACCAATGCAACCAAAATTAGAAGGGAAGCAACAAATTGGGAAACAATCTTCATAACAAAAACCTCTGACAAAGGTCTAATTACTCCAATTTATAAAGAGCTAAATCAGTTGTACAAAAAATCAAGCCATTCCCCAGTTGATAAATGGGCAAGGGACAGGAATAGGCAATTTTCAGTTAAAGAAATCAAAACCATTAATAAGCACATGAAAAAATGTTCAAAATCTCTTGTAATCAGAGAAATGCAAATCAAAACAACTCTGAGGTATCACCTCACACCTAGCAGATTGGCTAACATGACAGTAATGGAAAGTCATGAATGCTGGAGGGCTTGTGGCAATGTAGGGACACTGATGCATTGCTGGTGGAGCTGTGAATTGACCCAACCATTCTGGAGGGCAATTTGGAACTATGCCCAAAGGGCGATAAAAGACTCTGCCCTTTGATCCAGCCATAGCACTGCTGGGTTTGTACCCCAAAGAGATAATAAGGAAAAAGACTTGTACAAGAATATTCATAGCTGTGCTCTTTGTGGTGGCAAAAAATTAGAAAATGAGGGGATGCCCTTCAATTGGGGAATGGCTGAACAGATTGTGGTATCTGTTGGTGATGGAATACTATTGTGCTCAAAGGAATAATGAACTGAAGGAATTCCATGGAGACTGGAACAACCTCCAGGAAGTGATGCAGAGTGAAAGGAACAGAACCAGGAGAACCTTGTACACAGAGATGGATACACTGTGGCACAATCCAATGTAACGGACTTCTCCATTAGTGGCAATGCAGTGATCCTGAACAACTTGGAGGAATCTACTAGAAAGATCACTGTCCACATCCAGAGAAAGAACTGTGGGAGTAGAAACACAGAAGAAAAACAACTGCTTGATCACTTGGGTCAATGGGGATATGATTGGCGATATAGAATCTTAATGAACATCCTAGTGCAAACATCAACAACATGGAAATAGGTTCGGATCAAGGACACAAGTAATACCCAGTGGAATTTCTTGTCAGCTATGGAAAGGGTGGGGGGAGGGGAGGGAGGAATAGAATATTATTTTTGTAACCAAGGAATAATGTTTGAAATTGACTAAATAAAATAAAAATTAAAAAAAGGATCCAGGTATGGGCTACTATTGTTTCTGCAACAATCCCAAATATACACTTAGCTTATATTGTACCTTCTCCATTTTAATTATATAAATGAAAACAATGCACCAAAGCTGACCACAGAGAGTGTTTTCCACTCGGGGTGAATGTTGAATGTTTTGTACATGAGCAGATGTGCTCTCTCTGGTCCAGTTCTGCTGAATAGTTTTTCTTTATTACAAGTTCTGGGGGTAGTGTTCATTGAAGGGACAGAGATCAAGAAACGACTGTGCTGGAGAAACCAAAAGTCAGTCTCTTACTCCAAGGGGGTTTGTATTTTTTTAACCCCTTATCTTCTCTCTTAGGATCAAAGTCAGTATTGTTTCTAGGGCAGATAATAGTGGTAGGAGCTAGGCAATGGGAGTTAAGTGACTTGCCCAGGGTCACACAGCTAGGAAGTGTCTGAGCTCCTATTTGAACACAGGATCTTCCACCTACAGGCGTGGTTCTCTATCCACTGAACCACCTAGCTACTCTCAGAGCTTATATTTTAATGAATATATGATATTAAAAGGGGGAGATGGAGAGATGCTGAGGGAATGGGATGGTTCAAAGAATGAAATATAGTCATTCTGAGTACTTCCTCAAAATGGAGGATCTGGGAAGAACTCACCAATAGGCAAGGATGCTGTAGGGGCAAATGTCATCCATATGAATTTAAAAAATTAAATGTTCCAGTGTTAGGCTCATCCTATTTTGTCTCAAGAAACACTATGTAATTTTTCAAAGGCTCTCTCTTCCTCTTATTCTGTTCTGGGCCCAGTTTTGTTATGTCCTGTCATAAGAGTATGTAAAGGCTAAATTTAATGGTTGGACTTAAATTATATGAAATAACATGGTCGCCAAAATTATACCTCAGGTCAGAAGTTTATTTACCAAAATAGAGGGGAAACAATAAGGTAGATCAATGTGAAAGAGATTAGAGAAAATACCTATACTAGTCCTCATTCAGGAATAGTGAATAACCATGTGGCCTCCTCCAAGATGGAAGCTACTCTCTTAGGAAACTAGGAAAGGAGTCAGCCTTTTCAATCACAGTTTCCAAATTGTCCAGCACTGCCCAGGGGCAGTGTCTGTGGGATTGACTTCTCACCTCTAAAGGTGTTAACTCTCCTCCTTTTCTGACTATATGAACTCTTGAAAGAATTTGAAAGTTTCTGGCTGTTTGAGTTAGAAAAAAGGGTGGAGTTCTCCAAGTATCTTGCTGGTTTCACACCTAGCACTAGATAGGGTGTGAATTCACTCAGTATTTTGTGAGCTCCTCCACCTAGTTCAAATTTGTGTTGATTCAATCAAAAGGTAGACAAAGGAGAGTTAACCTTGTCTTCACAATCTAGTGAGGTACTTAAGTTAGTGTTAACCAAAGTTTTAACTCCAGCTAGGCAAAGAGAATACCGGTTTCGCTTTTCACAAGTGTAAACTCAGAATAGAAAAAGAGAACCAAGAATTTCCTTTCACAAGTATAAATGAACACTATGTACTATCTATCAAAAACATATCTTAGTTTGTACAGTAGGCATTTTTCATCTGGTTTTTCCTGTGTGAATGGGCAACCCTATACATTTTTTTTCAGTAATTATTGTTCATGGTGGGGGTGAGCATGGAGAAACATCATTAAGGAGAAATGACACAGGAAAATAGCATAGTAATGTATGCCATGGGATCGTATGTGCCAGGAAAAGGATATGGACCAGAAGTCCATAGACTGATAACTGATGGAGAGACCAGGTTTGCTATTCATGTCCACGCATTTTTTACAAAACCCCTTACCCTTCATCTGAGCCTCAATACTGTGTATTGGTTCCAAGGCAGAAGAGGGGTAAGGGCTAGGCCATCGAAATTAAGTGACTTGCTCAGGGTCACCCAGTTAGGAAGAATATGAGGCCAGATTTGTGCCTGAGCATCTTTCAGAGAAAAAGAGGAAGTCATTCAGAATGATGGGTGGAATCTTGGTACAGAAGGACATGGATAGAGGATGAGAAGACGTGGGTATGTTTCACTCTGTACCTCTGCTAGAGCACCTACGTTAGAGGAATCATCAAAATTCAACCTGGTCAACTTAAAGTCTTCCCCTTCCTTTAAAAATTCCACTTTCTGTTCTAAATCTTATAATCAGAGAAATGCAAATCTAAATAACTGAGCTATCACCTCACACCTAGCAGATTGGCTAATATGATATCAAGCAATGGAAAGTAATGAATGTTGGAGGGGATGTAGCAAAGTTGGGACACTGATGCATTGCTGGTGGAGTTGTGAATTGATCCAACTGTTCTGGAGGGCAATTTGGAACTATGCCCAAAGGGCGATAAAAGACTGTCTGCCCTGGGATTGTACCCCAAAGAGATAATAAGGAAAAAGACTTGTACAAGAATATTCATAGCTGCGCTCTTTGTGGTGGCAAAAAATTAGAAAATGAGGGGATGCCCTTCAATTGGGGAATGGCTGAACACATTGTGGTATATGTTGGTGATGGAATACTATTGTGCTCAAAGGAATGATGAACTGGAGGGATTCCATGTGAACTGGAACAACTTCTAGGAATTGATGCAGAGTGAGAGGAGCAGAACCAGGAGAACCAGAGACTGATACACTGTGGTACAATCAAATGTAATGGACTTCTCTACTAGAAGCAATGAGATGATCCAGATCAATTTTGAGGGACTTATGAGAAAGAATGTTATCCACATCCAGAGGAAGAACTGTGGGAGCAGAAATACAGAAGAAAAACACCTCCTTAATCACATGGGTTGATGGGGATATGATTGGGGATGTAGACTCTAAATGAACATCCTAGTGCAAATATCAATAATATGGAAATAGGGCTTGATCAATGACACATGGAAAACCCAGTGGAATTGTGCGTTGCCTAGGGAGGGGAGGAAAAGGGAGGGAAAGAATATGAATCTTGTAACCATGGGAAAATATTCTAAATTAATTAATTAAATAAAGACTTTTTTTCAAATAAAAAATAAACCACTTGGCAGCAGTAAAAAAAAAATTCCACTTTCCCAAGTACAAGGTCAGAGAGACTAGAGAACAGGTCATATTAAAAAATTAAAAAAAGATCTGGGGTCCTAGTGGACAGCAGCCTCAACATAATTCTAGAACATGGTAGCTGAGAAAGGTTGGGCTCCAATGTTCTGTCCTCAGTAGACTTCCTGTAGGACACTGTACTCATTTCTGGGCACTGTGGCTTACGAGAGATATTGAAAAGCTAGGCTGTCACGGCCTTTCCGCCCCCCACCCACCATGCTTTTGGCCCAGGCTGGGGTCCAGGAGGTATTGCTTGGTATGCTTTTGTCCTTAGTAGTGGAAGAGAACCCAAATGCTGTCCCTGGGGGGATACCTTTTAACTTGCACATAAATTGGATTGAAGTAAGCCTACTGAGCACAGTCTTTGGCCTCACCAAGGCTAGTGGCAGGACAAAGTCGAGTCGAGTTGGCTGGTGGTGGCTTGGGCTGCAGTGGATGGATGGTCCGTGTCTGGCCAAGCTCCAAGCGATGGGCAGCCTGTTTCAGCTACCTTCGAGGCTCTTGGAAGAAATCCTTCTCACGTGCCCATTCTCCCAAGGGAAGTCTTTTCATGCTCCGGTTAGACATCCTTGAACTCACCGTCGGTGACCCTCAACACCAGATGGCTTACCAGGATGTGGCCACTTGGCCACACTACAGCTTCTTGGAGCCACGGTTGAGAGCTGGGTGACAGCAAAGGAGTGCAGACGCAGCCAGGCAATAGGAAAAATGCTTGAAGCAACTGGGCACGTTTACCCTGCAGAAGAGAAGCCCAAGGGTGGGACTGTCCAAGGACGCCCATAATTGCTGAGCTGGACTTTTTCAAGGGCTGATGGGTGGAAAAAGGATATTGGTCCATTTGTCCTGTGTGTGTGCGCGGGGCGAACAAGGGGAAGTTGGAAAGAGGCAGTTTTGAGCCCCACTGATGTAAGCAAACCCTCCCCAACCAACCAACCAAAGAAAATTCTACTGCCTGGGTTGGGTCATCTATTAAAAAAGTAGTGAGTTTCCTGCCCTTGGAGTCTTTCTAGGACAGGCTGGCTGGGTCTTTGGAGCTAAGATGGTGCAGGACTAAGGGCTGAGCTAGGAGCCTCTACCAGCCCTTGGCTTCCCACCAAAGAAAGTGCAGCTTGCTCGGAGTCTTGAAGAAAACCCAAGAGTCTGTGGGAGGCCGAGGTGAGGAGGGAGCACTCCAGACAGGGGGGACATTTGTGTCTGAGGAAAAGCCTTCTGGGAGTGGGAAGGGTGGGGGAGGCACAGAGACCAATGAGAAGACTAATCGGAAAGGAAGGAAGCAGGTATTTCTTAAGCACCTACTATGTGCCAGGCACTAGGCTAAGCGCACATTGGATCCTCAAAACAACTGCACGAGGCAGATGCTGTTATTGTCCTCATTTTATAGTTAAGGCAGAAGTTAGGAGATTCACCCCAGATCCCCCACTTAGTGTGTGCCACTAGATTTGAACCCAGGGCTTCCTGACTCCAAGTCCAGTGCTATGCACGGCTCAGTGTAGCTGTCTGGGGACGGATGCCAGAGAAGCGAAGGTACAAATGGAGGTAGAATGAAGAGGCAAGTTTGGCAGAGCAGCAGGCGTTGGGGGAAGATGAGCTCTGCTGGGATAATGAGGATGACTAAAACCACACATCCACATCATCTACATTCCCTGGTATCTGTTTATTCTTTGCCTTGGGGACACCAAGTGCCTGGAGCGCCAGAGCAGGGAAGGGCTTGGATCCAAAAGAAAATTCAATCAAACAGCCGCCCAGCCATTCAGCCATTCCAGAAAACATTTAGCTGTTGCTCCCTGGGGCTGCTCTGCCCTCTCTGACTCCTTTTGGGGTTTGGGGGCACAAATCCGGAGCGGTCGGCCATTTTCTTCTGCGGCTCATTTGACAGATGAGGAAACTGAGGCCAACAGGGTGAAGTGACTTGCCCAGAGTCCGGAGGCTGGGAAGTGTCAGGGGTCAGATCGGAACCCACAGCTTCCTGCTTCCAGGCCCCGAGTGCGTCCCTAGGCAGCCCCTCGCTGCCCGGGGTGCCGGGCACTGGCTCACACCCGGGACCGGCTAGAAAAAGGCAGCCAGTCCCTGACCCGCAGCAGCTCACCGGCTGATGGGGCTCTCCGTGGCCGGCACAGGGCCCAGAGGAGCCCCCGCACCCCAAGCCAGCACTTTGGGGAAGCAGGGACTTCCCAGTCTCTACCCCGCAGGTGTTTCCTCTGGGGCGGCGGCAATCCCTCCCCTGGAGGAGGAGGCAGCTCTCGCCCCACCCGGGGGGGGTGTTTTTGTGAGTGCGAACCCCCCAGTGGCCAGGGACAGGGCGGATCCCCTCCCCTCCTGGAGGCCGATTGGCTGACCGCAGGGCAGGGTCCCGCCCTGTCCCTGGCCCCCTCCTGCCCCGGGGCGGGCTCGCCAGTCTCCTCCCGCCCAGCCGGAAAAGTGGGACAAGGGGCAGCCTCTGGATGGAGCGGAAGCGAGGGGAGGCCCGAGCAGCAGCCAGGGTGGGCTAGGCGCAGGGGGACGAGGCAGGATGCTGCAGAGGAACTGGTGGGGGCCAGTCACGGGACTCCCCAGCCAGGGTGAGCTGAGCGGGCCTGGACGCCTGGGAGTCCTGGCCTGGAGGGCCTCTGCCCGCCCCCCTGACTCAGTCTCTCTCTGCAGGTCTCAGAATGGGGAGCGCCTCTCCTAGCCCCCAGGGTCTCCCCCTCCGCCTGGCGCTGTTCCTGCCCCTGCTGAGAGTGCTGAGTGCAGGTGAGGGGGGCAGCGGGGCCCCCAAAGCTCCGGGCGCAGCTCCCTCCCCCTTAGCCCGATGCCCCTTGTTTCCTCTCCTGCCTCATCTCTGTGCTTGGCCCTCCAGGGACCCCGTCCTTGTTCTACCAGCTCACCGCGGTGGCGGCCGCCCCCCCGGGGACGCCCAGCTTCTGGGCCTCGGGGTGGCTGGGGCCCCAGCTCTTCCTGACCTACAGCTCGGGGGGCAGCGCCGAGCCGTGGGGGGCCTGGCGTTGGGAGCACCAGGAAGCCTGGTTTTGGGAGAAGGAGACGTGGTACCTGAAGACCCAAGAGCGGCTGCTGCAGGAAGCCTTGAGGCTCTCCAAGGGTGAGCCCGGGGGGCCGGGCCAGGCTGGAGGGGGCTCCTGGCAAGAGGGGGGCTTCCCTCCTTCACTGCCTCATCGGGCTTCCCCCAGGGGCCCAGACTTTTCAGGGCTTGGTGGGCTGCCAGCTGAACCCCAACAACTCAGCTTATCCCACTTCTCGATTCGCCCTGGATGGGATGGACTTCCTGACCTTTGACCCCGTGGCCAGAGATTGGCTGGGCAATAGCGAGGGGGCCCAGGCCGTGAGGAGACACTGGGCCAACGAGACCCATCGGGCTGACAGAGAGGCCCAGTTCCTGCTCACCACCTGCCCGGAGAAGCTGCGGAGTCACCTGCAGAACGGCAAGGGCAACTTCCAGTGGAAAGGCATGTGGGCAGCGGCCTGGAGGAGGGGAGGAGGGCGGGATCCACAGGGGATGGGGGTGGAGCCCGAGGGGCCTGGGGGGCCATTGACTTGGGCCCGCTTTTCCTCGGTTTCCCTCAGAGGCCCCCGAGGTGCGAGCTGGAGGCCACCCCGGGCCAGGGGACGCCCAGTCTACCCTCACGTGCCAGGCCTTCTCCTTCTTCCCACCGGAAGTGAAATTGACCTTCTTGAGGGAGGGGAAGCCAGTGCCGGAGCCTGAGAAGGGAGCCGAGCCCTGGCCCAACAGGGATGGCGCCTTCCACTCCCAGGCCACTCTGCAGGTCCAGCGGGGGGATGAGGCCCGCTACAGCTGCGAGGTGCGGCACCCCGCCCTGGCCACGCCCCTCACCGTGAGCTTCGGTAAGCCCAGGGCTCTTGGGGGCCCCGGGGCACCTTTGATGCCGGCTGACCCTCGTCTCTGCTGTCCCCGCAGAGGCGTCAGGCCTGTCCCTGGCCGTCATAGGTGGCCTCGTGGCGGCCTGCTTGCTCATCTTGCTGCCCATAGCAGCCGTGGTGGCCCTAGTGATGTGGAAGAAGAGAGGACGGCCTGGTAAGGAAGCCTCCGCGGCCAGAGACCCTGAGCCAGCCCGCGAGCCAGCGAGACTCCCAGCCTGAGCGGCGTCTCATGCAGTTCCTTCTTTTCTCTCTCTGTTCCCCATTTTAGCACCGTGGATTTTCCGGGGCCGCGCAGCAGACGATGTGGGGGCCCTGCTCTCAGCCCCAGGTCCCCTCCAGGACTCCAGCCCCTCCTAAGAGCCAGCGCCCTGCCTGTCTGCCGTCCAACGCCCTGGCTTTTGTGGACCCTTGCTGCTCTAGCTCATTGCTGTGACCTCAGGACACTGTCTCCCCCGCCCCTTTCAGGCAGCCCTCCTGGATTTCATTCTGACAGTTTAGAAATGTTTGTGTACTCTGTCCCTGTCCGCAAACAAAACAAGATGTTGTTGGGTCCAGAACACCGCTGTCTCCGTCTCTTCCAGATTCTGGGTTGGGGTGGGGAGTGGGGGTGGTCCTTGAACCAGAAAGGAGCGTTTCTGTCGGGGGAGCTCCGCAGGGTCATCTTCCCCGAGTCTAAGCCGCTGACCGCCGCGGCCGTGACTGTTCAGCGGGGAGGGGGAGAGGGGCGGGGCTCCCAGGATTCCTGCCCAACCGCCTCGGGGCCGGATCCCTTGCTGCACCCCCGACCCCTGGGCTGCTGGGAGCTGTAGTTTCTTGAATTCCGGGGCGCGAGCCCACGCTCGCTCGGGAAGGGGAGGGGGCCCCGCGCGGACCCTGCTCCTCCTGCGGGCCTTTCTCGGCTCCCGCCCTGCGGACGTGGCGTCGGATGCCCAATGAGCGCCGGACAAGGACTAGGCCCCGCCCCCGCCCGGAGCCTGCGCATCTTGATTGGTCGAGGGGCGGAGCCACGAGGGATTCAGGCTGGGGATGAAGCTAGGGAGAGGGGAGTGGGGCTGCCTCTGAGCCAACGCCGAGGGACGGGACGGGACGGGGCGGTGAGGACCAGCCGGAGCCCCTGCACCCCCCACCCCTCCCCGTCCAGGGCTCCTCTGGGCAGCCCCTCTCTGAGCCCTCCCTCTGTCCCTTTCTGGGCCCCAGCCTGTCCTCCCTCGTTTCTCTGGCCCCAACCCATCCCCCACGCCCCCCCCCTGTGCCCCCAGGCCATCGGCCACCCTCTCTCTGGCTCCCAGCCCATCCCCCGGTTTCTGTCTGGGCCCCGAACACACCTCCATCCTCCGGTCCCCGGGCCTCCATTCTCTGTTCTACCCCGGGCCGTGCCAGTCCTCTTGCTCCGACGCCTGCCCCTTTGTGCCCCTTTGCTGCAGCGCCCCGCCTGCCGTCCCTCAGCGCTTCTGGGCCCAGACTCTCCCTGGGCCGCCCCCACCCAGCCATGCCATCCCCTCTGCCTCTCGCCCATCTTCCGCCCGGCGTGTCCCTGACCTGCTCCTCCGAAGCTCCTCTTGGTGCGCCCCCGGCTCTCCTCTTGCCAGCACTCACCCCAGGCACCCTCTTAGCGGCTCCAAGACCTGGCCCAGCCCTCTGGTCCGGCCCGATGCACCCTAACCTGGTCCAGGCCTCCCCTGGTACCCTGTCCCCCCCCTGCCCACCCCAGCCTCATCCCGGACACCCGTCCGCTTCCCTGCTCACTGGGCCTCCCGGCAGTCCCCATCCCGGTATTTCCTTCTTGGTGCTTCTCCGTCTCCTGATCTCTGACCCAAGGCCTGGCCCTTCTCCTGCCCTCGGCCCATCTGACCGGCTCCCTTCTGCCTTGGCTCTTTGCCCCTTGGGCCCCGGCTCGTTTCCTTCCCTCGGGCCCTCTGCAGTCCCCACTGGCCTGGAGGCTGTGCTCAGGCATTCTTGGCCTCTTCCCTGC
This sequence comes from Monodelphis domestica, assembly GCF_027887165.1. Lineage (NCBI taxonomy): Eukaryota > Metazoa > Chordata > Mammalia > Didelphimorphia > Didelphidae > Monodelphis > Monodelphis domestica. Next base: position 443,956,977 of record NC_077230.1, read on the forward strand.
AGGGATGACGTGGCTGTGGTCGCTGCTGCTGCTAGGGCTAGGCCTGGGCCAAGGGGCCTGGGGCAAGCCCCCCCCGGACGCCGGGGTCCCCCTCTCCAGCCGGGTACACCAGCAGGCGCCGCTGAGTGAGGCCAAGCACGACGACTCCCACGGAGACTTCCAGTTTGACCACGAAGCCTTCCTGGGCAGGGAGGCAGCGCTTGAGTTTGACCAGCTCAGCCCGGAGGAGAGCAAAGCCGGGCTCGGGTAGGACTCCCGGTGGGGGTGGGGACGTGAGGCTCAGGCCATAGAAGGAGAAGTTTACCCTCAGAGGGGGGGGGGGGCAGAACCAGGCCCCAGGCTGGAGCCCGCTCACAGGGAAGCCATTGACTCCCCTCAGAGTCTGGCCCCAAGGGGCCTCCCTCCCTCCTCCTCGTGGAACCCTGGGGCGCTCGAGCCCCTCGTGGGGGGGGCTGACTCCTGGACTCCGCAACGCCCCTGCTGCAGGCGGATCGTAGACCGAATGGACCGAGATGGGGACGGGGATGGCTGGGTGTCCCTGGATGAACTTCGGGCTTGGATCGCTCACACTCAACAGCGCCACATCCGAGACTCGGTCACCAGCGCGTGGGATACCTACGACACGGACCGAGACGGCCGCGTGGGCTGGGAGGAGCTGCGCAACGTCACCTACGGCCACTACCAGCCTGGTGAGGCCCTTCCCCGCGACGCCCCCTTTTAAAGCCTTCCCTGGTCTTAGAATCACGATTGGCTCCCAGGCAGGAGAGGGTCTGAGGTCCCTTCTCCATCCATGAGCCACCCAGCTGCTCCTGGAGTGGGGCTCCGTGCACGGATCTCCTGCTCAGGGCAGCCCCCTTGCCTGCGCGCACCAGGCACACAGACCGGAGAAGCGATTGTCCACCCTCCGGCAGGACCGGAACCTCCTTCTCCTGACTGGCTCAATCTGGCTGGCTTCCTCCATGAAAAACAGGGTAGATCCTCCTGAAGCCCCCAGGGATGGAGGACCTGGGAGCGGGCAGGGCTCAGCTGTGCCCCAGAGCCCCACTCTCCTGGGCTGCTCCTGCCGCCTCCCTCCTGGCTGTGCCCTCGGCCCCTCCTGCCTGGGGTCTCGCCCTGGCCGCCACCCCTGCCCCCCGCTTTCGGGCTTCTGGGCTGTGGCCCGAGGATGGAGTCCCGCCCGGCCTTTGGAGGCTTCCTTTGCCTTCCCTTGTTGGCGTTCCCAAGGGGGGAGCCTGGGAACCCTGACTCGGTTTCCTCCCCGCCGTCCCCCATCCCAGGAGAGGAATTCTCCGACGTGGAAGATGCCGAGACCTACAGGAAACTGCTGGCTCGGGATGAGAGGCGGTTCCGGGCGGCTGACCAAGACGGGGACTTGCATGCCACCAGGGAGGAGTTCACGGCCTTTCTGCACCCAGAGGAGTTTCCCCACATGCGAGACACTGTTATTGCCGTGAGGGTCCCGCTGTTCTCCCTCCATCCCACGGGCTGCCCCGGGGTGCCTGTTCCCTGGGGACCCTCCTCGGGCCGATTCCAGCTCTGTGGCCTCCTAAGCGTGGCTCCTTCTCTCCCCCCAGGAGACCATGGAGGACTTGGACAAGAACGGAGACGGCTACGTGCAAGTGGACGAGTATATAGGTGAGGGGGCCGCCACCTTGGGGAGCAATGGAACGGGCCCTGTGCTGGAGGGAGGCTGACCTCCTCTGCCCATCTCCCCACCCGCCCAGCGGACCTGTACTCCCCGGAGCCGGAGGGAGGTGAGGAACCGGCCTGGGTACAGACGGAGCGGCAACAATTCCGAGACTTCCGGGATCTGAATGGGGACGGGCACCTGGATGGGCGTGAGGTGGGGCACTGGGTGCTGCCCCCAGCCCAGGACCAGCCGCTGGTTGAGGCCAATCACCTGCTGCAGGAGAGCGACACCAACAAGGTAGGGGGCACAGGGGAGGCCCGTCAGTGGGGGTGGGGGGAGCCCTGTCAGTGGGGGTGGGGGGAGCCCTGGGCACTGGAGCCTGATGCCCAGCCAAACCTCCCTCCAGGATGGGCGCCTGAGCAAACAGGAGATCCTGGGAAACTGGAACATGTTCGTGGGCAGCCAGGCCACCAACTACGGCGAGGATCTGACACGGCACCACGATGAGCTCTGAGCGCCTCCGCGCCCGCCCGTAGCTCAGGGCTCCCCAGCATTCTCAAACGTGGGGGGGCAGCTGAGTGGCTCACAGGATGGAGAGCCAGGCTAGAGACAGGAGGTCCTGGGTTCAAATCTAGCCTTAGACACTTCCTAGCTGGGTGAGCCTGGCCAAGCCACTGAACCCCCACTGCCGTGGGACCAAAGTTCATATCCATTGTAAGATAGAAGGCGGGGGTTATGAAGCCAGCCAGCCAGAGTCCCCAAGCCCTGGACTCCAGCAGCACTTAGTGACTACTTTCTCCCCCTTTTATGGAGTTTCTTTTCGATTCTACACTCTCCCTCCCCACCCATAGAGAAGACCAGAAATAACACGACACGCACCACTCGGCAAAATATCCTTTACTCAGCTGTGCCAGGCTGGGGCTGATGGTACGGAGCCCCACAAAATCCTTCCTCACTCAAGGGCTTTCCTTGGGGACCGTCTGTCCCCCCCAATCCTGGGAGCCCCAGGAGCCACCAACCATAGCTTTCAGGGTGTAGAAGTCCGGGCCCCTCCCGGCTCCTCCCAGCCTTTCCCAGGCCTGTCAGGATGAGCACTGGGACCCCCAAAGTCACGAGTGTAGGAAATCTGAGCCCGACCTGGCAGGAAGAACCGATTCTCTTTATGCCTCCCTTGAGGCCGCACCCCCATGTTCTGAGCCCACGGATGGGCGGGACGGGGGCTGGAATAAAAGCTGAGGCCTCAAGCTCCTGGAGTCTGTCTCTTTTAGAGGAGGGATGCGTGGGCCCGACACATGGGGACTACAACCAGATGCCAGGACGTTTATTATCCGTTTGCTCCAGCAAACCCCCCGCCCCCACCCCCCCGCGCGCCCCGCGCCCCTTCAGGCCTGCATCACGGGGCGAGACTTCTTCGCTTCCAGTTGCACTCCGGAACCTGCAAAACCGGTGCCGCCCTACGGGGAGAGGAGAAATCGGGGATACGGTGAGGGGCTGTTGGGGGAATGGCCTCACAGGGGCCAGGGGAGAAGGGCAAGGAGCAGCTCTTACCCTCTGCAGTGGGATGATGTCCTTGTCTGTCAAGGGGACCCCGCTTATGGGGTCCACCATGTCCTTGCGGATCAGACGCTCCACACACTCCATCGTTACCACGGCCCCCCTGGGAAGGAGGGAGAGGAGGCCGGTGAGACCAGGCCGGACACCCCGGCCTGCCCGGCCCCACCACGCCGCCCCTAACTCACGAGGTCCTCAGCACGGCACAGGGGGTGGAGTTGCTCAGGCTGTCCCGGGTCACCGCACAGACGTAGCGCTCGCTGCGGGTGATCAGCCCCACGCGGTCCACGGAGCCGTCCACGGGCGTGAAGTGGACAGAGATGAGGTCCGACATGCGCAGGGGCTTTCCTGACATCGGGCACGTCACGATCCGAGACTGCTTCAGACACACCACACACAGGGAGACAGGACAGGCGGCCTCAGTGGGGGTCACGGGGGAGGGCCTGGGGACGGGGAGGACAGGGGGTCGGGCTTCTCACCGGCTTCTCCAGCTTCGTGGCCTTGGCTTCAGGGGTCAGGGATGGGATCCAGAAACTCGGTAACTCCTTGGCCTTGTCCTTGTCCACTGCCTCGGGGGCCGAGGTAGGCCCTGGCTGTGGCTCTCCTGGAATGAGAAGAAAGGCTGCCCTGGTGGGGTGTGGAGGAGCTCTGCTCCGCCGGGCAGGGTGCGGGTTGGGGTCTGGGCTCACCTGGGCTGGCTCCCGCCCGAGGGGTGAAAGGGTTGAGGGGCCGGCTGACGATAGCCGCCTCCTTCTCCAGAAAGCCCCGGAGCTGGTCCTGGGCAGCCGCTCGGCTCAGCTCCCGCCGTTCCTCCTTCTGGGCCCCTCGCTGCTTCTCGTAGGCCTGTGGTGAGGAGGGCCAAGGAAGACCGCTTTATCCTCAGGCCACAAGTGCAAGTCCTCTTCTCGTGGCTTGGCTGCCCCCCCGCCGACCCAGGTCCCCTTTTTCCACTCTTGGGGGACCCTCCAGCAACCCTTTACCTTCCGCTGCCGGGCAATCTCTCGCTTCTGGTGCAGGATATACTCCAGAATTGCTTCCCTCTCATACAGGAAGCCGTCAGGGCTACAAGGAACGTGGGCAGGTAGTGTCAGCCCCGGAGCTCCCGTGGCCACGCACAGCCTCGCCCCCCCCCCCCCCAACAGAGCAGGATGCTCAAGGGCCCCCGTCCCACCACCACCTCAGAGACAGCACAGGCAGGGCCTCGACCGTGCTGGGAGGGGCAGGGGGCAGCTCCCACCTCCATGCACTGGCTGCGGGCTCACAGGGGAGGGCGTGTGAGTACTGAGTGCCACTGGAGGGACTCTGGGCTAGGGGCTGGGCACAGAATGGAGAGAAGGACTAAGACCCGACCCTTCCCCGGAGGCTCACGTGACAACAGGGTCATGGCAGGGCTGCAGGGACAGACAGCAACAGTCGAAGTCCTTGACAGCGTCCCGACTCAGGCGCACGTTCTGGGTTCCATAGCCGGAGGCAGCTGGAAGAGGAGAAAGGGGTGAGGGCTGGAAAGGAAGCCCAGACCCAGAACCACCGAGGGGCTTGCAAAGGTGCTAGCATGGCTCCCGTCCCCCTTACCAGTGTCTTTCTTCTTCTCGTGATAGGTGTACACAGCCCCTGCTGTGCAGTTCTTCCCGTGGCGTGTCATCCTGGGAGGAAAGAGAAGAGGCTCAGGGCTGGGGGTGGGTTGGAGAATTCCAGAGTTTGCGTTAGGAGGGACCACCAAGGCCTTTCCGTCTCTCCTTCCTGCCTAAGAATCTTCCCTACAATGGTGCAGACGGGCACCTGCGAGAGGAGGGGAGCCGGCCGCTTCAGCTCAGGCCTGACCACCATGATGGGTGGCTTCACCCCAGCAGACATCTGTGTCTCCTGCTCGGGGGCCCTTTGTGACCCGACAGCTGTCTTAGTATCAGAAGGCCTCCAGTTCTCCTCCAACATCCAATTCAAGAAGCACTTATTAAGTGCCTCGAATGTCCACTAGGTGTTGTGGACACAACACACACCAGGGACAGAAAAGTCAGTGGTGTAACAATTAAAAATGGGTTTGACACGGATAAGAATTTTTAAAAAATGTTCTAAAAATATTTAACTTCTCCAGTGAAAATGACTGTAAGCAGCTTTTATTTACAAGGTAGAGATGCTAAGGTAGGAAATATGGGAAAGTGGTAGAAAAAAAAATCACCTAAATCCTAATCCTCAAGGCTCCAGGCCACAAAAGCCGATCAGAAGGAGAATCTCACCAGCTCCAAAGTCCTAATTAGGAAGCTGAAATCCTAAGAGCCAGGAGATGCTGAAAAATCCACCAAGAATCTCCAGCACACCCGCTCGAGCCTAAGACTGCCACGAACCTCACCAAAGCTCACACTGAGAAGCGTCAACTGAGAGAGAGAGAGAGGAGAGAGGAGAGTCCTTGTCAAAGAGCCAAGGAAGGAAGGAATCAATTTTCTCCTCCGTCTCATCTTTTAGTCCTTTTTCCATGTCACTTCCTGTCTTTCTCCTACCTCATGTGAACCAATCACAGCCTCCCAAGCTGCCTAGCACTGCCCAAGCTGGGGGCAGTGCTTGTGGCCTTTGCGGGTGTGAACTTTTTTTTTTAGTAAGTGACTTGTGAACTCTCTTATTGAGTGACTTACTTAACACTTATTAAGTCACTCAATAAGAGTTCACAAGTCACTTACTTAAAAAAAGTTCACATTAAAGAGGGAGAGTTTAATTCTCTCTTCACAGTGGTCCCTGCCTTCCAGGAGTGGTCACTGTACTCAGTGAAGAAAAAGCAAGGCAGACAAATCACGAGAGGCAGCTCTGGAGGCTCAGGGCCTCTCCCCCCAGCTCCAGGTTTTGCCCACACCGGTCCTTCTCATTCTTCAGGCTGGCTTCACTTGTGGCCACTTGGCTGACCCTCTGCCCTCACCATCTCCACTGAGCTCCTTCCCCCAGGCCCTCCTCATTCCTCCTGCTGCATCTGCTCTCCTCTCTTGTTTCCAGGATATCAGAGTCCCCTGGCTCTGCCCTTTATCTCTCTGGCTGCTCCCCTTCACACCTCGAGCAGGGCTGTCCCTCCCTCAGCCTCCTTTCTGTACAGTCTCTGGCACTGTGTGCAGCCCACTTAATAAAGGCCTCTCCACTGAATCTCTTCGCCCTCGTTCTAAGGTCTCCACCTCTGCTTGTTAAGCATCCTGGCAGGTCTTCACTCAGTCAGACCCAAACTCAATTCACCTCCCTGCCTAAACTGGCTCTCCTGTTTCTCCAATGTCCCACACTTAGGGCTTTTACACTCCACTTCCCAGTCTCATGCTTTGCCCTGTGGGTCATCCACCTTTGTTAAGGAAACCCCTCCTGGCCCCCAAGCAGGCATCCTGGACATTCACCTCCCTAGCAGGCCTCTTCTGCTCCCTCTAGTGCTCCAGCTGTTCTGCATTTCCTTTCCTTTTTACTCAAAGCTTGCCCCTTTCAAGGCTCAGCTCAGGTTTGCCCCTAAACCTGTGGTTGGTCCAGTAGGCCAACAGGAAGGAGGCAGAGTTAGCCCAAAGAAGGCTTGGGAACCAGATGAAATCACTATGGCCTAACTGGAACCTCCCTTGTTTTGTCCCTCACACAAGGCTTCCCAACTCTATGCCTTGAGTTCAAATCCTGCCTTTGCCACTTCCCAGCCCTGGGACCTCAGGTAAATCCCTTAATCTGAGTGCCTCAACCTGGAGTACCTCCATGATCTCTTCCAGTGCTAGGTTTGTGGTCCTGAGTTACCTATCTCATAGACCTGGTGTGTTATAGTAATGTGAGGCCTGAGGGACAGCTCTGGGCTCCAACTGGGAACCAGCCCAGCTTTGGGGACTAGTTGCCTTCTCATGCCCAGAGGTGTTTGGGCTTTGATGACTCACTGGCAAAGCTACTGAGATCCCAGGTCAGCAGGGACTGGCCTGGCTGCCCTCTGAAGTTCTGGGTTTTCTCTCCTCTAAAATTCCAGTATAGGGCAGAGAGATGGCCAATGGACAGAGTCTGTGTGATGCTGGAAGTCACTCAATACCATTTGCCTTAGTTTCCTCACTGCAAAATGAACCAGAGAAGGAATTAACAAATGACTCTGGGGTCTTTGCCAAAAAAACCTCAAATGGGGTCATAAAGGACCCCACAATAAAATGGGGGAAGGCAGGGGATCTGGAATGACAAAGAGCTGACTGCTTCCCAAGGCAGCCCATTCCACCCTGGGATAGCCTGAATCACCACCATCAATTTTTTTTTGTTTGCTTAAAAAAAAATACTGGGATTTCCAACTCATCCAGTCTGAAAATGTGGGAGACATTCAGGGGCTCTGCTCTATCTTACCATTGACAGGCCCAGGAACCAACCTCCAACCCCCCCCTCCCCTTTTAAAGCCCTTTTGTCTTAGAATAGATACTAAGAAGCAGTTCCAAGAAGAGGAGCAATAGGGTATAGGCAATGGGGGTTAAGCCTGGGGTTACACAGCTAGGAAGTATCTAAGACCAGATTTAAATCCAAGTCTGGCTGGGTTCCTATCCCTCTATCCACTGAGCCACCTAGGTGTTCCCACGGGTGCCTTTCCATCTGCCCCCCCCCCCCCCCATTTCATAGGAGTTGAAGCAAGGATTCAGGGATGCTCTGCCAATGCCACACCGAGTCAGGAAGCTTTTCCTGACAGCCTCAGTTTGCCTCTCTGCCATTTCCACCCAGTGCTCCTGGTACTTTCCTCTGAAGTCTCCCTGTCTCAGGGACAGTCCAATTTCAAACATCTGACCCAGTTCGTCATGTCCTCCCTAAGGTTTCTCACCTCCTGGCCAAAGGGCTCCAGTTTCTCCCCTAGGAATGTCCCTTTTGGCTGAGCCCCCATGCGACACACCCCTGCTTCCTCCACATCTCCCCTTCCCCTTCAGCGCCCCTACAACTCCATCCTTCTCTTTAGCCCCTTCCTCACCTGCCCTATAGCCCCGCCCCCTCCCATCACCCTCCACCCAGCACTCCTCTGCCCTCTCTGCTCCAGTCTCCCCAATTCCCCCCTTCCAGCACCCCAACGCCCCTCCCCCTGATCCAGCTTGCTGCCCCCCCTTCAGCTCCCCGCGCCTTCCACCTCTCCCTTCCCAGTCCCATCCCCCCGCTCCAGCCTGTCACCCCTTTTGCCTTCTATATTCCTCCAAACCGCAGCGCCCAAAGAACCCGACACCCCAGCGGGGTCTGGGCTTGACAGGGCGAGGGTCTATCGTTCACTCTGGGGATCTCCAAACACCGAGGAGGTCCTGGGCACCCCGCTCACCTGGTTCCGGGATCTCTAAGCACCGGCTCGGAGGCCTAGGCAATCCTATTCTCACCGCAGCCCGGTAACAATTCCAGCGTCAACTAAGGGCCGGAAGTGAAGCCCCGGCGGCGCTCCCAACCCCGCCCCTACAGCTCGGCCGCCCACTTCCGGCGCTCCCGGAAGTGCACTACCCCGGAGCCTCCGCCACATGTCCCCTCTGGCTTCAGTCCTCCCGGGTCCGTGGCCTACGCCTCCAAAGTTCCGGGAAGCGGGGGCGGGGCTGCAGCCCCCAGCCCCGCCTCTTCCCTCGGGGACCCATGTAGCTCTGGGGGAGCAGCGGGTGCTGAGCTAGGGGCCCGGGGCCAATCCGGCCTCAATTTCCTCCCCTGGCCTGGGAACCATTAGTGTTGGGAAACGCCCCCCGCCCCCTCAGGGTCATGATCTGGGCTAAGGTCAGTCTCCTGGGCGGTTCCTTTAAGCACCTGGGTTCACCCTGACTCCGCCCCCTAGGTGAGCTCGGGGGACCCGCCCCTTCCCAGCTGGGCAGGCCACCTACGGCCACTGGGAACCTCCTCCCTCCCTTCCTCCCTTCCTGGCCACCCAGCCCCCACAGCCTGGGTCCGGGGGGTCTACTCTGGGCAGGTGAGTGAGGGAGAGGGCAGGAGGGAGGGAGGGAACGAGGGAGACGCCCCTTGGGGACACTCCTCACCTCCATCCCTTAGGGGCTTAGGTGTCCCGACACCTGCCTGCCTCCACTCTTCCTCGAAATGAATCCAGACCTTGGAGCCTTCAGCTCCTGCCTTCCAGGAGCTCTCCCTTGACCCCAGCCCTCTCAGAACCCAGGGGCCATCTCTTCCCTGGTCAGGCAAGTCCCTGGACTCAGTATCCAAGCTTGTCCCTCTGACTCCTGAGCCCTTCCCTGCCGGAGCCTCTCCCTTCATCTTTGGCCTCAAGTAGGAGATGCGATATATGACTCTGGGTCAGGGAGCAAGGTCCGGGGAATTCCGAGTTGGGGGTGGAGAGGCTGAGCTGGAAGCCAGTGGCTCTGATCCGCCTGCCAGCCCGCCAGCCGGCCAGCAAGCCTGCCTGCCAGCCCGCTCAGCCCTGGCCCTGAGGCCCCCTAGTGGGGATTTCCTTCTGGTGCTACTCAGGTGTACAGGTGCAGGAGCCCAGACACTAACCCTATCGCCAGAATGACCTGCTGCCTTTTGGGGGCTCCCTAGGTTGGTCCTTTCCACCCCGATATGAGGGGCTCCCCCTTCCTGCTACTGCTATATGTTGGGCTGACTTCTCCAGCTCCCCAGCCTGATCTGAGGAAAAGTCATGGTGAGTGCTTGGGGGAGGATCAGGGGAGAGGAAGGGTGGACACAGACACAGCGATCTCCCTCCTCTGGAGTCCCAGTAGCTGATCCTTGACCATGTTGTACAGTGGATCCCCTGAAGAATTCTCAGGTCTTTTTGGCCACTGCCCTCATCACAGACAGGCAAATGTCTGGTTTCTCCCCATTCTCTCTGGAGATATGGAGTCATTTGTGTCCCTAGCCCCGTTCTCCCACAAGAGATCTAAGTAGATGCCTTTACCTTCCAGGCCACTTGAATAGATATCTAGGCTCCCAGGCTCTCTGCCACCGTCCCCACCCCCTCCCCAGAGACCCAGGCCAGGTATTCACAGTGCCTTGTCTGACCTCAGGTCCTGATGCTGGCCCAGACCCCACAGATGTGTTCTTAGGCGCCCCCAGAGCCCAGAGTTTCCTGGGGGTTGGGCCTGCACCCAGGCGTGTTCCCCGGGCTAATCACTGGGATTTGGAGCTGATAACTCCTGGGAACTTGGAACGGGAATGCTTAGAGGAACGCTGTTCCTGGGAAGAAGCCCGGGAGGTCTTTGAAAACAAGGCCTTGACGGTATGTGAGGGAAGTTGGGGTTGGGCACACTGAGCCTTAAACCTGAGCCTGGAGGGTCCCTGGAGTGGCAGCCGAGCGCCAGTGGTGGATCATTATTCTAGAGTTCCGCTCCTGATGGGCTAGATTTAAGGGTGGGGGTGGGGTCCAGGCCTTGATGGCCCGAGTCTAGGGAACTTGGGACTTTGAAGTCAGTTTAGTTTGGGATAAGGTGATGGAATTGGGGGAAAGGCAGGGATGTCTAAGGATGGGGCAGGATAGTTAACTGACTCTCACTAGGGTGACTTTTGGGGGAGGGTGCTCTGTGGGTCTGAGGGCAGCTGGAGGGCTAGGCTTGTAACCAGGGTTTGTAAAGGGTAGGGGTCAACATTAGATGAGAATGGGGAAAGGAGGGATTGGGACATCGGTGAGTGTAGGGAGCAGAGGTGCCAGAAAGTGGGTGGGCACTGTAGTGGGGCAAAGACCTGGCCTCTGAGGGGTCATTGAAGAAGACAGAAAATCCATTTGGGGGTTGGGGGGATCTGGGGCTCTTCAAGGTCTGCAGGAGGGGAGGGGCCTGATTCCAGGGTCTAGGTGGAAGCTGACCTGAAACTCTGGGTGAGCAGAACCTGGCAGGGGGTGGAGATTATGGGCCGGAGTGGAGTGGGGGTGGCACTAAGTGGGCAGGCCTGCCAGGACAGAGGGTGGGGCTGAAACTGCCTCTGCTTCTGCTCCAGGACAAGTTCTGGGAGACCTATCCCTACAATGGGAAGGGCGGCGCTGGTGAGTTCTGGGTTAACACCTGGGGATCCCACCCCATGCGGAGCCACACCCCAGCGCCCTCCCCTTCCTTAGCAATCCTGCTCTGGCCCTGCCCTCACTCTGTGCCAAGCCTGGGTCTGGAGATCTGAGACCCTTCGCACCCCCGGCCACTTTCCATTCTCAGGCCCGCCAACTGGCCCTCTTACTGTGGTCCTGGGTAACATCCTGCTTCCTGTCTTTGCCCTCCCGGCTGGGGGTGGACTTCCTCTTCCCCTCCACTTTGTCGGGTGCCTAGTCTCCTAGGAAGCTGAGCTCAGCTCTCTCCCATCCTTCCAGCTGGTGTGTCCCTTTGACAGGGCATAGCCCCTGGGTTTGCTTGGGCCTTTTGTATCCACTTGTAGCCCTAGTGCATCTACTCTGTATCCATTCCCATTTACTTTGTAGACCTTTGGGAAATCGGCTTAGAGACACTTTGTGTCCACCTCTGGCCAGGGACCCTTCTCAAGGGCAGACACCGTCCTGGCCCTTCTGTCTTGGCCTCCTCCTGGCCTAGGACTTGGCCCCATCTTGCCACTTAAATGCTGGTTCATTGAAAAATAAAGATAACAACAGGCGCTGGTGAGAGGGAGCAGATGGCAGAACAGGAGAGATAATACAGGTGTAGACAAGCCTTTATGCAAAATAGGGGGAATTTTGGGGAGGGGACTAACAAGGGAGGAGGTGTCAGAATCAGGCAGGACCTTTAGGACCTGAACCTCCTGGGGGGAGCCAGGGATTCTAGGAGGCAGCAGTGAGCCAATGAGAAAGCCCAGAGATGGCCCCTCCCAGCATTGGAAGTAAGGAGACTAAAGAGGCTGACAAAGCCTGCACCCCAGGGTGAACCTCCCCCCCATTCCTAAGCACAGGTTCCATTGAGGTGAGGAGCCATTCTTTTTTCACCCCCCCTTCCCTCTTTTCATGGGAAGCCACGGCCTGGGGAGGCTGGAAGGCCACCGGGAAGTCCCAGCCGGCAGTGGCCTTATCTTAAGGAAGTGTGTGCCCTAGCAAAGGGGCAGAGCTCAGAGCCTGGTGAAGGGAGACTCAGTGGCCTTTTCTTTCTGACAGCCCAGGGACGCGTGGATGTAGCAGCGCTGACTGTGGGGCTGGGGGCTGGCCTACTGGTGTTGCTCCTGGCAGCCCTGGGCACACTCTGGTATCTGCATAGGCAGAGGCAGTTGGGCCGAGGCCCCGGGACCTCTCCTCAAAGGTGAGAGCCTGGGGAGAGGAGGGCTCATTTTTTCTCCTTCAGCCTCCATTTGGTCCCCCTCCCCACCGCCCCATGTCACAGCTCTTACTCACTAATACTTTCCGCCCGCCTGTGTTCTCCTCTCGTCTTTGGAGGCTTTACCATCTTTTATCACCCCTTTCCACATTTCTTAGAGGCCACACTTGCCGATCTTACTCTCCCCAACTCTTCTGCTTTGGGGTCTTCCCACCCTGGGACTGATCCTGTGTCTCTGCCAACCCACAGAGCCTTCTTGGTGACGGAGGAGCTGCCCCTGAGTCCCTTGCCACCTCCCCCCGGTCTCCCCACTTACGAACAAGCACTGGCAGCCTCAGGGGTGCACGACGCGCCCCCCCCACCCTATCAGAGGTACCTGCACGAAGGGGCGGAGCCTGAAGGAAATCTTTCCCGGGGGCGGAGCCTCCGTGAGGGCAACCAGGGATTGGAGGAGAAGCCTTGGGCGCGGAAAGCCCCTCCCGGGCGCGCCTTTGACTCCTCTTTTTCTCCTCCCCTTCCCCCAGCACTCGGCGGGCCCGCGGAGAAGACCACCTCCCCCTCCCTCAGGCCAGTCCACGCTACTCTGGCCGCCCCGGACGGGGCTGGAAAGGATTTGCCCTCCCCCGCGGGCCCCGGCCCCCTTCGGCCACCCTGACAGGCTCCCTAGAGCACTAGGGGCACGAATGTGCACACGTATCCCAGCTCCGCTGCCCCAGTGGCCGAGGTGCGAGCGGCCAGATATCCGCCCGTGCCCATCGTATCTCCTGACGCTCCCGCCCCATCCTCCTAGAGGCCGCTGCCAGTCTCCCGTGGAGGGGGGCTAGGTGTGTTGCCACTTCTCTGATACGCCCGGGCCCCCTTGCCTCGAAGCCTGATTCTGGACTGTGCCAATCGGCTCGAGGGAGGGGAGGGGCCGGCTCGCCCCAGGCCCAGTGGGAGAAGGGCTCGGGCAGAGGCCGTCCTCGCTCCGGCACGTCGGGCGGGAGGGCCGCGGCTGCGCGGTAGCTGCGGCAGGGGCGGGCCAGGCTGGGGCTCCTTTCTCCAGCCCAGCCGGCCGGCCCCTCCTTCCCTCCCCCTCCCTCCTCCCCTCCCCGCCCGCCCGCTCGCCCGCCGAGGGCTGTTCGCTCCCTCGCTCGCGCTCCAGCCTCGGCTCTCGGGTTCGGGCTCTTTGGGTATTTGCATTTGCACGGGATTGTGGGAGGAAGCGGAGCGCAGCCAGCCCTCCCGCCCGCTGCCCCCCCCCGCCCCCTTCTCCTCCCCTCCCCCTCCTCCCTCCTCCCTCCTCCTTCCCCGCAGCCAGCCGCCTTGTGCAAAGATGGCTGCACGGTGAGCGAGGAGGAGGAGGAGGAGGAGGAGGCGGCGGCGGTGTCGCCGGACGAGCGGCACAGAGCGCCCGCAGCGGCCCCGCGCAGCGTAGCGCCCAGTACCCCGCGGCCGCGCGGCCGGCCCCGATCCGCGGGGCGCCCCCCGCAGCGCGCCGAGCCCCGGGGAGCCTCGGGCCCCCGCCTCCCCTCCCCCCGCCTCCCCTCCCCCTCCCCTTCCTCCTCCTACTCCTCCTCCCCCCCCCCCCCCCGCCTCCCCCTACCCTCCTGGCCCTGTAGGCGCGGGTCCCGCGGCGGCGGCAGAGGCGGCGGCGGCGGCGGAGAGAGGCCCCGGGCCCGGGCCCCCGGCGGCGGCGGCGGCGGCGGCGGCTGTGAGCGCGCCGCGCCCCCTCCCCCTCCCACCCCCATCCCGGCCCGCCCGCCCCCACCGCGGCCCCTTCATGGACAGGAACTACCCGAGCGCCGGCTTCGGGGACCCGCTCGGCGCCGGGGCGGGATGGAGCTACGAGAGGTCAGCCAAAGCTAGGTAAGGAGGCTGGGGTGCGCGGCGGGCCAGGCCCAGCCAGGCCAGGGAGGAGTCGGGGCCGGGCCCAGGGCGGGAGGGGGGGTCGCTTGGAGCCACTGGGCCCCCCCCATCTCGGCCAAGGCCTGGTCGCTGCCTAGGCAGCAACTCTCCTCTCCCCTCCCCCCTCGCCCTTCGTGTCCCCACTTAGGGGTGCACATCTTCGGAATGCCAGAAAATACAAGAGCAGCCCCCCCACCTCCTGCCCACCCCCTCCCCCCAGGTCTATTGTTTGGCCGCTGTTCGGGCACCCGCACCCCCCCTGGGACGGGGCGACCCCGCCCCCCCAGACTATGAAGGGGTGAGTGCAGGGTGGGCAGGCAGGCCTCTGGCCCCACCTTGGGCTACTCCCTCCATGCCCCAGATGAAGGCCCCCCCAGGACAGCCACACCTCCCCCTAGCAATCGGGACTCTGGGGTGCCCAGGCCCTGGGGCCAGGCTTCCTCTGGGGGTCCTTGCTGGCATTTCCATGTGGGAGCAGCCTTGTTCCCTGTTTACATGGGCTGCTCCCAGCAGCCCCCTCTGCTCTCCATTCCTGCCTGGTTGCTGCCTTCTGGAGGCTGGCCTCAGGATCTGTCCCCAGGCAGGGAGGCTTCTGGGGGCCTGTGGGAGCCCTAGCGGGGGCTTTGTGTCCGTGACCTTTACCTGCGGGCTCCCAGGGCCTGTGGGTCACCAACCGTGAGGCGGTCCTTCTCCCCTGGCCGGGGGCCTGGCACTGCCCGGGGGCGGTGCTGCCCAGCCACCTGTTTGGTGCCCCTTGGAGCCTTCCGGCCTCGGACTCGTGGAAGGGTCTCTGTGGGCTGGCAGGGGATGGGCCGGCTCCTGCCTCTGGGTGACAGTGGGCCTATTGTGTAGCCCGGGGCCGGGATCCGGGCCCTCCCCTGTGCTGGGGGCCTGCTGCTTTCCACCCTGGGCATTTCTCAGCCCCAGTGGCTTCCTGGGCTCCTGGCCCACGGCGCCCCCATGACTCTCCAGCCTCTCCCCCCTCCCCAGCTTGGTATATGGCGGCTCCAGGACTTCCCACCCGGAGACGGACATCCTACATCGACAGGCTTATGCGGCCCCCCACCCTCTTCAGGGTTATGCCACCAACCATCACCCCGCAGGTAGGGTAGGGCTGGGCTGGCTGACCCGTCCCGTCCCCTTCATTCTCCCCTCCGAGGACCAGGGCGATGGGCGCTTCTTGAGGGCGGCCTTCCCCTCCTGGTTTCCGTTCCCGGAGAGCCGGCCTTCCCTTCCCCGTCCTCCCAGGCCTCTGCCATTCTCTGGGTGCCTGGGACAAAGCCTCTGGAAGGTGACTTCTCCAGGTCTCTGGGACCCCCCAGAACCTGCCTGCCTTCCTTGTCCTCGTCCTCCCCGGGCGCCCGGGCAGGGCCCCTCACTCACTCGGCCTCCGCAGGGCTCTCCGGCTTGTTTGACACGGGCCTTCACCACGCCGGCTCCGCGGGCCCGGACGCCTCCGTCATGAACCTGATCTCGGCCCTGGAGTCCCGGGCGCCCCAGCCGGGCCCGTCCGCCTCTTCCCTCCTGTCACAGTTCCGGAGCCCGTCCTGGCAGACAGGTAGCCTGGCGGGCGGCGGCCGCAGGGGAGGTTGGGGTGGGCGCCTCTTCCTGCCTAACCGCGGCCCCTCTCCCCAGCCATGCACACCCCCGGCCCCACGGAGCTGTTCATCTCGGGCGCCCTGCCCGGCTCGGGGACCTTCCCGTCGTCCTCGGCCCTGTCCGCCTACCAGCACCCGGCGTCGTTTGGGGGCCGCCCCTTCCCGGTGCCGTCGTCCCTCAGCCTCCAGGACCCTCCCTTCAGCCCCCCGGCCAACGGGCTGCTGTCGCCGCACGACGTGCTGCACCTGAAGCCCTCGCAGGCACCGGCGGTGCCCTCCTCGCTGGGCTTCGAGAGGCTGGCGGGGGGCGGCGTGCTGGGGCCGGCCAGCCTGGGCCCGGCACAGACGCCCCCCTACCGGCCGGGCCCCCCGGAGCCGCCGCCCCCGCGCCACCTGCCCACGCAGTTCAACCTGCTGGCGTCGTCGTCCTCGGAGCAGTCGTCCCCGCAGCTGTACAATTTCTCGGGGGCCGCCCCTCCGGGGCCCCCTCCCGAGCGGGCCCTGCCGAGGCAGGACAGCGTCATCAAGCACTACCAGCGGCCGGCCAGCGCCCAGCCGCCCCCGCCGCCGGCGGCCCACTCCCTGCAGCACTACCTGAGTTGCGGGGGCAGCTACCCGCCCCCCACCATGGGCCACAGGGCCGGCCTGGCCTGCAGCCCCCTGGGCGGGGAGCCCTCCCCTGGGGCCGGGGAGGCGGCCAAGGCCGGGCAGGGGGCCGGCGCGGGGGCCGCGGGGGCTGGGGGTCGGGCGGCCGGCCCGGAGGCTGGGCCGGGGACTGGGGGACAGGGGGCCGGGGCGGCGGGGGGCGGCTACCGGCCCATCATCCAGTCGCCTGGGTACAAGGCGGCCAAGGGGGGCTACGGGGCGGGGGCCGCGGCGGGGCGGCCCCCCCCTTCCCGTTCCACGGCCACACCCAAGTGCCAGAGCCTGGGGGGTGGGGGCTACGCCACAGGGACCGGGAAGCCCAGCGGGGGAGGCAGTGGGGGCGGCCAAGCCTATTCCCCAGGCCAGCCTCAGGGTCTCCTTGGGCCCCAGGCCTATAGCCAGGGTTTCGGAGCCAGCCAGGCCCAAGACCTGAGTAAGGGGCCCAGCTACACGGCGGGGCCTCCCCAGGCCCAGCCGGGCGGCCCCCCCCCGCAGCCTCCCCCCAGCCTGACCACCTGCCAAAGCTACTCGCCCGACCAGCTCCAGAGCCTCCCTTACGGGGTGCAGGGCGAGGGCTACCCCGGGCCGGCCCCCCACTCCCAGGGCCTGCCCACGGCCAGCCCCTCGCTCAGCTACAGCACCGGCCACTCCCCGGCGCTCTCGGGCCACGGCGGGGCCTGGGGCCACACGTCAGCTTCCCTGGGGGCGGGGGGCGGGGGGGAGGCCAGCCCCTCGCACATCATCCGGCCCCTGCAGTCTCCACCAGCCGCGGGGGGCCGCCCCCCCGGAGTGGCCAGCCCTGGCGCCCCTGGGAAGTACCTGAGCTCTGTGCTGGCGTCCCCCACCTTCCTGGGCCCCCCCGGGGGTGGCGGCGGCTACCCTGGGGCGGGGGGAACCGGGGGCTACAAGGGCAAAGGAGACGGAGGGGAGCTGCTGGGGGGGCCGGGCAGCGGGGGGACGGGCCAGCGGACGGACGACGAGGAGTTCCTCATTCAGCACTTGCTGCAGGCCCCCAGCCCGCCCCGGGGCTCGGGCCCCGACGGGCTGGAGTGCGAGGAGCAGAGGGCTGGCGAGGGACCGGGTGGCGCAGGTGGCCCCAAGGCCGCCGCCTATGACTTAGCCAAGGAAGAGCAGCAGCGCTACCACCTGCAGAGCGTGATCCGCACCAGCGCCAGCCTGGACGATGGCGCCACCCTCGAGCTGGGGCTGGGGCGGCTCAAGGACAAGAAGAAGGCGGCCGGCGGCGAGCGGGGCGCGGGCACCCCCGAGGCCCTGGCCACCTCAGTGGTCCACTACGGGGCCGGGGCCAAGGACCTGGGGGCCTACCTGCAGAAGACGCCCCCCCCCACGGCTTCCGCCCCGCCGCCTCCCCCCCACCACAGCCTGCTCCTGGAGGGGGCCCCTGAGCTCCCCCTGGTGTTGCCCCCACCTCCGCCCCCACCCCCGCCCCAGCTTCTGCCTTCCGTGCTGAGCCATGCACCCAGCCCCCCGGCCCCGCCGCCAGCGCCCCCGCCCCGCAAGGTGGGCGTACACCTCCTCGAGCCGGCCCCCCGGGATCCTGGACCTCTCCAGCTAGAGGCCCACCTGCGGGGCCCGCCGGGCCTCGAGGCCTCCCCCAGCCCCCGGCTGCGGGCCGACGAGGGACTCGAGGCCCCGGGGGCCATGCAGGACCTGCTGGGTGCCCTGGAGCCCCTGCCCCCGCCCCCCACCGAGGCGGGCGGCCCCCAGCCGGGAGAGGCCAAGGACCCGGCCGGAGCCTACCGCAGCCCCAGCCCACAGGGGCCCAAGGCACCCCGCTTTGTGCCCTTGACGTCCATCTGCTTCCCCGACTCGCTGCTCCAGGATGAGGAACGGAGCTTCTTCCCCACCATGGAGGAGATGTTCGGCGGGGGTACCGGCGATGACTACGCCAAGGCTGGGCCCCCGGAGGACGAGGCCGACCCTAAAGGAGGGGGCGGTGGAGCCGCCCCCCCGGGGCCACCCGCCTATGACCCCTATGGTCCCTACTGCCCTGGGGGGCCGAGTGGGGGTCCCGAGCCACCCGGGCTGGGCCTGGACCCCGGCAAGACCCCGGTTGAGCTGCCATCCACGGTGAACACAGAGCCGCTGGGCCTGATCCAGGCCGGCCAGCACCAGCAGCCCCCGCCACCGCCACCGCCTCCCCCACCGCCCCCTGAGACCAAGGGTGGCCTCACATCCCCCATCTTCTGCTCCTCCAAGCCCAAGAAGCTGCTGAAGACGTCATCCTTCCACCTGCTGAGGCGCCGGGACCCCCCCTTCCAGACCCCCAAGAAGCTCTACGCCCAGGAGTACGAGTTCGAGGCTGACGAGGACAAGGCCGACGTCCCTGCCGACATCCGTCTCAACTCCCGCCGCCTCCCTGACCTGCTGCCGGACCTCGTGTCCAGCTGCCGCTCTCGGCCGGCCCTCTCGCCCCTGGGTGACATCGACTTCTGCCCGCCGGCCCCTGGCCCGACTGGGCCCCGGCGCCGGGGAAGGAAGCCCACCAAGGCCAAGCGGGATGGCCCACCCCGGCCCCGGGGACGGCCCCGTATCCGACCCCTGGCTGAACCTCCTCCAGGGCCCCAGTTGGGACCCTCCACCCCTGGCGCCCAAGCTGATGGATCCAGGAAGCCCCGGGGCCGGGGCCGGGGCCGGGGCCGAAAGACTGAGGAGCCCAGCGCTGAGGGCCTGGAGCCTCTTAAGCCACTCAAGGTGAAGGCCACGGGGCTGTCTGGCTCCTGGGCGAGGAGGGGGCCTGTTTGGGTGTCCTGGGCGGGTGGGGAGGGGGGTGACAACTCCTGAAAGCCCTCTTCTCTCTTCTAGATCAAACTGGCTGTGCCCAAAGTGGGTGAGGGTGGCGGCCCCGTGGCAGGGGAGCCGGCGTCTTCCGGCCCCGTGGATGGCGGCCTGGACTCCAGCCAGACCCGGGAGAAAATTCAGGCGAAGATCAAGGAGGTGGAGGAGAAGCAGCCAGAGATGAAGTCCGGCTTCATGGCCTCTTTCCTGGACTTTCTCAAGTCGGGCAAGCGTCAGCAGCTGCCCTCGGGCTCGGGGCCTCCCCCCAGCCCTTCTAAGGCAGGGCCCGCCCGGACTCTTGGGCCTCCCCCGGCCTCTGTGGCGCCCCCTCCGCCTCCTCCACCCCCCGCCCCCCCCTTCGGGCTCGGGGGGGCCCTGGAGGCCGCAGAAAGCGACGGCTTGGGCCTCGGGTGCCCCTCTCCCTGCAAACGATTGGATGAAGAATTGAAGCGAAACCTGGAGACGCTGCCCTCCTTCTCCTCTGATGAGGAGGACTCAGTGGCCAAGAACCGGGACCTCCAGGAGAGCATCTCCTCTGCCATCTCTGCCCTGGATGATCCGCCGGCCCCCAAGGACGCTGCCCCTGCTGCAGCCTCCAGCCCTGGTGAGGGGAGCGGGGATCTGGAGGGAGCCCCGAGTGGCGACAGCCAGGAGAGGGCTCTGCGCCCAGGTCGGGGGGCCCTTCCCCCGGGGGTGCCGGGCTCCCGCCGTGGGGGGCTGAGAAGCACCTAGTGTCGAGGCCTCGGTCCAGTGCCTCAGTCCTTTCTCCTGCCTTGCTGCGGGGCGGGGGGAGCAAATTGGGCTGCCGTGGGCAAAGCAAAGCCTGGAGTTGAAAAGTGGGGGACTGGGGCTCCACGGTCTGGGCCTTCTCTAGGTTGATTCAATGCCACCGTCTGTCCTTGTTCCCTCAGAGGCCCCTGTCATGGAAGAGAAGCCACCTCCATCCCCGGCTCCATCTTCTCCCCCCTCCCCCCCTTCCCCTCCTCCCTTGGTGCCCCCTGACCCTGCCTCTTCCTCCCCACCCCCTCCGCTGCCGCCGCCTCCTCCTCCACCCCCTCCTGCTCTCCCTCCCGTGCCGATGGCACTGCTCCCTCCGCCGGATGCCCCGGCCCCGGCCCCTTCCCCCGAGGAGCCAGAGCCCCCCGATGCCCGGCCCCTGCACTTGGCCAAGAAGCAGGAGACGGCCGCGGTGTGTGGGGAGACTGACGACGAGGCGGGGGAGAGCGGGGGCGAGGGCATCTTCCGCGAGAGAGACGAGTTCGTCATCCGGGCCGAGGACATCCCGGCTCTCAAGGTGAGCAGGACTGGCAGCTCTGGGCGACAGATGGGGCCGAGCCCACTGGGCTTCCTGGCAAGGAGTCTTCAGATCCCGCAGCGGTCCACCGGGAGGGTGAAGTCGTCCAGCCTGTCTGGTGATCCGACAGGGGCTGCTGGCGTCTCAGATGAACAGATGGAGGGGCTCAGCCTCTGCTCGGGTTCAAGGGAAGCTGGGCATCGAGAAGTGGCGGTGTGTTTGGGCTTCCGGGGCCTCAGAGCCCCCAGGGGATGACTGAGGCTCACCCTGGGAGGCTGCCTAGGGAGGCAGATTTGGCTCCAGGATCCCTGACTCCAGATCGCTAGACTTGCCTCCCTTGTCTTCTGCCCTTCAGGGTTGGCAGGACCACCTGAGTTTGAATCTTGCCTTTGCCCTCTCCGGAGTGTGTGTGGGTCCCTTGAGGGACTTATCTCTGCCTCTGTTGGTTCTAGAAGGATTGACCCCAGGATCTGGTCGGCCTGGTGATGCCATCCTGGGGGAATGGGGGCAGTAGTGAGGGCCGGATTTTCACTTACTCGATGAGGGCACCAGGCTGAAGAACCAGCATTTGGGGGAGCTCAGAGGAAGCCCATGTGCTGGACAGCTGGTGCCAGGGGGCCGTCTTGTCTCTCACTGGCCCCTCTCTCCTTGCAGTTGGCCCTGCAGACAGGCCGAGAGCCACCCCCTATCTGGAGGGTTCAGAAGGCCCTTCTCCAGAAGTTCACCCCCGAGATCAAGGACGGACAGAGGCAGTTCTGCGCCACCAGCAATGTAAACCTGGTTGGGAGAGTGCTGGGACCCGGGGCTTCCTAGAGATGGGCAGCAGGAGGGAGGTGAGGCCAGGAGAAGCCCTGGCAGAAGGAGCCCTGACTTCCCTCCTGCTTCTGTCTCCCCCCTTCCCCTTTACTAGTACTTGGGCTATTTTGGGGATGCCAAGAACCGCTACCAGCGCCTATACGTGAAGTTTCTGGAGAACGTGAACAAGAAGGATTACGTGAGAGTCTGTGCTCGAAAGCCTTGGCATCGGCCCCCAGTGCCTGTCAGGTACTCATAGGCATGGCCTTGCAGGGTGGGATTGACTGGTAGAGGGACCCGGGAAGAAGTGGACAAAGGGACTTGGGGTGCTTGGAAGCAGGGGACCAGGCAAGAGGTAGAAAGGAATCTTCTCACACAGGCGTCCAGGACAGCCAAAGGGTACTCCAGCATCATCTGGGACAGCAGCCCCAGGAAGTGGGGTGTCACTTCCCAAGCCTCCAGGTCCCCCTTCAAAGTCAGAGCCCCCCGAGAAGACCCCTGAAAAGGCCCCCGAGAAGACCCCTGAGAAAGCTCCTGAAAAGGCCCCTGAGAAGACCCCTGAGAAGACCCCCGAGAAGTCCCCAGAGCCAGTCCCAGAGAAGCCACCCACTCCAGCCCGCCCTCCTGATAAGGAGCGGAGCCTTCGGTCAGAGCGGGTCACTCGAGGGGAACGTGGGGCCCGCCCTGGCCCACCTGCAGCGGAAGCCCCTCCGGCCAGGCCCCCACGACCCCCAAAAGCCCGCCCAGCCAAGGTGAAGGCCGAGCCTCCCCCAAAGAAGAGGAAGAAGTGGCTGAAGGAGGCGAGTGAACGTTCGGCAGCGACTAGAGGCAGCTCCTCGGAATCGGAGTCCTCCCCCGGGCCCCCCAGTGAGGATGGTGAGGGCCAGGCCAAGGCCCCTGAGCAAGGGGCCTGCCTTGGCACGGTTGGCACGGGGGGTGGGGGGTGGGGGGAGGGCTGGGATGGAGATGGAGGAGGGAGGGTGGCGAGGGCAGGTGAGGATAGAGCCTAGCCAGGCCAGCTGGGCAGGCTGGTAGAAGCTGCTGTCCTTCCCCCCTTGACAGAGCGGGCGGCCCCAGGGCGGCTGCTAAAGACTCGGGCCATGAGGGAGATGTATCGGAGTTATGTGGAGATGCTGGTGAGCACGGCCCTGGACCCTGACATGATCCAGGCCTTGGAGGACACGCATGGTGAGCGGCCCGGGCAGGCCCCTCGGTGTACCGGGGGCAGGCGGGTGGGTGCTGGCGGGGTCCTCACATGCCTGTTTCCCCAGATGAGCTGTATCTGCCCCCGATGAGGAAGATCGATGGAATCCTCAATGAGCACAAGAAAAAAGTCCTCAAGCGCCTTTCCCTGAGCCCAGCCCTGCAGGTGCCTGAGGGGTCGGGGTGAGGGTCTGTGGCAGAGGCACAGGGTGCCCTCTGCCAGGCCAGGGGTCTGGTGGAGGCACGGGGTGCCCTCTGCCAGGTCAGGGGTCTGTGGCGGAGGCACGGGGTGCCCTCTGCCAGGCCAGGGGTCTGGTGGAGGCACGGGGTGCCCTCTGCCAGGTCAGGGGTCTGGTGGAGGCACGGGGTGCCCTCTGCCAGGTCAGGGGTCTGTGGCAGAGGCACGGGGTGCCCTCTGCCAGGTCAGGGGTCTGTGGCGGAGGCACGGGGTGCCCTCTGCCAGGTCAGGGGTCTGGTGGAGGCACGGGGTGCCCTCTGCCAGGCCAGGGGTCTGTGGCGGAGGCACGGGGTGCCCTCTCATGCAGCTCTTTCCCTCCTAGGATGCCCTGCACACCTTCCCCCAACTGCAGGTGGAACGTGGCAGCAGTGGCACTGGGGGAGCAGAGGGAACCCCTGGCTCGGGCTCTGGCGCCGTGCGGCTTCGGCCCGCGGGGGATCCATATAACCGAAAGACCCTGAGCAAGCTGAAGAGGACTGTGGCCCGGGCCCAGGTATGTCTGCCAGCCCTCCGGGGGCCAGGGCTGCTCGCAAGCCTGGGCCGACCCGCCTCGGCGCTCAGCCGTCCTCTCCCCTCTCTCCATCCTAGGAGTTCAAGGTGGAGCTGGACAAGTCGAGCTTCTACACGCTCTATCATGCTCTCCACCACTACAAGTACCACACGTTTCTCCGCTGCAGGGACCAGGTCAGTCCCCGGGCAGTTCGAGACCCTCCCGTCTTAGCCACTGGGCCCTGGCACCCCGCTCCGCTCCCCGGGCTCCTCTGCCCAGAGCCGTCTCCCCACTCTGCCCTCTTCTCCCCCTGCAGACGCTGGCCATCGAGGGAGGCGCGGACGACCTGGGGCAGGAGGAGGTGGTGCAGCAGTGTATGAGAAATCAGCCCTGGCTGGAGCAGCTGTTTGACTCCTTTAGTGACCTCCTGGCCCAGGCCCAGGCCCAGGCCCAAGGCCGCTGCGTGTGACCCTGGGCTCCCGGCAGCCAGGCCCGGCCCGATGCCGCCCCATCCCCGGCCTGGGGCCTGTGACTGTCCCCGCCTCGCCCTGCTGGGTTGTGCCCTCCCTTTCACTGTACAGAGAAATTATTTATATATATCTGTATAAATGTCTATTTAGTGCCCTCCCTCCTCTGCCCTCCCCCATGTACATACTGTATAGGAGAAGTCTATGTCTGGGTGGCGGCCCGGGGAGCGCGGGGCCCCTCCTGCCGCCCTGCCAGCCAAGACCTTTTCTGGGAGGGCCGCCATCCCCACGGGGGCTGGGGCGGGGCGGGGGGGGGGATCTCCGTCTTGTTAATTATTTTTAATCTTATTTATTGTACATACCTTTGGGGAGGGCGGGGGGGGGGGGCTCGCCTCCTCCGGGGCGCTTTGCTTTGCCCGGCCGCCGCCGCCGCCTCCATTGGGTTTCTGAGTGTTGTCTGAATGTGGTTCTTTTTTATCAGTCTGTCCCCCCAGCCCTCCTCTCCCTGGTGTCTCCTCTGTCTCTCTCGGGCTTCTATACGATTCACCTTGTATACACTGTGTACACAGAACCAGCCAAACAGCAACCACGTTATTTGCACGGGCTGGCCCTTGTGTGCCTCTGTCCTGCGCTGCGGGGGAAGGGGGAGGGCCAGAACGCCCCCTCCCTGACATTAGCCTAGGGGGAGGGGGGAGATGCGCCGAGGACTCGGGGTGCTCAAGAGTGGCCAGCTGCCCCAAGGGGGGGACGGCAGGGTGCATCTACCTTCTGAGCCCAGAAGCGGTGTCCGGCCGGGCCTCCACCCCAGGAACCCCCGACACTCAAGTCTGGTATTGGCAGTGATGTTTATTGAGGGGGCAGCAGGGTGTAGACCAGAGGGATGGGGACTGTCCAAGCGGCGGGGAGGGAGGGGAAGGTAAGCGCTGTGAGGAAGGCACTGGGTGACCCCATGCCAGGGGCCTGATGGCTGTAGTGTAACAGGATGTGGAGGGGAGGGGGCGCCACAGGGAGGCTCCATCCACCCATCCACGCCAGGGGGAGAGCCGAGGGCCATCTCCCAAAGGCTGTCCTGCGATGGAAGACTCAGAGGAGGAGGCAGGGGCAGCCTCCATTCCCAGCCTTCTTCCTGGGGGGCGTCGGGGGGCTGGGGGGCAGCTCTTGCTCCTGGTACTTCCTGTGGACAGGTGAGACATTTAGAGGAAGGGGGTGAGGGGGGCAACCCTCCAGTTTTCCAGGAAGGGACACTGAGGCTCAGAGGCCCATCCTCACCGAACAGCCCGAACCAGCTGTTCAAAGGCTTCGTCCACGTTGAGCCGCAGCTTGGCCGAGGCCTCGAAATAGGCTATGTGGCGGGAGGCACAGAAGGCCGAGGCTTCAGAACGGGGTACCTGGGGTGAGGGGAGGACACGGGCTGAGCAGCGGCCCCTGGGGCCCGGCCCTGGCAGCCCGGCCACCCACGGCTCGCACCTGTCTCTGGGTCTCCAGATCGGCCTTGTTGCCCACCAGCACGATGGGGAAGTCGTCTCTGTCCTTGACTCGCAGGATCTGCGTGTGCAGCTTGCCCACTTCGTTAAAGCTGAGGCAGACAGTGAAGGGGAGCCAAGGAGCGGGCTTAGGCCGTGCCCAGGGCGCCAGGGCTGGCCCGGACATTTGGCTCAGGCCCACCCTCCGGGGAGCTCACCTCTGCCGGTCGTTGATAGCGTAGACCAGCAGGAAGCCATGGCCGGCCCGCATGTACTGCTCCCTCATGGCCCCGAACTCTTCCTGCCCTGCCGTGTCCAGGACTGCAGTGGGGGGCACAGAGGGGTTGGGGGGGCGCTGACCCTCCTAGCTCCGCCCCCCGCCCCGCCCTCCCCAGTAACCCTCCTCTCCCTCACTGTCCAGCCGAGCCGGGATGCCATCCACACCGCACAGCTTGGTGTAGGAGTCCTCGATGGTGGGATCATAGTCAGACACGAAGTAGGACTGCCGGCGAGGCGAGCCAAGTCAGAACCCCGGGCGGCCCCTCCCCCTGGCCCAGCCTGGGTGCCTCTGGGCTTCGAGCTCCGGGCGGGGCCAGTCCCTCCCCTGGGATAAGGCCAGATCCCGCTGAGTGCCCGGCCCGGAAGGGGGGGGAGCCCTCCCGTCTCCAGTTCCCGCTCCCGCCCTTCCTGCTGGACCTTCTCCCCTCCCCCCGCCACGGGTAGGGCCAGGGCCAGGACTGCGGGGTGGGGCCGAAGCTGGGCCTGGCAGGGATGGGCAAAGGGAGGCAGAGGCATGGACCCCGGGGCTGGTGGCACGTGTGCAAGAGCCTAGCACAGCTCCGGGGGCGGGGCCGCGGGGGGGGGCGTCCTCCGCTACCTGGATGAACTGGATAGTGAGCGCGCTCTTGCCCACGCCGCCGCCTCCCACGACCACCAACTTGTGCGTCTCGCCCGGGGGGCCCGTAACCGCTGGGGTCGCCCCTGGACGGCCCCTTCCGCGCCCCTGTCCGGATACCGCCCCGGCCGCTGCCGCTGCTGCCACCCCACTCATGTCCCCGGCCGCTACCGCGCCGCCGCCGCCGCCGCCTCCGGACCCAGGGAGGTGCCCGGCCTGTCCGGGCTGGGGCGGAACCATGCTAATGAGGACACTGGGGCGGGGCCATGCTAATGAGCCCTGGAAGATGCTCGGGGCTCCGCTAATAAGGTTCCGGACAGAAAGCCCAGGACCAGGGGGGCGGAGCAACGCCCATAAGGCCCGCCAATGGGTGATGGAACGTTCGACACCTTGTTAAGCTCGTCGAATTTGCCGGCCTGGGCAGAACACTTTAATGAGGGTCCTACAGAAGCAGGGGCCCGGGTCAGGCTAATGACAGTTCCCTTCGGTGACTCCCGGCCAAAACTACGGAGAAGCCCAGGGAACAGGCCGGGCTCAGGGGGCGGGAGCACGCTAATGTTGTTGGGACTTCTCTCTGATTCGGCTCCCAGGGGCGGGATCATGCTAATTAGGGGGCGAGTCATTCTCGGCTGGGTCGTGAGGTCATCGCATTCCTAACTCATGAGCCTGGAGGCCAAAGATTGGAGAAAGGGGCGCCAGGGGCCCCGAGGTGTACAGCTGGGCCAAATCTCTAACATTCAAATATTCGAATCTTATCTTATTGGATCTTACTTAAAGAAACTGAGGCTCAGAGACAGAGAATGAGCGACTAGCTTAGGGTCACCCACTCAGCGGGTCAAATGATGTAACAAGCGTTTAGTAAATCTTGTCCCCTTCCTTCCTCCCTTCCGTCTCCCATCAGCGCCAGATCCAAACCCACATCCTCTAGGATAGGGTGCAGTGATCCATAGGGAGAGGGTGGGGGCCAAGGTTGCTAGAGACTATGCTTGTTTCCGCGGCCTCGCTACAATATATGACTACAACTCCCGAAGACCTTTGTGGCTAGGCGATTTCCTTCCGGCAGCGCGTAGAGCACTGTGGGGTCAGATGGGGGTAGGGATGGGGGAGCGACAGTGCTGGCCCCGCCTTCTTTCCTCCCTTCCTCCCTCACTTAGCTCGGCCTTTCCCCGCTTCCGCGCGCCCGGGAACTACGCCTCCCGGCTGGCTCTGCGTGCCGCCGCGCTGCCCGCCGGGAAGCGCAGTTCCCCCGCCGGCTGCAGTGGGCAGGCGACGCCTTCGTCGGACTGCATCTCCCGGCGTGCCCCGCGGCGGCGCGCGCGGCCCCGCCCCACCCCGCCTGGCCCCGCCCGCGCCGGGGCCCCTGAGCCGCAGCCGGAGAGTGAGCGAGAGGAGATCGAGACGAGGGGAGAGAGAGGAGGCCGCGGAGCGAGGAGGAGGTGGAGGCGGCGGAGGAGGAGGAGGAGTGGCGGCGGCGAGCGGGTGAGGGTCGTACTGGGGTACGGACGGGGGTCGGAAGGAGCAGGGAGAGAAGCGCCGAGGCCGAGGCCGCCGCCACAGCCGCCGCTGCCGCCGCCGCCGCCGGCGGGGTAAGATGGCCGCCCGGCCCGGCCCGGCCCAGGCCTCCGAGCGGAGCAGCGCCGCCGTCTACGCGGCCGGCCCGGCGCTTGTCGGCCGCCGTCTACGCAGCCCCGGGGGGAGGGGCCCAGAGCCCAGCGGACCGCGCCGCCTCTACGTCGCCGCTGCCGGCGTAGACCTAGCCTGGGGCGCGGCCCGAGGGTCTCCTGGCCGGGACCGGGAGAGCCTGGCCGCTGACAGCATCTGTAGGGGCCATCCCTGTCTGACACCGGCCGGACTCGTGGGCCCGGGCGTCAGTGGTTCCGTCTGTAAATTGGGAGCATCACACGGGCCTGGGCTGCCTTGTGCCCTGGAGCTGCTGGCCGAGGAGGAGAAGAGGGACTGAAGAGGGACAGAGTCTGAGACCCCCCCCCCCCCCCCGGGATTCTGGGGAGCCCCCCCCCCAGGGCCCTGCAGGGGGAGGCCGGGTAGAGGATGGGTCAGGGATTTTAGGGGGCTTCGGAGAGAACCACAGAGACGAATGTTTGGAGTTGATAGGGGCCCAGAGAGTGACCTCCAGAGGCCCAGGCTGCCTATAGGCTGTGACATACTTGGGGAAGGGCCTGGGCCAAAGTGGGTGTCTTTGAGGCTGACAAACGGGGATGTGTGTAGGTATCAGAGAAGCAGGGGCCCAGAGGGGATTACTTAGGGGAAGTTGGTAAGTGTCAAGTAGAGGAGAAAGGGCTGTTTGGGGGAGGCCTTGCAAGCTCAAGACAAAAAGGAAGCTTTGGTTGGGCTACCTCATAAGACCTGGAGTCCTTCCAGCTTGGGACATGGCCTGAAAGGGAGACAAAAGGCCCATGGCCATCCGAAATGAAGCATCAAAGAGGGCAGGGATTTAGCAAAGATCACTCAGCAACTTGGGGCTAGCGGAGTCTCAGCTTGAGCCTAGGTGCCTGCTCTTAGCCCAAGGTGGGTGTTTTTCTTTGCTTCTGTGTGGGGTTCTGGAGTTGGGGCTTTCTAGGGGAGGGTAGAGCTTATAAATGGCAAAGGGCATAGCTAGGCATGAGAGGGGTCACAGGGTGAAGGGGGAGGGAGGAGAAAGGGAAGAGGAGGGGGTCTTTGTGGTTCAGGAAAGCACCCCCAAATCATGTCTGTGGAGCATGAAGGTCCTTAGAGAATCTGAGGGGGGACCACTGTGACAACATCAGGGGTAAGAAATCTGGTGCACTTGGATTTGACCCGACAGGGTTAGGTGGGGTAAGAGGGTTCACCTGTTGTGCCTATGTATGGCAGGCAGGACTGGGGGGCCTTTGGGGTGAGGAGAAGCACCTCTTTTTTGGTCTTTGGGAGGTGACCTGTTTGTTTGATGGAGGTCAGGAATTCCTCCAGGGCCTGAGTGTTAAGAAGGAAAAAGGATGGGACCTTGGCCCTGAGGGATGGCTCCATGGGGTCGGGGCTGTGTCCCAGAGTGGAGCCTCAAGTAGCCTAAAAACGGGAACAAGGGAAAGGGTTAGCTCTCTTTGGGGAACCTAAGCGAGATGCTCTCTGCCTGCATACAAATCTTCCCTTTCCCTAGGTGACCATGGAGGACGAGGAGGAGCTGAGGGCAGCCTCGGCAGAGGAGCCCCATGATGAGAGGAGAGAGGTCCCCAGCCTGCCTGAAAGAGACCCTGCCCTGGCCCCCAGCCAAGCCCCCTTGCCCTCCGCCATCATCCTGGTAAGTGATTTGAGCTTGGGTGTCTCCTGGGGCCCCGGGCAAATAAAGAGTGTCTTTGGGTCCAGGCTTCTGAGTGCTTCTCTCCCATTTCTCAGCGGGCCTTACAGCAGGCAGTAGGAGGTTCACTCCAGGGGGAGCTGAGCAACGAGAAAGGTAGGGAGCATTTGGGGTGAAAGCTTAGCCTTTGACTCGTTGCCCTTTGGTGACACCCCCACACCCCTCAGGCCTCATACAGCCCCAGCCACCTTTCTCCTCCCTGATTCTGGCCCTGCCACTCACCTCTCTCTGTCTTCCTCTCCCAGATGTTCCCAGAGCTCGGGGTCCCCGAAGGAAACGGTGCCGGAGCCCCAGAGCTGAGCTGTGCCTCAGGGGAGCGGGTGGGACGGATGCTGCTGCTGTGAGTAGGAGGGCTGGCCATCGGGCTCCCACGGGGACTGCGGGCTCTCTGCTGGGTTTCCTGGTGGAAGGGCTCAATTCCTCTGGTTCCAGGTGGTGGATCTTGCCGCTCGGAGCTTTCTGGCCGGGCTCATGGGCGTTCTCGAGCCCCCGGACTCGTGGATCCAAGGCAGGCTGGATCTCCCCGATGTGGAGTGAGTGGCAGCCCTGGAGGGAAAGGCGCTGCGGGGTGGGGCCGGGTTGGGGAGAGCTCGTCCTTTGATCCCTGGCTCTCATCCACCCCTGCAGGGAGGAGCCTGCTGAGATGCTGGAACTGGTGGCTGAGGTCCATCTGGGGGATGGGGCTCCCCTCTCTGTGCCCATCTCCCACCCGCTGCACAGGAGCTGGGCCTGGCGGGCCAGCAAGTCAGGTGAGAGGGCTGGGGAGCCAGGGCGGGCTGCTTCGGAGGGCCCGGGGCCAGCCCTCCTCCTAACAGCTTCCCTCTGCCTCCCCCTCCCTCCCACAGGTTCTCTGCTGCAGCCTGGCTTCCTGGGCCCCAGCAGCGCCTCCTCCCGGCCCCCACTTCTGACCCTGGGCACAGGGGACGGCGGGCCAGCCCCTCCCCCGGCACCCTCCTCCACGTCCTCTTCTCCCTCGTCTTCTCCTCGTTCTTCATCGTCCTCCCCCCCACCCCCTCCCCCGCCACCCCCAGCGCCTCGCTATGACATCTACGATCCCTTCCACCCTACGGATGAGGCTTATTCCCCGCCGCCTGCCCCTGAGCAGAAGTATGACCCCTTTGAGCCTACGGGCTCCAACCCCAGCTCCTCGGGGGGGACGCCCTCCC
This sequence comes from Monodelphis domestica, assembly GCF_027887165.1. Lineage (NCBI taxonomy): Eukaryota > Metazoa > Chordata > Mammalia > Didelphimorphia > Didelphidae > Monodelphis > Monodelphis domestica. Next base: position 443,987,572 of record NC_077230.1, read on the forward strand.
CTGGGGAGGAGGAGGAGGAGGAGGAAGAGGAGGAGGAAGAAGAGGAGGAGGAGGAGGAAGAAGAGGAGGAGGAGGACGAGGAAGGCCTTTCGCACAGCATCAGCCGGATCTCTGAGACCCTGGCGGGCATTTATGATGATAACAGCTTGAGCCAGGACTTCCCCAGTGGGGAGAGCCCGGGGCCTGAGCCTCCCCCGCCCCCACCAGGCTCTGGCTCCCCTCCCCAGGCCGACTCGACCCGGGTGGAGGGCGGCCCCCCGCGCCGCCGGGTCTTTGTGGTGGGGGCTGAAGCAGAGGCTTCAAGGGGGGAGGGCAAGCTGTCCCTGGAGGTGGTGACTACCGGGGCCCCCTTTCCTCCAACTGCCCCACCCCTGGACTCCGAGATCGAGGAAGGGGAGATCGTGCAGCCAGAGGAAGAGCTGCGCTTTGCCCCTGTGGCCCTCTTCCGAGGAGCTGGGGGCAGAGCACCCCGGCCTGCTCCTGCTTTAGCGACTGCTACTGCCGCCACCCCAGCACCACCCCTGCCCCCTCCACCAGCTCGGGGCCCAGAGGGAGACGACTTTCTGTCGCTGCATGCAGAGTCTGATGGGGAGGGGGCCCTGCAGGTGGACCTGGGTGACCCCGTCCCCACCGCACCTCCTGCGACATCCTCGGATCCCCGCTGGACCGGCTTGGATCTCCGGCGAAAGATTCTGACCCAGCGGCGGGAGCGCTACCGGCAGCGGTCTCCCTCCCCGGCTACCGCCCCCACCGCCCCGCCACAGCCGCCCAGGAAGAAGTCCAAGCGGGATCACAAGCGGGAGGTCAAGGAGACAGCAGCCCCCCCAGCTCCCCCCAGCCCACCAGCCCCTGCAGCCTGGGACCCCAAGAAGCACCGGTCACGGGACCACAAGCCCAGCTCTCGGTCCTCACGCCGCCGGTCACGCTCCCGCTCCCCGCGGCCACGGTCATCCTGGTCGCCTGGCTCTGAGAGGAGGCGAGGGGGGCGCCGGTCCAGGTCCCGGGAGAAGCGAAGGCGGCGGCGGCGGCGATCATCTGCATCGCCCCCTCCGGCATCCTCATCCTCCAGGCGGGAGCGGCATCGGGCCAAACACCGCAGTGAGGGCAGCAGCAAGAAGAAGAAGAAGCGGTCTCGGTCCCGGGGCGAGAAGCGGGGTGGGGGGGACCCCGAAAAGGTCTCAGTGGCTGGGACAGAGAGGGAGGGCCGGCGGCGGGGAGCTGTGCCCCCGTCCATTCAGGACCTCACGGACCACGACCTCTTTTCCATCAAGCGGACCATCACAGTGGGGAGGGCCGAGAAGCCTGCATCCCGCTCAGCCTCTGTGGCTGGGGGTGGCCCTGCCCCAACCTCCCCTCCACCCAAGCGGGAGGTCCTCTATGACTCGGAAGGGCTGAGCTGTGAGGAACGGGGGGGTGGGAAGGGGTCCAGCGAGAAAGAGCGTAAGCGGTCAGCAGCCCTGGCCCCCCGAGAGAAGGGCAGGAAGAAGGTGGCCTCCTCAGAGGGGACGGAGCGTGAGAGGGACAAAGGGTCCAAGAAGGCCCGACCATCCTCGGGCAAAGAAGCTGCCCCTAAGACTGCCAGTGGGAGCAGTGGGCGAAAGGTCAAGCTCCAGTCCAAGGTGGCCGTGCTGATCCGAGAGGGAGTCAGCAGCACAACCTCTGCCAAGGAGGTGGCCACAGCCACTGCCCCCAGCTCCATTGGGGTCAAGTTCAGCCGTGACCGGGAGAGCCGTTCTCCCTTCCTGAAGGCCGATGAGAAGGCTGCAGGCGAGCCTGGGAAAGGGGTGGCCCCAGGAGGCCCCAAGCTCAAGAAAGCCAAAATCAAGGCCAAGGCTGGCCTCAAAAAGGTTAAGGGGTCAAAAGTGAAAACGAAAGGCACCAAGACCAAGAAGAAGAAGGCTGGCGGAAGCAGCACTGGGGCGACCCTGAAGAAGTCCAAGGCCGACAGCTGTAGCCAGGCTGGCCCCAAGGGAGCTGAGGAGACCTCCTGGTCAGGGGAGGAACGGGCTCCGGGCAAGCCCCCTAGCCCCCCTACTCCAAAGGCAGCCCCGCCACCCCCAGCCCTTACGCCCGACTCACAGACTGTGGACAGCAGCTGCAAGACGCCTGATGTGTCCTTCTTGCCTGAGGAGCCAGCCAGGGCAGGAGGCCGGGGTCGAGGCCGGGGGGACCAGGAAGATGGGGATGACGAAGAGGAGGAGGAGGAGGAGGAGGAGGAGGAGCAACCTGGCACCACCACGGCCTCTGGGGGAGGAGGAGGAGGAGCAGTAGTAGGGGGAGGCAGTATTGGCACTACTGAGACCGCACCTGAGGAGGGGCCCCCAGCCCGGGCCCCTCAGCCCCCTGCCCCTCCTCCCCCCATGCCTTGGAATTTGCCAGCTGGGGTGGATTGTGCCACCAGTGGCGTGTTGGCTTGTGAGTTAGGGCAAGGGCATCTGGGAGGGATGGGACATTCAACATGTGGGAAGTGCTCTAGGGTGCAGTGAGGACAGCATGGAAACAGTAGAAGGGTCTGGGGAAAGGGGTGGCCACAGGTTCAGAGGCTGTGAGGAGCCTGCTCAGGACTGGCTTTGAGAGGGTGGCAGAAGAGCTGGGTTGCCTCTTCTCATCCTACCTTGCCTTTCTGTCTCCCTAGTGACTGCCCTGCTCTTCAAAATGGAGGAGGCCAATTTGGCCAGCCGGGCCAAGGCCCAAGAGTTGATCCAGGCCACCAATCAGGTGGGGATTCAGTAGGGTCTGAGGGCAGCTGGGGAGGGACTGGAGTGCACCTAACGTCTTCATGATGCTTGAGCATTTGTCTTCGTGTTCACTCTCCCTACAGATCCTTGGCCATGCAAAGCCACCCTCGGCCTTGGGGGGGGCTCAGGCCCCAGGTGGGACTGTGCTGGGGCTTCCCCCTGGGCCCTCAGGCTACCTGCTTCACAGTGGGGGCAGTATGGGGCTGCCTCTGGGTGGCTGTAGCTCTTCTCCCCCCTCACCTGGGGGTCTGGCTGGGGGTCCTGACCGTAGGGAAGGCAGTAGCAGCTCTGATGGGCGAATGGACACCGACAAAGTGAGTGCTGCTGCCACTGCCAGAGGGTTAGACTGAAGTTGGCCCCTGGAGGGGGATGCCAGGACTTCCCTCCCCTGATCTGGGTCCAGTCACCAGGCTGAGGATGAGACAAGTTAGTAGCTAGCTACTTTGGGCTTCCAAGGCTTCAGGTGGCAAGCATTGTTAAGGGCTGGGAGCAGCAGCTATGATAACAGTCCAGGTGTGATGGGGTGGAGAGATGCTGCAGAGGTGAAATTGATAGGTCTTGGCGCCATATTGAATCTGGGCTCTCAGAACATAAAGATGGCCATTAAATCCTGGGGGCTGAGGGGATCCCTGGCGATTTCAAGAATGGCAGGACGTCTGCCTGCCCGGGGCGGGGGGGGGGGGGGGTTAGGGGGGGTGATCTGGAGGAGGGAACAGCAAAGGAGACAGAGAAGGAGCAGTCACAGAGATAGGAGGAAAACCAGGAGAGAGACAGGTTGGGTCCTGAAAAGCAAGAGAAAAGAGGATCCAAGTTGGAGAGGGACTGGAGTCCAAGGCCACAGTAGAGGGAGAGAAATGGGGGCAGGATTGGTCAGGAGGTGGTGCTGACTAGGTGTGACCCCAACTCCGGCCTGTCTTGTCTCCTAGTACCTGAAAAAGCTGCACACACAAGAGCGGGCAGTGGAGGAGGTGAAGCTGGCCATCAAGCCCTACTACCAGAAGAAGGACATCACCAAGGAAGAGTACAAGGACATCCTTCGGAAGGCCGTGCACAAGGTAGGCTCATGGGGGGAGGGGTGTGGAGGGAGGAAGGACAGAGAGGGACAGACGTGGGATTGCAGGGCCTGCCTGGCACTGAGCAGGGCCCCTGCCTGTCCCGGCCAGATCTGCCACAGCAAGAGTGGAGAAATCAACCCCGTGAAGGTGAGCAATCTGGTCCGGGCCTACGTGCAGCGCTACCGATACTTCCGCAAGCATGGCCGCAAGCCCGGGGAGCCGTCGGGACCCTCCCGGCCATCCAAGGAACCGGCACCTCCTGACAAGTGTGGCCCGGTCCTGCCCGTGCCCCCGCTCTGAGCCCCCTCCCCGCCATATTTATGTCTCTCCTTCCTTATTTCCTTCCCTCATGGCCACAGCCGAGTGGGATTGGGGGTGATAGGGGAGGGGAGCTGCCCAGCCCCCCTCCCCCCAGGCCCACTTCTTTCTCCCTCCCCCTGCCCTTTTCTCCCTGGCCCTAGTTAAGGATTTCATGAAATGTTACACCCTCCAGCTGTGCCTCCAGCCCCTTCTTTTTCTGGGGTCACACAGGGAAGCTGGGAGGAGGGTAATAGAGGCTGCTGTGGAGCCTGGCCCTGCCCCCACAGGATCAGGATCAGTGCACTGGGGAGACTGAGGCAACTTTTGAAGAGGCCCTTAAGGATCCACCCCTCTCACCTCTGGCACTGCCCTCCCTGAAGCAATATGGTGGGTTGGGCCCTGGAGGGCACAATGAGCCCCCTTCTCAGGGTCTCCCATAGGTTTGGAGGTGTGAGCCCTGGGTATAGGGACTCTCCGAGACAGAAACCTGAGGACTTGTCCAAGGTCATATAGCAACTTTAGAAACATGAGGTTGACTCTTTTATTTTGCAGGGAGGGAGAAAGCTCAGAGAAGGGGGTCCCTGATAGCAGAGTGGGGCAGAGCAGGGGAGGGGCTCAGCCCTGAACCCCAGACTCCCATTCCATGCTGTGGGCCAGCTCCTGCAGGTAGCCATGGAGGTGGGCAGGTGCCAGGGACAGGGAGAGGCTGCTGGAGATGTGCAGGTCAATCTCCTCCTCTTTGAGTGAGGATGCTCCCTCAGCCTGGGCCACCTCATGGAGGGCCTTCAGCGCCGTGGGTACCACCTGGGAGGAGAGAGTAGCTAAGGGGATGGCTGCTGGGCCCAGGGCTGCCATCTCTGCCCCATGCCAGACTCCTATGATCATGGGCACTTGTGGGAACAGCACTTGGGACGCCAGCACACTTAAGTGATGGAGCTCGCCTTCAGCCAGAGAGCCGCCCATGTCTATCCCCCCAGTCCCCAGGAACCTTGACCATGACGAGCTTCTTGGTCCATGGCTGTGAGTCCGTGGGCCATGACTCCCCTAGGCAGAACCAGAGGGTGTACTGGGGTGAGCGGTGACTGCCCTCCAGGAAGGAGATCAGTTCTGGGGGTACAGAAGAGAAGAGGAGGTTGTTCAGGGCATGAACTCTCCGATCTGTCTGCCCTGCCCTGCCCAGCCTCACCATTCACAAACTTTGGAATGTCACAGACTTGTTGGCCGTCTCTTTCCTTGGTCACTTCTCTCCCAGGAGCCCCAGGGGATGCCTGCTCCCCCAGGGCCCAGTGGACCTTGCAGTGGCCCAGGCGCTGTGCCCTGAGTTCATTCTGCAAGGACCACAGGGCCAGCCCAGCCCCCAGGCTGCCCAGCACCTTGCTGACATAATGCGCAGCTCGCTGGTCAGTGAGGGCACTGCTGGGCTCGGGTAGGGCCAGTGGTGTCCCATCCAGCTCTGGCCAGGCCTCAGCCACAGGTCCTGGCCCTACCACCCTAAGGCCTTGGAGGCAGGCTAGGCAGGTCGCCAGGACCTGGCGGCCCCTGTAGAAGGCTGTCACTTCATACTCGGACTCTGGAAACAAAAGGGCACGTCTGAAGGCTCTGGGCATCCCTATGGCCCTGCCCACCCCTGCCCACTACTTCCCAGCTGGCTTCTACTCACGGAGGCCACCAGCAAAAACGGGCATCAAGGGGTTGCTGTGCAGGCCTGGACCCAGCGCCCTGGGGAGCTGCTCTGGGATGGAGTTGGGCTGAAGGTTAGTGGATGGGGCAAAGAGGGGCCTCGGCTGTCCTCGAACCCAGCCGGCTCCACTGGGACCTACCTTGGAACAGCTGCTGCCCCGCAGGAGACAGGGTTAGAGTCCCCAAAACCTCTTGGATGTGTTCCTCCTGCAGACGGGAGCAGAAAGGCCACACCATGCATGGCTAGCCCCTGCCGGCCTTCGGCCCCTGCCGGCTCTGGCGCTCACCTGGCTCCTGGCGGGGTCATCCCAGCCGTCCTCTGTATCGGGGTCTGCGTCGAAGCCCTCCCCATCCATTGACAGGAACTCGTAGATCTTGTGCGGCTTGTGCTGCTCCTTGCTGTGGTTGCTGACCACGCGCAGGTTCCTCTTGCGGTCCAGGGCTGCCCGAAAATTCCGCTTCCATGTTGCGGGGTCGGGCTCGTCGATACCAGGCCGATAGCTGCCGCTGGCCTCTGCCCATGCCTGTCAGGCCCAGACGAAGTGTAGGACCAAGAGCAAAGTCCGGCCTTCCCAAGGCACTAGGCACTGACCCCCACCCACTTCCAATCCCCACCATCCGAGCTGGCCACGCCCACGCAAGCCCAGGCCACGCCCACCGCCAGGGCCCTCCCACCTGGAAAATGCCGAAGTCCTCTCGCTGCAGGTCCTGGCGGAGCCCGTGCTTCCAGGGAATGATGAAGCGCGTGCGCTCTGAGTTGATCCAGGTGGCGCCCAGGTGCCCGGAGTCCAACTGCTCCCGCAGCCAGGGCAGGATCCGCGGCTTGGACTTGGCCATGCCCCGGTGGAGTCGAGGGACCTGGAGGGCAGCCAGGAAGGTGGAGATTACGGGTTCAGACCGGCCGCAAAGTCCAGAACTAGGGTTCGAGGTGGCAGGGCAGGCGTCTGGGGGCCAGGGGCCTCGAGTAAAGCGAAAGCGGAAGGGGGACAGTGAGAAAGTGTCTACGCGCCGGAGATCTCTGGGACCAGGAAACTGAGGTCCGCGGCAAGAACTCCAGGGTTTCGCCGCCCATTATCAAGACTGAATTGCTTCCCCACCCTGGCCTTTCGCGTTACCTAGTTCCGGGATGGGGGGTCTCCAACGCCTGAGGTCCCTCTTTCCCACTTGGTTGTCGCTCACTAGCCCCTCCTAGTAGTCAGCTGATTCCATTGGGCAGATCCCTAGAAGGTGGCCACCCTCCCCGGAGGCATGCCGGGATCCGCAATATGGAAATGAGGCTCCTCCCCTGGCCCGGCGCGCGATTGTCGGGAGGCGCGGGCTTATGAGGAACGTTGGTTAGAAAGTTGGGGGGCGGAGGGGAAATTCCGAGAGGCTCAACCCCCACCTTGGGGGCGGACTCTGGAAAACTACTCTTCCCATAGGCCTCTGCGCTTCGGGAAGGTCGTTCCTCGTAGCGAGAGCCCTAGAGCCTGTTGGGAGTTGTAGTTCCTCACACGGTCCTTCGACGGGGTCCCCTTCCCGCCCCCTAGTCCTGCTGTGTCCGCTGACCTGGCCCGTGGCGGGCACTCAGCAGGCCAGGCTCCGCAACAAATGTTCCAGGTGCCTTCCCGAGCCGGGCCTAGGAGCGAAGAGTCCCAGGGCCGGGAATGGTAGCGGGAATGGGGGAAACAGGGCTGGGAGGTTGGACGCTATAATAGGCATCTCTCTCCTGTCTTCGTCTCAACCCTCCCGGTTCTCTACGTCTATTTCTATGCCTTAGATCTCCTTAGGGCCGAGGTCTCTGTCTCCTGGGTACCCCACGTTTTTGCATCCCCTTGAATCTCCGGTTCCTTGCGCTCCCGTGTTCCCACTCTCTCCCTCTATTCACTCGGGGTCTCAGTACTGTCGCTAGGTACTCCCTTCTCTCTGTCTACATGTTTCTGTCTCCTCAGGGTCTCCGGCCGCCTAGGAGCCTCTCTTGCCCTTGGGCTCTTCTGGTCCCAGTTTTTCCAGAGCAGAGCAGAGCGACTCTCAGCAGTACCCACGCGGCTCGGGAGTTCTTGCTGGCCGCTGATTGGTCTGAGCGGGCCCGTGGGCGGGGCTAGTTTCTAAACTGGACCCTCTCCCGGGGCTGATTGGCAGAAAGGCGGATCCCAAGTGGAATCTCGGCTGCCCGAGGCCTTGGAGGAAGACTGCCTCCTGCTGTCTGGTCGAGACCAATGGGCATCCTCCTTATGTATGCTCGCTTCCACTCCGCCACCCTAGCTTCTTCCAGCCAATCAGAGAGTCTATTGGGTGGGCGCGGGAGAGGGCATGCGCAATGCCGCGGGCTCGCCAATGAGTACATCAGCGCGGTGGGGCGGGGCGACGGTGAGATGGATGGCTCTGGCTGCGCGGGGTCCGCCGGGAAGGGGACGATGATGGGGAGGGGCTGGTGTTACGCAAGCCCAATGAGATCGCGAGGCCCGAAGATTGGCATGTCAATTGTCCAATGAGAATGCGCGAGAGGTGGTGCCGGCGGCGGGCAGGGGGCGGTGCGCCCGCTAAAAGGCGTCCCCGGGGGAGCCGCGGGCGGGGGGCTAATCGGGGGGGAGAGAAGATGGCGGCGGCAGCCGAGGCCACGAACTGCATCATGGAGGTGAGCGGGGCTGAGTGGCGGCAGCGGCGGTAGTTGGTGGTCTTCTCGAAGGCACTAGCGAGCGGCGTTGGGGGCAGTCCGGGTGGGCGGCGTGGAGACGGCGGTGGAGGCGGGAGGGGATGGGATGGAGGAGCCGAGGTCCCCATCTTCCTAGCGTCGGCTACTCAATCGGGGATCTCAAAGCGCGCTGAGGATAGGGGTACAGGGGAGGCTTCGCACAGCAGCTGGGCTGGGGGGGCGATGAGGAGACCACGTGGGGCTCGGGGGACCGGGCACTACTTCCGGTCCGGGCGCCACTTCCTCCCCCCCCAACCCCACGTGGCCCCCGCAGGCTAAGCTGGGGGGTATGGGATGGCGGTCCCCAGGCAGAGAACAAAGGCCTGGTGGGCTTCCCGGAGGAGGAGGAGGAGGACTTGCCGAAAAGGGCAGAGACCTCGGGCTAGGGTTATAACGTGTGTAGGGAGTAGGGGGGCGTGGGTATAAATCTTCAAATGCAGAAGGAAAGGGATCAGGGATGCTGAGGGGTCGGGGCTGTCATGGCCTCCAGTAGGTGTCAGCGAGGACCCCCCCCCCCCTCAGGAGGTGGGGGAAGCCGGCTGGGGTGAGGATAAAGCGCAGAAGAGTCAGCTATAGAGAGGGCCTCCCTCAGGAGGAGGCAGGGCTGGGGGGGGCGGGATATGCCTTGGTCCTGGAGGCAGGGCTAGGAGCGCTGAGGATAAAGATCTCCAAGCGTAGAAGGAAAGGGTTGGGGGCGGGGGCGCGTGCAGGCTCTGGCCGGGCAGCCCGGAGTCGGGCCTAGGGACACGGAGGTCAAGGCCCGGCCGCTCTGTCTACTCGGGGGGCCGCGCAGGCGCAAGGCTGGGCTTCGCAGCTGTCCGTGCTCGTCTGGGGGGGGAGGGAGGAGGGGAGGGCGCCGCCGCAGTACAGGGCAGGCCCCAGGGAGCGAGGCGCCGCCCCAGGCCTCTGCCTGAGTTTTGTCCAGCCGCAGCTGGGGCTGGGGGGGACCCCTGCCCCTGCCCCTCCCCGCCCGGCCTCCCCCGAGCCCCCAACCCGCCCGGGTAACCGTCTCTCCCTGTTACTCTCTCCTAGAGTTTTGTGGCCACCTTGGCTAATGGGATGAGCCTCCAGCCTCCACTTGAAGAAGTAAATATCCTTTTGTGGCTTTGTGGCCTGGGGAAGGCACTGCTCTGGGCCTCAGTTTCCCGAGCCAAGGGGCCCTTTAAGGACCTCCCCTCCGGGCCTTAGTTTCCTTCATTGTCCCCGGCTGGCTCTCATCCCATCTTTTGGCCCGGCCCGCTAACTCCCGCCTGGGCCTGCCTCTGGTTTTTGAGGCAGCAGCGGGGTGCCATCCCTAGGGGGGATGCCCCCTCCCCTGGCAGCCCCTCTTAAAGGGAGGCTCCTCCCACCCAGAATCCCGCTCTCCCCCTCAATAAGTCTAAGCCCGGGCATGATCTTCCTTAACTCTGCCTCCAGCAGCCCCTTGTCCCACCCCCACCCCTTGCCCAGACCCCAAGTGCTCCCCAATGTTCCCCCCACCCCCCCAGCTGTGGGCTGAGCTAGAGATTGGAGAGTAGGCGCCGCCGAGGTATCAGGGGCCTCTGGGGGGAAACTGAGGCAGGGATGGGGGAGGGGAGCCCATGGGGATCCCAGGGAGGAGTGACTGCTGGCGCCCCTCCCCCCAAAAAGCAACCCTTATCCCGCCCGCCCCAGGTGTCCTGCGCCCAGCCTGAGAGTGGGGAGAAGCCCAACGCCGAGGACATGACGTCCAAGGACTACTACTTCGACTCCTACGCCCACTTTGGCATCCATGAGGTGAGCTGAGCCTAGCCGAGCGAGCCAGCCTTGCCCTCTGCTGCCCCCTGGCGGGCGGGCGGGCGGGTGGGCCGGCCCCCAGCCCTCCTCAGCCCCTCACTGTGCCCGCAGGAGATGCTCAAGGACGAGGTGCGGACGCTCACGTATCGAAACTCCATGTTCCACAACCGGCACCTGTTCAAGGACAAGGTGGTGCTGGACGTGGGCTCGGGCACGGGCATCCTCTGCATGTTTGCGGCCAAGGCCGGGGCCCGGAAGGTCATCGGGGTGAGTAGGGGGGCCGGGGGAGGGGGCGGAGGGGGGCGCCGCCAGGCCCACACTGACCCCGCCGCCTCCCGTCTCCGGCCAGATCGAGTGCTCCAGCATCTCTGACTACGCCGTCAAGATCGTCAAGGCCAACAAGCTGGACCATGGTGAGGGGGTGGGGAGGCGGGCCCAGGGTGCCTGGCTGGGCAGGTGGTGCCCGGCCCCCCTTGACCCGCCCCCCTTTCCACAGTGGTAACCATCATCAAGGGCAAAGTGGAGGAGGTGGAGCTGCCTGTGGACAAAGTGGACGTGATCATCAGCGAGTGGATGGGCTACTGCCTGTTCTACGAGTCTATGCTCAACACCGTCCTGCACGCCCGGGACAAGTGGCTGGTGAGCCAAGCGCCTGCTGCCCCTGGGGGGATCCCAGCCCCCCGCCCCCCCTCACCCCAGCTCCTCTTCTTCCTCACAGGCCCCCGACGGGCTCATCTTCCCTGACCGGGCCACTCTCTATGTGACAGCCATCGAGGACCGGCAGTACAAGGACTACAAGATCCACTGTGAGTGGGGGGTCCTGGGGAGGGGCCGGGAGGCCCAGGAGTTCCGGGGCAGGCCAGGGGGCCACACATAAGCCCTCTCTGTTCCCTAGGGTGGGAGAACGTCTATGGCTTTGACATGTCCTGCATCAAGGACGTGGCCATCAAGGAGCCGCTCGTGGACGTGGTTGACCCCAAGCAGCTGGTGACCAACGCCTGTCTCATCAAGGTGGGGGGTGCTGGGGGTGCTGGGGGGGGGGGCCCTCCGGGCGGGGGTGGGCAGGGAGTGACTCAGCCGTCCCTCGCAGGAGGTGGACATCTACACGGTGCGGGTGGATGACCTGACCTTCACGTCGCCCTTCTGCCTGCAAGTGAAGAGGAACGACTACGTGCACGCGCTGGTCGCCTACTTCAACATCGAGTTCACGCGCTGCCACAAGCGCACGGGCTTCTCTACCAGTGAGCGGGGGGCGCGGGCGCCGGGTGGGGGGCGCAGGCGTGGGCACGCAGAGGCCCCGCCCTGACGCCCGCGGGGCTCCCTGTCACCCAGGCCCCGAGTCCCCGTACACACACTGGAAGCAGACGGTCTTCTACATGGAGGACTACCTCACGGTGAAGACGGGCGAGGAGATCTTCGGCACCATCGGCATGCGGCCCAATGCCAAGAACAACGTAAGTCTTGGGGGGTCCTGTGAGCTGGGGGTGAGTGGGGGGGCGGGGCTCCCCTGCCCCTCCTTCACAGTCTCCCTCTCCCTGCAGCGCGACCTCGACTTCACCATCGACCTCGACTTCAAGGGGCAGCTGTGTGAGCTCTCGTGCTCCACCGACTACAGGATGCGCTGAGCCGGCCCAGTGGGGCTCCCCAGGCCCGCCCGTCCGTCCCCCCACCCCCAGGCCTCTCCGGTCGGAGGCCCCAGCCCCTCCCCTCCTCTGTCCTCCACCCCCAAGGCTGGCTCCCTGCCCCCGGGTGAGGGAGAGGGCCGGGCGACATCGTGACTGTGTTTTTCATAACTTATGTTTTTATATGGTTGCATTCATGACAATAAACCGTCAGCTGGGTTCCGGGAGCGCGCAGAGCTTGGGCCAGGGTTGCTGGGGGTCGGGCAGAGGGCTGGGCCTGGGCTGGCTGCGGTCCCTTCTAGCTCTTGTCCCAGTTTGCCTGGGTCCCCCTTGGGACCACCCGAAATGCCCACTGCCCAGCTGTGTGCTTGAAGGGGCGGCCCCTTTCCTTCCCAGAAAGGACCTCCAGGCTGCCCCTCCCTCTTGAATGATTTTCCCAGAGTGGCCAAGGCCAGCAGGGCCTGCCAGGGAAGGTGCTTAGAGATCCAAAAGCCCCCAATGAGTGTTGTCTTACACCTGGGTGCCCTTACTGGGTTTGTAGAGACCAGCAGGACTCTAAGGAAGCTCTCAGTTCCTTCCAAAGATCTTGGAGAGAAGTTCTGGGGGCTCCCCCTCCAGGCCTCAGTTTCCCCATCTGTAATGGGGGAGGGATGCTCTATGAGGGCCTTCCTACCTGAATTCTGCTTCCTTGGGGTAGCCAGAGGTCCTGGCTGGTGGCTTCCACCCCCACCCCAGGAGGCCCCTCTCACTGATGGGGCCGTGTAGATGGGCGCCCTCCCCCCATCCCTGGCTCTGCCTTTGTCTAGACCCCGTGGTGAAAGTCCCCATCCCCCCAAGTCAGAGGGAGTTCCCTCAGTCCGGAACAGGAGCGACCCTCCGCAGCTCCTGGTGGCGCCGGCTGCCCCTCAAAGGGGCAGCAAATGAAAAGCCTAAGCCCTGGACCTCGTCCCTACCTCACTGCCGCCACTGGGCCCCGGGCAGGGCCAGCGGTGGGGGCCCGGATGGAGCGCGCATGTGCGCGAATAGCTGCGGGGGCTGCGCGTGACGTTGGGAGGGAGAAGGGGACGTCTGGGCGCAGGCGCAAACGGAGGGGGGAGGGGGCGGGGGAGACCTCTATTCCGGGGAGGGGAGGGAAGATCTCCAAGCGCTGTGAGTAGCTGGGCGATGGCCCCGGGAAAGAGGCAGCTGCAGCTATGGGGTTGGGAATAAGGGGTAGGAGTGGGGCTCTAGGGTGGGCTGCTGGCCGGCTTCCAAGGCCCTGAGGGCCCGAGGTTGGGGTCCTGAACCCCTGGCCCTGCGGGGAGTAATTAGGTCTCCATCCCTCCGCTCCTTGTCCCCTTCACACAACACCCCTCCCCCCATGGCGCTCAGCATCCCAGTTCCGGAGCATGCGCTGGACCAGCCCGCTTCCTGTCTCCCACCCCCACCCCATTAACCCGTCCAGGGTGGCTGCGACCTCCTCTCCTTCCCATCCCCCATAGCGGGGGGGCGGGGGGTGCAGACCCAATCTCCCAGGTCTTGCAGGGACCTGGCCAAGGGCAGATGCTCCTGCGGCCTCATGGGAGTTGTAGTTCGGGGGAGGGGGCTGAGGGAGGAGGGAGGGTCGACGTGCACTCCCCCTCCTTAGGGGCAGGGGCACCATGGCCGAGGCCCGCCAGGCAGCGACCTTCCACCTAGACCTGGGCCATGGGCCTCCCGGGAGCAGGTGCTGGAACCCAGCCCTGATGGAGGTGGGCAGAGCCGGGCTGCGCTCCTGGGGCCGGAGCCTCGCCCAATGCCGGGTAAGCCAGGGTCCAAGGGCCCTGGGCCCTTTGGGGAGCCCTGAGGGCGCCGGCTGGAGCCCTGGGAGCCAGCAGTGCCGTCTGCTCCGGCAGGATGACATCCTGGCCAGAGCCTGCCCGGCCGGCCCCACCAGCGCGCTCTTCCTCTTGGCGGCCATCCAGGGCTCTCGGTTCATGCAGCTGGACCCCTCCCTGGGGCTGGTGGACTGGATCAAGGCCAGCCTCCCGGACTGGTGAGGCCTGACCCGGGGCCCTGGGGGGGGGGGATGGACCGGGCCACTGAGTGCTGAGCCGGCCCGGTGCCCTCTCCTCAGGGGCGCGCGCTGGCTCCCAGGCGTCCAGGGGGCCGTGGCGGCCACCCTCTTCGCCGGGGGCCTCTGGATGGTCCTGCTGCTGACCCTGCACGTCGTCCTGCGGCTCCTCCTGCGCTACCAGGGCTGGCTGAGCGAGCCTCGAGGGAGCCTGTCCTTGGCCACGCGCTCCTGGCTGGTATGAGGAGCCTCCGCCCCGGGGCCCTTGGGGGGCTGGCACCTCCCCCTCGTCTGGGGGGAAGGTCTGGGTCAGGGCCTGCTGCTTCCTGCCCCTGCAGGCCCTGGTCAGGATCTTCTCTGGCCGTCGCCCGACCCTCTACACGTACCAGCGCGCCCTGCCCTGCCTGCCCCTGCCCTCCACGGCGGGCACCGTGGCCAAGGTGGGCATGGCCAAGCCGCTCGGAATCAGGGACCTGAGGAGTTGGGGGTGGGGCCCGGGGACCCCAAGGCTCAGTGAGGGGGCGGGGGACCCCCAGAGTCTGGCCCGGGGATCAGGGGGGTTGGCGCCTCGGAGACACTCATTCCGTGTGCCCCCCAGTACCTGGAGTCGGTGCGGCCGTTGCTGTCGGACGAGGACTTCAGGGCCCGCAGCGTCCAGGCGCACTCGTTCCTCCAGGCAGAGGCCCCCCGGCTCCAGGCGGTCCTGGGCCTCAAGGCCTGGTGCTCGGCCAACTACGTGAGTGGCCCCGTGTGAGCCCCGGTGTGGTGGCCCCGACAGGCTGTGTGGGCCGCGCCGGCTCTGACCTTGTTCTCCGGCCCCCAGGCCAGTGACTGGTGGCAGGAGTACGTCTACCTGCGTTCCCGGAGCCCCCTGCTGGGCAGCAGCAACTTCTACATCCTGGTGAGTGTCTTCTGGCTCTCTGGCCGAGAGGCCGCCGGCCAAGCCCCGGCCAGCCGCGGAGCCTCCCCGAGGAGCTGGGTCTGTGCTGGCTGTAGGCCGAGCCGAGAGGCAGCGGGCCCCTGACGCCCCTCGGACGGCCCGCGAAGGTGCCCCCTTTGCCGTCCCCCAGGACTTCCTCTCGGCGGCCCCCACTCCTCTGCAGGCGGCGCGGGCCGGGAACGCTGTCTACGCCATGATGAGGTTTCGGGAGCAGCTGAGCCGCGGGGAGGTGGAGCCTGTAAGAAGCTGGGAGGAGGGGGACCCAGGCCGGGGAGGGCTCGGGGGAGCAGGGGGACCCCCTCGTCACGCAGCACCCCCCCTCCCTGGTCTAGGCCACGCTGCTGGGGACCCGTCCGCTGTGCTCGGCCCAGTACCGGCAGATGTTCAACACCACTCGTGTCCCCGGCATCACCAGAGGTGAGGCCCCCCCGTGACCTCCGCCCCTCTCCCCCCGAGACCCTGGGACCCCAGAACCCCCCAGACAGGTGGCTGGAGTGTGGGACTTGGGGTGAGGAAGTCTGGGTCCAGGTGACGCTCCTGACGTTTGCCAGCCGTGCCTTCCTCGACAGTCAGGTGCCACCGGCTCCAAGCCTCGGTTTCCTTCTGTCGCCTCAGTAATAAGAAGTGCTGGGGCTCCCAGCAGACCGAACCCCTTGGGTGCCACCCCTTTCCGTGGTTCTCCGGGGCCTGCGGCCCGTGACCCCAGCCTCCTCCCCAGACCGGCTGTGCCGTGTTGGGGATGGCCAGAGTCGCCACGTGGCCGTTCTGCACCGGGGCCGCTTCTTCCGCCTGGGGACCCACGGGGGGCCCAAGGGACGCCTGCTGAGCCCCCGCGTCCTGGAGCAGCAGTTCCAGCGCATCCTGGATGACCCTGCCCCGGCCAGGCCCCTGGAGGAGCGCCTGGCTGCCCTGACAGCCGCTCCCAGGTGTGTGGGCTTCCCGGAGGGCTGAGGGCCGCGGGGTTCAGGGGGCTCAGGGGGTCTGGCCCCCCCTGACTCCAGCCCCTGGCCCCGACAGGGCCCAGTGGGCTCAGGCTCGGGCCTCCCTGCAGGCAGGGGACAAGAGCACGAGGGCCAGCCTGCAGACGGTGGAAGGGGCCGCCTTCTTCGTGTGCCTGGAGGAGACCCTGGGCCCCCCGGACGCATCCCCCGAGGTGCTTCTGGATGAGCTGGCGCGGGCCCTGCTGCTGGGAAGCGGCCACAACAGGTGGGCCCCTTCCCTTCGGCCTCGTCCCCTACCAGGCTCAGGGCCCCTCCCCGGACACGTGGGGCCCTCACGCTCCCCCGCTTCCCCGGTCTCCATCCCCCTCCTGGAGCCCCGGAAGGCCCCCACCAGGCTCGGGGCCCCTCCCCCCATCCTCCTCCCACTTCCGGAGCCCCGGTAGCCCCCCCCCCCCCAGCCTGGCAGAGGCCCCTGTGCCGAACTGCCTGTGCTGCCGCCCCACAGGTGGTTGGACAAGTCTCTGAATCTCGTGGTCTTCGGCAATGGCCGCGCCGGGCTGAACGTGGAGCACGCCTGGGCTGACGCCCCCGTCCCTTCGCACATGTGGGAGGCACGGCGCGGGCCCGACACCCCGAGAGGGACGTCTCCCCTGGCGGACACGCCTGTGGCCCCGTCTCTGCGGGGTCTGGTCCCCGGGGAAGCCCAGGGTGGGGGGGCCGGGGCTCCCCGACGGCCCAGGGGTCCTGACAGCTTCTCCGTGTCTCCCCCAGGCCGTGTTGGCCGCCGAGTGCTTTGAACTCGGCTACTCGGAGGACGGCCATTGCCGAGGGACGCCGGACCCCGAGCTGGGACCCCCGGAGCGGCTCCTGTGGACTGTGCCCGAGGAGGTGCGAGCTCCCCTGGCCCGCCTGGGCCCCCCCTTCAGCTTCAGGCCCCCCTCTGGTGCCTGGGACCCCCCGGCTCCCTTCCCTCCCCTGCCGCTCACCGGGTCCCCTTCCCGGGCAGGTGACCGCGTCCGTCCTGTGGGCCGTGCAGGAGGCCCGGGCCTTGGCCAGAGACACCGAGTGCCACGTCCTCCCCTTCACTGGCTTCGGCCGAGGCTTCACCCGGCGCTGCCGGGCCCCTGGGAGCAGCTTCGTGCAGCTGGCCCTGCAGCTGGCCTGGTTTCGGGTGAGTGTCTCCGGGAGAACCGGCAGAACCGAAGCAAATGCAGGCCGCGGGAGGAGCGGCCCAGCCATCTAGCTGGGGAGGCAGGCCGCGGAGCCTGGGAGGGCCCGCTGGAGGGGGAAGGGGGCAGGCCGCGGAGCCCGGGAGGGCCCGCTGGAGGGGGAGGGGGGCAGGCCGCGGAGCCCGGGAGGGCCCGCTGGAGGGGAAGGGGGCAGGCCGCGGAGCCCGAGAGGGCCCGCTGGAGGGGGAGGGGGCAGGCCGCGGAGCCCGGGAGGGCCCGCTGGAGGGGGAAGGGGGCAGGCCGCGGAGCCCAGGCCAACATCTCTCCTGTTCCCGCCCCGCCAGGACCAGGGCGGCTTCTGTCTGACCTACGAGCCGTGCCTGACGAGGCTGTTCCACGAGGGCCGCACCGAGACCGTCCGGCAGTGCACACTGGAAGCATGCGCCTTCGTCCGAGCCATGGAGGATGCGCGGCAGACGGTGGGCGCCCCCCCTCCCCGAGGCGGCCCCTCCCCCCGGTAGGGATGCTGACCTCTGGCTGACCTTCCCCAGGACGCCCAGCGCCTGGCCCTGTTCCGCGTGGCGGCCGAGAAGCACCGGGCTCTGTGCCGGGCGGCCCTGACCGGCGAGGGCGTCGATCGGCATCTCTTCTGCCTCTACCTGGTCTCCCGGCTCCTCCGGCTCCCCTCGCCGTTCCTGACCCAGGTCGGCGACCCCTGCCCGGGGAGGGTCGGTCTTGGGAGGGGGGGGGAGCCTTGGGGCCCGGGCCACACCCTCCTCCCGAACCCGCTTTCCAGGTCCGGGCCGAACGATGGAAACTCGCCACCAGCCAGAGCCTGACCCGGCGGCCACCTTTGTTCGACCCGGCCCGTCATCCCGATTACGTCTGTTGCGGGGGGGGCTTCGGGCCTGTGAGTGGGGTCCCTGGGGGCGGCGGGCTGGGCGGGGGCGGGGCCGAGGAACACAGCACTGGGGGCTCGTCTCCTTCCCCACCCAGGCCGATGACGACGGCTACGGCGTGTCCTACACCTTCATGGGGGAGAGCGCCATCACCTTCCACGTCTCCTGCAAGGTGTCCAGCCCCGACACGGTTAGTTTTTGTCCCCACTGAAGGCCCCTCGGGCCCTGGCGTCCAAGGCCAAGCCGTCTGGGCCCTCCGCCGTCCGGCTCGGGAGCCCAGGCTCCTGGGTTCTCCGTCCCCGTTTCTTGTTCCCGTAGGACTCCCGGCGCTTCGGGCGACACGTTTGGGACGCCATGCTGGATGTGGCCGCGCTGTTTGGCTTCGGCATCGGGCCCAGCACGAGGGCCCGGCCAGGAGAGGTGGCCGGTGAGGACCAGAATTCCTGTAGAGTCTCTGGAGAGGCTGAGCCCCCGCGCGAGCCCCGGCCGGAGCCCTGAGACCCCGAGGAGCCGCTCTTGGTCGTGGGAGCAGGAAGGAAGGGCTCCACGAGGACTCGGGCCAGAGCCGTCATTGCAGCGGCGGGAACGACCCAGCCTCAGCGGCCCGCGTGGCCCGTCTCCTCCTCGATGTCAGCCGGTCCCGGCCTCACCTTCTGCATCCCTCTGCTTTGGGCGCTCAGCTCCCTCCTGCCCCCCAGCCCGATCCGTCCACGGGCCAAAGGCCGCCCCGACCTGGCCCCGGCCTGGCCCCCTCCTGTCAGCCCGGAGCTGCACCCCGAGCCCATCTGGTGGCCAAGCTGCGTCCGACGACGGCCTCCGAGCTCTCCTGAGCCCGGGCACAGGCGGCACTGTGGCCCGTCCCCCAGCCTGCGTCGGGCGGCTGGCAATGGCTCCCTGCACCCAGCTTCTGTTCCCCCTCAGCCCACACCCCAAGCTCATCCTGGTGGCTGCCCAGACTCGCCTCAGAGTCGAACAAAGCCCCCCCCCCCCCCCCCCCGCCCAGACAGCCCAAAGCCGGCACCCCTTTAGCAGCCTTTGCCTCAGGAAGTAATCAGGAAAGAAGGCTCTGCTGGGTGCCCGGCAGTGTGCTTGGAGGCCGGAAACCGTCCCTGCCCTCCAGGAGCCACACTTTACCAGACACTGACAGAAGAAGGAAATACAAAGCTGGGGTGGGGCCGCCCTGCTGTGTGTCATAATGAGAAAGGGCTGTTGGAGGAGAGATTGGATTGGATTTGGGTAGTTTCAGGGGTTTCGAGATGTGGCTAGACCTCTGGGCCTCGATTTAGGAAGACGAGTTCAAATCCTGTCTCATATTCGTGTGACTCGGTTTCATTACCTGTAAAATGGGAATAATAATAGCACCTATCTCCCAGGATTATTGTAAAGAACAAACAAGATAACATTTGTAACGTGCTTTGCTAACCTTGAAGAGTTCTGTAAATGAATTCTAGCTAGTGTTTATGATGATGATTTTTATTAGCAAAGGGGCAGCTAGCTGGTGAAGTGGATAGAGTACCTGGAGTCAGGAAGACCTTAGTTCAAATCCAGCTGCAGACACTTAATAGCTGGGTGATCCTAGGCAAGTCATTTAACCCTGATTGCCTTGGTTTCTTCATCTGTAAAATGAGCTGGAGAAGGAAATGGCAAGTCACTCGGGGATCTTTGCTAAGAAAATCCCAAATGGGGTCATGAAGAGGTGGGTACAACTGAAATGATTGACTGGACAATACTAACATTATTAAGAATAACAAATAGTCTGGTTTGACCGGTCTATGGAATGGGTGGAAGGGATGATGGGAAATCAGTCTATGAAGAAAGGAGAACTCGACACCATTGCCCAGCCCTTTACCACTCCTCTGCCTTAGAACCAATGAACAGTATCAATTCTAAGATGAACTGTAAAGGTAATGAGAAAAAAAGAAAGGATGGGGCAGATCGTGAGTGGTTGGAAAAGTTTGTACCTACCTTATCCTCTTGCCCATGGGCATCCCGGAGCTTCTTGAGCTAGAGTGCCAGGCCGCAGGCGTGCTTGAACTCTAGTGTTCCAGCTGTCTGTCTGCTCCATTGCCTAGCTCCTCCTACCTGCCTCAGTGACAGAAGGAGAAAGCTTTTGTAAATTGTCTGCAAAGAGAAGTGGTCTAGGATATTTGTTTTTTAAAGAATAAATTGTACTCGAGCTCTTTTGTTCTTCTGTCATCAAAACTTCTGCCAGTATCTTCTCCCTCCCAGATCCCAGAGAGTCATCTTACATGATGAGAAAAGGAATCAGAGGGGGGAAATAGCATCACAAACAGGAATACACTGAAAACAAGCATCATTCCAGGCCCTTGAACCAACCACCTCTGCAAGGGAGTATAGCGAAGAGGCTCAGAACACTTTCCCTTTGTTTGTTTGTTGTGGCAGCTCCTTTGGGGTTACTTCCTTAATTTCTATTCAGTGCATTCTCAAGGTACTTCTGAGGGGATGGATGTCTAATGCTGTCACTCATGAGCCCTCATCAGTGTGATCCCAGTGAACTATTAGTTCTTGACTTGGTGAACTTTTAGAAAAAGGATATACTAACGTGGTATTATCCAAGCAGTTGGCACAAATAGTTTCCCCCAAACCCTGGGTTAAGTTCTCCCACAAATACACAAGTTCATGGGAAGATGGGGTTCAAAACTCAGTGGTAATGAGGCCCACATGAGGTGGGGAGAGGAAGAACCCACAGCTCCTGGTGACTTCTGACCTAGGAGTCCTTTCTTCAGTCCACACTCCTCAGAATGCCATTCTCTTTGTTTCCTGTTGACCCATTTTCCCTGATCCCAGCTGGATACTTTGCCAGCTACTAACCCACTTTCTGATGATATGGTCAGTACAGGAAGTGGGCAGAGGAGGAGGAAAGGGAGAGAGTTTCTTCTTTGTTCCCAAAGTGATTACCTCCCAGGGCTTTGGCTTGAATCAACTCTTCAAAATACAGATGAGAGGCTTCCATCCCTGGGCTGCCCCATTGCCTGACTTGCTTAAGACAGAAATTTCTTAAGCTATTTAAAGCTTCATGGTTAGTGTGTTTGGTGAGCCAATAAGAGTTCACTTTGAATTAAAATCGTATGTTCATACTTCCTGAAGACATCACAATGGATTTGATTCAATGAACATTTAGCCCATACTATGTGCCAGGCACTGTGCTAAATAAACTGAGGATATGAAAAGGCAAAAGGCAATCCCTGCCCTCAAGGAGTTCAGAGTCTAACCGGGGAGACAACATGCCCACAGAGACTGGTATATGCACAGGTACACACACAGGAAGTAAGTTTTATATATACTAGATTAAGAGGGTTTCCTTCCCCTAAGAAGGTGAGATTTTAGTTGAGGATTAAGGCCAAGGATGTCATTGATCAGGAGCATTCCAGGCATGGGAGACAGCCAGAGACAGCAGGCAGATGGTGTCATTGGATCAAAGAGTATGTGTTGGGGAGTAAAGTATAAGAGGGAAAGGGAGGAGGGGGGCCAGGTTATAAAGGATTTTGAATGTCAAACAGAGGGCAATAGTTATTGATGACTCAGTGGATGGAGAGCCAAACCTAGAGGTGGGAGATCCTGAGATCAAATCTGATCTCAGACACTTCCTAGCTGTGTGACCCTGGGCAAGTCACTTTACCCCCCTGCTTAGCCCTTACTGCTCTTGTGCTTTAGGATTAGTACACAGTATTTATTCTAAGATGGAAGGCAAGGATGTAAAAAAAAAGAATGCCAGACAGAGAAAATTGATCCTAGAAACAATAGGGAGGCCCTGGAGTTTATAGAGAAGGGAGGTGACGTTGCCAGGCCTGTGCTTTAGGAAAATAACTTTAGTGGCTCAATGGAGAACGGATTAGAATAGAGTGAGATCTGAGACAGGCAGACCTGCCAATTGTCCAAATGTGAGATAATGAGGCAGCATTAAGAGTAGAAAAGGGAGCATAGATAAGAGATGTTACAAAGATGAAATTGACAGACCTTGGCACCATATTGAATATGGGAGGGAAAGACAATGAGATGCTCAGGACGACTCCTATGGTGTGAGTGAGGCAGAGAGAGAGAGGAAGGGAGAAAGAGGCAGAGAGGGAGGGAGGGAGAGAAAGAGAGAGAGAGAGGGAGGGAGAGAGGCAGAGAAAGAGGGAAACAGAAGGAGGGAGGAAGAAAGGCAGAGGGAGAGAAAGAGGCAGAGAGGGAGGGAGAGAAGCAGAGAGGGAAAGAGAGGGAGGGAGGAAGAGAGAGGCAGAGAGAGAAAGGGAGGGAGAGAGGCAGAGAGAGAGGGAAAGAAAGAGGAGAGAGAGAGGGAGGGAGGGAGAGAGAGGCAGAGAGAAAGGGAGGGAGAGAAAGAGGCAGAGAGAAAGGGAGGGAGAGAAAGAGGCAGAGAGAGGTGGAAAGAAAGAGGGAGAGAGAGAGAGAGAGAGAGAGAGAGGGAAAGAGGCAGAGAGGGAGAGAAAGGCAGAGAGAGAGAGAGGGAAGGATAGAGGCAGAGAGAGGGATGGATGTGCTGAAAACCTAGAGAGAAGAGGGTATCATGGAGAAGAGAGTTAACAGTGCCAAAAGCTTCAGAGAGGTCAAGGATAAAAAAGAATAAGGCCTGAAGAAAGGCCATTGGATTTGGCCATTGGACATCATCGGTAACTTGGAGAGAGCAGAGAGTTTTGCCAAACTTTCACATCTTCTCATGTGAAAATGGGCCTCGAGAGAGACCAGCCAACATAGAGGAGTAGAAAAAATAGTAAATTAAGGCCAGCTCCCTTCTGTCCCCCCATTCCCAACTACTACGAGAAGACTCGAAAAGTAGCCAGCTGGGTGCTCTGCAGTCAGGCCCCCAGAGCTGGGTTGCAGATCCAATCTGGATGAAGGAGAGTGGCTCTGTTTAGGAGTGGGCAGACCAGTCACGAGTAGTTTGGGACCTGAGACTGGGTTCTCGGCAAGAGACAAGAGCAGAAATGGACGATAAATAGGAGCCTTGAAGCTCCTATTTATCTTGGAGCCCCCACTGAGTAACTGTGGGTAGGGAGCCCACACAAAAGGGGAGCCTGCCCTTTGGATGCTGTGAACCTGCAGGGCCTTCTGGATAGCTGACCCGACTCTGACTCAGGCCAGCAGGAGTATACTGGTACTCCCACCAGAGGCAAACCCACAGTGGTGTTACCCAGACCCACATCTGTGTCAGGGGCTTGCAAAGCCCCAGTCCAGGAGAGCGGGGATAAGACTTTTTCCTGGATCAGACGGGTTTGGGCATTCTGAAAGCTTAGAGATTGCTAGCCTGAGCTGCCATTGAGATCCTCAAGAAACAAAGGGCTTAGGCTTCAGAGAAAGCAGCCCAAGAAAATACAAAATTGGGCCAATCAAGGTGCATATATTACCTTCAGAAGTGCACAGAGTGTATGTGTGATCAGCAAGGTAATTCCAAGCAAGTCATTTAACCCCCCATTGCCTAACTCTTACTACTCTTCTGCCTTGACCAATACTATTTATTCTAAGACAGAAGGTAAAGGTTAAAAAAAAACAGAGTGAGGCAGCTACAAAAGTGTCACAGTGGATAGAGCACTAGACAGGAAGACCTGGGTTCAAATCGCCTCACATACTTCCTAGCTGTGTGACCCTGGGCAAGTCACTTAACTCACTTTGCCTAGCCTTTGAACTTCTGTCTTAGAGTTGTTACTATGAAGAAAGTAAGGGTAAAAAAAAATGCACAGTCTGACACTAAGATAAAGTCCCAAATCAGGAAATAAGATTGGAAGAGTAAGTAAACAAACAAAAAGGTGCCAGGAATGTCTAAGACCAAACTTGGAAGAAGAGAACAGTTTCAAAACATCTTCAAGCAAAGCCTCAAAGCAAAACACAACTTGGGTAAAAGTTCAACTAGATTTCCTAGGACAAAATGAACTAAGAGATCTTTAGTTTTTGTTTATTAAAGAAATGTATATAGAGAATACATTGACTCTTCCAGATTTTTGTAATAAAAATCACTTTATTCAGTTAATTATAGTGCTAGGATTAAGGAATTTAAATCTATGCCACTTAGTGAAATTTCCTTCCCTAAGAAGCAAAGATTAAAAAAAAAAACCAGTAACACCTTAATCTGTTTTGGTTAATTTGGGGAAGCACATTATATAGTTAGAGGAGGATCAGAGCACAGGGAGTAAGCCTTAAATACTTTATTCATTCACAAAACTTGATTTAGTCTTTGTGTATACCCTATTATCATTCAATTAAAACATGGTTTTTGGGTCTCATTTTTAAAATTTGTATTTTTTAATAAAGTTTAGTTCATTCAAATAAAATAAACTTAGTTAAGTTTTCCTTTCTTTGGCTTGGTAAATGGATATTTTGAATGAAATGTTCATCTTAAAACAATTTTCTAGGCATAGACTGAGTTGAAATATACTATACATACCTATGTAGAAAATACTGATTTAGGGGGGCAGCTGGGTGGCTCAGTAGATTGAGAGTCAGACCCAGAGATCGGGAGGTCCTGGGTTCCAATCTGGTCTCAGACACTTCCTAGTGGTGTGACCCTGGGCAAGTCACTTGACCCCCATTGCCTAGCCCTTACCACTCTTCTGCCTTGGAACTAAAACACAGTATTGACTCGAAGATGGAAGGTGAGGTTTAAAAAAAAGAAAGAAAGAAAAGAAAGTACTGATCTAAATCACAAATAACTAAAGAAATGAAAAACAAGAGAACTTCAAGATTTCACTTCCTGTCCAGGAAATTGGCAATAACCCAAGATTGGTCTGAGATGGAAGATTTGGGATGGAGTGGCACACTATTGCATTTTTGGTAGATCTGTGAACTTCTCCAACTATCCTGTTTTTTAAAATATATTTATTTCCCCAGTTCCATGTAGGAACAATTTTCCACATATGTTTTCTGAAGTTATAAGATCCAAATTGTCTCCTTTCCTCCTTTCCCTCACCCCCTCCTAGAGATGGTAAGCAATTTGATCTGGGGTATACGTGTAGTATCATGCATTACATATTTTCATATTGTTCATTATTGTAAGAGAATACTCATATAAAACAAAACCCCCAAATAAAAACAGAAATAAAGTGAAAAAGCATCTGTTTTGATCAGCATTCTGACTCCAACAGCTCTTTCTCTGGAGGTAGAGAACATTCTTTGTCCTAAGACCTTCAGACTTGTTGGGCATCATTGTATTACTGTAGCTAAGTCTTTCACAATTGATCGTTCCACAATGTTTCAGTTACTGTGTACAGTGTTTTCCTGGTTCTGCTTATTTCACTCTGCATCTGTTCACATAGGTCTTTCCAGCTCTTTCTGAAATCATCCTGCTCATCATTCCTTACAGCCCAATAGTATTCCATCACTATCACGTACCAGAATTTGTCCAGCTATTCCCCAATTGATGTTGCCCATCAACATTCTGGAAATCAATCTGGAATTATGCTAAGAAAATGACTGAAATGTTCATACATTCTGACTCAAAGATCTCCCTTCTAGGCAAATAACCCAACAGGGTCAAGAATCAAAAGAAAGATACTGTGTATAGTTCAGTAGTTATAGCAGCATTTGTTCTTTTGAAGTAGCAAAGACCTGGAGACATAGTAATGCTCATGACTGGGGGAATGGCCACACAAGTTGTGAATCTGAAAAGACTGATGTGGGTGAACAGGAAGCTCACTAACCAATACAGATTGTGAATAGAAAACCTGGAAGGGTGGAGGGTTAATTGACTCAACTAATCAATCATGGCCACAGAAGATGAAGCACTAATAAAATGTTCCAGCCCTGATAACTTGACCAAGTAAAAATGAGAGTTAGATAGGCAAGTGGACACCAAAGATGGATATTCATTTGGTGTTCATCTGCCATACAACTCTCACCCTTGGCTCCCAGAAGGAGCCACCCACTCACTCCCAAAAGTCCATACTCTGGTAAAACCATCTTGACAGGCAGGCTAAGGCCCTCGAACCCACCAGTGACTCAGGGGGTGTCTACCCCTGGCATGTGAAGACTTCCCCCAGCAGAAGGGGCAGAGGAAATCAATTTGTACCAACTGTCATGAAGGTGGCCGAAGCAGACACTGTGGAGCACTTAGAGCTTGGTCAGGCACGCTGAGCTCATTCTCCTGAATCCCAAGCCGACCTCAGTGACTCTGGAAGAGAGAGTGAGACTATCATGAGTTTGTGCAACTCGGTCTCAAATCAATCCAGTTTGGTCGCGTCATGACATTGCCTTGTCATGTCGTTGGTCCTCTTCAAAAAATGAAGAACCACCAAGGGAGAATGGCTCTCTTCAAGCAGGTAATCAGTCAAGGGCATTCAGCTCTGTTGTGCCCCTGGGAGTTTTCCATAAGAGTGAGCCGGGTCAGGACTGGCATGGAAAGTGTTTCACAGACTTCTGGGGAGAGATAAATGGTTTGTGCCCACTTTTCCTACCTTAGTAAACATCTGAATGGCCAGAGGAGTCTCCTACCCTACTCTGCCAGCTCTCACCTCTATTACTCAATGCTGGCACCCTTAAGGCTTACCCTTACCCAGGTCTAATTAGTGGTTACTTGGATGTGGGTTTTTTTAATCACCCAATAACCATTTCCATATTATTCATATTTGTAATAGAGTGATCTTTTAAAACCAAAACCCCAGATCATCTACCCAAATAAACAAGTGATAAATCATGTTTTTCTTCTGTGTTTTTACTCCCACAGTTTTTTCTCTGGATGTGGACAGTGTTCTTTCTCATAAATCCCTCAGGATTGTCCTGCATCATTGCATTGTTATTAGTAGCAGTCTATTACATTTGATTGTACCACAGTGTATCAGTCTCTGTGTACAATGTTCTCCTGGTTCTGCTCCTCTCACTCTGCATCAGTTCATGGAGGTCTTTCCAGTTCACATGGAATCCCTTCAGTTCATCATTCCTTTTAGCACAAAGTATTCCATCCCCAACATATACCACAATTTGCTCAGCCATTCCCCAATTGAAGGTCAGCCCCTCATTTTCCAATTTTTGGCCACCACAAAGAGTGCAGCTGTGAATATTCTTGTACAAGTCTTTTTCCTTATTATTTCTTTGTGGTACAAACCCAGCAGTGCTATGGCTGGATCGAAGGGCAGACAGTCTTTTATCGCCCTTTGGGCACAGTTCCAAATTGCCCTCCAGAATGGTTGGATCCATTCACAGCTGGTTGTAGTTGTTTTAATTAGTACTGATTAGCTAACTTCTCCTGGTGAGTTGGTTGATTTGGTACACTTAGAATTCAGAATTCCTTGTCCTGAGGTTCTGGGCTCCATGCCTTTTCAGCTGGATAGTCTTTAGAGTACTCCATTTGTTACTAGTCAATGTTCTTTGAACTCATTGCTCTGCCCTGGGAGTCATCAATAGATTCTTTGACTAGAAATCCTATGGAGGTAGTGAGGTGGCTCAATGGATAGAGAGCCAGGCCTACAGAGGTCCTGGGTTCAAATCTGACCTCAGATACTTTCTAGCTTTGTGACCCTGGGCAAATCACTTTACTGCCGTTGCCGAGCCCTTACCATTCTTCTGCCTTGGTATCGATTCTAAGATGGAAGGTAAAGGTTTAAAGAAAAACACACCTAATTTATGTAAACTCAAACTCCCAATGGCTCTGGGGCTTTGTCCGGGCTATATGCCCCACTACATATCTGGAGTCCACAGGACAGTGGGAGTGAGCAAAGTCTCATAAGAACCTAACCAAATGTCTGTCTGTCTGTCCATTCCCTCTGATACCATGCTTAGCTACGAGTATCAGGAGATCATTTGGATCTACCCACCTAACCCTGTTGCTATATGCCAGCCGTCTAAACTCTACTCCAAATTTGGGCGATGATACCTCTAACTGAGGGCAGCCTGGGGCCACAGTGGAGTGAGCATGGGGCCTGGAGTCAGGACTCATCTTCATGAGTTCAAATCTCGATTCAGACACTTATTAGCTGTGTGACCCTGGGCAAGTCACTTTGCCCTGTTTATCTCAATTTCCTCATCTGTCAAATGAGCTGGAGATGGAGATGGCAAACCAATGCAGTATCTCTGCCAAGAAAAACCCAAATCAGATCAGAGAGAGTCAGCCAAGACTAAAGAACAACAATACCACCAAATCCCTAATTGAACGTTAGGCAAGCCCAGTCATCCCATTGATATCAATTAATGATCATGAAGAAAAACATAGCTATGATGGCTTGTGAGCTAGATTACTAGATCCCCCCTCCCTCTCCATCTGGGTCCTCTGAGGACCCCCCCACCCCCTGCCAGTGCACAGTGGGAGCTTGGAGAGGGGAAGGTAGATGTTATAGTGGGAGAAACTCTGGTCCTGGAATCAGAGAAACCACCATTCAAATCTGACTTTAGATACATCTTAGCTGTGTGACCCTGGACAAGTCACTTAACTCCAGTTTGCCTCTTTTCCCTCATCTGTAAAATGAGGCTCCTAGCACCTACCTCCCAGGGTTGTTGTGAGGTTCAAATGAGCTAATACTGGTGAAGTTGTTTGCAATCCTCAAGGAGTTCTTTCTTTTTTTTTTTAAACTCTTACCTTCCATCTTGGAATCAATACTGTGTATTGGTTCCAAGGCAGAAGAGTTGTAAGGGCTAGGCAATGTGGTTAAATGTTGCCCAGGGTCACACAGTGTCTGAGGTCAGCTTTGAACCCAGGGCCTCCCGTCTCTAGGCCTGGCTCTCCATCCACTGAGCCACCCAGCTGCCCCCCATTCAAGGAGTTCTTTAAATTCTAGCCGTCAGCTTGAAATCTAGTAACCCCAAGTTTGAGATCCAAAGACCCCCAAGTTTGCCCTTGTCAGAGTTCCAGCCTAAGGATAGACCTTAGATACTTAATGGTGTAAAGATTAAAATTTAGGGGGAAACTGAGGCAGGTAGAAATTAGTTTCTCTCTGCAAGGAGTATTATATTTTTATGAGGTTTATTAAAGATTAAGGATTAAAGAAAATACAGAATAAGAAACACGTGCCTAGGCCAGAGAGGCCTAGACAAGATAATCTTACATCATGGAAGAGCCACGTCTGCTCCAAAATGGAAGTCCAAAAAAAAACCAAAAGCTTTTGCAATCAGGTTAAATCCCTTCTCGATCTCGGCCCACCTGAGAATTCAGTGAGATTACAAAGCACTCTGGGGAAGTGGAGCAAAGGATTCTGGGGATTGGAGTCCTGAATTCGGGTCTATTTTTTACAATGGCCCTAGTTAGGGGGCAGAGCAGGCCTAAATCGAAGGCTAAGTGCCCTTTTAGTCTCAGGAGTTTCCCGCTGTGTGATGTCCTCTCCTAGGTAGCCCAGCCCTTGGCTGGCTGTTTCCAGCCATTGTAGGTAGCCCACTTCCTTGCACTCTAGCCTGGGCTGGGCTGTCTTTCCCAGTCATGGTTGTATCTTGTCAGGGTCCTTTGGACACTCCCAGTTCTTTGGAGCCATGGGCCTGGATTCCCCACACAGTCTGTATGTCCCTGAAATCCTCAGAGCCGCCATCTCGCACAGGGATCCTCCCAGGGATTCTGGGCCGGAGTGTGGGCCATCAGCTCTACTGGGACTCTGGAAGCCTAAATGAGGAGCCCTCTCCTGCTGAAAGACGTGCCTTTTCCAACTCATTGTTCTGGGTTTTTTCCAAGTTAACATAGTCAGGAAATAGAGAATGAAGGCCCAAACTACAGTCAGGAGCGTTGAGGCCCGGAATGAGGTCAGGCTCCTGAGGGAGGTGAAGGACACCAAGAAGGATTGGAGAGGCACATTGGGAGAAAAAGGGGGAGGAGAGCGTCAGGGGCTCTAAAAAGCAGGGATGGATGGTCCAGTCTTCCAGCCACACAGAGCTGCTTACAAATGATGCAAGAAGGTTTTCTCTCAGTTTCCACAACCGAATATACGTTTCTCATCAGATGGTCCTGATAACGTGGAAAAACCCAGCACTATTGAATAGTCAGAAAAGCCGTGTCTTTCCTCGAGAGTAGGAAAGCGCTCAACATTTAAGCCTCCACACAGAGCCACGCACCCCAAATCACACAGAGCAAGGGCCCCAGCACTCTGGCATAGCATCGCTGGGAGTGCCACCAGGCTCCGACCAACCATGAAGATTGGGGAGCTCTGGTTGGATAAATAGGATTGATTGGCTTTACAATGGCTACAAAGAAACGAGGAGTTCTAGACCGGATTATCGGGGAGAGGTTGATGCTTGACAAAGCCTACAAAAAAATGGGGAGTTCTAGACTGGATTATCGGGGAGAGGCTGATGCTTTACAATGGCTACAAAGAAATGAGGAGTTCTAGACCGGATTATTGGGGAGAGGCTGATGCTTTACAAAGCCTACAAAGAAATGGGGAGTTCTAGACTGGATTATTGGGGAGAGGCTGATGCTTTACAATGGCTACAAAGAAAGGAGGAGTTCTAGACTGGATTATTGGGGAGAGGTTGATGCTTGACAATGGCTACAAAGAAATGAGGAGTTCTAGACTGGATTATCGGGGAGAGGCTGATGCTTTACAATGGCTACAAAGAAAGGAGGAGTTCTAGACTGGATTATCGGGGAGAGGCTGATGCTTTACAATGGCTACAAAGAAATGAGGAGTTCTAGACTGGATTATCGGGGAGAGGCTGATGCTTTACAATGGCTACAAAGAAAGGAGGAGTTCTAGACTGGATTATTGGGGAGAGGCTGATGCTTTACAATGGCTACAAAGAAAGGAGGAGTTCTAGACTGGATTATTGGGGAGAGGTTGATGCTTGACAATGGCTACAAAGAAATGAGGAGTTCTAGACTGGATTATTGGGGAGAGGCTGATGCTTTACAAAGCCTACAAAGAAATGAGGAGTTCTAGACTGGATTATCGGGGAGAGGCTGATGCTTTACAATGGCTACAAAGAAAGGAGGAGTTCTAGACTGGATTATTGGGGAGAGGCTGATGCTTTACAAAGCCTACAAAGAAATGGGGAGTTCTAGACTGGATTATCGGGGAGAGGCTGATGCTTTACAATGGCTACAAAGAAAGGAGGAGTTCTAGACTGGATTATTGGGGAGAGGCTGATGCTTTACAATGGAAACAAAAGGGAAAGAGGCAGCCAAGGGCTACCTGGGAGGGGACAAAGGGGTACTCACCATCTGATTGAGTCTGCTAGCTCCACCTAAAGTACTTTCAGTTCTATTGTTAGGATCTCAACTGTCATGTGACAAGGTCAAACTTGGGGTCTCCAGCTTTCAGCCTCTGGGTTCAGTGGTGGGTGTTCTGGAAAAGATCTGCAAAAGGCTAACAGGACCATGGCCTGCCTTAGGAGGGATGGAAAGAAGCGATGGAGCCTCTAGGCTCTGGATCTTGTCTCATCTGTTCTGGGTATCACAGTTAAAGGAAGACCCAGCAGAGGGTCTGGGGGAGGGCAACCAAGATGACGGAGGGCCTCCAGTTCACGCGCTGTTTAGTGTGGAGAAGAGAAGGTTCTGGGAGGTGCTCAGATGCCGTGGGAGTGTTGGTGGAGGGGAAGGGAGACATGCTCTGGTCAGCCCCAGTGGGGAGAAGTGGGAGCAATGGGAGGGAGTTGCAAAGTGAATCGGGGCTTGATTATCAGGAAGAATTTCCTCCCAGTGAGAGGGGCCCAAAGTAGAAAGGTGGTGAGCTCTCCTTCCTTGGAGGTCTCCAAATAGTGACTGGACAGGCAGGGACTTTATGGTAGAGATTCTTTGGGGGAGCATGGGTTGACCTACCTAAGGTCTCTTCCAACTCTCAACTTCTGGAAATCCATGATTTTGGATACAGGAATCAAAAGAGATCCCTAGATCTCTTGGGGAAAAAAAAGGTTGCACTGGCCTAAGATGGCAGTGGGCAGCTAAGTCATGCAGCAGATAGAGTGCTGGGCCTGGAGTCAGGAAGACTCATCTTCACGAGTTCAAGTCACACCTCCTAGCTATATGACCTTGGGCAAGTCATTCTACCTTGTTGGCCTCAGTTTCCTCATCTGTCAAATGAGATGGAGAAGGAAAGGGCAAACCACTCCAGGATCTCTGCCAAGAAAACCCCCAAGGGGCGCAGGGAGTTGGACCCAACTGAAAAATGAGTGACCAAACACAAGCTGGCAGTAGATAGCACTACGATGTAGATGCCCTGTTCTTCCCCCGCTTTCTTCTAACTCTCCACTCCCCTTGCCCCCAAAATCCATTCAGTCGCCAGGTCTTGTCGCATGTGCGTGCAGAGTATCCCCGCTCCCAGTCACCATCCTTATCGCCTCTCCCCCGGACTCGTGCAATAGCCTCCCTATGGGTCTCTGTCCCTCAATTCCATTCCCTCTGCAGTCCCTCCATCCTTGGGGCAGCCAAAGAGACTTCGAGAAAGCCCAACTCAGCCCTCGAGTCCATGAACTTGAGTGGCGTCCTTTATTTGGCGCCCCATGGGAGTCTGGGGAACTTCAGGTGCCATTGGTCGAGCCCGCATGCCAAAGGGTGACACAGCCACATGCCGTCATCCAGCCTCTGCCTGGAGAGAGCCAAAGGCTGCGCTTGTTGTCCTAGCAGTTGTGCCTCTTGTACCTGGCTCTTCATGACCCCATTTGGGGTTTTCTTGGCAAAGATAATGGCGACCTTTGTCTTGCCATTGTCTTTTTCAGCTCATTTGACAGATGAGGAAACTGAGTCAAACAGGATGAAGTGACTGGCCCAGGGTCACTAGCTAGCAAGTGTCCGAGGCCAGATGAATCTTTCTGAGTCTACGTCCAGCACTCTATCCCTTAGGCCACTTACCTTCACAAGGTAACTGTCGCAGCTTTGCACATCTCTAGTGATTAAGACTCAGTTTACCTGGGAGGCTCCTGCAACTCTGAGTCCTTGATTTCATGCTTTTCCCTTTGCCTCAGACATGCACTGGCTAGGCAGTTCTGAGCAAATTATTTACTAACTTCTCTAGACTGCAGGCCAGTCTCTCAGCCCAGACCTGCCCCAGTCCAGAAAGTTTTCTTCGCCTGACATTTCCCTGTATTTTGCATAGATTTATGCCATAATCATTATAACTGTTACCATTTCGGGGGCACTTCAAAGTTTGCAAAGCTCCTTACACACAGGAGCTCATTTGATCTTTGCAACAACTGTGAGACAGAGGGGCTAGTACCATCCCCATTTTACAGATGAGGAAACTGAGGCAACCAGAGGTGAGTGACTTGCCCAGGGTTGCACAACTGATAAATGTTTGAAGCAGGATTTAACCTATCTTATTTTTTTCCTTTTTAAATGAAAAAAAAAATCCTTACATTTAGCATTAGAATCAGTTTTATATATTGGTTGTAAGGCAGAAGAATGGTAAGGGTTAGGCAAAGAGGGTTAAGTGACTTGCCCAGGGTCACACAGCTAGGAAGCATCTGAAGTCAGATTTGAACCTGGGATCCCCCATCTCCAGGTCTGGCTGAGCCACCCACCTGCCCCCTACCCTAAGCCTTCTTGACCCGGATTCCATCACTCTAGTCCCTAATGTAATCTAATGGTATCACTGTAATTATCCCCATTTTACAGCTCAGGGAACTGAGGTTGCCTGGGTGCCCGGACTAATATAACGTGTCTCTTGCCCGTGTAAGATAAGAGATGTCTGTCCACACGGGTTGTATCGATGGGGCTCTTGGCTGTCGAGTCCTGGTCTAGAAGAAGGAAGGACCCACGTCGCTCCGCTCTAGAGCTCTCCAGGCAGGCAGCAGTGACCAGAGTCTGGTGGGAAATGCTCCAGGCTTAGTGGGAAAGCTAGGGGACACTTACGTCCATGCACGTTATCTTCTCTGGTAGAACACAGTCTCCTTCTCCTCAGGGACCCTTCAGCCTTTATCTTTGGATGCCCAGTGCCCAGCAAAGACCCTGGCAGGGGTAGGCACTTGAGGAAAGCTCCTTGCCTGACTGCCCGTTGTCTGAGGAGAGTTGGAAGGTTTGTGATTGATGGATATAGAGGAAAGTTCTCCCACCTCGCTCCATGCAGTTGGGATTGTTTTTTTTTTAATTGTTACAGACAAAAGAGTGGTTGCCATAAACTGTGACCGTGAAAATATAGGTTTAAGACTTTGAATTGCCAAAACTGCAAAGATAATTTTTAGTGTCTTGATTTTATATGAAAAATAAAGTGGTCGCCATGGGAAAAATTCCCAAATATGAAATACCCAAGTTAGCTAGGTTTTATGGAGATTTTAATTAATACAAATTAAAGAATTAAGGAAAGGGAGAGAGAGTAAGAGGAAATAATAGGAAGGCTAGGGCCTACACCAAAATGGCCTAGGCCTTTCTCCTTAAGAGAGAAAACTAAGTCAGTCTTTAATCCCTCACCACAAGATCCTTCCAAGCAAAACTCTAGTGTTCAGAGAGACCCTCCAGTTCAGCTCCTGAGCTCAACTAAGTTCAGAGGCCTCTGACCTTTTAAAGAGAATTTTCTCCTATGTCACCTCCCCTAAATTTTCACATCTACCAATCACAGTAGACGTTTTCCAAAGGACTGACCATTCTTAATTCACATCTTGTTATCACTTTCTCTGGGTAGACTAAAACTTCTGAGTATTTCACACCTCTTTGCTAAGGTTGCCCCTTGCAAGTTGCCTGACCTTTTAGTGATTAATTTGACCTTCAGAGGTACTTAGCACCCTTTTGTATTAGATCTAAAAATAGATTTAGCTTAAGGGCTTTTGCCTCACTATAAGTATGAGTTAAGTACCTTTCCATTGTTCACTAAGGAGTTTACAACTTTATCTTCCCCTAAAGTATGCCTAAGTATGGGTGGAGTAATGTAAAGTTCTCACATACATTCCTGACTAAGTACCTTCATTGTTTAAAATGGGGAATAGCCTTAACCAAATGTTCCAAGGTAGAGTCTGAGAAATTTTAAGGTTCACAATCCCCCTGATGATCATTGGGAGACTAGTCTCCCCATTGATCATTTAACATAATCAACTTGTAGTCCTAAACGCACTTCTAACTACAGATTCATACAATATTCAATTTTCTAAGAGGAAATTAGAGTAGTGAGGGAGGAATAGAAAAGAAAGAAAGAAAGCACAACCAATGTTTTGCTAGGCGCATTGACAGAAAGCCAAATTAGGGGCAGTCCCTTTTGGCATAAATGTGTACATTTACAATAAATGTTCAATCAAACTTCAGTTCAATCAATTACACCCAAAGTTCATTCTTGATCTTCTTGACTTGATATAGTGTGTGTTTTCTGGCATCTTTCTGCAATAGTTCATTCTCTGGATTTAGGAGTTATCAAGCTTCTTCCTTGAAGATCCTTTCTCGAACAAAATTAAAATCTTGGATTTTTATAAAAAATACAATCTCAAACAAAAGATAAAAAATCTTGGATTTTAAATTAAAATATAATCCCCCATGAAGTTCGTGTTAAAAAAAAACATACAGTTCAGC
Source organism: Monodelphis domestica (assembly GCF_027887165.1). Classification (NCBI taxonomy): domain Eukaryota; kingdom Metazoa; phylum Chordata; class Mammalia; order Didelphimorphia; family Didelphidae; genus Monodelphis; species Monodelphis domestica. The sequence goes on from NC_077230.1 coordinate 444,022,724, forward strand.
TCAGGATGCAATGTTGAGTTATGGGGGTGTATGAGTCAGTTATCAAAAGAAGAGAAAAACACAACCAAAAACACAAGGAAAAAAATTCAAAATAGGCCCTTGTATAGGTCCAATTTAAAATAATTTCTATCCCACAAGACTGTAGGACAGAATGCAGTAATATTTCACTTACCCATTTGCAGCCAAGACTACAAGAAGTTGCCATAATATAAGAAGGAAAAGAATTAGAATTCTATTTTGATAGGGAAGCATCATTCCCTCATCTGACTTTTTTGTCATTCTCAGGGATATAGGGAGCCAGCATGATAGTCAAAATTTGTAGTTGTATGAGTACTTCGCAAAGAGTGTAGTTACAAGGAAGTCCTACGACTTAACATATGTCAAGCGTCTCAACCTTGAATCCACATTAGTATTTCCCATGTGCTCTTTTTGACACTATTCAGGTTAAGTCTGTGCTCCTTGTTTTTATCCCATTTTCTGGAATCAGACACAATCATTAATCACAGTCCCATAATATTTTATCAATAAATGGCAGGTTCCCACAGTTTTAAAGGTTTTGGGTATGCATTGATATCATAGCAAGAATATGTATATTAAACTTGTATTACTGCAAAAAATATTATATTAATTATGTGTACCTTTAGTACAAGAAATGAGAAAAAATCAAATATTCTAATCAAAATAAAAGAAAAGCAATAATAAAAATAAGGAAAAAATCAGTAATTCAATGTGTCTTTGAAAGACAGCATCCACTTGTCAATGGATTATTATCTCCAATGCATATGATAGGGTACAGTCAATCAGTCCCAACAGAAGATGCTTTCTTCACATGTGAGCAATGAATCCAAGAGTCCTTCTCTCCAACCTTTATAGATGTTGGAGTAGTTAGCAATATTTGGAATGGTCCTTCCCACAAAGGCTGAGTTGCTCCAGTACGCTTGAAATTCTTAATATAAACTTTATCTCCTGGATTCAGGTCATGAAGAGAAAAGTCTAGTGGTCTGGCTTGTACCATAGCTCATGAAGTTCATGTAGTTTGTGCTGTAATTCCTGTATATAGGAAGCAATAGTGGTATCTCCTCCTAATAGTGAGGTATATTGTGACAAGGAAATCACTTTAAAAGACTGATATATATTAATTTACGGTCACCAAGGAATTCAGCTATGTAATTCCTTAATGAAAACTTAAGTCAGCAGTCAACCTTTTATGGGGTTTAATTACAAACAGGAGGAAGAAAGGTATGAGAGAGAGAGAGAGAGAGAGAGAGAGAGAGAGAGAGAGAAAGAGAGAGAGAGAGAGAGAAAAAGAGAGAGAGAGAGAGAGAGAGAGAGAGAGAGAGAGAGAGAGAGAGAGAGAGAGAGAGAGAGAGAGAGAGAGAGAGAGAGAGAGAGAGAGAGAGAGAGAGAAGGGAATAGGGCTTAAATACCCCCTCTGTTTAGGCTGGGCCAAAAGGCCCAAGCCCTTAGATAGCTGAGGCAAAGAAAAGAGATCAGTCCCTATCACTCACGTGACCAAAATGGAGCAACAGTCTCAGGGGCCTCCACCTCTAGCTTCCTTCAGAGCAAGCTTCTCAGAGCACAACCTCCCAGAGCAAACCTCTCCAACCACCCCTCAGTCCTCAGACCCCTCTATCTTTAAGGAAACCATCCAAGTTCCCTCCCCTCAGTTCTCACATCTACCAATCACTGTCCGTGTCTTCCCTGTGCCAATGGTGGCTCTAGCTTAACCCAGGACCACCCAGAGGTCTGTGGCTTTGCACATGTCTGTTGAAGGTCATATTCTCAAATAATTAAATCTTGATCTATGCTGCAGCCCTTCCTAAATCCTGTTAGGACTGAGTAGGGTGGAAATTGTATTTTCCAAGACCTGGTTCTGTCATTCCAAGTATCTCTATTGTATCAATTCTAAAATCAATCATGACTCAAAGAACTTCCTGTTCTATGCTTAAGCATAGGTCAAAGCCCTTTCCATTGTTTAGCAAAAGGTTTCTGTCCTAAAGTAATCTTAAGTAGGGAGGAGAATGACCCTCCCATGCCAATGGGGTTCATATTCCAATAGACTATCAGTAGGAAATTTTTCAAGTATGAAATTTCCCAATGGTGAAATTTCCAACATTTATAAGTCTAAGAAATTTTAAGGTTTACAATATGCAGGGGAAAAAGGTTTAGCCTGTATAGGTGGATGTCCAAAAAGCATCTCAAATGGTGAGATGTGTAGGTCTCCTCTAGGCCTGCTTCTAAGATAAAATAGGGCCAGAGGGAGAATTTCAGGCCATTTTAAATGGGTCTCAGTGCATAATTTTCCAATCATAGTTTTAAGTTCTTTGTTCATCCTCTCAACTTGGCCTGAGCTCTGGGGATGATATGGAACATGGAATTTTGGAGTTATCCCCAAGCAAGAATATATCTGATTTAAGACAGAATCAGTTAAATGACTTCCTCTATCTGAATCAATATGTGCTGGCAGTCCAAAGCGAGGAATAATTTCTTTTAAAAGCATCTTAGCAACAAAAGCCGCTGTGGCTCGGGTTGCAGGAAATGCTTCCGGCCATCTGCTCAGTTGATCTACAATGACTAGACAAAATTTATAATGTCCAGTCTTTGGCATTGTTATGAAATATATCTGTAGATGCTCAAAAGGTGTGTAAGCCAGAGGACACCCACCAAAGGCTTTTCCACAAAAGGCATGTTGATTATATGCTTGGCAAGCAAAGCAGCCTGAACACACTTTAGAGGCTATAGTAGTTATACCAGGGGCTATCCATACTCTCTTAACAGAGTCCACGATGCCCTGGGTACCAAAGTGACCATTTTTATGCATAGATTAGCAAATTTGGTGATAGAAACTTCTAGGGAGCAGGGGTTTTCTTTCAGATGACGCCCATATTCCATTGATCTGTTTTGCTTTGAATTTTTGTTTCCATTTTTCTACTTCCTTTTCATTATAGGAAAGTGATGTTTAAATCATCAGTTGTTGTTAATGTTAAAATTAATCCAGGTCCTTCTATGGCTGCTAGCTTTGCAGCAGCATCTGCTCGATCATTTCATCTAGATACAGGGTCAGTGCCACCTGTATGGGCAGAGCAATGAACTACAGCTAGGGCTTCAGGCATCTGGAGAGCAGAAAGAACTTCATTAATACTTTCTGCATTAGCTATAGATTTTCCAGCTGAGGTTAAAAATCCTCTCTGGAGCCATAGCATTCCGACTGAGTGACAAATGCCAAAAGCATATCTAGAATCTGTATAAATTGTTGCCTTTTTATCCTTGGCAATTATACAAGCGTGCTTCAGAGCTATGAGTTCTGCTTCTTGAGCGCTAATGTTAGAGGGTAGTGAAGCTGACCACTCAGTGGAAAATTCTGAGACTACGGCAGCTCCAGTGTAGAGTATGCCATCCCTCATAAAAGAGGAACCATCAGTAAATAAGATCAGATCTTCATTGTCTAAGGGAGTGTCCAAGAGATTATTTTGAGGCTTTTCTGCCATGGACACTAATGTTTCACAACTGTGTAATAGTTCTCCTGAAGTTGGTAAATCTGGAAGCAAGGTGGCAGGGTTAAGGGTTGTACAGTGTTTCAAGGTAATGTTTTCACTATTTAACAAGGTTATTTCCTGCCTTGTAATTCTCTGATCCAAGAATGCCTGTGTTCTATGCTTTATCAACAATGCTTCTACCTCATGTGGGCATATAATTGTTAGTGGACATCCCAATACTAGATCGACAGTTTTTGTCACTAGAAAGGCTATAGCAGCTATTCCTCTAAGACATGGTGGTGCTCCTGATGCTACTGGGTCCAATTGGGCAGAATAATAAGCAGTTGGGTGCTGAGAAGGTCCCAAAGTCTGAGTTATAAAGCCTGAAGCTACACCTCTAAGACATGGTGGTGCTCCTGATGCTACTGGGTCCAATTGGGCAGAATAATAAGCAGTTGGGTGCTGAGAAGGTCCCAAAGTCTGAGTTATAACGCCTGAAGCTACTCCTCTTCGCTCATGTACATACAAAGTAAATGGCTTGTTGTAATCTGGGATGCCTAGAGCAGGGGCAGACAGGATAGCCTTTTTTAGATCTGATAGAGCTGACAAGTGTTCAGGCTCTAATTTGAGGGGTTCCAGAACCGAATCTTTTGTTAGTGTCATAAGGGGTTTAGTAATTTCCCCATAGCAAGGAATCCATTGTCTGCAAAAACCTGTTGCTCCTAAAATTGCTCTCAACTGTTTCTTAGTGGTAGGAGCACTTACATTTTGAATATTTTCAATTTGTTTTGGAGAAATATAGCGAGCACCAGCAGTCAGGATGAATCCCAAATATTCTACTTTAGGAAGGCACCACTGAACTTTATTCTTCAAGATTTTATGTTCTCTATTGTGCAATTCCAAAAGAAGGTGTTTACTATCTTCCTGACATGTTTCTGCATCTGTTGAAGCCAAGAGTTGATCATCTACATATTTAATTACTTTGCTATTTTTTAATGTTATATTATCTGTGTCTTGGCTCAAAATTTGCACAAATAATCTCGGGCTTTCCACATAACCCTGGGGCAGATGACTCCATGTATATGTGAGCCCTTCCAGGTGAAAGCAAAAATATGCCTGGAGTTCTCATGTATAGGTATGGAAAAGAAAGCTGAGCACAAGTCTACTACTGTAAAGTATGTAGCTGTGCTAGGAATAGAGGAAATAATAGTATTTATGTTGGAAACTATGGAGTGTCTATAATGTGGTTATTCACTGCCCTCAGATCCTGTACGAATCTATAGAGGTGTGTAAAGATTAAAATTTAGGGAAGATGGGGAGACTGAGGCATATGAGGCAGGTAGAAATTAGTTTCTCTCTGCAAGAAGTATTATATTTTTTAGAGGTTTATTAAAGGTTAAAGATTAAAGAATATACAAGTAAGAAACATGTGCCTAGGCCAGAGGCCTAGACAAAATAACCTCACATCACGCAAGAGACCCTCCTGCTGCAAAACAGAAGTCCAAAAGACCCAAGAGACCCCGCCAAAAGCCTTTGAATCAGCTTAAATACCTTCTCGATCTCGGCCCAGGTGAGATTACAAGACATTCTGGGGAAGTGGAGCAAAGGCTCATGGGGATTGTAGTCCTGTATTCGAGTCTATTTTTTACAGGTGCTTGCTGTAATGTACCAGGCATAGAAGTATGGTTGATGTATTAAATACTTGATCAGAGCAGTTAATGATCAATGTATAGGCAGTTCTAAGGGCAAGAGAATTCCTGGGCCTAAGCCACAAAGGCTTAGCCCTCACCTTGTCAAACCTCATTCCTCTGAAAAGCGCATGTCAGGAGAATCCCCACCTCCTCTGAACTTGTCATTGTCTATGCAACCAATGTGAATCAACTATGCTTTCTTTCGTATTCATTGATCCTCTCAATCCACAATAAAGGCTGAGGTGAGGCGTGCTATTCTCTCTCTCTTGTTTCCTGCAACCTTGGAGTTCTCCCTGCCATCTCTCTTTATCTTTCCTAGAGCCACTCTTGGGCATGTGTTTTCTATCTCAGAAATCCTTACTTCCACGTGTTCTATTATTTCTCATATTTTCCTTTAATTATTTTTCTAAGGAAAATATTATCAGGGACCAGTGCTGCTCCCCATTTAAATTAACTTGTCTGTGTCTCTTTATTTATCACCCATTTTCTCAGACTCTTTGCTCCTTCTGGAGCCCAAACCCACTAAGGAAAAACTTTTATGTAACAACCACAGGTCAGACTATTGTATCTGGCACCCTGGTGTGGGAAAATATTTTTTTACAGGTGTGATTATTTTGAATGTGCACACAGCTTGAGAAGAATTGGTGGACAGAGTTTGGAGCCAGAGGGATGGGACTTACCAGGTGGCCTCTGAGGTAAACCGTCACTCGTTCAGAAATATGGGTCAAACTGCCTCATTGAAGAGAGAGGTATTAAGATCTCAGAGGCTAAGATCAAAGCATTGCTTAAACTGATAATGAAAGCCTACCCTGAATTTCCAACAACAGGGGTTCTGAATGTACATGAATGAGATCTAATTGGAGAAAAACTGAGGCAGCATCAGAAAGAGGGACAGAAAATATCACAAGTTAATTGGAGCACGTGGAACATTGTACAAATGGCATTAAATACAAAGCCATTTCAGTATTCTGATGATATGATAGAAAAAGCTTTACAAATTCAAGAGGATGCTATTTCCTTGAAGGCTTTTAGCTCTCTCCAGCCACTTTCATCTTTTGATGCTTCTTTTCAAATGTATCCTGCTCCTCCCCCCAGACCTCTGCCGCCAGGGTATCGATGAGGCTGCAGACAGCCCCTGCAAAAAAAGAAGCAGGATTTCTAGCTTGCGCTGTAGTACTCAAAACTCTTAAGGCTCTCAGCACTATAGAGCTGATTAAGAATCTCAGTCCTCAATTTCTTACACCAGATAATTGGAAATTAAGAAAAATATTACCTGCAATTGAGAGCAAATGGACCCTAATTAATATGCTTCATTAAATGTGGAGGATTAACTTACTTCTCAGTTTCTACCCCCAAACTTTTACTAATGCCACTAACAATGTACTTAACTGAATTCCTCTTTGCTCTTATCTATGCATGCCCCTAAAAAAACCCTCTCCCACTGTCAGCTTGCTGCAGAAGCAGACTGACTTTCTTTACTCCCTTTCCCCCCATTCCTTAATTTCAAACTCTGCCTCCACAAATGCAGTATTACGATCATTTTAAATTGGTAAAAGAAAGAAGATAACCTGCCTCTCCAACAAATATTAGAGATAATTTGGAAAGTGCAGGCATAAATTTTGTACAGCATAAGGATGTTGAAATCCTAACTCCTAAAGAAATTCAAAGCAGGGTGATTCGGTATGATAATCAAGCTCTTTTAACTAAAGAATACTGGGCTAGATAAGGCCAGCAAATTCTAAGGCCAGATCATTGGTATCAATTGAATCTCAGTTTATTGCAAGAGATTTCTTAGGTTAAAAATTGCTTATTTCAAAAATTATGCAAGGAACAAGCTAAAAATCCTAAGGAAACTCATGTGCCCGTTGTCTATCAGGAATTATCTGGCACAGGTAAATTTTGAAGGCTTAATAGGCAATTGTTATTTGCGGAACAAGCCTTTAACTTTAGTCCTAAGGAATTTGAATGCAGTTTAATTTGAAAGGTAGAACACATGTTTGCTTTGCCTCAAGCAAAGCTGGACACTTCAAAGGGTCAGGTCAATTTACAGCAGAGATAGTTTCTTCAAATTGTTCTACTAAGACCACAGGCCTAAGCAAAATTGGTAAATTGATGAAATAATCCTGAGTTACTTTAAAATTCAGAAAAGGCTAGTTAAAAAAAAAGACATTTTGCTCTCAAGCAGATAGCCAAGGCAATAAACTTTGCTCTTCTTAGAAGAACGCTGCATGATTTTAGCATATCAAAAAGAGATCTGGGAGAAGCACTCACAGAGAATCCAGACACACTATTGTATAAAAGCAAAAGGACAAAAATCTACATTTAAAATATCTTTGCTAAAAGATAGAGTTACTGTGAAGTCAAATTTAAAAATTAAATTGTTCTAATTTAGATTGGACATGGCAAAATTATAAAGAAATGTCTGATTATATTTCTTTATAGGGAAAGTTAAAAATCTATCTGATATTTGTCATATACCACAGAATATTGGGACGAGAGATATTTTATCTATAATAAAACTTTAATCTAAATTCTAGTATAACTGTAGGTTAAGTTGCAAAGTGTAAAAAGAATTTTTCAAGACTTGTAGTTAGAGGTGAAGCCACATGGACTGTTGCAGCCATGTGACTTACTACTAAACCTATTTGGATCTTAAAAGGAAAGTTATGCCAGCAGATTGATAAATTGATCCTGCCACGTGGATGGCAGCACACCTGCACTTTAGGTAAACATCAATGTATGCCATCTTGCAAAGTCAAAGTGAAAACTTCATAACACACAGTAAAGGGACATGAACCTCCCTTGAGCTAACTATGAGGGAATTTCAAAAGTAAAAGGCAGATAATTAGCTCTCACTACTGTATCAGACTGCCAGAGCTAGGCGAACAAGTGAAGTTACTTGGTAGTGTAAAATTTTGTGGATTATATCATGTCACTCATTCACTTCAAAGAGGTATCTGCAGAATTTTAAGAACTACACAATGTGGACTAAGGGATGCATTGCAATATGCTCCTGTTGTAAAAATTGAAAACTATTATGTGACTGGAGATAATTACTCTCCTGAGTTAGGAGAATAAGCTCAAAGTGAAGAAATGCACGCAATTGCAGAAAGGGCTCAAAGGAATTTATAAGCCCCAAATTCAAAAACAAGAAGGATCTATTTTCAGTCACTTTCTAACATAATAAGACCCATTAAGGCTTTCATTTGGGGTCGAGATTTTCTTTCTATTTTCTCAGATACCAGAAATCCATGGAGGAAAAATGAAGGCATCCAGCAGAAAGAAAGTCAGAGTGAAGAATGCAGATGTCTGTCTAGCACCAACCACAGCATGGCACAGAGGCCAGACACCAGAAAAAACAGCAGATGAACAAGAAAGGCAAAACCCACTGCCTTAGGGCAGGTCTATTGCACCATCTGCACAAATTGACTTTCTCTGAGACATAGTTGACATACAGAGAAATATCATTAATTTGCTTACAGATATTCCATTCTAGAAGTATATGGGTATTTGTTGTAAGATCTAGGTTTATCATGTACCTGAAAATTTCAAATGATATTTGCACAATATGTAACTTGCAATTATTTTATTGGAATTGTTCCATTTTACCCAAATTTGATCAAATAACAAATTGTACAATTGGGAATGTTATGACAGTACATTGGATACTGTTCAATTGCAGCAGAAATTGTTTACATCAGCCAAAATGTATGTATGATAATTGTCTTATATGGTTCATTTTATATTTGCAAGAAGAAAATAGGTCTTTATTAGAATCAGACTTATTTAAAAGTCAGTTTTGTTGGAAATGGCATTTAAGCTTTTAAAAGAAAAAAAAGGGGGGGGGTAATGGTATTCCTAACCATCTCTCTCTCCTACATCCCAGAAGGGCTATAGGCTAATCTTATGCAATTACACTTTGAATGTAATGATAAAGATTGCATTGTATGATATCCCTGGATTGGGTTGAATATTATCAGGAAATGAAGACTATGAGGGACCCAACAGGATGATAACTTTGGGTCAAGGGTTTGTTTGTATGTTTACAGAGAGTGAAAACATCTGGTCACCCACAAAGCACATCATTCCATGTGACACAGGACCAGGAAGAGAAGCAAATGAACAACACTGATGACATCAGTTAGCTGCACACCAGCCACACTCCAGACACGCTGGACAAAAACATCTCTGGTGACTACACACACAACAAAAACTGACATGACACTGCTTTTAATGACATTTACTATTATTCCACTGATGGACACTTGTCGTGCTGACATCTATTGGTCTATTATACCTAAACCAATATCGAGCATGTTGACTTGTATGGGCCAAACCCCACTCGCATATGTTAATGACGCCAGATTGATCCCACACTCCAAAGACTTTACCATGGGATCAGAAGGGATGGGCTACAATTGTTCAGACACTATTGTATACCCTTCATTTTGGATGTCTATGCTATATACTGTCAAAAGGAATTTATTTTGTATGCATTTAAGATTCCTATTTGTATTGTAAGAAATACTGCTATTAACAAAGGGTATAGGCATTGGTATGGCTCTCTTAGGAGAAGGAGATAGAAGTTTTCAGCCACAGCATAGACCTGGTAACCCTGACAACAAAAAATTATGTTTAAATCAGGAGACGCTGCACAGGGATTTATGATGGACAGATGGTCCTGAGCTAACTCTTAAAAAAGGATGAGATGTCAGGCAAAATGCACTTTGAAATTCTAATTAGGAAGCCAAGTTATTGAAAATTGATCATCTACATCCATGTATAGATTATGTTCCTGAAGATACCTATATAGATATTATGTGCCAACTGCCTTTGGCGTGGTTACATGTTAATACCATTGTTGATCATTCTTCCTGAAACCCCATCTTTTGGGGTGATGTCTTTATGGGAACTCTTTCATGCTCGCTCCCACCAGCCCCAGAGTTCAGGCAGGCCGCTGGATTTGGGGTCTATCAGCTTCCCCTTCTAATACTAGAAGACGTTGTGGTATGCGGGAAGTCTCGCCTCAGTGGTAAACTGAGTGCTCTAGATTGGACAATCTCTGTGGACTCACAGTTGTTGACCCTCCTAGGTAGAATAGGCTATTCCACACCGAGATGTCCCTTTGGAGTATGTACTTTAAAAATGGGATAAAATTGGCACTAATAAGCTTATAGAAAAAGCATATTGGATATTATACATTTACAAGGAATTAAGAAGTTACATCAAACTCTATATGAACAAGTAACTGTAGAAATTGCTTCTACATAGAAAGCAAATCAAGCTTCTATTAACCCAAACATTGGTTTGGTGGAATGAATTTTGCAAACATTGGCTAAGTTATATTCTGAGTTATTATACTGATTGGTTCATTTATACAGAAGCAGAGATTTAAATAAGGCTTATGTACTTCCGGTCAAGATGGCGGCTTAGAGAAAGCTAAAGTTCAGATCTCCGGAAAACCCTTCCTGACCAATCTCAAACTATAACCTCCTAAGGTGCTGAAATTCAAGACGATCAACAGCATAGACCCTGGGAATCCTCCTCCTGGACCTGGACCTGGATCAGAAGGTACGGCCCCCCTCAAAAGCCAGAACCCAAGATCACTCAGACCTAAGGGGTAGGAGTGCAGAGTCCAAGGCTCCGGGAAGCTGCAGCCCCGCCCCGCTCAGAGAGCAGGGTCATCGGAAACAACAACAACCCTCAGGGCCTTCTATCCGAGTCCCAGTGAAAGTCACTGCCCTCGGAGCTCCCCCCGCAGAGAGCAGGCTTGTCTGAAACAACAGCATCCCTCAGGGCGGGCAAGACAGCCTCACGGGCTGGATCCTGCTATCCAAATCTCAGTGAAAGTCACTGCCCTCGGAGCTCCGGGAAGCCACAGCCCATCCCCCCGCAGGCCAATGAAACAGCCTCACGGCCAGCTATTCTGAAGGCAACTTCCGGAAAGCAACCCGACCCAGAGAGCCGGGGGAGAGTGTGGCCCCCTGGTCCGACCCTTCCACTCCAGTTCCAGTGAGGCATACTCAATTTAACCCAGGGAAACCTCATAGAACTGACAATCTGCCCAGGACTAAAGCCTCTGAACACTAGACAAAGATAAGAAAAGCTAATCCTCCACATTCAGAGATGGCAAACTCCACAGAAGCACAGAAGCCCCAAAATACCAAGAAAAATAAGAGGAAAGGGGCGACTTTGGACACATTCTATGGAGCCAAAATACAAAATACAGAGGATATAGAAGATGATATACAAGAAAATGCTCCAAAATCTTCCAAAGGAAATGGAAATTCACCACAAACCCATGAAGAATTTGAATCAGAAATGACCAAAAAGATGGAAGCCTTCTGGGAGGAAAAGTTGGAAATAATGCAAAAGAAATTCACACATCTACAAAACCGGTGTGATGAAACTGAAAAGGAAAACCAGGCTTTAAAGGCCAGAATCAGGCAGCTGGAAGACAACGATCGTGTAAAAGAGCAAGAATTAATAAAGCAAAGCCAAAACACCAAGAAATTAGAAGAGAACATAAAATATCTCACCGACAAGGTGATAGATCTGGAAAATAGAGGGAGAAGAGATAATTTAAGAATAATTGGACTCCCAGAAAAGCCAGAAATAAACACCAAACTCGACATGGTGATACAAGATATAATCAAAGAAAATTGCCCAGAGATTCTAGAACAAGGGGGAAATACAGCCACTGACAGAGCTCACAGAACACCTTCTACACTAAACCCCCAAAAGACAACTCCCAGGAATGTAATTGCCAAATTCCAAAGCTATCAAACAAAAGAAAAAATCCTACAGGAAGCCAGAAAAAGACAATTTACATATAAAGGAATGCCAATCAGGGTCACACAAGACCTTGCAAGTTCTACTCTGAATGATCGTAAGGCATGGAACATGATCTTCAGAAAGGCAAGAGAGCTGGGTCTCCAACCAAGAATCAACTACCCAGCAAAACTGACTATATACTTCCAAGGGAAAGTATGGGCATTCAACAAAATAGAAGATTTCCAACTTTTTGCAAAGAAAAGACCAGAGCTCTGTGGAAAGTTTGATACCGAAAATCAAAGAGCAAGGAATACCTGAAAAGGTAAATATTAAGGAAAGGGGAAAAATGTTATCTTCTTTTACTCAAACTCTCTTCTATAAGGACTACATTTATATCAATCTATGTATACTAATATGTGGGGAAAATGTAATGTATAAATAGGGGGTAAAGAAAGACCAAATAGAATAATCTTTCTCACACAAAGATTCACATGGGAAGGGGAGGGGAAGAAAACTCCTATAAGAAGGAGAGGAAGAGAGGGTTTTTTTTTACTTAAACCTTAATCTCAGGGAAATCAACTCTGAGAGGGAAAAACATCCAGATCCATTGGGATCTTGAATTCTATCTTACCCAACAAGGGTAGGGAGAAGGGAAAACCAAGGGGGGGAGGGGGAGAGGGAGAACAAAAAGGGAGGGAAAGAGAGGGGGGAGGGGGAGGGAACAAAAAGGGAGGGACTAAAAAGGGAAACATCAAGGGAGGGGACAAGGGGGACTGATTCAAAGTAAATCACTGGACTAAAAGGTAGAGCTAAAGAAGAAAAGGTTAGAATTAGGGAAGGCTATCAAAATGCCAGGGAGTCCACAAATGACAATCATAACTTTGAACATGAATGGGATGAACTCACCCATAAAACATAGACGAATAGCAGAATGGATTAGAATCCAAAACCCTACCATATGTTGTCTTCAAGAAACACACATGAGGCGGGTTGACACCCACAAGGTCAGAATTAAAGGATGGAGTAAGACCTTCTGGGCCTCAACTGATAGAAAGAAGGCAGGAGTGGTAATCATGATATCTGATAAAGCCAATGCAAAAATAGACCTGATCAAAAGGGATAGGGAAGGTAATTATATTTTGTTAAAAGGGACTCTAGACAATGAGGAAATATCATTAATCAACATGTATGCACCAAATAATATAGCACCCAAATTTCTAATGGAGAAACTAGGAGAATTGAAGGAAGAAATAGACAATAAAACCATACTAGTGGGAGACTTAAACCAACCATTATCAAATTTAGATAAATCAAATAAAAAAATAAATAAGAAAGAGGTAAAAGAAGTGAATGAAATCTTAGAAAAATTAGAATTAATAGACATATGGAGAAAAATAAATAGGGATAAAAAGGAATACACCTTCTTCTCAGCACCACATGGCACATTCACAAAAATTGACCATACATTAAGTCACAGAAACATAGCACACAAATGCAGAAAAGCAGAAATAATGAATGCAGCCTTCTCAGATCACAAGGCAATAAAAATAATGATTAGTAATGGTACATGGAAAACCAAATCTAAAACCAATTGGAAATTAAACAATATGATACTCCAAAATTGTTTAGTTAAAGAAGAAATCATAGAAACAATTAATAATTTCACCGAGGAAAATGACAATGGCGAGACATCCTTTCAAACCTTTTGGGATGCAGCCAAAGCGGTAATCAGAGGTAAATTCATATCCCTGAATGCTTATATTAACAAACAAGGGAGAGCAGAGATCAATCAATTGGAAATGCAAATGAAAAAACTCAAAAGCGATCAAATTAAAACCCCCCAGCAGAAAACCAAACTAGAAATCCTAAAAATTAAGGGAGAAATTAATAAAATCGAAAGTGATAGAACTATTGATTTAATAAATAAGACAAGAAGCTGGTACTTTGAAAAAACAAACAAAATAGACAAAGTACTGGTCAATCTAATTAAAAAAAGGAAGGAAGAAAAGCAAATTCACAGCATTAAAGATGAAAAGGGGGACAGCACCTCTGATGAAGATGAAATTAAGGCAATCATTAGAAATTACTTTGCCCAATTATATGGCAATAAATACACCAATTTAGGAGAAATGGATGAATATATACAAAAATACAAACTGCCTAGACTAACAGAAGAGGAAATAGAATTCTTAAATAATCCCATATCAGAAATTGAAATCCAACAAGCCATCAAAGAACTTCCTAAGAAAAAATCCCCAGGGCCTGATGGATTCACCAGTGAATTCTATCAAACATTCAGAGAACAGTTAATCCCAATACTATACAAACTATTTGACATAATAAGCAAAGAGGGAGTTCTACCAAACTCCTTTTACAACACAAACATGGTACTGATTCCAAAACCAGGCAGGTCAAAAACAGAGAAAGAAAACTATAGGCCAATCTCCCTAATGAATATAGATGCAAAAATCTTAAATAGGATACTAGCAAAAAGACTCCAGCAAGTGATCAGAAGGATCATTCACCATGATCAAGTAGGATTCATACCAGGGATGCAGGGCTGGTTCAACATTAGGAAAACCATCCACATAATTGACCACATCAACAAGCAAACTAGCAAGAACCACATGATTATCTCAATAGATGCAGAAAAAGCATTTGATAAAATACAACACCCATTCCTATTAAAAACACTAGAAAGCATAGGAATAGAAGGGTCATTCCTAAAAATAATAAACAGTATATATCTAAAACCATCAGCTAATATCATCTGCAATGAGGATAAACTAGATGCATTCCCAATAAGATCAGGAGTGAAACAAGGATGCCCATTATCACCTCTACTATTTGACATTGTACTAGAAACACTAGCAGTAGCAATTAGAGAAAATAAAGGAATTGAAGGCATCAGAATAGGCAAGGAGGAGACCAAGTTATCACTCTTTGCGGATGACATGATGGTCTACTTAAAGAATCCTAGAGATTCAACCAAAAAGCTAATTGAAATAATCAACAACTTTAGCAAAGTTGCAGGATACAAAATAAACCCACATAAATCATCAGCTTTTCTATATATCTCCAACACAGCTCAGCAACAAGAACTAGAAAGAGAAATCCCATTCAAAATCACCTTAGACAAAATAAAATACCTAGGAATCTACCTCCCAAGACAAACACAGGAACTATATGAACACAACTACAAAACACTCGCCACACAACTAAAACTAGACTTGAGCAAATGGAAAAACATTAACTGCTCATGGATAGGACGAGCCAATATAATAAAAATGACCATCCTACCCAAACTTATTTATCTATTTAGTTCCATACCCATTGAACTACCAAAATACTTCTTCACTGATTTAGAAAAAACCATAACAAAGTTCATTTGGAAGAACAAAAGATCAAGGATATCCAGGGAAATAATGAAAAAAAAACACATATGATGGGGGCCTTGCAGTCCCTGACCTTAAACTATATTACAAAGCAGCAGTCATCAAAACAATTTGGTACTGGCTAAGAAACAGAAAGGAAGATCAGTGGAATAGACTGGGGGAAAGCGACCTCAGCAAGACAGTATACGATAAACCCAAAGATCCCAGCTTTTGGGACAAAAATCCACTATTTGACAAAAACTGCTGAGAAAATTGGAAGACAGTGTGGGAGAGACTAGGAATAGATCAACACCTCACACCCTACACCAAGATAAATTCAAAATGGGTGAGTGACTTAAACATAAAGAAGGAAACCATAAGTAAATTGGGTAAACACAGAATAGTATACATGTCAGACCTTTGGGAGGGGAAAGGCTTTAAAACCAAGCAAGACATAGAAAGAATCACAAAATGTAAAATAAATAATTTAGATTACATCAAACTAAAAAGCTTTTGTACAAACAAAACCAATGTAACTAAAATCAGAAGGGAAACAACAAATTGGGAAAAAATCTTCATAGAAACCTCTGACAAAGGTTTAATTACTCATATTTATAAAGAGCTAAATCAATTGTACAAAAAATTAAGCCATTCTCCAATTGATAAATGGGCAAGGGACATGGATAGGCAGTTCTCAGATAAAGAAATCAAAACTATTAACAAGCACATGAAGAAGTGTTCTAAATCTCTTATAATCAGAGAGATGCAAATAAAAACAACTCTGAGGTATCACCTCACACCTAGCAGATTGGCTAACATAACAGCAAAGGAAAGTAATGAATGCTGGAGGGGATGTGGCAAAGTAGGGACATTAATTCATTGCTGGTGGAGTTGTGAACTGATCCAACCATTCTGGAGGGCAATTTGGAACTATGCCCAAAGGGCAACAAAAGAATATCTACCCTTTGATCCAGCCATAGCACTGCTGGGTCTGTACCCCAAAGAGATAATGGACAAAAAGACTTGTACAAAAATATTCATAGCTGCGCTCTTTGTGGTGGCCAAAAACTGGAAAACGAGGGGATGCCCATCAATTGGGGAATGGCTGAACAAATTGTGGTATATGTTGGTGATGGAATACTATTGTGCTAAAAGGAATAATAAAGTGGAGGAGTTCCATGGAGACTGGAACGACCTCCAGGAAGAGATGCAGAGTGAGAGGAGCAGAACCAGGAGAACATTGTACACAGAGACTAATACACTGTGGTACAATCGAACGTAATGGACGTCTCCATTAATGGAGGTGTAATGTCCCTGAACAATCTGCAGGGATCCAGGAGAAAAAAACACTATTCATAAGCAAAGGATAAACTATGGGAGTGGAAACACCGAGGAAAAGCAACTGCCTGAATACAGTGGTTGAGGGGACATAACAGAGGAGAGACTCTAAATGAACACTCTAATGCAAATATTATCAACAAAGCAATGGATTCAAATCAAGAAAACATCTAATGCCCAGTGGATTTACGCGTCGGCTATGGGGGGGTGGGGGGGAGGAAAAGAAAATGATCTATGTCTTTAATGAATAATGCTTGGAAATTATCAAATAAAATATATTAAAAAAAATAAGGCTTATATAAGAAACATGCAGCCAGAAGTTGCAATGTCACTTCATTATCTTCATTCTTGTTATTTAAACAACAAATCAGAATGTAATGTGTATGGGAATATTGGTACTTGCTAAGAATTTGCACTGTTTATTTATATTTGTGTAAAAATTTTATTATGTCAATCTTGGTCAACCTAGATTAGGGAAATAGAAATCATTTTGAAGGGAAATTCTGACATTACACATTGGCTCAGCTACAACTATGCCACATGAAAAGTGAGCCATGAGTTTAAAATTTTGTTTTAATTTTACAGTCATGTTTCCTGATCAGTTTTTCAGATTATTCTCCCATATATTTTCTTTTCAGTATCAGAAGTACATTGAAAGCAGTATTGAGGCTCTGATCCTGAGCTATGAATTAACTACAAAACTGAATTTTTATTCGTGTATGTACCCAAAAGCCTGAGACTACAGGAACGTGACAGCATTTGTTAAGCTTCAGGTGACTATTCTGAGGGATTATGTCTGATTGCATAAGAAGGGATTGCAATGGATACCTCACACTTGGCCAGACAGCCTAAGCCACAGACAGATATATATTCCATAAGAGATGAATATATGTTGGCTGCTAATGTTGGAGGTACAAGGACACGGTGTTTTGATTCCCTCATTCACAGGTCGGCCTGGTACTAAACTTCCAACCATATTTCTATGTGTCAGGCATCTTGGCTTCGTTATCCCTAAGTCTATGCATGATCACAACAAGGGACAGACAAGAATTCCCTCTCATCTCAAGATAAAGTCTTTTTCTTCATCTATAACTTCCTATAGTCCTGGCTGTACCTGGGTAAAATGATATATCAATGCACCTGTCCAATGAACTATAGGACTAATATCACATTAATTCAGGATCACTAAAGAGTGAAGATCATTTTCTTATTATTTTGTATTATTACTTTTGGTCTTTGATAATAATTTTTACACTTGAGTTTGCTAAATGGAAATGATGATCATTCTTACAGCATTATTGCTAAGTTACATTTCATTTTGATATTTGATTTGGAACTCACTTTTGATTCATTATTTGACTACGTTCACTAATATTTCTGTTTGTTGATTAAGTTTATAATTTTATGGTAAATTGATACCCTCTTATTTTATTCAAAAAAACAACAACAAAAAGAGGAATATGTAACATACCAGGCGTGGTAGTATGGTTGATGTATTAGATACTTGATCAGATCAGTTAATGATCAATGTGTAGATAGTTCTAAGGGCAGGAGAATTCCTGAGCCACAAAGGCTTAGCCCTCCCCTTGTCAAACCTCATTCCTCTGAAAAGCGCATGTTAGGGGAATCCCCACCTCCTCTGATCTTGTCATTGTCTATGCAACCAATGTTAAGACCTTCGTGCTATATTACGTATTCATTGATCACCTCAATCCACAATAAAGCCTGGGGTGAGGCATGCGGTTCTCTCTCTTGTTTCTTGCAACCTTGAAGTTCTCCCTGCAGTCTCTGTCTTTATCTTTCCCAGCACCACTCTTGGGCACATGCTTTCTATCTCAGAATCCTTACTTCCACGTGTTCTATTATTTCTCATATTTTCCTTTAATTATTTTTCTAAGGAAAATATTATCAGGGACCAGCGCCGCTCCCCATTTAAATAAACTTGTCTGTGTCTCTTTATTTATCACCCATTTTCTCAGACTCTTTGCTCCTTCTCAAGCCCAAACCCACTAAGGAAAAACTTTTTTATTTTTTTATATAAAAACCCTTACCTTCCATCTTGGAGTCAATACTGTGTATTGGCTCAAAGGCAGAATAGTGGTAAGGGCTAGGCAATGAGGGTCAAGTGACTTGCCCAGGGTCACACAACTGAGAAGTGTCTGAGGCTAGATTTGAACCTAGGATGTCCCGTCTCTGGGCTGGTTCTCAATCCACTGAGCTACCCAGCTGCCCCCGGAAAAACTTTTATGTAACAGCCGCAGGTCAGACTGTTATACTTGCCATCAGGGCCTCTTTTTGTTTTTTTAACGGGCAGGATGGTCATGTTGTATTCAGATTTGCAAGGGATTATTATTCCCTGTTCTATTAATGAGTTAATAACTGGTGTAATTCCCTCAATTGCCTCTTTTGAGAGGGGATACTGAGGAATGGAATGAGGTGGACTAGATTTAGTTTTTATCTGCACAGGAACAGCAGATTTAAGTAAGCCTGCATCGGAAGAATATGTGGCCCAAAGAGACTCCAGTATATCTTCAGGTATTACAAAAGTAGGAGGCTCTTTTGCCTCCTGGCTCTCTGAGAGAAGTACAGGGAGTAAATTTAAAGATTCCTCCGGTACTTCCAATGATAAAGAACCATCTGGTGAACAAGTTATTGTGGCTCTGAGTTTGCATAGAAGGTCCCTCCCCAGCAAATTTAGAGGGGAATCAGGCATCAAAAGGAAGGAATGTTGTACCTCTAGGGGTCCTACAGACACCATTCTAGGGGCAAGTTTTTTTAACTCTTTGGGATATTCCTGACACTCCCACCACACTTTGTGAGTCAACAGAATAACAATTTAAATCTGGTACATTCTTCAATACAGACCTGGTAGCTCCATTGTCTAAGAGACAATTATAATAGGTGTTACCCACCTTTAAGGTAACATGGGGTTCAATAGTATGAGGAAGGCAGTGGATAGGGACAACAGGTAGTAGGACATCAGGGTCTGGAAATTCAAAGGTTATATCCTCTTATTCCTGTGCCCCAGCTCCCCCCAGACACCTTCATTGTGTTTGGGATGTTCCTTGGGCACCCCCCCTGAAGGGCACCCCCATGAGGGGCATTAGCACCTCCAGTATTTTTTGGACAAGCACCTTTTCTTATATATTGTTGTTGGGTATTATCATTTTCTTCATTTGGAGCATTGTCATTATTTTCCCAATTCCTATTTCTAAAATTCTGGTTTCTAAAGTCATTATTTCTATAGTCATTACAATTATTTCCATTATTTCTAAAATTTCTAAAATTCTGTTTTCTATGATTATTATCATCATTTCTATAGTTATTATTTCTAAATTGTTATTAAACTGCGTATTCCTTCCAATAATCTTGAGAAAAGTTCTACATTCTATCATTCTGTGGCCCTTCTTCTCACCGAAGTGGCAGATTACTGATTTATATGTGGATTCCTGCAAAAGGGCTATGGTCTCTCCCTTATTTTTCATTTGTCTTTTTAGCATTTCAATTTCTTTCTTTAAGTCTTCCACTAATGTATTGTGTTCCTCAGGTCTTTTTACATGACCTTTATAAACATAGGTTGCTACTCTCCTCAATTCTTTGAGGTCCATAGAGTCCCAATTAGGACAGCTAGTTTTAAAGTAGTCTTTTACCACTGAACAACAATTCTCAACGAATTGCCTATGTATTTGCCTAATGTCCTTTTCTATGGATAAATCAAGGTCCATATATGTATTCCCTACGTCAATAAGTCTGTCCATAAACTGGGAGGGTGTTTCATCAATTTCTTGTCGGGTTCTTTCAAATTTTGACCATTTTCCAGGTCTATCAGAGAAAGCTCTCATAGCTGTCAATAATGCTTCTCTGGCCTGGTTTAGTTTTGTGTGATCTAGTTCAACATTTGGGTTCCAATGTGGATCTTCAGTTGGCCAATAATGTCCTCTTCTATCTCGTTTTTGATTAGCCAGAGAGACGATATTGTTTTTTTCTCTTTTTGTTAAAAATGTCTCTAATAAATTTTCAACATCCATCCAAGTGGGGTCAAAAGTTCTGAATATGTTCTCTAATTTTTTTATAATTAATATTGGTTCTTCCTCAAATGATGGAAGATCTTCCTTAAATTTATTTAAATCTTCAGGGCTAAAAGGTGTATGATGTCTTACAGATACCAAGTTTAGTTTCCATCTTTATTAAAAGTAGGTACTTTACTTAAAGGAAATAACCTATATGAATTATTTGGTATTCCTGTTTCTGTTTCCAGGCTTCTTAATCCATTCTCAATGGGGTAGGTATGAGAAAAAGAAGAGTTGGGCACACTGAGGGAGAGAGTTTGTTGTTGTCCTATAGTGCCAGAAAGATCAGAGGTAGGAAGGATATGGGAATTGAATTGGGCAGGGTGGGAAGGAGGGCAAAGGAAGAAGTGTTAGTAACTGGGGGGAAAGATGCAGAGGTGTTAGGGTTGGAGGAATGAGTAGGGTCTGAACTTAGGGTGGAGGCATTAGGATGGTCAGTATGGGTGGGGTGTGAACTCAGGGTGGAGGTGGTAGGGTCGGAAGCATGGGCAGGGGGAGGAGTGGGTTGGTTAGACGTAGGGTTTTCTGAAGCTGAGGGGGCAGGGGGGGTGGGTTGGTTAGGAGGTCCAGAGCAGGGTAGGATAGAGATTCTGATAACGTTCTTAACTCTCTTTTAATGTTTCTCATAAAAGCTACAATCTCTCCCTGACTTTCCTCTATAAGCTCAAGCTGAGTATTTATTTCTGCATTTTGTTGAGTAGTAGAAGGAACACTCGGTTGGTTTGACTGAGAAGTGGGGTTTGTAAGGAAATACAATATTACAGCTATAACAATCAAAATCCCAAAGGGGAGTACCGTGTCAATTATACTTTGCCATAAGCCCCATGCCATGAGAAATCTCAGAGAGGCAACGAATGTGAATTTTACAAGGTTTGTCATAGAGCTGAATAGCCAGTTGTTAAGTATGCTGTCAACTGGCAATATCCACATATTTCTAAAGTAAACAGGTGGGAAGCAGGACAAGGCCAAAAGCTTTCCCCAGCTTTCCCTTAATCCTAATTTAGGCAGTTGTTCCCTAAAGGAATGGATATTTAGCAACAGTTCTCCTAGCCAGGACCTTAGTACCCTGTTGCTAAAACTTAAAACAGCTGTGTTCTATTTAATTTAAGGAGAAATCAAAAATGTTTTTTACTCACTCACTCTTGCAGCTGTGTTTTGAAGCCGAGTTAGCAATGTTTAAAAAGACTGACTGACAGAGCAAGTAATAAAAGAGAGAAAGGAAAGATATTTCACAGAAATTTTGAGGGTTTTTCGTCATTCCTTCATGGTTGCCATAAACTGTTACAGACAAAAGAGTGGTTGCCATAAACTATGACTGTGAAAATATGGGTTTAAGACTTTGAATTGCCAAAATGGCAAAGATAAATTTTTAGTGTCTTGATTTTATATTAAAAATAAAGTGGTCACCATGGGAAAAATTCCCAAATATGAAATACCCAAGTCAGCTGGGTTTTATGGAGATTTTAATTAATACAAATTAAGGAATTAAGGAAAGGGAGAGAGAGAGAGAGAGTAAGAGGAAATAGGGCCTAGGCCTTTCTCCTTAAGAGAGAAAACTAAGTCAGTCTTTAATCACTCACCACAAGATCCTTCCAAGCAAAATTCTAGTGTTCAGAGAGAGCCTCCAGTTCAGTTCCTGAGCTCAACTAAGTTCAGCCACCTAGAGACTCCAATTCAGCTTCCCAAGCTGAACTAAAATACATTCCTGACTAAGTACCTTCATTGTTTAAAATGGGGAATAGCCTTAACCAAATGTTCCAAGGTAGAGTCTGAGAAATTTTAAGATTCACATAATAAAACCATCATCTGTCTTGGAGTCAAGACTAAGTATTGATTCCAAGGCAGAAGAGTGGTTAAGGGCTAGGTAATTGTAAGTGACTTGTCCAGGGTCACATGGAAGTGCCTGAGGTCAGATTTGATCTTGGGACCTCCCATCTCCAAGTCTGGCTCTCTGTCCATGGAGTCATCTAGCGGCCCCTAGCTTGGTATATTTGGAGAATCCACGCTGGCAAATATTTGGGGCTTGTCTGCATTGACTCCTTGTTTCCAAAGGAGACAGTAAGATCATGAGCCACATCTTCGTCTAGTTAAACCGCTTCCCAAGGTGTACCCAATCATTCACTCCACCAGGAGACAGGCAACCCCCTCCCCTCTCTGGACCAAGGAGGTGAAGTGGGACACTTCACAAATGAGTTCAAACACCTAGAATATTGATTATTGGAACCATAATTTATTAACAAAAGAGAGAAATAAAGAAACTACCAGCTGGGACAGAATTCCCTAATGGAACACTGCATTGGTTTGACATTAAAGACCAAATTATATACATTTCAGAGTTCTTATCTAACAAACAAACCTTAACACAGGAATGTGGGGTCTGAGATGGGGGGACAATTCTTAGGTTTATGAGGGGGCTGTTATCCAAGGAGTGTTTATCTTCACTTAGCCAAATGTTAGCTCACTGGCCCTTTGATATTCCTGAAATTCCTCTTTTGTCTCTTGCCACCCAAACTAAGCAGAAAGCATTTTGTTATCTGCCCAAAACATCTTTTTCCTTCTGGAGAGAAGGAAAAACCAGGTCTGTCCCCTAAAAATGTGGACAGGGGTAATTTTTCCATCTTTGGTCTTTCTGGGGCTACTTCAGAGGAAGGAAGAGAGACAGAAAGAGAGAGAGAGAGAGACAGAGACAGAGAGAGAGAGGAGAGAGAAATAGACAGACAGAGACACAGAGAGAAAAAGAGAGAGACAGAGACAGAGAAAAAGAGACAGAAAGAAACAGAGAGAAACAGAGACAGAGAGAAAAAGAGAGAGAGAGGGAGAGAGAAAAAGACACACAGAGAGAAAGAGATAGAGAGACAGGGACACAGAGAAAAAGAGAGATAGACTGAGACAGAGACAGACAGAGAGAGAGAAAGATGGAGAGAGGCAGAGAGACAGAGACACACAGAGAGAAACAGAGAGACACACACAGAGAGAAACAGAGAGAGAGAGAGACATAGAGAGAGAGACCGAGACAGAGAGGAGGGATGGAGGAAGAAAGAGGGAGACATGACAGACATAGGCAGAGAGAGGGAGATGGAGGCCCCCCAGTGGCTGCTGCTTAGTGCTGTGGCATTCACAGGGCCATCTATGGCACCTACATCATTTAGAGCTCTGCCCTAGATCTGCTGAGGAGAGGGAAGCTGCTGCTGGAGATTTGGGGTTGGGGTGCTTGCCAGGGTGAGTTCCAGAGCACCCTGGATAATCAGCCATTACAGAGCAAGTCATAGTAGTGAGCTGCCTGGCTGGGGCACCTGCTTTTGCTCCTTGGTTTCATCTTCAAGGTCCCAGCCAAGCAGTGGTGTCTCGCAGTCCTGCCCTTTGTCTCTTTGGTGGTTAGGAAGACTGCTGCTGAGCATTCCATGGAATAGTTTTGTTTTGTTTTGGTTTTTGGTCTTACTTTTTATTTAACCATCTTAATGGCAGTCCTAAGACAGAATGGCAAGTGCTAGGCAATCTAGGTCAAGTGACCTATCTAGGGTCACACAGTTAGGCAGAATTTGAGGTCAGGTTTGAACCTAGGACCTCCCAACTCTAGGCCTGGTTCTCAAGCCACTGAGCCAGCTAGCTGCCCCTGCCTTTGTTTTTATGAAGGCTATGCCACTCTATGACCCAGAGTTCTACTCAGTACCCCTGAAATTCAGGCTGGCTAAATCTGAACTCCCTTCCCAGATCTCCATTTCATGCTCCTCTCCATCCATGTTGGCTTTGGCCTTCCAGTGGGTGTCTCTCTCTCTCATTGTTCCCTTCCAACTTCCGTTGAGCTTTGTGGACCCCAGTTTACAAACCAGCCTCTATAGGAAATCTTTGCCATCTTCCAAAGTGACCTTGGAAATTGCTTGGTAAATAGATATTTTGCTTCAGCTGGCAGTGATCTAGGTGCAATGGGCTCTGAGGCTGAGCTGATGAGCAAGGCCATAGAACCAAGCCTCTTCTTTGGAGGAGTGGTTTTTCTTTAGGAAAACAATGGGAAGAAATGGGTCAAGGGCCCTCCTTTCAATGCCAGCCAGACTTTTATATTTTCCTCCAATCAAAAAGGGCCATTTGCCCTGAAATATATTGCTCTAAGAGACAGAGAACCACCAGGGGCAGCAGGAGGCTCAGTCCTGGAAACTGAAAAAAGGGATCAATGTTTGTCCTTCTGCCACTTGAACCCCCCAGCCAGAGAACTTGCCTGGGAAATATACATGCAGTCATACTATTCCTTTTCTTGAATTTAGGGTGAAAAATGCTCTTCTCCACCTTCAGAGAAAGAACTGATTGAGTCTGAATGCTGATCGAAGCAGACTTTTTTCACTTCATCATTCTTGGCTTTTGGGTTTGTGATTTCTTTTTCAAGATGGCTAATATGGAAATGTTGTCCATGACTGCACATGTACAATCTAGGGTAAATTGCTTGCCTTCTCAAGTGGGGAGCAAAGGAGAGAGAGAAGAGGAACTCAAAATAAAAAATGTTTGCTTAGACATAACTGAGAAAAATAAAATAAGAATGAAATGGAAAAAATAAGATTTTCTCTCTCTTCCTAGAAACTCTTCTTCCCCATTGTTTCTCTTTTCTGCAGTTGTAGGAGGATCCACAGTAATACACAAGGTCCTGGTTAACCACATCTATCTGAATGCTCAGGGTTTTTATTGAGGAACTCAATGTTTTTTAATGCTTAAAATTGTTTTAAAATGTAATTGGGGAAAACTTATTTTTTTATCTGAAAAAATTAATTAATTAATTTAGAATATTTTTCCATGATTCATGTTCTTTCCTTTCCCTCCTATCCCCCTCCCATAGCCAAGGAGCAATTCCACTGGGTTTTACATGTGTCATTGATCAAGCCCTATTTCCATATTATTGATATTTGCACTGGGGTGATCATTTAGAGTCTATATCCCTAATCATATCCCCATCGAACCATGTGATCAAACAGCTGTTTTTCTTCTGTGTTTCTACTCCCACAGTTCTTTCTTTGGATGTGGATAGTGTTCTTTTTTCATAAGTCCCTCAGAATTGTCCTGGATCATTGCATTGCTGCTCGTAGAGACATCCATTACATTTGATTGTGCCACAGTGTATCCGTCTCTGTGTACAATGTTCTGGTTCTGCTCCTTTCACTCTGCATCAATTCCTGGAGGTCGTTCCAGTTCACAAGGAATCCCTCCAGTTCATCATTCCTTTGAGCACAATAGTATTCCATCACCAACAGTCACCACAATGTGTTCAGCCATTCCCCAATGGAAGGGCATCCCCTCATTTTCCATTTTTTTTTTTTGCCAGGGGGAACCCTTCCCCCAATTTAAAGGGAAGGTGATCAGGAAAATCAAGAAAGATTCAAGAAATAAAGACAAGTTTTAGGAACCAGTCCCCAGTGTCTTGGGCCAAGGGAGTCTCAGCAGTTTAAATGAGTCCAGCCTCCTGGCTGGTGCAGCAGCACATTCCTTATTTTTAGCTTAATTACGCAGCCGCTGTCCTGGAGTCTGGTGCTAGCAATCTTCTGACTGTTGGTCTCCCTCCTTCCCGTGGCTCCCCAAGGCACTTTCCTCCCTCCCTAAACACTGATAAAGAACGTACTATGTGGTAACTACTAAGCTAAGCTCTGTTCATTAGAACAATGGTGCCAGGAGTGGAGCAGTCTCACTCCTGAGCTTCCCTCTCTCTTCCTGGGCATTGGGTATGATTTGCCTGGTCGATACGTTTTTTTATTGGACAGTATGGAGAGAGCCGCAGCATTATTACCAGGAAGAAGGCAGGCATGCAGATTGAAGGTTCCCAGTGCCAATTCACACACCCCACCCACCCACATACACCCCAGTCTTGTTTAAGTGGAACTTAAAGGCATTTTGCCTGCTCTTGGTACTCTCTAGGCTAGGGGCATGTTGGGAGTTCAGAGATTTTCCTGCTCCCAACCCTGAAAGGAGACAGGTGGTTTCTGAAAAAAAAGCAAAATATGGAGTACCCCTAAGTGCAGGATAGGAGTTGGGGTTGTTCCCCTGCAGGTAAGAGGTTGTCTAGAAGCTCTAATTGAACAGGGAACCAGAAAATAGTCATAGCTCAAGAAGTTATCAGATGTCAGTAACTCAGCAGATAACCAGCAGATGGCAGCATGTCCCAGAAAACAGCCCAGTGGTTGATATCAACAGCAACTAGTTCAGAAGGAAGAATATGGCTTAATAGATGCTATCAAGAGCCTAATAAATAACAGGGGTGGGGTGGGATGCCCATACAAAGAGTGTGGTGATCTATTAATCTGTTTCCTGCAAAAGTTCCCTTGCTCAGGGGCAGCTAGGTGGTTCAGTGGATAGAGAGCCAAGCCTGGAGATGGAAAGTCTGGGGCTCAAGTCTAACCTCAGACACTTCCTAGCTGTGTGACCCTGGGCAAGCTACCTAACCCCTATAGCCTAACCTTTCCTATTCTGCATTAGAACCAAAACATAGTATTGATTCTAAGATGGAAGGTTAGAAAAGTTTCCTTGCTCATAGGAGATGTGCTGAGGTACAGAAGACTGCACATATTGGAAGATATTCCTTATTTGCTTTGCTCTTTGTTTAATTGCCTTTTTTCAGCTCATCTAATTTTGTCTGATTAAAGAGAGAAAACAGCAGGGGCTTATGAACTGTGGATTTGAATACACAAAGAATGCCTTGACCTTGGTACATCTTTCAAACCCTGGTCTAATGGGGCAAGGAATATGCATAAATTTGCAGAGGCAGATCACAGAGCTCTAGCAATTGGTCTTTTTCAAGCATCTGGTCCAATCCTTGCCTGAGGGGAATCCCTACTTCAACAAACTATGGAGTGGAAATCCAGTCTCAGGCTGAAGACCTCCAAGGAAGGGGAACCCATTTCCTACTGGCAGCCTGTCCCACTGCTGGAGAGTTCTAATTGCTAGGACGTTTTTTCCTGACTCAAATTCTTAGTTTGGAAGCTCCCTTCCTTGATGTAGAATGTAACCCATATATGCCTGCCCACCCTGTGAAGCTCTTGCCTTCATCCTCTCATATTTGCCATAGGTGGGGTGAGAGAGTTGGGTGAACCCAGTTTCTGAAGTCTTTTTCCTGC
This sequence comes from Monodelphis domestica, assembly GCF_027887165.1. Lineage (NCBI taxonomy): Eukaryota > Metazoa > Chordata > Mammalia > Didelphimorphia > Didelphidae > Monodelphis > Monodelphis domestica. Next base: position 444,050,535 of record NC_077230.1, read on the forward strand.
TACCTAAAGGACGTTGTGGCTCTCCACCTCTCCTCCTTCGCTCTTATCTTGTGATCAGTCTGTCTTTTCTTCCTAAACTTTCATACTTGTCCTCTGAATTGCCTCATTGGTGACATGTTGCCACCTATACCCTTAATGTCCCGTGATGCTTATCCAATTTGTTTTGTTCTTTCTCTTGCTGCCAGAAGATGATGTCAACATTGGCATCGGTAGAATAAGGGGATCCAAAAGGTGGGCTTTGCTTTCACTGGAAGCTAGGGTTGATTAAGGGCTTTGCCATTCTCTAAAGGTGCTCCACTTTTTCTTCCTCTTGTCCAGTTCTGGGCCCCATGGTTTCTCTCTGCCCTCTCTGTCCTAGATATGTCAGACCAATTCTGAGGAAGAGCTGAATCTGTATCTTTCAGTAGCTACCTTGAGGTCATGTCAACACACTCAAACCATACTAGCTTATGTAAAAAGTTATTTGTCCCTAAATGGTGAAGACTTGATTAGGGAGACTGATCGGAACACCGGTCTCTAAAAACGAGCCCCAGGAGTCATGTGTTTTTAACCGGGGTTGGCTCCAAGGCAGAAGATAAATGACTTGCCTAGGTTCACGTAGCTAAGAAGTATCTGAGCTCAGGTTTGAACCCAGGACCTTGTATCTCCAGACAGCCACTGAGCTACCTTCCTATCCCAGGAACAGGATTTAATGAAGGGGAGAGTACTGAGGAGGGGAAACTTTCTGTTTATCTCTGGCATCATCAGCCCATCCACAGGCCTAACTTGAATCACAAACACAGCCCAACCACATTCCTCTGCAGAGATTTCATCTACCCCCACCTTCTCCACAGCCCATCACTTGAATGTCTAACCAAACTCAGATTGGAGCATCCATCAAACCAACCCCACTTCATCTTTGGCCCAACCTAATTCCCAGTGTTGTTTAACATAATGGCCCCAGTCTCTGGTTCAACCTCAATCTCCTCTCATCAGTCCTTCCCTAAATGTTCACCCAAAGAGCCCATCCTTGATGTGGCAGGAGAAATGGTGACTCGGTGTCAGACCAGCAGGTCCTCAAGTTAACCCCTGTGCTGACTCAGTTTCCCTATTTGTAAAACGATAGAATTGAATCTCTTCCTTTCCTTAGCTCCACCCTCAGTCGGTCTACATTTATCCTCATTACATCCACAGAATAAATTCCTTCTCCAGCTCTGCCCTTAGCCAGGTCTTGGCTCATGGGCAGCCCCAATCTTTTGGCCACTGCTCCAGTAGAGTGGAAGGCCCTTGGAGGAGTCTCCCCCTAGGTCGGCCGGGGCAGTGGACAGTGTAGATGGAGCCAAGAAGGGCCTTTGCAGTAGGTTCCCAGGTGGCAGAGATGAGATAGGAGGTAGGGCTGGGGTTGAGGTTTTATTGCTCAGGTGCAGGGCCCCCACGCTTTGGAGGGGCTCCTCCACTACTCCCTCCCCCTAGGCCTGTGGCTGATCCCTCCAGGGGGAGGCTGCTGAGCTGGTCATGTAGGGAGCACATCTTCAGGTGCAGGTAGTCCAAAGCAGCGACCTTCTCCCTGGGAGGAGGAGGAGGAAGCGGGCTTGGCTGGGGCAGAGGCAGGGGGGTGGGGTCGGAGGTCGTGTCAGGGGCAGGGGCTGGAGTCGTGAGGTCAGGAGGCTGTCGGGGCGGGCAGGCGAGGGGACCCACTGGGGGCAGATGAGGGCAGAGTCACACTTGAGGTCATCGGGAGGTGCGGTCAGGGGTCAGGACCCTCACTCAGGCTTCATCTTGTCTGTGAGGAGCAGGTTCTTGGCCCTGAGGGCCTCGTCTTGGGCCAGCCGCAGAGTGGAGCTCAGCGCCTCGGCCCTCACGTGCTTGGCCAGCGCCTGGCGTTCTAACTCCTGCAGGGACAGAAGGCAGCGCCCAGTGTCCCGGGGGCCTCCGCCGGGCCTCTCCCCGAGCCCCGCTGGGGCCGCCCGCTGCTCCCCGGCCTACCAGGATCTTCTTGTGCAGCCGCTGGCAGCTGGGGCAGGCGGGGGCCAGGCCGCGCTGCTTCACCTCGTCCACCAAGGGTGTCAGGGCCCGCTCCAGGAGCTGCTGCAGGGTCTCGGACGACAACTGCTGCCCCTGGCTGGGGGCGGTGGGTTCAGGCGCGGGCTGGAGCAGGCCCCGCCCCCTCGGGACCACCACCCTCCCCGGCCAGCCCAGGGAGCTACCAGCCCGGCCCTTACCTGCCGCAGCGAGTGCAGGAGCCCGGCCTGTCCAAGGACATGGAGAGCTCGGAGCCTCGGCGGGCGCTGCTCAGCTGCCGCCCCAGCTCCTCCAGGACCGGCTTCACAGGCCCCAGGCCCTCCAGCTCCCCGCGCAGAGAAGCCACGGACACAGCAGACCGCTCCACCCTGGGCCAGGGCAGGAGTGGAGGTGCTCAGCAGGCGCCCCCGCTAGTACCCCGGCCCGGTCCCCCCCCCCCCCCCCCCCCCCCCGTACCCCGGCCCGGCCCCCCCTCCCGAGGTCCTGACCGTGCTCGGCTTCCAAGGGCTCCCCCTGGCGGCCAGAGGGGACGGCGCTCTCCGCCTGCCCCCAGGAATAGGGGCGGGGCCCCGAGCCTGAGGAGTGGGACGGGGCGGGTGCTCACATGGTGCAGAGCTCATCGGCCCGGCCCCGCAGCTCCTGGAGGCCCCTCGCGGTCTGGGCCTGCTCCCTCTGGGCCCGCTCCCATTGGCCCAGGAAGCCGTCCAGCCGCCCTCCGAGGCCCCCGAGCAGTCTCAGAGCCTCTTGCACGGCGCCCTCCTCCTGGTACCAGCGAGCCGTCAGCGAGGACACCTCTCTCCTGCCCAGGGAAGCCAGTGAATGGCGCTCAGGGGTCTGGCCGCCTCAGAAGCAAGGGACCAGAGCCCGTCCTGTCCTCGTCTCAGGATCTCCGGCGCGGATCCGCCCACCAGCCCCTCCCACCCTGCTCTAGGAAGATGTGCTCCCCGGGCAGCCCAGCCCTCTTCATCCTAAACTTCTCGGCACCCCCTCAGCTCCCAGACCGGCCCTTCCTCTCCGTGCGCCGGCTTCCCCCCCCCCCCCTCGTTCCCTGTTGGCCTGGCCGGCACCCTGGGTTCACCTGAGCTCCTCCAGGCCGGCGGTGACCTTCTGCAGCTCCAGCTCTCCGCTCTCCCCGGTGCGGCTCTGACTTTGAACTTGGGCCAGGCCTAGGCCCTCGCTCTGGCCCTGCCCCTCGGGCCCGTCCCCGGGGTTGACTAGGAGCCGGGGCCCTGAGAGCTCCGTGGGGCTGCCCGTGTGGGGCGTGGGAGTAGGGCTGGAGACTGGAGCGGGCTCGGGTTCTAGCTCGGGCTCCGGCTGGGGCTCGGGCTGCGGCTCGGTCGGGGGATCGGCCTGGGGATCGGGCTCACTCGGGGGCCGGATGGTCTCTTCAGGGGGCGGGGTGGGGCAGGAAGACACCAGCGAGTGGCGGGACAGTCCGGCCTCCAGCTGCTGCTCCAGCTCGGGCAGGTCGCTCTCCTGCCGCCGGGGGGGCTCATCTTGCAGCTGCTGCTGGAGGAAGCGGAGTTTCTCCTGGGGAGGCGAGGAGAGGGAAGTCCTGCTGGGAGCCTGACCCCGATCCCGCTTGCTGCCTCTGGGAGATGGGCGGGATGACCCAGGCCGGCTCGCTGGGCGGTGCTTCTGCCGGTCTGACTTCCCGCCCACCAGCCTCGGAGGCTCTGGGCTCTCTGGCTGGCCCAGCGCCCGCCCCGGGACCCAGGCGTCCCTCACCTCCAGCAGGGCCGAGTTCTGCTTCAGGACGTTTGTCTTTATCTCAGCGTCTTCCACTGAGCGGGTCACCTTCCGGCAATTCTCCTGGGACCGGACAGCTGGGGCTGGGGCTGGGGGCTAGGGGAGGAAGCCCTCCCCGGGGCTGCAGGGGCTCCCCTCGGACCTGGCCCCAGCTAGCCCCGAGCCTGGCCTTTTCCTCAAGTCACCACAGCCCGGCCCTCCCCAGAAGCCGCCCTCAGGCCAGTCCTTCCTACTGGCCTACCCGATCTGGCCCCCCTCTCCCACCTTGGGTGCCACGCCCCGCCCCTAGCCCCGCCCCTCCGGCCCCGTGGCCCCGCCCACCGGCACCTCCGCGAAGCCCCGCTCACCTTCAGCTGGCAGCAATAGCCCTCGAGCTCCTCGGCCTCCTGTCTCCGGCGTTCCAGGTTCTCGCTCAGCACCGAGCACTCACTCTGCGGGGAGGAGAGGCCCACAGGGGGGGAAGAGTTGGGGGCCGGCGGGAGGCGGGGGGGACTCGAGACCCTGAGAGGACTGGGATTCCCTGGGGTCGGGGTCCCGCCCCCGCCCTCCCGGGATTCGCAGGTGGGCCGTGGGTGGGGGTGGGGTCGAGGAAGGGGCGGTTGTTCCAGGCAGCAGCTAGTGGGACCTGAAGAGACTGGACGTGCTGGTTGACCCTGGTGGTCTTCTCTTTGAGGCTGGTGATGGAGTCCTTGGCCCTCAGCAAGCCGCTGTTCACCCCGTTCTGTGGGACACGGAGGGGCTTAGGGGAACAGTACCCCGGGCTTGGCTGCCCTGGCGCCGGGCCAGCCCCCTCTCCAGCACCCCACAGGGGAGGGGCAGCACTCAGGCCAATGGGTTCGCTCCTGGGCCGCCGCATCCTAATCCCTGGGATCCAGCCAGCTGCAGTTAACTGCCTCAGTCTCTTGTGACTCCCCCACCGCGGGCAGACCACCCACTCAGCACAGGCGGCGGAGGCGCTGCAGCCCGCTCTCAGCCTGCCGCATTCGGACCCTAACGTCACGGTCCCTCCCTCCCTGCCCGCCGAGTGCTTGTGTGGGGCCATCCGGGAGAACGCTACCCATCCTCCTTCAGCCACTCAGCCATTAGTCACGACCCCGGCCCATGTGGGGTCTCCTTGGCCAAGATACTGGCCACTTGACAGATGAGGAAACTGAGGCAAACAGGGTGAAACGACTGGCCCAGTGTTAGTAAGTGTGTCTGAGGCCAGATTTGAACTCTGGAAGATGAATCCAGGGCTCTATCCGCTGTACCACATAGTTGCCCTTGGCACAGTGGTCCAGCCAAATTGGCCTTAGGGCTTTTCCTACATGCCTTTCCACAGACTTTGCCCCAACTCTGTAACACATAAAAGATGAGGGCCACGGGGTGGCAATGGACTGAGAACCAGGCCTCCGAGGTCCTGGGTTCAAATCTGGCTTCCCTCACGTCCTGGCTGTGTGGCCCTGGGCAAGTCACTTGACCCCCATTGCCTAGCCCTTACCACTCTTCTGTCTTGGACCCAGTACACAGTATTGATTCTAAGAGGAAGGTGAGGGTTAAAAACTAGATGAAATGACCAAGGGGGAAAAGCTTTGATCTTCTGAGCATGTCAGCTTATGAAGCGGTGCACCAATTGCCTAACAAATCGGGCCCGGGCCCTTCCTCCGTTTAGAGCTGGACCTGGACCACCGGAGGAGACAGACTTCCATGAATGAGACCAGATAATTAAAAGGAAACCGTGCAAGTCGGGCCATTTGATTTCTAATTGGAGAGAAGACTGGAGAGGGCGAGAGTCAACAGGTGCAGTTCTCGGAATTCGGGAAAAGAGGCGTCCTGCTGCTCCCCGACTGTAAACCATGAAAGGGACATGGAAGCAGCGACCGACTGATCCGTCTGGGGCCAGTTTCCAGAGTGAGACTAACGGGGTCCCTGAGGTGTGCCATGAGGAGACACCCCCTTGCATCAGTCTTAGCATCAGAGGGGCTTTCTGGGCACCGTAACCTCGGTCCTCGGTTCCGAATCTCTCCAGAGGTGGGCCAGTCTCCCGGTTCTGACAAGGCAACAAGGTTTTCTCCCGATTCTCCCAACTGAATCCACTTTTGTCACAGGACAGAATTGGGACGAGGCCCATGATTGAATGGAAAAGGAACCGAACGGGGGCCAGAACTGAGTCACAAGATGGAGTCACTCAGTTCCCACAACTGACCACTGGCTGTCCTGATCCACTCCATCCCTTCAGCCCTCGGACCGATGACCCACCTCTGAGAACGCCTGGTCTCCATCCAGACTGAGGCCAGGCTCTGCCTTCCCACTTAGGCCTTTCCTCGTCTCCCTGCTGCATTTGGACGTCGTGTTTTCCCAAGTACCTTTCCACAGCTAGTGGCTCAGCACATAGAGCCTGAGCCTGCAGCCAGGAAGTTCTGTTGTGTCTGACTCTCTGTGACCCCGTCGGGGGTTTTCTTGGTAAAGACACTGGCGTGGTTTGCCATTTCCTTCTTCAGCTCGTTTGACAGATGAGGAAACTGAGGCCAACAGGGTGAAGTGATTTGTCCAGGGCCACACAGCTAGTAGGTATCTGAGGTCAGGCTGGCACTCCAGGTCTGGTACTCTATCCACTATACCACCTAGCTGCCCTGGAGTCATGAAGATCTGAGTTCAAATCCAGCCTCACACGCTTATTAGCTGGTGACCATGGACGAGTCACTTTGACCTCTATCTGCCTCAGTTTCCTCAACTGTAAAAAAGAGGATTTTAACGGCACTTACACCTGCCAGTGTTGTTGTGAGGATGAAATGAGATATTCGTAAATCGTGGTGTTTGGCATAAAGGTAGGTGTTCTGTAAATGCTCATCTCCCTTTCTCTTCCCTTTTGTCTTTAAGTCCCTTGCACTTGGCACATAGTAGGTACTTAACAATTCCGCGGTGATTGCTTAGTTGGTTGCTTCCCTGAGGTTCAAGATGGGAACTTGAAATTTGGCACTTAAAGCCCAGAGCCCAGATCGTGGGGTCCCGGAGCCCAGAAGTCGGAACCCAGAGGTCAGAAGCCAGGCTGGACCCCAGAACCCAAAGGTCCGATCAGTTTGACTCTGCTGTCCTGCTTAACCCAGAACTCAAAGACCCAAAGACTTGCTTACGTCTATTCTGCAGTCCCTCGGCCACTCTCCCCTTCTGAGTGCTCCTCGGTTTCCCCCTCTAGACAATAATCAAGGAGAGGGAGAGCCAACTCCTATTTTGCCCTTCTGACTCTAGGCCAGGAAGTGAGGGTGTGCGGAAGCCTTAAAGTGGGTTTTAAACCCATTTCCAGAAGCCTGACCCCAAAGGCGTATTCTACAGCCTCGAAATCTCCTCAAGGGAGCCCCCATTCCCCAACATTGCCCTCTCTGGCAGGAAGCTGGGGGCCATTGACAGGAACCCAGTCCAGAACCCCAACCTGTATCGAAGACCCCAAATACAGGCTGTGGGCCCTGAAGCCTCAGGAGGCCAGGTGTGAGCCTTTGTACCCCTTACTAGACCCTCAGCCTGGAGTCTTGGGTCTACGTGAGAATCAGGCCTCCAATTACGGCCTGAGAATGAGACCATTCGTTCTGAGCCAGGACCGCAGGGACTTGTACCTAGAACCAAAGGTCAAAGCGAGGGGGCCCCTCGGGGATTAGGCCTTACCAGCAGGTCGGCGATGTCAGGGTCATCAGGGGCCCAGGATGGGGCTGAGGCCGGCAGGTTCAGGGCTGGGGTTGAGGAAGTCCCAGAGGCAGGCAAGACTGGCAACTCATCGGTGGTGGTTTCAATCCTGGCGGAGTCAGGAAGCTCCACAGCTGCCAGGTTGAGGAGGGAGACGTTGGTACAGGCTGAGGAGCGCTTCAGATTCAGGCACCACTGCATGGGCTCATGGGACATCCGGGGCTCCACCCTGGAGGAGGCAGCTCGTCAGCTCCCCTAACACCTAGGGAGCCCTGGCTTCTTCCTTTCCCCTCTCCCCTAACCCAGAAACTTGTCTTAGGACTCCATGCTAATGAGGCAGTTTAGCCAGTTTCCCTGGCACCCTTGGGAACCTGAGCTCGTTCTCTCCCACCCCAGGGCTCTTCCCTGGAGAAAGTATCTCCCCAACCACCCCTAGGAACCTCAGTTTCCTCTTCTTCCCCTTTAGCCTGCAAGTCCCAGGTCCCCACCCACCCATGGAAAGACACAGCCTTCTTTTTCTTGGCGATCCCCTTTCCTGGGCCAGATCCAGCCCCAGGGACCTCAGGCCCCAATGGGGTCCGGTTCTCAGCCCCTGCCGGGGGGTCTCCGGCTTCATGGATCTCCTTGGATTGCCAGATCGTCTTAACCACCACACTCGCCATGGTGTGAGTGGTGGGGGCGGGGCCCGGCCCAGGTGCCGGGGAGGGGGGTGGGGGGTCCACCGAGACCCACCACCCACTCTGACCCCTGACCCCAGTACCCCGCATCCTTCCTCACAAAGGGCCCAACCACCTAGAGACAGTTCCCTGGGGGTGGGAGGACTCTAGAATCTATGGATCTAGCTCTGTCTCCCTTCCTAGAACCACAGTGGACTCTCCCAGGACTTAAACTAGAACCTTCGGAGGTCATCTCATGGAATCTAGGAACCTCTGCAAGCCAGAATGGAAGTTCCCAAGTGATTTTCTCAGGACAGTTCAGTGCTCCAACTCATTGAATCCATGGGTAAGACATCTCCTTCCATCTCTAATTCATAAAGGACTTTGCTGACCTCCTTTCTGAAACTCCCTAAGGAACCAACCTGATGGATTTATGGGATAAGTTCAGGGGAAGATTCCTGAGCGTTCACAAGAGAAGTCGCTTTAAAAGTTGGAAAGGCCCTTAGAAACCGAGTACAAAATCTTCATTTTTCAGAAGAGGGAAAAGGGACGAGGCCAATACTTCTTCCTAGAATTTGGAGTGGACTTCTTCGAACCCTGTTCCTAGAACCCTCAAAAGGTCCAATCTCTCGCTTCAATTGATGGGGAGGAGAATCTTACAATACTAGAGCCCAAAAGACTTTAGTATTATTAAGTCCTTGTACAGAGAGGAGAAGCGGTTTGCCCAGCCAAAGCTTCTCCCTAGAATTCAGAATAGACCTTTCCAGGCTTCCATCCTCGAACATAATTATGGGTTTATTCATTAATTCCCTACTGAAGAGACTGAATGGATCTTTCTGACCTTTGGTTGCTAGAAACCAATAATGGGCAAGCCCCGGGACTTCATGGTGTATGTGTGGGGGAGAATAATAAATCATCTAATTCAATTCAATAAATGTCTCCTGTACTCAAGATCCTTTGCTCCTTATGGGGAATGTGGTGTCAAAGAGCAAGCTGCCTCCTCTTGAGGACCTTACTGTCTACCGGGCACACACAACCTGCATGTAAGTCTATTTAGGCCTAGGGATTGGAATCAATCCCAATTTAGCCTGATCTGTTAACTAGGCAAGAATACTTTTTGGATGAGTTAAACAATCAGTACTGAGTTTGAACAGGGTCTTTAAACCTTTTCAAATCAATCAAAGTCATTATGAGAGGAACTGGGTAATAAATACCCTAGGCCAATGATGGTGAGCCTTTTAGAGACTGAGTGCCCAAACCACAACCCTCACACCACATGTGAGCCCTCCCACCTTACCCCAGGCAGGGGAGGGAGGAAGAGCTCCCATTGGGTTGCTGGTGAAGTGAGAAATGTCCTCAGGTAGATGTGGAAAGGAAGAGGGGAGCAGCTCCCTCTAGCACACGTGCCATAGGTTCGCCAACATGGCCCTGGGCATATACAATACATATGTTTCAATAAGTATACATTGTATGCATATATAAAAAGGGCCTCTTCATCCACCTTTGGTGTCCACCTATTGCCTAACTCTCATCTGTGGTTCCAAGAAGCTGTAGCATGTGCAGCTGCCATGCCCCAGTAAACTATCTCTGCAGGTGAGCTAAATAAACCATGTCCTCTTGCCTGTTGGTGAGTTAGGGAAGAGTTTGCCCCAAGTATGTGAATAATACCGCCAAAGGAATGGGTGGATGAGAACAGTTTGTTCCAAATGTCCATGAAGGCAGCTGAAGCAGGTATTGTGGTGTGCTTAGAGCTTGGTCACTACATCCTGAGCCATCACCAGTATTCTTGACTTTTGTCTCTGGCAAGATGATGACCCTGGAAGCCAATGACTTCAAGCCACTCTGCCTCACTTAAATCCAGCTGAAACTCGGGACAAGAAACGCCACTCAAACTGTTTTACATGTTTCTATTTCCTGATTTTGTTATTTTATTATTCTACTATCCAACTCTATTTTATTCTGTTATCATTTCCCCCTACCTTGAAGTCCTGTGGCAACAGGCAACTGTCAAAGCAGCAGATTTTGGATCCACTGGGAACTTTAGTCACAACCTTGCCCATAGGCAGCCCAGAGCACAGGGTCAGCTTCTCTCTGGACAGAAACGGCAGTGGGATTCAGCACCCCTGGGGGATGTCTGAATAGCTTCCCTTAAGGACTCTACTGCTCAACTCTTGGTGGGAGCAAGGAGCTAGAGAAGGTGCCTGAAAAACTGTGTTTTACGTGACCCGTGTCCGCTTCCTGCAGCATATGGGAATCCTATCTTTTAGTCTAATCACAAAAAAAGTACAAAAAATCTTGTGAAGACGAGTCTACTGGCCATTGGCATGTGGAATGTGTGCACTCGTATGAACCACGTGAAACCCAGTAGACCAAAAGACTGAGAGAGAACTTGGCACATGTCATATTGAAAGAGCAAGCCAGAGTGAAACAAGGCCACCTTACTGAGTGCCATGAAGCTGGTGTATGTTTCAAGGTTTTGAAATCAAATCTAATTTAGTCAACAAGCTGGCAGGGCTTCCACAACAGACTCATGACAATGTGATTTCCACTTGCAGGCAAGTGCCAGGCCACCATCATCAGAGAATATGCTCAATCCTTAGGACACGAAAGAAAAAATTTCGGAGGCCTAGAGACCCTCTTCAAGAGTGTGCCAGGAGAAGACAAGTTCGCAATACCCAGTAGGCCCAGACCATCAGACGTGGCAGGAACGGGGTTGGGAACAGATCAACAACAGTCTCCTACTGCCGAAGACGTGTGTGTCTCATGACCTCCTAGCCAATACTATTTTCCATTTACCCCAATGCAATAAGGCTATGTTAGTGTAAGGAGAAGCGATAGACATGATGCGAAAGTGTTGAAGGCCTGTGTGTGGTCCAGAGTGCCAGACCGATTATAAACATTCTCTCCAAGTTAAACATTCACGTTCGACAAAAGAAGTGGCCTCAAGGCAAGCTGACAACAAGAAGACTGAATGTTCATAGACTCGAGGGCTTCTCTGTGCTGTTTGTGGCTAGGTCGGAAGCAAAGGTGAGCCAGTACGTAGTTGGCAGTAGTAGAACAGAAAAGGAATGAGAAGGTGTCCAACACCATGTTTACTTCTGTGGGCCGGACTATTCACAAACATCAGGAACGGTTTGATGAAGACGATGGGGAAATTCAGAAGCTACTAAATGAAAAACAAGAACTCCACGGGGCTTACCAGCAGGGTAGTCTGTCCATCTCTGAGAAGATAAGGCTTAACTCAGTTTAAACTGATAGCAACAACCCAAAGTGCTTCTATGATTATTTCCTGAAGGTTCTTTCTGGGCCAGAGACCTTTGGTGCATCTCAACTCCTTCGTGCTGATGGAGCCTCCCTGCATAGATGATAAGGACATGACTCTGGAGAGAGGGACTGAACGTTTTCATAGTGTTGTCTACAGATTGTCGTCAATCAATGCTGAAGCCATTGACCATATACCTCAGGATGAAGTCAGTCTCTCTCTAGCCCAGCGTCCAACTGAAAAAGATTGAATGCAATCAGGCAAAATGTCTGGTGCTGATTGCAGCCCAGGAGAGATTTACAAGGCTGGGGGTCCATTGCTAATACAAACGTTGCCTGAAATCTTCTAGGTTATATGGCAAGAGGAGGTTATCCCACAGGAGATCAAAGAGGCTTCCATCGTCCACCTTTATGAAGGCAAAGGAGATAGGTTGTTCTGTGACAGTCACAGGGAGGTCTTTCTCTTAGTCATTCGTGGCAAGATTTTTGCCAGATTCTTCCTTAATAGGCTAATCCTTCACCCAGAGAGTGGTCACATACCCGAGGGCCAGTGTGGCTTCAGAAAGTGCTATGGAATGGTCACTATAGTGTTCATGGCCCAACAGCTCCAGGAGAAATGCCAGGAGCAGAAGAGAGGCCTGTACACAACCTTCAATGATCTGACCAAGGCCTTTGATATTGTCAGTCATGAGGGCTTGTGGAAGATCGTGGCAAAATGTGGTTGCCTAGAGAGATTCATAACAGATTCACTGTACACCAGTTCCGTGACAGCATTCTCACCTGGGTTCTGGATAATGGACAATAGTCTTGTGCTGTGCCCATCATCAATGGAGTGAAGCAAGGCCATGTGCTTGCTCCCATGCTTTTTAGCGTGAAGCCTTCAGTGATATGCCTTCAACAAGGACAAAAATGGCAACATGGTTAGCTACTACCCTGATAGGAAATGATTTAATCTGAAAAGGTTTCAAGCCAAGACTAAAGTGGAGGGAGAGTTGGTGCATGACTTTCTGCTCATGATTGTGAACTCCATGTAGCCTCTGAGACTGAGATGCAGCTAGAGTTCAGATGGATTCTCTGCTGCTTCTGCTCATTTTGGCTTCCTGACAATTAACACCAAGAGAAAAAGAGGTTTTCCACGAGCTGGGCACTGTGCCATCCATATGTGGAACTGCTGGTTTGAGCAAATGGAGAAATGATGTGGAGCATTTGCTTCAATGTGGAACATTCGCTTCTCTTGGCAGTATGCTTTCCAGGGATGTCCACAAAGGTGAGGAGGTTGATGCGTGGCACACTGCCAGAGCTGGCTCAGTGTTTGGGAAGCTCCGTGGGAGAGAAATTTGAGACGTTCTCATCCCTTCGTGGTTGCCATTAATTGTAACATTTAAATTAGTTTCTCTACTAAAAGTATTATATTTTTATGAGGTTTATTAAGATTATTAGAAATCAAGGAAATAAGAAAATACAAAATAAGAAAAGCATGTGCCTAGGGCTGATTAGCTCATTCACAATTCACTTACATCTTGTTGCAATCTCTGAGTAGAGGAAGAGAGTACTTGAGAGGCAGATAGCCCTTTAAATAATAATTTGTGATCTTGTCCAGTTGGAGACTCAAGTGAGATTATAGGGAATTCTGGGAAGTACCAAGGACTTCTGGGGATTGAAGTCTGAGGTTCAAAATCTCCATTTTTATAGTATTCACCTGGAGGTCAGAAGCAGCAGAACAAGGACACTCAAGGCCTCTCTGAAGAACTTTGGTATCACCTGTGAGATGTGGGAGATGCTGTCACAAGGCCATCCAGCATGGCATGCTTGCATTGAAGAAGGCACTGGGCTCTATGAGCAAAGTAGAAAGGAAACATGGGATCTGCACTGGAAACATCCCCATCCCAAGCGCTCATACGACTCCTTGTGGTAAAGCCTCTACTATACACTGACCTTAATGTCAGGATGTCATTTTGGTCCTCTTCAAGTCCAAAGGACAAAGACTGACAGACTGCATAGGAAGGAAGGAAGGAAGGAAGAAGCTATCTCAGAACCCAATTCTGAAGAGGGTCTGGATTCGAGAGCCTGGAGCCAACATGATATTCTAGCACACTCCTGAGAGACAAAGACATAGCAACAAGAGTTATCAGCTCTAGCGCCATCTTGGAATGGGGGTCTCAGACTGAGGGAAGAACCCACCAAGAAGAGTTTGTTTCTTTCCTCAGTCTTCCCTCCCGACACTTGTCTACCCTTAGACATGAATTTAGAATCTGTTATTGTATGACCCAAATGTTTCCCGTCAACTGAATTTTGCCTCCACCATGAAGAGGCCAATGTGTAACTGGAGTTGGAGAGAAATATAAAGCTAGTCCGAGAGCTGTATCTCTGCTTAGGTGTAGGGTGTTTCTTAACTTTGGGTTTCGAATGACTACATTGAACTTGGAACTTTTCATCTAAAAGAAACTCTTTTATGCTGAAAAGGGGTCAACCAAGTGAACGTTTAGGGCCCCCAGATTTACTATATTGCCACCCCCTCTTTATTAACACGTTAAAATGAATGTATTATAACAACAAATTATCATTGAAGTAAATATGGGGCGAGCAGTGAAAGGGGCAAAGGACAGACAGAAGCATACCAGGAATATTTGAGGAGGAAGAAAACTTTGTCACTTAGGGGGATCAGGAGAGTGTCATGTTCGCATCTGAACCGGAGGCCAGTCTTATTAGGACCTAGCAGGATGCTTCTTATGGGGCTGTTGAGTGCTGCTTGTCTTAAGCCTAAAAGAAGACAGCATGCTACCATATTAATTATCCATAGAGGTGACACAATACCAACTTGATCAGCCCAGTGGTATGGTCAGTTTCTTTCTGGCACATGCCAGGCTGGCCTTCCTAGGAGGCTGAAGTTTCCTTCTGGAGTCCTAAGGGCACACAGCTCTGAACCAGCGCTACAAAGGCCCAGGCTTTGCATTGGCACTCGTTGACCAGGATTGAAATTTAGAGGATGAAATTCAACATAGTAAAATATACAATTTGCTACCTGTTGAGCCGCAATCCCATCTGGTTTCTCCTGAATCCATGTATTTAGAAACTTGGCAAGCAGCAGTCACACAGTTTATCATGATGTTGTTGCTGTTCAGTCTCTTCATGACCTCATTTGGGGTTTTCTTGGCAGGTTTGCTGAAGTGGTTTGCCATTCCCTTCTCCAGGTCATTTTAAAGATGGGGAAACTGAGGCAAAAGGGGGGAAGGGTTTTCTTGGCAGGTTTGCTGAAGTGGTTTGCCATACCCTTCTCCAGGTCATTTTTAGATGGGGAAACTGAGGCAAAAGGGGGAGGGTTTTCTTGGCAGGTTTGCTGAAGTGGTTTGCCATTCCTTTCTCCAGGTCATTTTAAAGATGGGGAAACTGAGGCAAAAAGGGGGAAGGGTTTTCTTGGCAGGTTTGCTGAAGTGGTTTGCCATTCCCTTCTCAAGTTCATTTTATAGATGGGGAAACTGAGGGAAAAGGGGGGAAGGGAGTTGCCCAGGGTCAAGCAGCTAATAAGTGTCCAAGTCTGGATTTGAACTGAGGAAGTTGAGTCTTCCTGACTTCAGGCCCGACTCTCTCTCTATGGTACCCCCTCACTGACCATAGTTTTTACACATATTACAAAATGTAAAGTTAGGCAGTCCATAAACATCTAACCAGCCATTGTGCCGGGTACTGGAGAGTAAAGAAAGGAGCCATTCCCAGCAATCTCTTGAACCTACTTCCAGTTGTCCTTCAAGATCCTGGGGTTGGCCAGTAGCAGACTTCCAGCAATATGTGCCCGAGGTTTACGGGGAGGTCCTGGGGAAGAGCTATAAGTATCCTTTCTCAGCATCCTTGACCAGCAGCCACAGAGACTGGGGAATCCAAAGAGGGAAAACAGCCATTCCTTTTCCAAGCCTGTCCCGACTTCCTCTAGACTTTGGAACCATACCGGGGGTCTTCTCCTCCTTATTCCTCTGCGAGGCCCCAGCCCCACTCTCCCTTTGGTAACTTCTTCCTGGGGTTTCCACTTTTTTAAGGCGTCCAGGCTAACCTGCTTGTAGCCCATCCTTCACCTTTTCTCTTCTCTTTGGAGGGTCGTCTTGCCCCACGAACACAGAGACTTCCTTTCCTTCGGCGCTATCTTGGGGGCCCGGTGGGATTTACAGGAGCTGGCAGCCTCACTAGCTTTTAACAGTTTATCTGAAATGGGGAGACATGACAGGCAACGAGATTCAATAAGGCATAGCTCCCAGGCGTAGGGGTAAGTCAAGGCCTGGGAGGCTTGTTGACGGCCACATACACATGCACATGGGACTAAAGGATTTTAGGGGATTGAGGAAGATCCTTGGGGCCTGAGACACCCAACAATTACTGTAGGATCTCCGTCATCTCCCCTTCGCCACAGAAAAGGGAGGTCAGCACAGTGTTCCTAGCAGGGGTTAAGTGGGAGTCCTAAGAAATTCCTAACCCTGTCAAAGAATCTTCTGGGACAATAGACATGCTAGAACTCTAACCAAAAAAATAGCTTAAATGCTTTTAGGCTTTATATAGCTGTCTAGAGATTGTTTGAAAAGAGCTTGGACCCTGGAAGCTAGATGCTTCTGGAAAGGCAGTCTAAGAATTCAGAGAAAAACATCTATCTAAGACCGTAGGGATGAACAGGTTCCTCTCCAGAAGCTGAGCCTTGTCTCTAGGGCTAAGACCTTTTGAATGTCAAACAACTAGCTCCATAGAGGCAGCAAAGTGCCTCCCTCAAATCTGGCCACAGAGCCTACCTAGCTGTGTGCCCCTGGGCAAGTCACTTAACGCCAATTGCCTAGCCCTTGCTGCTCTTCTATCTGAGAACTGATACTAAAACCGAGGTAGGGAATTTAAACAAGAAAAAAGAACTCTTCTAGCTCTGAGCACCAGTCAAGTGATTAAAGACATTTGAAGGAGGGAAGATGACTCCTGCATCTCTACTAGAAAGCAGAATGGGGAAGGGAGGGAAGGGAGGGAATTTTCTTTCCTGACCATCCATCTACTATGCTATCTTATAGTAGAATTATTCAGTCAGTAGGAAATATATATATAACAGAGAATGAGATGAAAACAAAAGTTAAGGGCAGGAAGAAGCTGCAAGGAGTATGACCCTGGCAGCAGAGAAGAGAGCAAACCATGGATTGGCAGTGGAAAGTGTGAAGACTGGATTTAGCTATCTCCTGATTGTAACAATGAAGGTACTTGGCTCTTCCTTTATAGTGAAGCCAGAATTGTAAGCTACAATCTATTTTTAGATTTTAACTCCAAAAAGGTGTTCTACAAAAGGTGAACTTAACAAAAGAGGATTTAAGTAACCCCAAAAGATAAAATCTAACCAGAGAAGGTGAGAACTAAAGAATGGACAGTCCTGGAGAAAAGCATCTGCTGTGATTGGTAGATGTGAAAATTTTAGGGGAGGTGACACAAGAGAAAAAGATCTTTAAATAGAGGGAAAAAAGAATGAAGAAGACAGTCACCCGGGCTTGGAGTGAAGGAAGGAGGAATGACTGGAAGACAAACACCCAGACTTCTTCCATGGGATCAGCTGGGTGGCTCAGTGGATTGAGAACCAGCCTAGAGACAAAGACAGGAAGTCCTAGGTTCAAATCTGGCCTCAGACACTTCGCAGCTGTGTGACCCTGGGCAAGTCACTTAACCTCCATTGCCTAGCCCTTACCACTCTTCTGCCTTGGAGCCAATACACAGTATTGACTCCAAGATGGAAGGTGAGGGTTTAAAAAAAATTATATAGGTGACATAATCTTAACCTGAGAACTCAGTACAGCTTTTATTAGCTAGGCTCAATAGCTATGAGTAGGGAGCTGTCCATCTACCTGTCTTGGAGAATTTCTAGCCTCTATACCCTAACTGATTGGAGTTGAATCGGCCTGAAGGTAGCCCTAAAGAAAAAAAGCCTGGAAGCTAGGAGCAAGGAACCATGCCCATCAGCCATTCATGGGACCATCAGAATAGCCTCCCTATCTGAGAGAGCCTACCCAGCCAGGAGAGTGGGCCCCATGAGTTTCTTGATGCTCTTCCAAGAGCACACTGGTGGTCCTTCAGCTTCAGAGGTGTGAGGCATGCCTCCAGAGGTTTTCTCTGCCACACATTTTCTCAAACTTGCCCCTTGCTCGGATCTCTAGTCAAGCCTGCTCTCCCCACTCATTTTAGGAATGCTTGTGGTAAGGGTTTAAATAAAAAATTAAAAAAAAAAAGACTATCTCTATTGGTGAGTGAAAAGCTGACTTAGTGACCCTGCCTTTCTGGAGGTGTGAAGCCTCCATGTAAGGCCCATCTTCTTGAGACTCTCTTCCCCTAGCTGGGGCTTAGAGATTCTAAGTGGTATCAGAAGCCAGAGTTTTCTCTCTCTCTTATTCCATAATATCTTCCTTCTATTGTAAATAAACTACCATAAATTCCATTTACTTTAGTAATTCATTTTGGGATTTAGAAATTAAATCCCTGGTGACCATATAATTAAGTATATTTCAGAATCCAACCACAATTAATTTTAATAAAAGAGAGTTGATTTGGTAGGGAGTGTAGAAAGGCTTCTTCACTGATAAAGAATCTCTATGACCACAGATTGTCATCAAGACTCTGATAAGGTGGGAATCCATTAGTTATCCTCAGGCAGCTCCTTCCACTTTGAGGAAGCTAGCATAATTAGGTTTTCCCTAACATTAAGCCTAAATTTTCCTCTTTCAACTTCTCCCCATTGGGCCTAGTTATGGCCCCCAGAACATTTTTTTTAAACCCTTACCTTCCATCTTGGAATCAATACTGTGTATTGGTTCCAAGGCAGAAGCGTGGTAAGGGCTAGGCATTGGGGGTTAAGTGACTTGCCCAGAGACACACAGCTGGGAAGTGTCTGAGGCCAGATTTGAACCCAGGACCTCCCATCTCTAGGCCTGGCTCTCAATCCACTGAGCTACCCAGCTGCCCCCTCCCTTGAGTCTTATCTTACCCAGGACTGACAACATCAGTTCCTTCAGCTGATTCTTAGATGACAAAGACTCAAAGGCTTTGATTATCTTGTCTGTTTTCTTCTGGACACTCTTTAGCTCATCAAACTGTGGCATGTGGAAGTGAACATAGTTCTCCAGATGTAGTCTGATGAGGACAAAGTACAGTGGAGCTGTCCCATCTTTATTCCTGGGACCTATATTTCTCTTTCTCTTTAAAAAAATACTTCCTTCCTGATTATATGTAAAAAACAAATAATATTCATTTTTTGGTTTAATTTTGAGTTCTAAATTATCTCCCTTCCAACCTCCCTTCCTCTTCTCTGAGACAATAAGCAATTTTTCCATATTTTTCCATATTAGTAATTTTGTGCAAGAGATTATGCACAAAAAAGAAGAAGAAAGTGAAATATAGTATGTTCTGGTCCAGACTCCAGTCTTTCTGGAGTCTTTCAGACATCAGTTCTTTCTCTGGAGGGTGATGGCACTTTTCATCCTGAGTCCTTCAGAATTGTCTTGGATTGGGGGCAGCTGGGTGGCTCAGTGGATTGAGAACCAGGCCTAGAGACGGGAGGTCCTAGGTTCAAATCTGGCCTCAAACACTTCCCAGCTGTGTGACCCTGGGCAAGTCACTTGACCCCCATTGCCTAGCCCTTACCAGTCTTCTGCCTTGGAACCAATACCCAGTATGGATTCTAAGACTGAAGGTCAGGGTTTAAAAAAAAAAAAAGAATTGCCTTAGATCATTGTACTGCTGAACTAAGTCATTCAAAGTTGATCATTATATGATATTGCTGTTACTATGTACACTGTCCTTCTGGTTCTGCTTACTTTACTCTGTATCAATTCATGCAAGTCTTTCTAGGTTTTTCTGAAATCGTCCTGCTTGTCGTTTCTTTATAGCACAATAGTGGCATATGCCACAACTCATCCATTCCCCAGTTGATGGACATTCCCCTCATTTTCCAAGCCTTTGCCACCATAAAAAGGATTGTTAGAAATATTCTTCTACAAACAAGACCTATGTTATCAATGCAGCATATCACATTGCTGACAATATTGCTTTTGTGGCTCACAAAAACTCCCATATAATTTTTTCAGATAAATTGCTATTTAGTCATATCTTTTTAGGGCAGCTATATGATTCAGGGGATATAGAGTATGACCTAGAGGTGAAAGGTCCTGGGTTCAAATCTAGCCTCAGATACTCCCTAGGTGTGTGACCGTGGACCAGTCTCTTAACCCCATTTGCCTTACCAGTTTTCTGCCTTGGAACTGAAACTTGGGATCAATTCTAAGACAAGGTAAGGGTTTTTTTTTTTAAAGACACCAGTGGTTTAGAAGAATCAAAAGCATGATATGCTCCTGCACATATGTGTCTGGGCCTTACTGACCATATGCAATCCCCAGGTATATGACCTTGTGAGTGCATTTTCTAGGCATGTTCCTGCTGAGAACTTGTGGGAGTGTATGACTGCAACCAATGGGAGGAATAGTTAATACTACTTTTCTTTCTATGCTATTGTACTAAATGGTTTTACTTTAGACTTCTTGTATCCTTTGCCTGACTAGTAAAAGTAAACATATTGGTGGGGGCTTGTGAGTTATGCTTTTGAGCATATGCAAATCCATAAGACATGTTAAAAGCTAGAGTCATTTTCTGGGGGGACCCACGTGACCCCAGTTACTAGGCAGGAAGAAGGAGTTGGTCTCCCTCTGGACTTTTCCCTGCCTCCCTTAGCTCTCTCACTCCAAGTTATTTAGTATTTACTCTGTGTATCTTGATTGAGGCTATTTCATTTTTGTCTTCACATCCTCTGCAGTTAGCCCGGTATTTGGCATCTAGTAGGAGTTTAATCAATGCTAGTTGAATTGTATTGAATTTGTCTAAAGGGCTGGGGCTCCTGTAGCTTGTTCACTGGTTTTTAACAAATATTTATTGTCTACTCTGTGCAAGGAGCTGTGTGTGTTGTTCAGATCTGGGTGTCACATTTTAGCAAGGACGTTGATAAACTGGAGAGAAGACAGGCAAGAGGGTGGCATCCAGGATGGAAGGGCTTGGTTCCAGACCCGTGACAATAAGTTCAACCTGGAGCAGAGAAGACTTGAGGGTACTGTTAAATTTATTTGTGGTTGGACTCTGAATATAAAATATGTGGTCACCAGGGATTTAAATTTATAAATCCCAAATGAATTACTAAAGTAAAATGAATTTATGGTAGTTTATTTACAATAGAGGGAAGATATTAAGGAGAGAGAGGAGAGAGAGGAGAGAGAGAGAGAGAGAGAGAGAGAGAGAGAGAGAGAGAGAGAGAGAGAGAGAGAGAGAGAGAGAGAGAGAGAGAGAGAGAGAGAGAGAGAGAGAGAGAGAGAGAAAACTCTGGCTTCCTCTGAGCCGCCAGTTAGAAATTTCTAAGCCCCAGCTAGGGGAAGAGAGTCTCAAGAGATGGGCCTTTCCTGGAGGCTTCACACCTTCAGAAAGGTGGTGTCACTAAGTCAGCCTTTCACTCACCAATGATGACTGTCTAAATGAAAGGAAGTCTGGGTGTCTGTGTTCTGATTGCTCCTCAAGTGTCTGTCTCCAGTCTCTCCTCTGAGTCCAACTCTGAGTCAGATCCTTCATCCAACTCAAAACTGGAATCGAATATCTACATGTTCTGGCTTCTTGTCCTCTTTTTAAAGATCTTTTTCTCTTGTGTCACCTCCCATAAATTTCACATCTACCAATCGCAGCAGACACTTTTCTCCAGGACTGCCCATTCTTTAGTTCTCACCTTCTTTGGTTAGATTATATCCTTTTGGGTTACTTAACACCTTTTTTGTAAGTTCACCTTTTATAGTTACTTAACACCTTTTTGTGGTTAAAATGGGTAGATGTAACTAAGTTATCACCTTTTGTAGTTTAAAATCTAAAAATATATTAGGAATTACAATTCCAGCTTCACTATAAAGGAAGAGCTAAGTATCTTCATTGTTACAATCACGAGATAGCTAAATCCAATCTTGACAGTACACAGGTACTGTTTTGGGTGTTTGGAGGACTTGGGGAAAATGTGAACTGCTGGTTTGGTCCCAGAAGGCAGTACATTCTAGGAACCAGAGGAAGAAGAACTTCCTCCCAATCAGAGCCATGCCATGGGGAATGGGCTGCTTCTCTTTGGAGGGAGCGGTTTCCCCCTCACTGGAGAACTCTAGGCCAAGTCTAGAAGACCACTTGTCAGCTGTGGATTGGAGATGGCCATGGAAGCCTCCCCTCCAGCTCTGAAATGATGTCATTTGTGCTGTCAGACTTTGAATAAAGGAACTAAGGTGGAGCTGGATAGGACATTGCTCTCCCCCCTCCCCCGGGAACCTTGGCTTGTGCGTCCTAGGAAAACTTTCCTTAAGTTTGCAGAAATAGAGCATGCCACTGGGTTAATGATACAGTGATAGGACAAAATATCTGAATTCCCTGGTGGTGATCTATTTGGACCATCAATCAATAAGCATTTATTAAACACCTACTATATGCCAGGAACTATACAAAGTCCAGCGGATTCAAAAAGAGGCCAAATACAGTTCCTGCCCTCAAGGAGCTTACAATCTGATGGACTTGTTGGCCCCACCTTGTAAGTTCTTACTTCTTTTTTTTTCTTTTTTTTAATCCGTACCTTCCGTCTCAGAATCCATACTGGGTATTGGTTCTGAGGCAGAAGAGTGGTAAGGGCTAGGCAATGGGGGGTCAAGTGATTTGCCCAGGGTCACCCAGCTGGGAAGTATCTGAGGCCAGATTTGAACCCAGGACCTCCCATCTCTGGGCCTGGTTCTCCATCCACTGAGCCACCCACCTGCCGCGTAAGTTCTTCTGCAAGCAATATTAGAGCAACTTTATGGATGACTGGTAAGGTCTAGATTCACTGGCTTTTTCTTTTATCTTCAGGGCAATTCTCTGTGGAAGATTCTTTACTCCTTCTCTGAGAGGGCACAGTTAAGGAAACTCCCTCCTGCTAGACGGTAGAACTCCGGAATTCAGAACCACCTCCCCTCCAGATAACCTCCATGGCTAGAAATATCAGTCCTCAAGATAGCTATTCTCTGATTTGTGTTCATAAAAGGACACGTGGGGCAGCTAGGTAGCACGGTGGATAGATTTGGAAGGAGCCGAGTTCAAACAGAAACTTCCTAGCTGTGTGACCCTGGGCAAGTCACTTACACCCATTTACCTACTAGCCCTTGCTGTCCTTCTAGCTTAGAACTGATACTAAGATAGAAGGTAGGGTATTAAAAAAATCCCTCCATCTTGGGATCACTGTTCTGTCAGCTACGCTATAAAAGGCAAGCTCAGTAGCCTGTGGCCTAAAGTCTGGGCTCGGACTTCTCAAAGCCCAACCATGCAGTTTGATTGCCATATACTAAAGTTTGCCATTTCTGCATCTAGGAAGGGCTTCAGAGACTCCCGCTGTTCTTCCCAATGGCAAGAGAAAAGGCAACAGACGTTGGCTCACTCCCTTTCAAAGTTCCCTTGAATCCATAGTCAGCTTTTCCTCCTTGGTAGCCAATAAAGGGACTGTTTTATCACCACAGAGTAAGAGGCATATCCCATTTTGTGTCCCTTGGGGACTCACCTTCCACCATATACAAAATAAATCAGAAGAAATCCAAATACGTCTAATGCGACGTTGGAGACAACCTGATGATTCTCAGCACTCTAGACCCAAGCCGGCCAGAAATGGGTTGTTAATTTGTGATTGTTCAAAATCCAAGAGTTTTTTGACTTAGAGAAATGTCCAAATGAAAAAGGTTCCCTCGTGCCCTCGAGACATCCCTCTAAGGAGCCACTTTGGTGGCGTAATTTAGAAGATTCCTGAACAAGAAATATTTTGCAAGCAAGATGGAGCAAGAGGCAAAGAGAGTCTTTAAGTGGCGGTACGGGGTAAGGGATGAACTCTGACTCCCCCTCCAGGACCAGTATGTTGAGGGCTATGAGAAAAAGAATAGCCAATGCTTGAGAAAAAGGCTCGGGATACCTTGCCTTGTGGGAAGAGCCAGGTCTTTGGGAGTTTGAAGAGATGGAGAGAGCATGAGAGCAAAAGATCTGGAGTGAAAGCAAGTTCCAGAGGGCACAACGAACAAGACTACAGAGGGACCCGGGAGGGAGGGAGTTAGGGTGAATGGAGAAGAGGGAATGGGAAGTGGGTTGGGAGGGCCATGGCTTCCACTTAGGTAGTAGGCAATTTGTCATCAACGGGAATGGGAGAAGAAGAGGAGGGATGAGTATGTTAGTCAGTGGGGTTGATTCAGGATTTGGGGTCCTGGTGATCTCCAGGAGAGATGGAATGCTATATCTTGGCTCTGTCCCCAGCTCCAGAAAAGGGAAGGACTTCCCTCCAGATGGAAGGACTACTAGTCTCCTTTGGCCTTGAGACAAGTGCCTGTGCCAGAGGCAACTAGCTCTAGCCTTGAACTTTCTACTTTAGGAGGTCTTTCATGACGTGGCTCCAAGGGCTTATTTGAGCAGCCTGGCCTAGCTGCCCCAGAAGAATATGGGAAATGGAAGGGCATATGGGAGCGTTATCATAGTATGGGATCTGGGGTGGAGACAACTGCTCTAATTAGACAAAGACCTTCCCGATGGCCACGAAGACTTGCCATGGCCACTGAATGCCACTGCATCTGTGGCCCAAGACTCTACCAACTGATGACTGAGGCAGAGCTCCAGAAGCTGTCCAGTTTTAGTGTTGAGGAGTGCTTGTGGGACCACAAAGAGAAAAGGGAAGAATTGCTGAGATAGCTAACTCCTGAGGAATCCCATTGGGCTGATGAGCTAGAATGAGCTAATTTCCAGATTAATCTAGTCGCTTGGACTAGGGGATATACTCCCTTGTCACTGTGCCTTTTCCATATCTGAAGGTATATTCAGAATTTCTGCCAATGCCTCCATTCCCAATTCCAAGAGAAACCCAGAGGAAGTTCTAGAAGTTCAATGATCATGGAGAATTCCTTGTAATAGCATGAGAGCTTTTATTTCTGAAAGGTTTTGGAGGCAAGGCCCCCTTCGGATTTTGGGTAGCTATAACTGCATATGAGAGGTTCAAGAATGTGGTTGAAAGGGTAGCAGAAATAACAATGACTCTCCCCCAACCCCCAGCCTGGTGTTGTCTCTCTGTGCTTTATTTCCAAGCCCTCATCTACATGAATGAATAGAAAACCTGATGTTGAAAAACTGGAGAACTCTGAACCCCTACAGATATTTGGTAATTAATGGCAAATAGCCATTATTAGGCTTTAAAGGAAAGATGGTGAAGTTTATGGATAGTGTCCCCTCTGGGATCCTCTCCCAATTTGCCTTCCACGGGCTGGGTCTCATAGTGGTGGCAGTGTGTGTGTGTGTGAACTAAAGCTAAAAACTCATGAGTCCCCACTGGTGTGCTTGTCTTTAATAATCAGCCAGTAGGCGCAATTCATTCAAAATGCATTTACTAAGATGGTAGGCTAAGAACAAGAGATACAAAATATTCCACCCCTAAACTTGGGACACACTGCCCTCAAATATAAACAATATTAGTGGGAAAAATGGGGACACCCAAAGAAGAACACATGTGGCCAGGACAATTCATACCTCAGGTACAGCCGGATGCCAATGTGCTTTCCATTCACATTGGTGTCTCCTGGGCATTTAAGGTGGGCAGCCATTACATTCATTACATTGAGCTCCTGGCCTCCTACAATTACAGCATGGTCATTTCCAGGATCTCTCTCCACCACCGTCTCTCAGTAAGCTCTCTTCCTCTAAGATTCATTCAAGTAATATTTGTTGGCGTGGTTGTTTCTCCTTTGTTTTTCAGAGAGGACCAATGATATCACTGGTGATAGCTTGATTTGTCCATGAATTGAAATTAAGTGAGGCAGAATTGTGCTGAGTCATGGGTTTATGACCCTTCCAGAGTCATCCAAGTCCAGTGGCAAGACAAAAGTCAGAAGACTGGCAATGTACTGGTAGCACTGGATGCTCTTGGCTTCTATGTTGAACCAAGTTCTCAGCACTCCACAGTGTCTGCTTTAGCCACTTATATGACCAATGAAACAAATTTCACTGGAGGATGTCTTCACATGCTTGCGGTGGACAGCTCCCAACTCACCATCAGGTTTGTGGTCCATAGGTTACTCTCAGCCTGGTTTAGCCCATCTGCCAAGACTCTTTACCAGGGTGTGGTCACTGAGGATGCTTCTTGAAGTCATATGGTTGAAAGGTGGTCACCAGAGATGGATGAACAGCCCTGAAAAGGGCTCATAGCAGAGGTGCTAATCCTTCCTGAACACCTGTACACCCCCAAACATTATTTAGCAATCAGTTGAGATTTGGGTAGCTGTTACCTACTGACCAGGTTACATGAAGGTAATTCTTTATACCTCCCTGATAAGGGCTAGCCAAACAGTTAAGTGACTTGTCCAGAGTCATACAACTTGGAAGTATCTGAGGCCAAATTTGAACCCAGTACTCTAGGTCTGGCAATCTATCTACTGGGTCACTTAGCCACCCCTCCTTTATTATTTTTTACAACACAATACTATTGCATCATGATCATATACTATAACTTGTTTGGTCATTCCCTGATTGATGGGTATGTCCTCACCTCCCAATTCTTTGTTACTACAAGAAGAGCTAATATAAATATTTTTGCACATATAATTTCTTTGATTTCTGCTGGGTCAAAACACATGCAGTTTGTTAACTTTCTGAGAAAAGTTCCAAATTGCTTTGCAGAATGACTGGACCAGTTCACAGCCCTATGGATAGTATAATGATGTAGGTATCTTTTCATAGCTCTGCCACCATTTGGTATTTTCTTTTTTGGTCTCCTTCGTCAATCTAATGGGTGTGTGGTAGAACCCCAGAGTAGTTTTAATTTGCATTTTTCTAATTATTAGTGATTTTGAGCCCTTTTTCCCTTATGGGTCTTGATAACTTAGATTGCTCTTCTGAAAGTGGCCTGTTTCTGTCCTTTTACCACTTAACATTTGTAGAATGGCTCTTATACACTTGAATCAGTTTTGTATATATCTTAGAAATGAAATTTTTATTGGAGAAATTTGTTGGAAAGAGTTCTGCCATATGCTGCACCCTCATGCCCCGCCATTGTTTGCCTGCTTCTCTTCTGATCTTAGCTCCATTGGTTTTATTTTCTTTATAAAAATCTTTTTCCCCCAATTGATAAATGGGCAAGGGATATGAATAGGCAATTTTCAGATAAAGAAATCAAAACTATCAATAAGCACATGAAAGTGTTTTAAATCTCTTATAATCAGAGAAATGTAAATCAAAACAACTCTGAGGTATCACCTCACACCTAGCAGATTGGCTAACATGACAGCAAAGGAAAGTAGTGAATGCTGGAGGGGATGTGGCAAAGTAGGGACATTAATGCATTACTGGTGGTGTTGTGAACTGATCCAACCATTCTGGAGGGCAATTTGGAATTATGCCCAAAGGGTGCTAAAAGACAGTCTGCCCTTTGATCCAGCCACAGCACTGCTGGGTTTGTACAGCAAAGAGATAATAAGGGAAAAGACATGTACAAGAATATTCATAGCTGTGCTCTTTGTGGTGGCAAAAAATTTGGAAAATGAGGGGATGTCTATAGATTGGGGAATGGCTGAACATATTGTGGTTTCTGTTGGTGATGGAATACTATTGTGCTTAAAAGGAATAATGAACTGGAGGGATTCCATGTGAACTGGAACGACCTCCAGGGATGGATGCAGAGTGAAAGGAGCAGAACCAGGAGGGCACAGAGACGGATACACTGTGGCACAATGAAATGTAATGGACTTCTCTACTAGCAGCAATTCAATGATCCAGGACAATTGTGAGGGACTTATGAGAAAGAACACTTTCCACATCCAGAGGAAGAACTGTGGGAGTGGAAACACAAAAGAAAAACATTTCCTTGATCACATGATTCGATGGGAATATGATTGGGGCTGTAGACTCTAAACAATCACTCTATTGCAAATATTAATAATATGGAAATAGGTCTTCATCAAAAAACATGTAAAAACCCAGTGGAATTGCTCATTGACTATGGGAGGGGGAAGGGAAAAAACATGAATCATGTAAAGATGGAAAATATTTTTAAATTAATTAATTAAAAAACCTTTTTTTAGTTTTATGTTGTCAGAATTACTCATTTGACCTCCTATGATCCTCTCTATCTCTTGCTTGGTCATTGTCTTCCTTTATTTATAGCTCTGACAGGCAGTTTCTTCCTTGTTCCCTTTGTGTATGAAGTCACCCTTTAGGTCTAAATCATTTCCCCATTTGGTGCTTACCTTGGAATATAGTGGAAGATGTTGGTCAATACCTAGTTTCTGCCAGACTGCTTTCTCATTTTCCTAATAGTTTGGGCTGAATAGCAAGTTCTGTCCTCCAGCTGGGATCTCTGGCTCTATCAAACACTAAGCTACTGTGTTCATTTGCTCCTGTATATTATGTAGCCATTCTATTCTCCTAAAACACTTATTGATTTCTTAATCAGCAACAGTTTTGTTTCATGATTTCAGCCTTGTAATATAGTTTGAGATCCAATATTATGAGGCTCCCTTTCTTACTATTTTTTCCTTATTAATTCCCTTGAGATCCTTTTTATAAAACCCTTTCTTTCTGTCTTAGAATTCTTTCCCAATTATATAATAATATTTTTAGCATATATTTTCCAGAATTATAAGATCCAAATTATCTCTCTCCCCCCTCCCAGAGACGTGCCTAGCACATCAATGTCTATTGACTGATCAGAGATTATCTGATCTGGAGAAAAAAAATTTTTTTGGTCAAGAATATCAAGGGAGGGTCACCTAGTGCATAGAGATCCAGGCCAAGAGACAGGGGGTCCTGGGTTCAAATCTAATCTCAGACACTTCCTTAGCTTTGTGACCCTGGGCAAGTCACTTAACCCCAATTGCATAACCCTTACCGTTTATTCTTCTGCCTTGGAAATAATACACAATAAATTCTCAGATCCCAGGTTAAGAACCTCTGCCTTAGATTTTCTTTGAACCTGGTGTGTAACTTTACTAGAAAATGACCCTATAGGCAAATTGTTTGTCATTGTGTACAGGCCCACTTCTGCTGCTGTTGTTGGGACCTAGCTGAATGAATGAATGAATGAATGAATGAATGAATGAATGAAAACACATCTATTAAGTGTTTATAATATACCATGAACTGTGCTTAGTGTTGGAGACACAAGAATGTAGTTTGGGCTATTACTCACATGCAGCATGGGGTATTGTTTTGTGGTTCAAAGGGAGGTAGAATAAACATCTCTATTCTCTTCTCCAAGAGGAAATTCCTTCAAGTGTCCAGTGCAGCAAGCTGGGGACAGGAAGGTGACGGAGACAGCCACCTCTTCTCATGTAGCTTCTTCCCAGAGATTCTTCCTTCAGCCACTCGTAATGGACTTGTTATTGCCCATCTTTTCTCTTGAAGCTGGAAGCCAGAAGCATCTGAAGTGACTACAGCTCCCAGAGAACCTAAGGAGATTTGAGGAAGGTCCAAAGAATTGAAGAGTTAAGAGCTCTCTTTTCTCTGCCTCTCCTTAATTGTGCCGGCCTTTGATGCAGTCTCTGGCACCAATCTCAACCCATGAAGAAAGAGCCCTATACCAATGGGTTTGGGGACTGGGGTTACAAAAATAAAAGGGAAAGATCATTCTTGCTCTGGAGGAGCTTATGCCTTTGGTACAGCGGATTAGGCTCAGACCTAGAGACAGGAGGTCCTGGGTTCAAAATTGGCCCAGTCTGTGACCCTGGTTAAGTCATTTAATCCCCATTGCCTAGCCCTTACCTGTCTTGTCTTGATGCTAAGTTTCAAGTATCAATTTGATGACAGGTGAGAATTCTTTTAAAAACTTATTTTGTTTTATATGCCTTTATAATCTGTCCCTCCCACTGTCCCCCTTCCTCAAGAGAGTAACAATCAGAACAAGAAAAAATGAAAACTGTCGGCATAAGCCCAGTCTAGCAAAACAAATTACTTTGATTGAAAAGGTACCTCCTCCTCTACATTTTTGGTCCATCATTCCTCTGGTGAGAGGTGGGAAGTGGAGTTCTTTGGCCCTTTAGACTTCTGGGTTCTCATTGCATTGATCACAGTTCTAAAGTCTTTCAGATCTGGTTTTCTGTATATCATTGTGCTCCAGTAGTGCTTAATCGATGTTTTCCATGTTTCCTTGGAAACTCCTGAATTGAATATATCCCAATGATATTCATTACATTCACAGATCATAACTGCCTCACAGGAGAATAGCCCCTTATTTCCAAGTTCTGACTACTCTGAAAAGAGCTGGTACAAATATTTTTGTAAACCTTTCTTTGATCTTTTTAGGGGAGGTTATATTTTAGTAGTTGTACAGTTGGATCTGTATAAATGGAAATTTTGAACCTTTGACTTTATTTCCCAGAAGTCCTTATTATTTCCCAAAATTCCCTATAATTTCTCCTGTGTCTCCACATTAGCGAAATCATGTTACTGGTATTTAACTGGATGTAACTCCTCCCATGCTCTCTCTCTCTCTTTTCTTTTACAAGACCAGGCTAAGTTCAGGCACTTCCTTTTACTTTAGTTATTATTAACAAAACATTTAAAATATAATACTTAGTTATTGAATATGAATTTTAATCTTTACATTTTGGTGACCACGAAGAGACTATGAATTCTCAAAAAAAAAAATTTAAGCAGAGAGCCTTACTGAAAAGATAGTAAGTTTGCCTGGTCTCCACCCACCATGAGGGTCCAGTGGTGGGATATGCCTGCACTTTGAGCCTCCTCTTGCCAAGACCAGACCCGCCACAAGAACCTGCCAATCCCAGCCATTTTTTTCCACAGAGGGTGCCATATAAAAATCTTCCCACCCCAATCCCTTCCCACACTCCACATGACTATTTCTAGCCTGCCATAGCCATTTTTCAGTGTGATGAAAAGAATCCCCATTCCTTCTAATTTTCAAACAGATTTTTTTTTTAAGCTGACTCTGGACTCCTAGTTTAGAAGGTTGTTTTTCAAGGTTTTTCACAGGGAGGGCAGAGAGTCCAAATTTAAAGTCAGTTTTGGGAAATAAACCTGCTTTTTCCTTCTCTCTCTTGATCCAAAATGCCATTCCTTCATATGCCAATATGCTATTGTTGTCCCTCAAAGTTTTGCCCTTAGAGAAGAGAGCACAGAAGAATAGCTCCTAAAAACACTTAAGTAAAAAAAAAAATCTACCTTCAGTCAGGGTTTCCTTTTGTTTAATTTTTATTTAAGGAGTAAACTTGTTACAAAGCATGGCTCACTCTATGAAAGAGCAGTGCATTACCTATCTCAAGCAGCTCAAAGTTTTGGAGTGTCTTTTCTCACTACTTTTCCTGGAAACAAGGATCCTTGCATTTGGCTTGAATAATCCTGAGATTCAGAGGGGAGATTCATCTTTCTACACACTTTTGGCATTTGGGCCTGCCCAACCTCTACAATACCTCCAATTTGAGATCCCTACATACTATGTTCAGTGCAGAATTCTCCCTCACTATGATCAGCTTCAGAGCTCTGACAAAAGAAATGCAAATGGATAATAAACACTGGGGGAGGGGAATGAAACTTTAAAAGACATCTGGAAGGTTATTGCTAACTATTTTGAGTTTATTCTCCTCCTATAATAGTGAACAAATCTATTGGGATTGGTGAAAAGGATTTTGACTGCACTGCCTGCCTGCACCTTCTCATTTGTTTATATTATTGTATTTACTGATTGCTTTAAAGTGTAATTTTTTTAAAGTTTATCTGTATTAATCTAATCAATATCTTTCTATAATACTGAATCATTTTAAGCTACTATGTTTTGCATATATTGATCTTTAATTTGTACCTTTATCTCTTCTGAAGGACAAAATAGTGTATAAGCCCATGAACATCTTGCCCAAACCTAAATCCATTGAAGATTACATGTTGCCTTAAAAAGTGTTTTCTGTTGTTTTTTTGTTTGTTTGTTTTTGTTAATTGTCACATAGATGATGATGGATGGATTTCAACAAAACTGGTTAAATTGTGTGCAATCTTTGGAGAATTTAATGAGCTAAGGATTTAAATGGTAATTCTAAGGGGTCTTCAGAAATAATTTTAATTAACTAGTGGTTTCTGAATGGATGATTTTTTATATTTATATTATAAAGAATATTGTATTAAAGGTAGAGAAACAAAGAAATGTTCCTACCAAGGTATTTATATGAAGCAGAAAGCCAAAAAGAGCTCCTGCAAAACTCTTCAGTTTAATTTACTTCCACCAGAAAAATCTAGATTTCTTAGTAATGTTCTCGACCCAAATAAATTTTACTTTGTATAAAAATATATTTGCCAAGGTTGAAAGATTTGCTACATCTGTAAAAATTATGACAAATATCCATCAATTCATAGGGTTTTTTTATGTCATACAGCAACTTATATGAAATATGATATAACAATCTATTCTGCGATTGTTATGTAATTTTTACCTGTGGCTGATAACTTTAGAAGGAGAAGGGAGACTGAAAGAAATAGCTGAATAATAAAGACTCAATATAACAAGCCGGCCAGCGGTTGTTATATAATTTTCCTTTGTGGGTTATAACTTGAGAAGGAGAAGGGAGCCTGAGGAAAATGGGTGATAAATGAAGACTCAAAGACAAGTTAAAAGTTATGGGGAGAGGCGGTTCTCCTTATAATGTTTTCCTTTGAAGATTAATTAAAGGAAAACATGAGAAATAAGAAAACATGTGGAAGTAAGAATTCCGAGATAGAAAGCATGTAGGTGACAGTGTCACTAGGAAAGATAAGGAGAGATAGGAGGAAGAATTCTGAGGATGCAGGAATCAAGAGAGAGAATAGCACCCCTTACCCCAGCTTTTATTGTGGATTGAGAGGTGATCAATGAATACATAACATAGCATAGGTCTTAACATTGGTTGAATAGACAATGACAAGATCAGAGGAGGTGGAGATTCACCTGACATGCGATTTTCAAAGAAATGTGGTTTGACCATGTGATATCCAAGCATTTGTGGCTTAGGCTCAGGAATTCTCCTGCCCTTTGAACTGTCTATACATTGATCATTAACTGATCTGACCAAGTATCTAATACATCAACCATACTTCCCCGATACCAACATGCCTGGTATGCTACACTCAAAGACAAGTTAAAAGATATGGGGAGAGGCACTATCTCCTTAATGTTTTCCCTTGGATAATTAATTAAAGGGAAACATGAGAAATAAAAAAAAACACGTGGGGAGTAAGAAATCCTTGATGCTTCCGATAAACAAGGGAGTCTGAGCATTAATAGGAAGCACTGGGGGCGACAGCATAGTGAGGAAAGATAAAGATCAGCAGGAAAAGGGTTAAGACAGAGAGACTCTGAAGATCCTGGGAAGTAAGAGAGAGATTAGTATTCCTGTTTTATTCTGAAAATCATAATGTACCCACACCATGATTCATGACCATGTTAAAAAGGAAACGGATCTCATTTTTTAGTGAGGAACCTTTGTATTTTACCTCTCCTTAGCTGACACATTGTGTCACTGATTATAAGCTACATATTTTTTATTTAAAAATTTTATTATTGTTTTTCTTGCATGTGCAATATAGCATCTGAGTTTTATTTTTCTCTCCTTTTTGTATTTGAAGCACATGTCAACAGTATTGAGAATATTTTTCTTTAACTTTTTTGATTTTGCAGTAATATAAGTTTAAAATACATCTGTTCTAATATTAATGCACACCCAAAAGCTTTAGACTATAAAAATGATGCCATTGATTAAATTTTTTTTTAATTTTAAAATTTTAATTAAAAAATTTAAAAATTATGGGACTTTGCTTAATGATTGTTTCTGATTCCAGAAGAAGGGAATATACAAAAGAGCCACTGTACAGGGCTAAAGAAGCACAGAGCACCTGTGCCATGAATGTGCCATGAAGATAAATGCCTGTAGAGACCACATGCTCCACCAGAAGATCCAGAGTGAACTTTGGGATGAGAATTGAACTATGGGGGTTGAAATGCTTTTGCTTTGTGTAGCATACCAGGAATATTGGCATCTGGGAAGTATGGTTGATGTATTAGATACTTGGTCAGATCAGTTAATGATCAATGTATAGACAGTTCTAAGAGCAGGAGAATTCCTGAGCCTAAGCCAGGAAGGCTTAGCCATCACCTTGTCAAACCTCATTCCTTTGAAAATTGCATGTCAGGTGAATCCCCACCTCCTCTGATCTTGTAATTGTCTATTCAACCAATGTTAAGACCTATGCTATGTTATGTATTCATTGATCACTTCTCAATCCACAATAAATGCTGGGGTGAGGGGCTCTATTCTCCCTCTTGATTCCTGCAACCTTGGAGTTCTTTCTCCTATCTCTATTTTTTCCTAGAGCCACTCGTGGCCATGTGCTTTCCATTTCGGAATTCCTACTTCCACGTGTTCTCTTATTTCTCATTCCTTTAATTAATTTTCAAAGGAAAATATTATAGGAGCTAGCGCTGCACTCCATATCAATTAACTTGTCTTTGAGTCTTCATTTATCACCCATTTTTCTCAGGCTCCCTTCTCCTTCTCAAGCTATAACCCACAAAGGAAAATAATATAGCAACCACTGGTCGGATTGTTATTCTTTGAATGTATACTCTTATGCCAAAGGGACTGCCCCCATATTGGCTTTTTGTCAACCTACTAATGATTGGTTTTGTTCTTTTTTTCCCTTTTATCTACAAATTATTGCAATTTTAAGTTGTTTTTTTTCCATGATCCTTTTGGGAAGACTGGTCTCCCAATAGGATCACAGGGGATATGTATAAATGGAGATTTTTAACCTTTGACTTCATTGCCCGGAAGTCCTTAATATTTCCCCAAATTCCCTATAATCTCTCCATCATCTCCACTTTGGTGAGATCATGTTATTGGTATTTAACTGGATGTAACTACTCCCATGTTTGTTTGTTTTTTTACACAACCAGGCTGAGTTCAGGTACTTCCTTTTATTTTAGTTATTATTAATTTTAATCTTTACAGATCAAATGTTCCTGTTAGGGTATAGTAAGAAGCTTACCCTTCAGCCTGGAGGGGGAGAGAATATCTCACACTGGAGAATGGAGCATATCAGTCTGAAAGTCATGGGAATAGTGGGGATTGGCATGCCCCATCCAGGACCAATGGCCAATTTGGGCTGATTATGGTTCATGTCACCATAACTAGGAAGGGTGGGGGCAGGGAGGAGTAACAAAGGAGAGGGAAAGGGGCTGCCATGTTGTTTAGGAGGTGGCCAGAGAGGACAGAATAAAACTAATCATGGTTGGGGCTTAGCTAGAGTTCTGCCAGAGGTGTTTGGAGAGGAGGGCGTCTTGCCTAGTATCACATACCTTCTAGCTAGTACATAGTTCTTTGGATGGTATATTGCCCATTAGACTGGAAGCTACTTGTTTTTTTTCCCTTTCCTTGTGAGATTGAGGGAGCAGGGTCATAAGAGCTGATTAGAGTCCAGGGCAGGATTTGAACTCCTGTCTTCCTAACTCCAGGCCAAGGTCTCTATACATTGCACCACCTCAGCAGTCACATTGTAAACTATACGCATCTACGGTCTGCATAATAACTTGGGGGTCCCTGGCCCCATGCACATACCCATTTTATAGATGAGGAAACTGAGACTGGGAGAGGAAGGTGTTTGCATATGGTTAGATGGCTAGTAAGTGTCAGAAGGCATCTGCAACCCAGGTCTCTTGTTACTTACAGGATGGTCATTTATCCATTCCATCTTTCTGAGGCTGGACATGGGAAGGGCAACCGGAACAACCGCCTCGCCTAGGGAGGACCGTTCCCAGGACATCTCCATTCCACTCCCTTGAATTTAGAATGAACTTTCTCCATAGAACTTTCACAAAGTCCACCTGTAGAATTCAGAATGGACTCTCCCAGTCCTGCTGAGATTTACAGAAAGGGCAGACAGGGGAGACCTGGGGCATGGGGTAGGTATATCTTCTCCAGGATTCAGAATGGACTCTTCCCAGTTTACCTAGGACTATGGAGGCTTGGAGGAGGAAGGAGATTCACCTAAAAAGAAACTGCTCCACCCGCAGGTCTTGCTAAAACCCAGGCTAGAATCATGGAGGTATATCTTCCCCCAGATTTAAGAATAGCCTCTTCCAATCCATCTACATTCTATTGTCAGAGCAGTCTACTTAACCAGGGAGTAGGGGAGGCATCTGCTAGCTGGCATTTAGAATGGCCTTCTAGTACCTTCCCCCGAAATTCAGAATAGACCCTCCTAGATCTATTAACGGAGCAGTCCGTGGCCTCCTCGGCGTGTGTGTGTGTGTGTGTGTGTGTGTGTGTGTGTGTGTGTGTGGTGTAGGAAGCACACCTCCCCCTAGATTCCAGCTCGGACTCTCCTTGCCTCCCTAGAATCTATTGAAGGAGCAGTACACGGACCGTTGGGCTTGGGGGGCATGTCCTCTCCGAGGTATCAGAATGGACTCTCCCTGCCTTTCTAGAACCTATTGAAGGAACAGTCTGTGTAACCTTGGGAGTAGGGGAGGCATCATGGGATTTAGAACGGCCTCCTTGTACTTCCCCCCGAAATTCAGAATAGATCTTCGTAGAACTATTGACGGGGAGGGGCGCATTATCCTCCACATACCAGAATGGACTCTTCCCGTTTGCCTTTCTGGTAGTTTCGAAGGAAAAGCCCATGGAATCATGGGGGGGGGGGTACTTCCCCTGGATTCAAACCAGCCAGTCTCAAGCTCTATTTCCCGAACCCACAGCGGCTAGGCTCACGTTCAGTTCGGCTGTATGTAACCTCTGGCAGTTTACGAATCCATCCTTACTCCCCCACCCTGACCCCTTTTCTGCAGCAGGGAATTGCAGGCCTCATTCCACCTATCCCAGTTCGCTCCGCCTCTTGGCCAATCGCGGATGCCTCGGTTTTCACCAATCTCCGTTGGTAGCGGAGGAGACGTGTATCACGATTGGTCCATATTTTTCTTCCCTTCCGCCGCTTTTCACTTTCTTTTGTACGATTCGCTGGCAGTGGCAGAAGTTTATCAGGTTGTCCAATAGGAATAAAGCTCGGGGAGTAGGAGGCGGGCTCTTTGCGGGAGTCGAACTCCACCCGTCTCCCAGGCAACGCCCCTCCCCTCCCCTTAACCTACGTCCCCCCCCCCCACTTCGCCGACCCTGTCCTCCGGGCGGAAACAGTGGCCGAGCTTGGCCAATGGGCGGTGGGTAAGGCGGAGACGGTTCTGCACGACATAAGCCTGGTCCAATGGAGTCAGGAGGAAGGCGGGGCGGCTGCGGCGATGACCAATAGGCACGGGGAGACGCGGGGGCGGCGGCCCAATGAGGGGGCGTCTCCGCGGCCTGCCAGCCTGCCTGCCTGCCGCGGTCCCTCCCTTCCTCCCTCAGCACCGAGGAGAGGAGCGTCCGGTGGTCCCGGCCCTGGCCCCGGCTCCGGCCCCGTCCCCGCCCTTCTACGCTCCCGGCCCAGCCCGGGGGCCCCTGCCGCCATCATGCCGGCCGTGTCCAAGGGTGACGGC
This sequence comes from Monodelphis domestica, assembly GCF_027887165.1. Classification (NCBI taxonomy): domain Eukaryota; kingdom Metazoa; phylum Chordata; class Mammalia; order Didelphimorphia; family Didelphidae; genus Monodelphis; species Monodelphis domestica. The sequence continues at coordinate 444,087,408 of NC_077230.1, forward strand.
ATGCGGGGCTTGGCCGTGTTCATCTCGGACATCCGCAACTGTGAGCGGGGCGGGGGCGGGGGCGGGGCGGGACCGGGAGGGGCCACGCCCCAGTCCTTCCTGGCTCCAGAAGCTGCTGGGGCTCCCTAGTGCTGCGCGCCCCCTCCCCCACCGTGCTGTGGCTCAGCTCAGCACCCCACTCCCACTCCCACTCCACAAATGGGTCCGGGCCAGCCCCTTAGTGTACAGAGGAAGAAATTGAGGACGAGCCCAAGGTCATTCAGCTAGACAGGAGCAGGGTCATATTGGAATCCACCGCTGGGGAAGGGGTGGGGCAGACCACCAATGGGGGGGGGGCTCCCTCCACACTGGTTTCAGAGAAGCCTGCCATGGGGATGGATGGGGCTATGGGCACGGGAGAAGCACCTACTCGATGCCAGGCACTGGAGATACAAAAGAGGCCAAAGCCAGGTAGGTCCTGCCCTCCAGGAGCTTACAGCCCATTGGGGGAGTGGGCCGACCCACAAGGCTGTATACAGGATACATAGGAAACCACAGAGGGAAGGCAATGGACGCCGCTCTGAAGAAGGTGGGGTTTTAGTTGGGGAAATGCCCAGGCGGGGAGCAGCCCCAAAGCAGGTGTCATCGGATTGAAGATTACAGTGGGATCTGGAGAGTGAGAAGACTGGACCTTGAAGGGCTTTGTACCTGGAGGCTATAGGGAGCCGTTGGGGTATCCCGGTGCTTTAGGAGGACCACTTTGGTGCCGGACAGAGGATGGACTAGAGGGGGGAGAGTGGAGGCAGCACCCCAGCGGGGGCAGTGTCAGAAGAGGGTACAGAGGCAATGCCTTCCTGCATCTGGGGAGTGAGAGAGAGTGAAGAGCCCAGGAGGGACTGGGAGGAGGCTGGTACCCTCCTGGGTAATAAGGAAGTTTGGAAGAGAAAGGGAGGCTTTATGGGGAAGAGCGTGAGTTCAGTTTGGGGCACACGTAGTGAGCTGAGAATGTACTGCGTGTGCTATTCAGACCTCACACCCTCCCTGGAAGGGACTAGGTAGGGGCTGTTTCATTCCCAGTTGTTGACCAAACTGAGCCGGCTCTGCCCTGGGTCACACAGCCAGTATCTGAGGCTGAGCTCCATCCACTGTGAAGGTCACGCAGGGGAGGAGAGAGGAGCCTGGGTAAGGAGCCTCAGGCTTTGAGTTGGGAAGGAGGAACAGGAAGGAGAAAAATGGGGAGTGTACATTTCAGCCAGGATGGAGAACCTAGGCATGTAAAGTAAATGTAAAATCCTGGCTTTTGTCTAAAAACATTTCACTGCACATGGTCAGGATTGGGGGGGGGGGGCGATCAGCAGACTGCCAGCTCAACTGTCTGGACTCTAACCTGGTCAGACCCATCACTGGGACCCCTTAGACTTCCTCCAAGGGACAGGAACAAAGGATGGAGAAGAAAAAGCTCAGGGAGCACAGGAATGGGCTCTAGGTTGTCTTGTGGAAGACTGAGGACTCCTGGGAGGCAAGAAAGACTTTCTCCTATTCTGAGCTGTCTAGTTGTGGCACAGGCCACCTTGGGAGATATTTAGCTGCTCAGGGGGAGGCTGAAGGGTGGGCATTTGTTAAGGACCTACTCAGTGCCACATGCTAGGACTCCAGAGACAAAGTGAGTTGGGACCTGCCTGACTGACAAAGAGAAGTTCCTATCCAGCCTGGACCAGTTTTATGTCAGTAACAATGATTTTGGTGTGGGATGCTGATTGCTCACTAGGATTGCCAGAAAGTTTCACTTAGGGGGACCCTTGAAGCAGGCCAGAGGCCCTGGGACACAAAAGGCCTAGAGGAGAGAGATGACCTGTTGTGCAGGGAGGAAGCATTTGTAGAGCTCCTGCTCTGTGCTGGCAGTGGACATGGTGCAGGGCCTGGACTCAGGAAGGCTCAGCTTCCCGAATTCAAATCTGGCCTCAGACACTTCCTAGTTTTGTGACCCTGGCCAGGTCAGTTCATTCACCCTGCCAGTCTCAGTCTCCTCATCTGTAGGGTGAGTTGGAGAAGGAAATGGCAAACTACTTCAGTATCTCTGCCAAGAAAACTCCAAATGGGGCCACATAGAATCAGACACCACTGAAAATGACTGAACAGCAAAACTGTCCAAGTCTCTGGGCTAAGTGCTTCTCAAGTATTATCTCATCCTATCCTTGCCACACTTGGAGGGGTGGGTGCCACTGTAATTCTTATTTTATGGATAAGGAAACGAAGCAGGCAGAGAAGTGACTTGCCCAGGGTCACAGGGCCAGGATGTTATCTGCGGCTGCATTTGAACTTGGGTCTTCTTGACTCCAGACTCTTTGGATTAAGAAGGAGAGTGAAGGATGGACAGGCTGGTGTGGGAAGAGAAGACTCTTTCCCCTGATATGCTGTGTGACCTTAGATAAGTCCCTCCTCCAGGCCATGGTTTCCCCTTCTGTTCAATGAGGGATTCTTTAAGTACATGCCCTCAAGGGGCCCTTCCACACCTCAAGGATGCTGCCCAGGATGGTGGTGTTCTCGGTTGGGGGAGGCTTTGACGAGGAGGGGAAGATTTTGGGTCTGGACCTTTCCCCACTCCAGGTAAGAGCAAGGAGGCTGAGGTCAAGAGGATCAACAAGGAGCTGGCCAATATCCGGTCCAAGTTCAAAGGTAAGTGGAGGGCGAGGGGGTGGGGGTGACTGAGGGCCCACTTCTTCCTCGTGCCACCTCCTGTGCCCTGACTGCCCAGCCTAGTCCCTCCTCTGGTCCCCTCCTCCTAGGGGACAAGGCCCTGGACGGCTACAGCAAGAAGAAGTATGTCTGTAAGCTGCTTTTCATCTTCCTGCTGGGCCACGACATCGACTTTGGCCACATGGAGGCCGTGAACCTGCTCAGCTCCAACAAGTACACGGAAAAACAGATTGTGAGTGGTGGAGGCTCAGGGGCCTGGGGGGCCTAGGGGAGTTTGGAGTGGGGGCCAGGGGGAGCGGGGGGGGGGGGGGCGGGGGCCCAGGGGAGGCAGTTCTGAGTGAGGCCCCGGGCTCCCTGGGCCAGGGCTACCTGTTCATCTCGGTGCTGGTGAACTCGACGTCGGAGCTGATCCGCCTCATCAACAACGGGGTCAAGAACGACCTGACGAGCCGGAACCCCACCTTCATGTGCCTGGCCCTGCACTGCATCGCCAACGTGGGCAGCCGCGAGATGGGCGAGGCCTTTGCCGCTGACATCCCCCGCATCCTGGTGGCGGGGTGAGGGGCGTGGAGTGAGGGGGGGGTGGGGGGCGGGGGGGCTGGGCAGCCCCTGAGCCTCGGTGCCCCCCAGGGACAGCATGGACAGCGTCAAGCAGAGTGCCGCGCTGTGCCTGCTGCGCCTGTACAAGGCGTCTCCGGACCTTGTGCCCATGGGCGAGTGGACGGCGCGTGTGGTGCACCTCCTCAATGACCAGCACATGGTGAGCTGCGGGAGGTGTGGGGGGGGGTCCAATGGCCCCGACGCCCCCTCCAGACTGCCCTCCCTTCCCTCTCCCCCAGGGCGTAGTCACGGCTGCCGTCAGCCTCATCACCTGCCTCTGCAAGAAGAACCCGGATGACTTCAAGACCTGCGTCTCCCTGGCCGTGTCCAGGCTGAGCAGGGTGAGCGCCCAGCGGCCAGGAGGGCTTCTCTCGGGAGGGGTGGCGATGATGCTCTGAGAGAAGGGCGAGCGGAGCCTGCCTCGGAGGCCCCGGCACCAGCATGGGAAGATTTGAGCCCCGAGCCGAGAGCCCAGCAAGGTGGGAGGTGTGGGGACCCCCATCCTCTCCCACTGCCATCTCCCCCTCTCCCCCAGATTGTCTCCTCAGCCTCCACAGACCTCCAGGATTACACCTACTACTTCGTCCCTGCCCCGTGGCTGTCTGTGAAGCTGCTTCGGCTCCTGCAGTGCTACGCCCCCCCAGGTGGGCCCGGGGGAGGCGGGGGAGAGCCCTGGGGCGCGCAGGCTCCCCGCTGGGCCCTGACCCTTCCCTTCCCCTGGCTCCAGAGGACGCCGCGGTGAAGGGGCGGCTGGTGGAGTGTCTGGAGACGGTGCTGAACAAGGCCCAGGAGCCCCCCAAGTCCAAGAAGGTGCAGCACTCCAACGCCAAGAACGCCGTCCTCTTCGAGACCATCAGCCTCATCATCCACTACGACAGGTGGGGGGGTGGGGGGTGCGGGCCGCGGGCTGCGGCGGGGCGGGGCGGGCCTGGCCCCAGCGGTGAGTCACCCTGGCCTGCCCCCTGCCCCGCAGCGAGCCCAACCTCCTGGTGCGGGCCTGCAACCAGCTGGGCCAGTTCCTGCAGCACCGGGAGACCAACCTGCGCTACCTGGCCCTGGAGAGCATGTGCACGCTGGCCAGCTCCGAGTTCTCTCATGAGGCCGTCAAGACCCACATCGACACCGTCATCAACGCCCTCAAGGTAGGGCCGCGGCCCCCCCTCCGCCTGCCCCCCGCCCCCGCCCCCGCCCCCCCCAACCCCAGGCTGCTCTCCCCTGTGCCCCAGACGGAGCGCGACGTCAGCGTGCGGCAGCGGGCAGCCGACCTCCTCTACGCCATGTGCGACCGGAGCAACGCCAAGCAGATCGTGTCGGAGATGCTGCGCTACCTGGAGACGGCGGACTACGCCATCCGGGAGGAGATCGTGAGCCGCGGGCGGGCGGGGCAGGGCCCAGCGGAGAAGCTGTCTGGGCTAGGGGGGGAAGAGATCGCGAGTGGGCGGGGCCTAAAGAACCACCACTAGGGAGGTCTGGGGGCGGGGCCAGAGAGGCGAGTGGGCGGGGCCGACTGCCTTCCCCGCGGAGATCTTGAGTGGAGGGGCGGGACTCGTGGGGGCTCAGCGGGGTGGGGCCATGGGCGTGGCAGGGCGTGGCCGCCGTCTTAGCGCCTCCCCCATCCCCTGGCCCAGGTGCTCAAGGTGGCCATCCTGGCCGAGAAGTACGCTGTGGACTATAGCTGGTATGTGGACACCATCCTCAACCTGATCCGCATAGCTGGCGACTATGTGAGCGAGGAGGTGTGGTACCGCGTGCTGCAGATTGTCACCAACCGCGACGACGTGCAGGGTTATGCGGCCAAGACAGTGTTTGAGGTCAGGCCCCGCCCCAGCTCCCCTCAGCCCCCCCCCAGCCCCAGCCCCCCCTTACTTGTCTCCCCTCCCCCAGGCCCTTCAGGCCCCTGCCTGTCACGAGAACATGGTGAAGGTCGGGGGCTACATCCTGGGCGAGTTTGGGAACCTCATCGCGGGGGATCCGCGCTCCAGGTGAGGAGCGCCGGCCGGGGCGGGCGGGCGGTGAGGGTGGCGGGGGTCTCCATGCCAACCGGCCTGGCCCTGTGCCCCCACAGCCCCCCGGTGCAGTTCTCCCTGCTGCACTCCAAGTTCCACCTGTGCAGTGTGGCCACGAGGGCGCTGCTGCTGTCCACCTACATCAAATTCATCAACCTGTTCCCCGAGACCAAGGCCACCATCCAGGCGGTGCTGCGGGCCGGCTCCCAGCTGCGCAATGCCGACGTGGAGCTGCAGCAGCGGGCCGTGGAGTACCTGACCCTCAGCTCCATCGCCAGCACTGACGTCCTGGTCAGTGAGATGGCGGCGCGGCGCGGAGGGCTCCCCGGGCCCCTGCGGCCTGCCTGGCCTGATGCCCTCTCTGCCCCCAGGCCACGGTGCTGGAGGAGATGCCCCCTTTCCCGGAGAGGGAGTCCTCCATCCTCGCCAAGCTCAAACGGAAGAAGGGCCCCGGGGCGGCCGGCACCCTGGACGATGGGCGCAGGGAGCCGGGGCCCGGAGGCGACGTGAATGGGGGCATGGAGCCAGCCCCCAGCTCTGGGGTAGGAACGGGTGGAGAGGGGGGCGGGCGAGAGGGGCGGGCCGCTGTGTGCCCGGCCGGACACTACCCAGGGACCCTCTCTTTTCAGTCCACGCCCTCGCCCTCGGCCGACCTCCTGGGGCTGCGGGCGGCCCCTGCCCCCACGGCCACCCCAGCTCCCACGGGTGCCGGCAGCCTTCTGGTGGACGTGTTCTCAGACAGCCCTACGGGGGGCCCGCCCAGCCTGGGGCCCACCCCCGAGGAGGCCTTCCTCAGGTACCCGGCCCCTTCCCCTGGGGCGGCCACCTGCCCACCTGTCTGCCTGGCCCCCTCTCTTGGGTGGCCTGTCTGCCTCCTCCTCTGGGGCCTCCCCCTCTGGCTCCTCTCTCTGCTGTCCTTGGGCTGAGCCTGCTCTCCTCTCTCTGCCTTGCTGCCTCCCTGGGATTGGCCGCCCGCCCTGTCCTTCTCCCGTGTCTGTCCTGGGATCGGATGGCCCAGTGAGCTGGAGCCCCCCGCCCCTGAGAGCCCTATGGCCCTCTCGGCCGACCAGGCTCCAGCTGCTGAGTAAGGGGGAGGGGGCCCGAGGGGAGGGGGCTGGCCACAGGGGTCTGGGAGGGGTGGGGGGTTGGGGGCCCCAAAGGGGGAAGCCCTGGGGGGGGGAGCCCCAGGGGCCACGGCTTCTGTCCTTCCCTGCCCCGCCCTCGAGCCTCATCTCTTCTCTTTCCTTCCAGCACAGCAGCCGAGGACCCCGGCGTCCCCATCCCTGAGGCCGATGAGCTTCTGAACAAGTGAGTGCCGGGCTGGGGAGGCGGGCCCTGGGCCTGGGCCCAAGGAGGCCTAGGCCAGCCCTCACTGCTGGCCCTCGGCCCCCCACAGGTTTGTGTGCAAGAACAATGGGGTCCTCTTCGAGAACGCTCTGCTACAGATCGGGGTCAAGTCCGAGTTCAGGCAGAACCTGGGTGTGTGAGCCGGGGAGCGGGAGGGTGTTTGGGAGAGGGCAGGGCAGGGCCTTGGGGGGCCGGGCCACGCTCAGTTGTCTCTTCTCCAGGCCGCATGTATCTCTTCTATGGAAACAAGACCTCGGTCCAGTTCCAGAACTTCTGCCCCACCGTCAGTCACCCCGGAGACCTCCAGACTCATATCCTTCTCGGGCTCGGCCCCAGTTCTGGGCCCCCCGCCCCCCCCCTTCTTCGGTGCCTCCTCCAGCTGCCCTGCTGTGGGGCTCCCCCTCCCCCATCCCTGCTGCCCGCCCAGGTTTCCTTCCTTGACGGCCTCCTGGGGGCACAGCTGGTGGTACAGACCAAGCGGGTGCCGGGGCAGGTGGATGGGGGTGCCCAGGTGCAGCAGGTCCTCAACATCGAGTGTCTGAGGGACTTCCTCACCCCTCCACTGCTGACCGTGCGTTTCCGGTGAGAGGCTGAGTCGGGGCCAGGCCATGGGGCGGGTGGACGGACGGCCTTGGGGACAGGCTGGGGGCCTCGGGAGGTGCAGACGGGGCTGGCGCCTAGCTGGGGCTTCCCTTGCCTTCCCGCCGCCCAGGTATGGGGGTGCTGCTCAGGCCCTCACCCTCAAGCTGCCGGTGACCATTAACAAGTTTTTCCAGCCCACCGAGATGGCTGCCCAGGATTTCTTCCAGCGTTGGAAGCAGCTGAGTCTGTGAGCGGCCGCTGGGCCAGGGCTGGGCCGGGGCTTGGGCCGTGGGAGGGCGCGCTTGGCCCCGAGGCCGGACCTTCGGGGCTCAGCCCTTTCTCTTTCCCTCCCGCTGTCCCCAGCCCCCAGCAGGAGGCCCAGAAGATCTTCCAGGCCAATCACCCCATGGACTCGGAGGTGACCAAGGCCAAGGTGAGGGGCTGGGAGCCCAGGGGCCAGGAGGGGGCCGGGGCCCGGGCCCGGCTGGAGCGCCCGCCCTGCATCTGCCCGCTTTTGCTCACAGCTCCTCGGCTTTGGCTCGGCCCTGCTGGACAATGTGGACCCCAACCCCGAGAACTACGTGGGCGCCGGCATCGTGCAGACCAAGGCCCTGCAGGTGGGCTGCCTGCTGCGGCTGGAGCCCAACGCCCAGGCCCAGGTGAGGGGCAGCCCCCGGGGAGGGTCCTCCCGGGCCTGCGCGCACGGTCCCTGACCCGCTTCCTTCTCTCCTGGGCAGATGTACCGCCTGACTCTCCGCACCAGCAAGGAGAGCGTGTCTCGCCACCTGTGCGAGCTGTTGGCTGAGCAGTTCTGACCTTGCGCCGGGCGCGCCCAGGGCCAGATCCGGCCTCCGGCTGGGGGGGCCGCCCTGCCCTTTTGTATCTATTTTTTCATCTGCTGCTGTTTACAGTGTCGGGGTCCCTCCTGAGGCCCCAGAGGGAGGGCCCAGGCCGCCCCCACCTCTGCCCCGCCCCCAGCCCACCGTGTACCCACGTGAGCGAATAAAGACGTGAGACGCTGGTGTGCCGGGCCGTGGGCGTTTTATTGGGGTCTAGAGGATTGGGGTGAGGGCGTGCAGGGTCCGGGTGGCCAGGCCCCGTAGGCCGTGGGCTGGGCTCCGGGGACTCACCAGCAGCAGGAGCCGTCGGGGCCCCGCCTGCACAGCCACCAGCCGGAGCCCAGCCCCGGGGTTGCCCCGGCCCCCCGGGCCCTCGGCCGCCTCGGACACCACATAGCAGGCTCTGGCAACCTCTGCAGGACCTCCCTGCTCCTCGGCCTTCTCCTCCAGTGATCCTGCCTCTGAAGAGAAAAGGGATGAGCTGGCTGCGGGGGCCTCCCGGGCTCCCCTCCCCTTCCCAAGGGGCCTGCTGACCTGGGGGGAAGTAGCTGCTAGTGACCAGCACGTAGAAGGAACGCAGGAGGCGCCGCCGGCTCCTGGGAGAAGGGCCTGGAACAGAGACGGAGAAGGACCGTGGAGGACCATGAAGCCACCTCCTGCCTCCCTCCCCCCGCCAGGCTGGGCCACCCCAAGGCTCACCTTCCACCCCACCGAGTTCCACAGTGAAGAGGCCACGTCTCTGCTCCAGGTGCAGGAGGAGGAGTCTGCTGGGGAAGAGCCTGTTAGCTCGTGGGGAGTGGGGCAGGCTGAAACCTCTAAGGCCCTGCAGGACTCCCCTCTCACTTACCCCAGAATGTCAGGGTGCACAGGGAAGCCTGCAGGAAGCCCCCTGGGTACCAGGGCCAGGCAGGCTCTGAGTGGCTCCAGCACCGGCTGCCACCAGCGCTCCAGGACCTAGGGAAGGGGGCGGAGGTCAGGGCAGAGGCCAGGCCGGGTGTCAAGCTGTGCCCTGGGCTCCCTTGGTGTCCGGGGGCTCACCTGAGGCTCCACCTGGCTCAGAGGGGGCTGAGGGCCACACAGCATACAGAGGTCCAGGCCTGGCAGCAGCATGAGTGTCAGGAGCCGGTGAGGCACCTGGCAAGGCAGCAGCTTAGAGGGAGGCTAAGGAAAAGCTCCCCTGCGTCCCTTCCCTGGTCCCTGTCCCCGCCACTCACCGTAGGGCTCCCGTGGGGCAGATAGACAGGGTAGTCACGGGCTGCCTGGACCGGGAGGGTGCCCACCAGCCAGGGCAGCAGCACCGACTCCGGTGCCCCAAGGCGCCACCAGCCCTGGGTAGCCGCTACTACCCGGCCCCTGGCCACCAGACTGGCAAAAACACTGCCCATCTCCTCGGCAATGCCCGCCAGGGCTTCCTGTGGGAAAGCTGGGTTCAGTCTGTGCTCCCTGCCCTCCCTGCCCTCCCCTGGGTCCTGGGCACACCTGCAGCAGGGGCCCATCCGGAGGGGCGATGCAGTCCACACACTGGGTCAGGTCCCCCATGAGCTCCGAGTCCAGCAGGAGGCTGTCAATGAGGCCGTAGGTGGCCTGTGGAGAGAAGAAGCGGGCAGAGCCGTGGGTGCCAGCCCAGAGCCTTGTGCCCTGCCCACGGCCCTGCCCCCCCCCCTCACCCTCAGGTCCTTCTTCAGTCTCTCCACGTTGCGGATTTGGGTCAGCTCTTCCAGTCCAACCAGCAGGACCTAGAGACAGATATTGTGGGGGGGTCTGGCTGCCAGGGGTCTGTGGCACAGGGTGGGAGGGGACCGTGGGACCCTGGATCCCCACTGGAGACTGCTCACCATGGCCCCAAACACCAGCTCCAGCAGCCGCTCCAGCCTGAGCTCTGGGGACCCCTGCTCCGAAGACAGGACGATGAGGCTGATGCTGCGGATGGAAGGGTGGGGGGCTGCAGGGGTCAGGGGCCCTGGTGTCCCCGCCTCCCCTCTGCAGCAGGAAATGCAGCCAGAGCCTGCAGAGTGCCCGGACGCCCCCATGCCGCTACCTATCATGGAAAGTCTTCCACACCACCGCTGTGTCCTTGGTGCGTGCCGAGCGCAGCGTCACGTCCATGTTCGCGCCGAACATGTGCACGCCATTGAGGGAGCCGATGATGGAGAAGGGTAGCTGCAAGGGGCATGGGATCAAGTCTGGAGCTGAGGAACCAACACCTACTGGGGCCGGGACTGAGAACTACAGCTCCCGGCAGGCCTTCACCGGCGCCTCCAGGACCCGGACGCGCAGAGCCCGCCGGGAGCTGTAGTTCAGCCCACTCCTAGCCCGCTTCTGCCAAAGGCCCCACCTGCTGACGAGAGGGGGCGCCCCCGCGGCTGCTCCTGCAGAACAGGGGTACTCCACTCGAGGTGGTGAGGCAGAGCAGGTGCACGGCACCCTCGGTGCTCTCCTCCGCCATGCCGGCCCTGCGGGGCGGCGCACGGATCACGCAGGGATCAACCCCGCGCTTCGGCACACAAGGACGACGACATCCACTGTGATCGGGAAGCGGTCCCTCTTCTTCCAGCCGGCCGGAAGTGCGTGCGCCCGAATCAAAGATGGCGGCATCCGGACTCTATCCCTCTCCGCTTCCGTTGTCAGAAGTGTTTACTCCCACATCAAAGATGGCGGCAGCCCCTTAACTGGGGTTGCGAGAACGGATCTCGGGACTGATGCTCTCTTTGCTCTGCCAGCGCTTCCACTTCAGGAAGTGCGCGCGCCTCTATCAAAGGTGGCGGCGGCGGTGGTCTGGACTCGCCCAGCCGAAACATATACCGGAGTCAGTTGCTCTGCGGAGAGCTGAGCTCTCTCCCCAGGCGACCGGTGTTTCGCAGGTGCTTCTCGCCTCCTTGACCTACTGGCCACAAGCCAATTCTCGCTTTCACCATCCCAAGGCCCAGTTCGAAGATGGCCGAAGCTAATTGGCTTGCCTGGCAACCACTCTCACTTTCTCGGGGCTGGTGGCTTCATCACCGCCCAATACAACCCATGAAGCCAGGCACTTGGTCAGAACTAAACTGGCTGTTTTGATGTCACACATTTTGCGTTGATGGCCGTTGATATGGTTAAGTTGAATCATTTTCTGCTATTAAACCAGCCCAGAATTCCTAGTGTAAAGTCAATCTGGGCTTCTTTGTGATGCCATCTGCCTTCATCCAATTTGTACCCACTGGAATTTAAACTTATGACTGACCAAATGAATAAAAAAGCGTTCATTAAGCTCTGTGTACTGGGGAAACAAATACCCAAATTAAGACTGGTTCTGCTGTCAAGAAGCTCAGGGGCTAATGGGGGAGAAAATATAGGGAGGGTTTCCATCCCAACAGAAAGACCCTTAGTAGTCCTTGGGGGTGCATTTGCAAAATAGATAGCAATGCCTCTTGAATAGAATTTCATTGCTAAAATCAAGTCTAATGTGTGATTTTCTGATTTGACAATGACATCTGACTACCATGGGATCAGGAAGCAAGAACCCTTTCTCTTTTGGGTTGAGATTGAGGCCTAGAATCCACTCAGATTTCTTTCCTAGAAGCTGTATGATTCAGGTTCCAGTTGTCCCTTTTTTGACACTCCAGTTCCTGTGTTCTGGGAATGGATCCAGTGATCCCTGGTTTTGGACCCAAGACCTACCCGTTTCACAGAACTCTCTTCCCCTAAAGACAAAGAACCCTACACTGGGGGTTGGGGGGTAGGGGGTGGGGAAGAGAAAAGAGAATGTATTTGAGAAATGAGCCTTGGCAACAGCTTGGGGTGGGTGGCATAATAGAGGAGTCCAAGATGAGTCCTGGCTTGTGAGCCTGAGTCACTGGGAAGATAGCCTCTTCTGTAGTAATAGGGTAGGTAGGAATGATGAAGTTTTAGGGGGAAAAGATGAATTTCATGTATTGAGTTTAAGTTGCTACTGGACATTCAAGATGTGGAAGCCAAATTGTACAGAGGTTAAGAAGAAAGGGGAGAGAAAATGGAGGTTCCAGTTGCAGATGGCCTTTTGGAGGAGTTTAGCTACAAAGGGCAGAAGAGATCTAGCATAGAAGGATCCTACTTTCTTAGCATCCCTTAGCAGGAATGGAAGGATAAAGTGAGTTTTTTGGGTCTCTAATCTCTTTTCTCTACATTTCTTGAAAAACCTGTCTCCCAATTAGTATTTCTATTTCTTCTCAATCTTACGTTATATCATCTGTAATTTTGTTTTTTACTTCTTCAATCAATTGAATTATCATCCTCTTGGGCACCCAGGCTTGTAATATCATCTTCTTTCCTTTTGGGTGCAGTCAGAGGGGAATGGGGATTAGAGCTAACCTGGAGTTTCAGAAATTTGGACACCTTTATTCCTGGCCATCAGAGTGAGGAGGGAGACCCGAATCGGGATGAGAGTGAAGCTTGTGTGCATAAGGAAGTCAGAGGTACTCGCGACAGCAGAGGAGGGAGCCCCCTGGAGGTCTGTCCAGAAGCAAACTCCAAAGCCTTCAACCTCCAAGATCGCAGGATGGAGTTGCCTAGCAACAGTCCTCTGCGGGCAAGAGAGAGGATATCGTTGCCTAGCAACATACGGGGCGCGTGCGCGATCCAGAGAACATATAACCCAGCCAAAAGGGGCTATGGGATGACGCGTTGCCGAGCAACCATCTTCCTCGGTGATCCTCTCTCAGGTTTCAGGGAGCACCGTGGGACCAGCCGCCGCCAAGCGGCTGCAGCCTGGGCGTGTGTCTCGGGCAGGCATCTGCCCCGCTCAAACATGGCGACAGGCGAGGCCTTCTGTCACTCAGCAACCGTCCACGTGAGTGGCCCCTCCTCCCCGCGATTGGCCCGTGGGGCGCCGGCTCCGTTCAGCTCGCCCCGCACCAACATGGCCACCACGCCTGCGTCATCAGGGGCGCGCCAGGAACGGCGGCGCCTTGGCGAGGGCGCCGGGAGGGCGGCCGCGGTGACCGCGGGAGGGGAACGAGGCGGCGGGAGCGGAGGTGGCCGAGCGGGTCTCGGGATGGTGCCCGGGGCTGAAGGCCCGGCCCGCGCCGGCGGCCTGGTGGCCGACGTGGTCTTCGTCATCGAGGGCACTGCCAACCTGGGGCCCTACTTCGAGGGGCTGCGGAAGCACTACCTGCTGCCGGCCATCGAGTGAGTGCGCGTGCGTGCTGACCCCCCTTTTCCCCGGGGACCCAGGGACCCTTGACCTCTGATCCGACCGCTTCTCTTCATTCAGATACTTCAATGGGGGCCCCCCCGCAGAGACCGACTTCGGAGGAGACGTGAGGAAGTGGCAGGGGACGGGGGAGGTCCTGGGACCAGCCCAGGAGTTGGGGGACTGAGCTCCAGGGGGAGGGGTGGGAGTTCTAGTTCCGGACCTTGGTTCTTGGGAGCAGAGGAGGGGCAGGGCTGGGGCGGGCCTGGAATGGTGGGGTATCTCGGAACCTTGGTCCTGGGGGCAGGGCGCTCCCTTGCCCAGGGAGGGTGAGCCTAGTCGCTGTTCCCCTACTTCCCCCGTCTTCCGCAGTATGGGGGTACCCAGTACAGCCTGGTGGTGTTCAACACCGTGGACTGCGCCCCCGAGTCCTACGTCCAGTGCCACGCGCCCACCAGCAGCGCCTACGAGTTCGTCACGTGGCTGGATGGCATTCAGTGAGTCCCGGGCCGGGGCCGGGGCCGGGGCCGGGGGTGGGGGTGGGGGTGCGGGCAGGGGAGCAGCCCACCGCCTTGTGTCTCTCTCGCAGGTTCATGGGGGGCGGAGGCGAGAGCTGCAGCCTCATCGCGGAGGGGCTGAGCACAGCTCTGCAGCTTTTCGATGACTTCAAGAAGATGAGGGAGCAGATGTGAGCTGGGGGCGGGGCTAGAGGGTGGGGCGGGACAGGGGCGGAGCGGGCATCTCCTGGGCTGGGCCTTGTTGGGAGCGGGACGCGTTTCCTGGCCCCGCCCTGCTGAGGCCCCGCCGTCTGGGCAGAGGCCAGACACACCGGGTTTGTCTCCTGATCTGTAACTCGCCCCCGTACCTGCTGCCGGCTGTGGAGAGCACCACGTACTCGGGCTACACCACGGAGAGCCTGGTGCAGAAGATCGGCGAGGTGAGGGCGGGGGCGGGGCGGGGCGGGGCGGGGGCGGGGCTCTGCGCCCTGGGGGCGGGGCTGAGCTCTGTGTGCTTCCCCAGAGAGGCATCCACTTCTCCATCGTGTCCCCACGGAAGCTGCCAGCCCTGCGCTTGCTGTTTGAGAAGGCGGCGCCCCCGGCCATGATGGAGACGCAGCCGGCAGATGTGAGCCAGGACCCCCGGCACATGGTGCTGGTGCGGGGTCTGGTGCTGCCTGGTGAGTGTCCCGGGAAGGAGGGAGAGGCCCAAGGGGAGCCCAGGGCACCCCCAAACTGTCTGGACTTACTGTCTTTTATGGCCCTGCTCTGTAGTCGGCGGAGGTTCGGGGCCCGGATCCCTGCAGCCGAAGCAGCCCGTCCCACTGCCTCCAGCACCCCCTCCTGGGGCCTCCCTCTCTGCAGCGCCCCCCCAGCCACTGCCTCCCGTCTCCCAGCCTTACCAGGTATGGCCTGCCCCAGCTCTGGGAAGTGGGGGGAGAAGGGCAGGCAGGGCCGTGGATGCCAGGGCTGTGGCTCCCCTTCTAGGTGCCCAGTAACCTCAGTGCTGCCCAGGTGGCCGCCCAGAATGCCGTGGAGGCTGCCAAGAGCCAGAAGGCAGGATTGGGCCCTCGATGTGAGTGTAAAGGAGGGAGGCCCCCCCGTCAGGGAGGAGGACGGGCGCCCCTGCTCCCTGGCTCTGCAGCTTGTTTTCTCCCCCGGCAGTCTCGCCCATCAACCCTCTGCAGGCAGCAGCTCCGGGAGTGGGCCCTCCATTCAGCCAGGCCCCGGCCCCTCCACTACCTCCTGGTCCTCCGGGGGCTCCCAAGCTGCCTCCGGCCTCCCAGCCCAACCTGGTGGCAGCAGTCGCCCCTGGGCCCGGGCTGGCCCCGTCTGCCCAGCCTGGAGGGCCCCCCATGGTACGTGCCAGATCTGTAACATCCGCCCCGGGTGTCTTTGAGAGACATCTTTGGGTGTCTTCAAGCCTGCTTACTCCCCCAGTTTCCTGTGAAATGTCCCATCCCCTCAGGGGCCCCACACCCTGATTCTGGCAGCCAGCCAGCCCTGCCTCCCTGGGGCTCCACAGCTAACCCTCCTCTACCTGGCGTGTCTCTCGTGGGCAGGCTGGCCCCGTGGCCGTGGCCGGAGTGAGCGGCCCGGCCTCGGCTCAGCTGGGCGGCCCAGGGCTCGGAGCGGGGCAGCAGTCCGTCACCAACAAGGTCCTGGCATGGAGCGGCGTTCTCGAGTGGCAGGAGGTAGGGAGGCCAGAGGGACAGACGGGAGGAGCTTGGGGGGTGTCTGGGCCTTGGTGACATTCCCTGCCCTTCCCAGAAGCCCAAACCGGCCTCGGTGGATGCCAACACAAAGCTGACAAGGTCGCTGCCCTGCCAGGTCTATGTGAACCAGGGGGAGAACCTGTGAGTGTGGGGCCTGGCTGGGGACAGGGGTGAGCAGGGGAGGGGGGGTCCAGGACCCCATTTCTGCTCTCTTCTCTGCAGGAAGACGGAGCAGTGGCCCCAGAAGCTAATTATGCAGCTCATCCCACAGCAGCTGCTGGTGAGAGACGGGCCTGGGCCTACTCTTTCCCTGCCACCCCTGCAGCCCTCTCCCAAGGTCCCCTCCCAGGACCCCCCAATAGCCTCTGCTGTCCGTCCTCGTCCCTCCTCCCAGGGCCCCCCTACAACCCCTGCCATCGGTCTGTCCTCGTCCCTCCTCTGCAGACCACCCTGGGCCCCCTATTCCGGAACTCGAGGATGGTCCAGTTTCATTTCACCAACAAGGACCTGGAGTCCCTGAAGGGCCTGTACCGCATCATGGGCAACGGCTTCGTGAGTGGCTGGGCTCCCAGGCCGGCGGGGCGGGCGCTGGGTGCCGGCGGGGCTGGCCGGTGCCCCTGACCCGCCCCCTCCCCGTGCCCGCAGGCCGGCTGCGTCCACTTCCACCACACGGCGCCCTGCGAGGTGCGCGTGCTCATGCTCCTGTACTCGTCCAAGAAGAAGATCTTCATGGGGCTCATCCCCAACGACCAGAGCGGCTTCGTCAACGGGATCCGCCAGGTCATCACCAACCACAAGCAGGTGCAGCAGCAGAAGCTGGAGCAGCTACAGCAGCAGCCCCCCCCACCGCAGCCGCCCCCCCGCGGGGTGAGTGCCGGCCCCCGCCTGGGAGCCTGGGTCAGGGCAGGCCTTGGAGGCCCGGCTCCTGATGCCTTTCCTTCTCCCTACAGATGGGGGGGCCTGTGGCCCCCCCCGGCCTGGGCCCCCTCCTGGAGGAGCAGCAGCGGCCCCCTCAGAGCCTGGTGAGGCCTCGGCAGGGCCCCCCCAGAGCCCCCCGGCTGGCTCAGAATGGGGCCCCCTGTGACCCGCCTCCTCTTGTCGCCTCTACAGCTCCAGCTCCGCCAGCCTCAGCCACAGCCCCCAGGCGGGGTAGGAGTAGGAGTGACAGGGGCGGGTGGCCAGCCTCAGCCTCCCCCCGGCCCTGCCCAGCCCCCTCCTGGAGGCCCCCCCCCAGGGGCCCCCCCTCCTGGAGCTCCTCCTCCTGGGCCTCTGCTGCGGCCCCAGAACCCAGGTGCCAACCCCCAGCTACGGAGCCTCCTGCTGAACCCGCCGCCCCCACCGCCAGTGAGAGGGCCTGAGAGGGCAGGGAGGGTTGGCCGTGGGCCTGAGGGGATCTGGGGGGGGCCAGAGTCCAGCCTCAGGCCGGTACCCAGGGGCCCTCTGTGTCTCCTTTCTCTCCTCTAGCCCCAGGCAGGGGGGCCGCCGCCCCAGGCCTCCCTTCACCATCTGCAGCCCCCAGGAGCCCCAAGCCTGCTGCCTCCCTCTCACCAGGGCCTGGGCCAGCCACCCTTGGGCCCTCCCTTGCTGCACCCTCCACCTGCTCAGCCTTGGCCGGGACAGCTGCCCCCTCGGGCCCCTCTGCCAGGTGGGGGAGGGGCTGGGCACACGGGTGGGGGGTGTCTGGGAGCTGGGGGGGGGCAGGGTCTGACCTCTGCCCGGCTTCTCCATTTAGGTCAGATGCTCCTGAGCGGAGGCCCCAGGGGTCCAGTCCCCCAGCCTGGCCTGCAGCCACCCAGCGTCATGGAGGAGGACATCCTCATGGACCTCATCTGAGGGTGCCCCCCGGCAGCCCAATAAAGCTTCCTCGTCCCAGCTTCTGCTCTGGACTTGTGCTTGGATACAAGGGGCCCAGCAGGGGTTTTGGGGGGGGGGGAGACGGCCGGGCAGGAAAACCAGGGAGGTGCTGGGAAAATAACTTTTATTGGGGGTCTGGGGTGGGCTCAGCCCTCGGAGAACTGGTAGTACAGGGCTTCGTGCTGGGCATCTGCGAAATGGGGGCGAAACGGGATCTCCAGGATCTGGGAGAAGCCTTCGGCCAGAGAGGGGGCGACAAACTGCTTCCTGGGGAGGGGGGGAAGGAGTTGGGTCGTGTGGGAGCCTCCAGCTCCCTGGGGATACCACTGTCAGCCCCCCCCTCCCCCCTGGGGTTACCTGTAGCTGAACATGACCATGTCCGACACTGGGGGGTGCGGGGAGCCGATCATCTCTCGGAACTGCAGGGAGAGTCAGAGTCAGAGTCGGGGCCGCAGTGAGGGCTAGCATCGCCGCAGGCCCCGGCCCCTCCTTACCCGATTGTTGTGTCTGGCCAGCTCCAGCGAGGCGATGAAATAGAAGCATCTGCAGGGCACCCCGGCGTCCTTGGCACAGGAGATGTACCTGCCAGGGGGAGGGGGAGGTTGAGGGCCCCCGACCCCTTCCTGCGGCCCCCCTTCTTCCTCAGCCCCACCTGGGTACCTGGCCCGGCTCGCAGGGTCGGGGTTCGTGTTGTCCACTACGGCTCGGCCCCCGGCCTTCAGGGCCTCTGTGCACACTGCCACACACTTCTGCCACGAGCCCAGCGTGTCCTGGGGGGACGGACAGGAACTGAGCCAGGCCTCCCCCCAAAACAGCCGGAGGCTCTGCGGCAAGGGAAGGGTCCCGGTGGCCCCCTGGCCCCCACATACCCGGTTTGCATAGACGTAGCCTGAAGACACCAGGTGTTCCTGGAGGAAAGTGGATTTCCCGGCTGCAGGAAGGGTCAGAGACAAAAGTCAGGGCTGGGGGTGTCTGGGGGAGCCCACGGGGATGGGGCAGCGGGAGTCAGAGGCCACCTCACCAGCAGGGAAGCCAACAGCCACGACGATCTCGGGGCCAGGGCCCACCAGCGGGCCGGAGGGGGGCAGGCATGGCGGGCCATCGGGGCTCAGTGTTCTCTGCAGGGATGGGAGAGGGATGAGGCCGGGCTCTCCGCCAGGCTCCCTTGGTTCCACTCCCGCCCCTCTGGAGTGCCCCCAGCCTCACCGGGTCAAACTCTGGAAGCTCGAAGTGGACTGGAGCCGAGTTCAAGAAAAACTCTTCCGGGGTTGAGAACCGCAGACCGAGGTTCAGGGCAAACTGAGGGAGGGAAAGAGGCTGCTTCAGAAGGCACATCCCCATCCCCAAGAGCTGGGGGGAAGGCTGGGGAGAGGGCGCCCCTCACCAGCCGGTCTGCACAGGAGAAGTCCTTCTTCCGGCGGGGAGCCCAGTTGGCTGGACGGCCTGCGGCATCTGAGGACAGAAGCTGGTGTGAAGCCCCTGCCCCGGGAGCCAGAGGGGCCTCGGGCCTCCCCTCTCCCCCCAAACTGCTCCAGGCCTCACCTCCCACATAGACACTGTCGGCCAAAGAGATTGGGACCCCCTCGTTAGCCTGAGAGAAAGGGGAAAGTGCTGAGTGGGGGTGGGGAAATGCAGGACTAGGGGGGCGGGTCCCAGTGGTGAGCGCCCCCAAACAGACTACCGCACCCCGCTCCCCCAGGCTGGGAGGGCACCTGCTCGCACAAGTGGTCCCACATGCCGGTCACTGGCTTCCGGTAGATGCCCGAGCTCGTGGCCACCAGCACCTACAGGGACAAGGAGGGAATGAAGACAAAGCCCCTCCCGGGGCAGCCCCACGCCCCAGCCAATCAGCCCACCTGGAAAGGCACTCCCAGGGCGGCCAGCACGGCCTCCACCTTGGTCTGGAAGTCTCCGGGGCGGAGTCGCCCCCGCCCGATGCCAAGCTGGTTGGTGAAGATGACAAGCTGTGGACAGGGAGGGAGCCGGGCTCATTCTGGGGGTCTCGGGGCCTCGGGGCCTCGGCCACCCCCCAGGCCTTGGGGACAGTACCTTGTAGCCACTGGCCTCGAGCTCCCGGAGCCGCTTGGGGATCCCGGGGAAGAGAATCCTGGTGGCAGAGGGAGGGTGGAGATGGCATATCGGCAGGCACCCCCCCTGGCCCAGGGGCTCCCCCACACCCCTCGACCTCACCTCCAATCCTCAGGGCCGGTGGGGAAGACCTTCCCTGACCGAGTGGTGATGAGGGTTCCGTCCAGGTCAAAGCCGGCCACCTGCAGGCACACAGCGTTGGGACCTGGGGTCGAGGGGGTCCCGGAGGCTCCCCCCAGAGGCCCAGGGCGCTCACCTTCTCTCGGGGCTGAACTCCAGGGGCTGTGAACCTCAGCAGGTGCCCGAGCTCCTGCCAGCCATCAGAGCAGCGAGGCCGCTTCTTGGGGGGCGCCTCGGGGCTGCTGGGCCGCGGTTCTGGCTGTGGGGAGTCCGGAGCCCCGCGCAGAGTCAGCGGATACAGGCCGTTCACCAGCAGCAGCGTCTCCCCGATGGCCAGCTGTGCCTGGGAGCCGGGGCCCAGCAGGGTACTCCCGGCAGTGGAGGGATTCACGCCCAGCTGAAGTGGGTGGGGCCTGCGATTAGTCCCCGCCCCGCCCCCCAGCCCTCCTCTCAGGCCCACCTACTGACCCGGCCCCCGCCCAGGGCCGCCCGGGTACCTGAGTCACCATCACGATTTGAGATTCTGGGTCCACGATCAGCTTCACTAAAGGGGGAGGGGAAAAGAGTTGATGCCCCGTCCCCTTAGAGCCCCGCCCTCCGAGCCCTAGGCCCTCACCCCCACCTTGTCTGCGAGAGCACTTTCGGTCGGTGACTCGAGTAAGTGGACCCCGGCCCAAAACGAGGCTGTGGCCCGCCGGGGGGAGCGGAATAGGAGGCGGCCCTCCGGGCGGACTGTGAAGCCACAGGTAGGGTTCCGGTGTCGCCATCTGTGATCCCACTGTAGTCGCCGGAAGTCACGCCCAATACGTCAGAGCGTGACCGGAAGACGGCACAGGGCAAGGTCCAGCCTCATTGACCCGCCCCTTCTCTTCTGGAGGTCAGGTTGCACCCACGACAGAAACGTCCCTCACCCCCATCCCGGAGAGCAAGGCCATGGTCAAAGTCAAACTCTTTATTCGCAGGCATTCCCCTGCCCCTTCCCCACCCTCACATGGGCTGGCAGGGCCCTTTAAGGCATGTGTGGGAACGGGGGCTTAGTAAGCCCCTAGGGCGAGGGGCAGCTGATTGGCTAAACCCTTCCCGGTACAGGCCAGGGGCGGGCAGCGTCATCGGGCAGATACTGATGCAATTGGGCCACCCCCGAGGTAGGCGGGATCACGACAGGGAGGCTGTAGTGTCAAGTCGGGGCTTCCCTTTCGTACGGACTTTTCCCCGTAGAGCAGAGCCACTGGTAGGTCAGGCGTTGATTGGATCCTCTCGAAGAGGAGGGGAGGGCCGAAAGGAGCTAAGGCTGCAATTGGCCAAGTGCAACACCAGGTTGTGCCAGTAGCTGATTGGATGTTCCCTCACCCTCCCCAAAAGGATTTCCGAGAAGGGAGTTTAGGATTGGCCAGGACCTGTAGATGGGAGGGATTAATAGGAAACTCAAGGAGTGGATTGGATTCTTCCATTACCCTCCCCCCGCAAGAAAAAAGCAGGAAAACACGGCGCCTCCGGAGGAAGCGAGGGTGGGGCAGCGAGCGGAGCCGGGATTGGCCTGGCCCGGGCATGCCAGGGGCAGGGCAAGAGGGCAGAGCCGGCCCAAATTCGCTAGGGGCAGGGATGGGGGAAGTAAAGAAACGGCAGGGTGGGGGATAGGGGGTGGGGAGCGGACAGGGGCAGGCGGCGCTCCCAGCTCAGTATTTCCGCTTCAGCTTCTGGAAATCGCTGGTGTTGAGGCGGGGCCGGGGCAGGTCTCCGAACACCTGAGAGCCCTCAGCTTCCCGCAGGACCAGCGCCTGCATGCTGGCCGCGATGCGCTCCAGGTCTGGGGAGGAGGGCTGTGGGTAGAGGGGCAGCTAGTCAACTCAGCGCCACGGTGACCCCCAGGCGACCGCCCGACCCCACCCCCCACCCCCGTCGGGGCCCACCCCTCCACTCACCGGCCCATTCTCCTCGTCGGAGGACCTGGTCTCCGTTCTTTTGTCCTTGAAACCCCAGACAGGCACGGACACTGGCAGGGACTTGGCGTACTGCTGGGGGGCCTGGGTCACACATGACAGAGGGCCAGGGGGTGCCTCTTCGCTCAGGCTGCCATCGTCAGTGCTCTCTGGGTCTGACTCACAGAAGGGGGGCAGGTCCTCGTGGGCAGTGTCTTCATCCATCACAAAGAGGCCTGAAGGAGGGCAGGGGGTCACAGTGGGTCAGCCCCAGGCCCTCGCTAGTCCCTTGTAGCACATGAGGAAAAGGCCTGGAGACACCATAATTCCCCTTTCCAACGGTTTCTTGAAAGCCTCCATGGAGGAACTCCCAAAGCTTTTCATCCCATATTCACATAGATAGAAATTGTTAGGAAACTTCCTTACATCAGGCCAACAACACCTGCCTCACTACAAATTTCAGATCAGCGTTCCTAGTTCTGTCCTTTGGGGCTAAAGGCAAGTGGACTCCCTCCTCCTTCCTCCACCCTGCAGACAGCCAAAGGAAGCTCACCAGCACCCTCTCCCTTCACCCCTGCTAATTCGGATGGTCCCAAGTCCCCTTTCTGGCTCATTTCTCACCTCCATTATCTCCCACTCCTATCCTGCTCCCTGATGTCTCTGTTTCTGTTTCCTCCTCATCCTCATTGACCAAGTCTTCCTCCTCTTCCTCCTTGTCTTCTGACCTCAGGGGATGAGGAGAGCTCCTTGGGCTGGGGGCCTGGGGCTCTGGTGCAGGTGGTGGAGCAGGGGGTCTGGCGGCAGCAGCCCGGTGGGCCTGGGCTATGTCATGTAAGCAGCGCCTTGCAGCTTCAGCCAATGCACCCCGGCCATGGGCAGCATAGGCACAGGGGCCCGGCCGAGGTGGGGGTGGGGGTGCAGCTGTCAGCAGCACCAGCTCTGTACCTGTCTGTGCCCGAAAACGTTCAGCTGCCCCCACCACAGCTTCCCATAGTTCCTCAGGGCGCCCGGATGCCATCCACGCCCTGGGGGAGAAAACAGAAGGGGTGACCCAGGCAGAAACCATCGGAGCAGGTCTAGTATATGGAAATTCCAGTCTCCCCCACCCCTTTATTAACAGGAAAGAAAAGGAATTGAAATGAGACCTGCAGAGGCTGTTTAGTCCAATCCCCTTCTTTTACGGAAAAGGCTCCGTAGGCTCAGACAGGGTCCTGGCCAGGCTGTCACCCCGTCACTTAAGACGCTTGGGCAGAGTCCCCAACACTGCCATGGGGGGAGTAACAGAGGCCAGAAGCTATCACCCCAACCCAAGGGCTGGTGACATAGAATGCCTGACGGCAAGGGTTTCAGGGCAGGGACAATCCAGGAGGACTGCCAGGAGGAGGGGGAAAGCGACAGAGTTCGGAATCGCATTCAGATTTCCTCCTAAGAGAGGACCCCCTCCAAACCTGCCACAAGTTCCCCCAGTTTGGAGATGGAACAGTTGCTCAGCTCCGCCCTCCACGTGGGAAAACAGGAAGTCCCTCCCCTTGTGGGCGGTACAAGAAGTTCAGAGGTAAAAATCTCGATTCTGCGAGGGGAGGGAAGAGTCAATCCCGTCCCTCCACCCCCGTGGAGAAAAAGGATGTCCCGCCTCCAGGGGCGGGGAAAGGCTTAGCTGTGTTTGGGAGGAGGGGGGAAAAAAAAAAAGCTGGAACCGGAAGTCCCGCCCTTGCGTGGGAGAGGGGGAAACGCTAGCAGTCGGACCCCAGGCCGCCCACCCCCCATCATCCCGGCGTAGGATAGGGGTCTGGCGTCGGAAAGGTTCCGGGCCAAACCCCGGGGCCTTGAGCTCCCTGCCACCTGGCACCCTCCTGCGAGGAGGGCTGTGTTCTCTCCACTCGCTTACCTCGGCCGGGCTCCCGTCTCCCTGCCTCCCTCCCCGCCAGCTTTCGTTCCTCCCCAGGCGTCAGCACCGCTGCCGCTCACGTGCCTGTGGCCAGCATGGCGGGCCAGGCGCCCTCACAGGGCATGGCGGCCTCGGCGTCACTTCCGCCCGGCGCCAGCCTCGTTGGAGCGTCTCTGCAGCCTACCCTGGTTCTGCAAGGAGGTGCCCCGCCCTGCCCTTAAGCATCATGGCGGCTGCGTGGTTTTTATGTCTCCGCCCCTCGAGGCCCATGGCACCTTCGCAACAGACCTTAGAGCCAAGAGCGGCTAGTCCGCCTTAGACCTACGGGCATGGCCCGGGACACCATGGCCACAGCTTTCCTCTGGCTGACTCCCGCTTCCCTTCCTCCCCCCACTTCCTAGCACGGAAGTGGCCTGCCCCGCACTAACATGGCGCTCACAGCGCTGCGCAGCTCGCTCCCTTCAAAGATGGCCACCCTGCTAAGGCATCCCTGGGCGCGGGGGCGGAAAAGCCGGGACACGTGCACGCGGCTTGGCACCCTCAGTCTTTGTTTACTAAGTGCGGGGAGTCCACATGACGCGCCGGCGCACTACCCACTCTGGCCACCACCTCCCCATTGCGTCTGCGCGGGGAGCGTCTGCCTCGCCCCTGGCCCCCCCCATCCCCCCCATCCTTCTCCCGATTCTGTTCACTGGGTGGTTAGACCCATTGGAGGCTGAAGGCAAACGCTACCATTTCATCCTCTTCGAGGGGAGGCCCCACCCGCCGGATATGACGTAAAGAGGCTATCTCCGGAGGTGGAGCGAGCTAGGGGAGTGGCCTCGACCCTAGCTGCGACTATGGAGGAGTCTGGCTACCGGGTAAGAGGTGACGGAGATCCAAGAGATCTCCGGCCCGACCCTTCCCCCTTTTCGAAACCTGAGTCCTGCCCTTTTCTGCTCTTCTCTGAGTACCCCCACCTGGCCCCCCATCTCAGCGCATGCGCCTTCCCCGGGCCCAAACCCTAGGTAAAAATTGCGTTCGCGTCTCTCGTTTTTCCGCGCATGCTCCCCCACCCTGATGCCGCCTTCCTGGCAGTGCGCATGCGAGCCTTTCGCCCTGGGGCGCCTGCCTCCCCCTCTCCTCAGCCTCCTCTTGAGTCCCACCCCCGCTCGTAGGTGGTGTTCGAAAAGGGCGGCGTGTTCCTGCACACGAGCGCCAGGGGGCGGCACCAGGACCCGGGTTCTCTCATCGCCGGCGTACTGCGCCTGCTCGAGAAGGTGAGCCCGGGCAGGGGGGCGTGACCCGAAGGCGGGGCGGGGCCTCTTGGGTAGCCTTCGTGGGAGGGGCAGGGTGGAATCAGTCTCGCCTTTTATCTTCTTACTTGCTCTTCCCCCCACCCAGGACAATGATGTCATCCTGCATTGGGCCCCCCTAGAAGAGGCCGGAGACTCCTCCCACGTGGTGTTCTCCAGAAAGGCGGGTGCCCCGCCCCCGGTACCCTCTGGGTCCCCCTTCGCCGGCCTGATTCGGAGATCCCCCTGTATTCAGAGTTTCTCTTACCCTGGACACATTTGCGTTCTTTTCCCCGTGTATATTCCAGGTCCTCCTCTCAGGACGTTTTGGGGCTCCCCTCCCCAGTGTTCAGGGACCCCCAAGCTTTTAGGCTCTCTCCTATCGGAGGACAAATTCAGGATCCGTGTCTCCTGGTGTTTATTCGGAGGTTCTCTTCTAGGGCATGTTTAATCTCTCTGCAAGAGATGTTGAGGCTCTGAGTCCCCCAGGGCACATTCAGGGCTTCCATCCTCTAGGAGAGATTCAGGGTTCCCTTTCCTTGTGCTCCTCAGCTGGCATCATTCCCCAAAGGGTCGGGAGCAGATTTGGGCTCACATTCGATGCTCTCGATGTTTGAGGCCGGGTTCTACTTCACCATCTGTCCAGTGCCACAGGTTTGGGCTGCCCTGCTCCGGGCAAGAGGCTCCAGGACAGAGACAGAATCCTTGGGGTTCATTATCCCTTTTCACCACAGGAGCCTGGTGGGGGAGACCCCTGCCCTTCAGAGGAAGAGCCAACCTTTGACCCCGGCTACGAGCCCGATTGGGCTGTGATCAGCACTGTGCGCTCCCGGCCGCGGCCCCCCGAGCCTGCCCCGTGTAAGTCTGGCTCCCGCGGCCCGGCAAGACCCCGATCGGGGCTGGCCAGGACGTGGGCCCTGACGTGGGGATGGTTAGAGAGGAGGCCGAGCGGGAGGGGAATCGCTTACACGGGAGTGGATGGTTCCTGAGGAAGTTGGAGGGACGGTGAGGGTAGGACGGGGCAGGCTGAGTTTCTGAACCCAGGAGGGGCGTCACGGTAGGCATGCCGGGGTGGGGCGGAGGAAGCCACCAGAGAAGAGAGCGTTTTAGGGTGGTAGGCCTGAAGCGAAGGAGGCAAAGCACGTTGGAGCAGGGACAAGGGGGCTGAGGGAGCTGGGCAGTGACGAGGGCGGCCCCACGGTGGGCTTGGATCAGCCCTTCAGGAGGTGGGGAGGGCACAAGCCAGCTTGCAGAAGGTTGGAGGCTCTGGGTGATGAGGAAAAGAGAAATCCCCTTTCAGATTGAGGAGAGAGGGTCGGAGCCCCAGGAAGCTTCCTGGGGGGAGGAAAAGCAGGTGAGACCTGGGCACGTCCCGTTGTCCCCCAGCCCCAGCAGACTCGATCCTTCCCTCCAGCTGCAGGGTCAGGCAGCTCCCGGGGCCCCTGGGCCTTCTCCGTGAGCCTGGGGGAGCTGAAGTCGATTCGGCGCTCCAAGCCAGGCCTGGGCTGGGCGTACCTGGTGCTGGTGACCCAGTCCGGAGGCTCCCTACCGGCTCTCCACTTCCACCGAGGGGGCACCCGGGCCCTGCTGAGGGTCCTCAGCCGATACCTGCTGCTGGCCAGGTGAGTGTTGCCCGGGCCGCCCTCGGGTCCCGCCTTATCCTGCTTCCCTTGTCGTTCATCTCCTCATTCTCTTCTCCGCCTCAGCTCCCCCCAGGACTCTCGGCTCTACCTCGTCTTCCCTCACGACTCCTCAGCCCTCTGCAACTCCTTCCATCACCTCCAGCTCTTTGATGATGACAGTTCCAACTTGGTGTCTGTGAGTGGACCAGGACCGGAGCGGGGCCCGGAAGAGGGAGTCGCAGGGGTGGGGCATGCCGTGACCGTCTCTCTTCTGCCCCCTCCTCAGCGTTTCCTCCAGGACCCCTATGCAGCCACCTTCGGTGGTTTCTCGCGGGTGACCAACTTTTTTCGAGGAGCCCTTCAGCCTCCCCATGATGGGCCTCCACCTGGCCGCCCAGAGGCCCCTGACGATGAGGAGCCGGAGCCTGGCTTTGAAGTCATCTCCTGTGTGAGTGCCTGGAGGTGGGGAGAAACAGTCTCTGTGGCCCAGGGTGGGTGGGCTGTCCAGAGGGCCTTGTGTGAGCTGTAGCTGCAAATTGCCTTCCCTCCCCACGCGGGGCCAGCGCAGGTGGAGCTGGGGCCCCGGCCAGTGGTGTCCCGGGGGCAGCCTGTGACAGAGGACGTGTGGGCCAGACATGTGGGTCCTGACGGGCAGCTTCAAGATGTTGAGGGACTCAAGGCTCAGATCTTCTCAGGGGTGAGTGGTCAGGGCTCCGGGGGGCTGGTGGAGCCAGGAGCATGTGGGTGACCGCTCCGTCCTCCTTTCCTTAGGGCCTGTGCCCGGCTTTGAGGAGAGAGGCCTGGAAGTTTCTGCTCGGATATCTCAGCTGGGAGGGCTCGGCCGAGGAGCACAAGGCCCACGTCCGCAGGAAAACGTGAGTGCCAGGGCATTGGGACCCCGAGGCTTCCACCCCTCCCTTTCCCCCAGGAAGGGCCTGGGCCTGGACGCCTGCAGTGTTCTTGGCCCTGTCCGGGGGGCCTCGAGGGGCTGCTGCTGCTGCTCGCTTGTGGAACGAGCTCCGAGGCCAGCCCTGATCCTCGCTCTCCCCGCTTTCCCGGTGGGTTCAGGGACGAGTATTTCCGCATGAAGCTGCAGTGGAAGTCCGTGAGTCCTGAGCAAGAACGGAGGAACTCGCTGCTTCACGGTTACCGGAGCCTCATCGGTCAGTGCCGGGCCGGGCCACCGGGGAGGGCCGGGGGCCGGGCGGCTCTCGGACCTGACCCTCCTCTCGCTCTTCTCCCAGAGCGGGACGTGAGCCGCACTGACCGCAGCAACAAGTTCTACGAGGGGCCGGGGAATCCGGGCCTGGGGCTGCTCAACGACATCCTCCTCACCTACTGCATGTACCACTTCGACCTGGGTACGTGCGGGGCCGGCTCTGGGGCGGGGCGGGGCCGGGCCGGCTCGGGGTGACCCCTGGGCTCGTGCGCTTCCAGGTTACGTTCAGGGGATGAGCGACCTGCTGTCCCCCATCCTCTACGTCACTCAGAACGAGGTCGATGCCTTCTGGTGTTTCTGCGGCTTCATGGAGCTCGTGGTGAGAGGGGATGCCCCGAGGGCGGGGGGGGGGCTCTGGGGACGCCCCGAGGGCCGGGGGGGGGGCTCTGGGGACGACCCGAGGGCCGGGGGGGGGGCTCTGGGAAGGCCTCGAGGGCGGGGGGGCTCTGGGAAGGCCTCGCTGGCTTCAGGCGCTTCTTTTTGCCTCCAGCACGGAAACTTTGAAGAGAGTCAGGAGACGATGAAGCGCCAGCTTGGGCAGCTCCTGCTGCTCCTGCGGGTTCTGGACCCGCCACTCTGCGACTTCCTCGGTAATCACAGCGAGGCCAGACGGGATGGGGGCGGGGCGGAGGGCCAAGGCTAGCCGAGGACGGCGCACGCGCTCTTCCCGGGCTTCATCCCGGGTGCCCAGCCACATCCTGCTGAGCTGTGGGCTCAGGCAGAGGCCCGGCCCAGACCCTCCGCTTTGCCCGAGGCTCCACGGACGTGCCTGGGTCTCCTGGGGAGGCCGCTCTGCCTTGGGGCCCCTGAGCCCGGGAGTGGGCGGCCCGGTCCGGGTGGGAGAAGCCACGGGCCTTTGCTGCCTCCCCTCAGACTCCCAGGACTCGGGCTCTCTGTGCTTCTGTTTCCGCTGGCTGCTCATCTGGTTCAAGCGCGAGTTCCCCTTCCCCGACGTCCTGCGGCTGTGGGAGGTGAGCGGAGCCCCGGCTGGGAGGCCGAAGGGCCGGCGAGGAGGGCCCGGCTGAGACCTCTCTGCGCCCGCAGGTGCTGTGGACCGGGCTCCCCGGCCCCAACATGCATCTGCTGGTGGCCTGCGCCATCCTGGACATGGAGAGAGACGCCCTCATGCTGTCCGGCTTCGGCTCCAACGAGATCCTCAAAGTGAGCCCTTCCGCTCCTCTGCTGCTCCTCTGCGCGCCCTCCGGCCCCCGGCCCGGGCTCACAGCCTGTCCGTGTCTCCTCAGCACATCAACGAGCTCACCATGAAGCTCAGCGTGGAGGACGTCCTGACGCGCGCCCAGGCGCTCCACATGCAGCTGACGGCCTGTCCGGTGAGACCCAGACCCCGAGCCCCCGGGCCGCGTCCCGCTTCCCGGACCCTCCCCTCACTCTGGCCTCTGCCTCTTCCCCCCAGGAGCTGCCCCACAACGTGCAGGAGATCCTGGGCCTGGGTCCAGTTGCAGCTTCCGCCCCGGGCAGCCCCTCGCCCTCGGGTTCCCCCCTGCCCCTGTCCCCCAGCCCGGCCCCCGAAGTCCCGTCCCCTGTTTCGGGGGGTCATTCGCCCACTCCCCAGCCTGACAGCAGCCTAGAAATCCTGCCCGAGGGCTCGGGGCTAGAGTGAGCCCCAGGGTCCCGCCGCACCCACTCCCCGCTGCCCCGGCCCCGTCTCCCCCGCACACGCACTTTACCCCTCCCCGTGTCACCAAAGCTCGGACCCCTGCCCCGGGACGGGGGGCGCCCCTCTCTGCCCATTAAACGGGTCACTTCGATGCTCTTCCTGGCTTTGCTGTGTCGTGGGCAGGAGGCACTGGAGAGGGCCAGGGGGCGCCGGGCATGAAACGGGGAGCGGGGACCTCGTTCTACAAATCCTTTAATTGGGTCTTTCCGTCGTCCGTGCCCAGGTGCCGGGCTCCTAGGCGGCCTCGTGGATGCTCTGGGCCGCCCGCAGCCCTGACTTGATGGCCCCCTCCACCCAGCCGTGGGGGAGCGCCGTGTACTCCCCGGCGAAGTGCAGGCGGCCCTCGGGCCTCGTCCAGTCCCAGGGCTCGCGGGCTCGCTCGGGCCGGGGCCGAGGGGGCTGCATCACGAAGCCGCCCTGGCTGTGGGGATCCTCCGCCCAGCGCTTCACGGCCCCCCGCCCGTCCCAGAGCCCGCGGACCTTCTCCCCGTGGAGGGCGACGACGTCCTCCAGGGCCAGGCCCAGGGCCTCGTCCTCGGCCAGGCCCGCGAAGGTCTCTGTGGCGTCAGCCCACGTGTAGGAGGCGAGGAGGAGGCCCCCGGCCTTCCCCCCAGAGCCCTGCGGGTAGTAGAGGGTGCGGGCGGGCCGGTCGGTGTTGGAGTGCCCCCCGGCGATGCCCTCGTCCTCCCAGAAAGCCTCGCGGAAGCCCAGGAAGACCTTGGTGGCCGGGACGTAGTGGATGTTGCGGAGGGCCCGGCGGAGAGGCGGGGACAGCGGGGGCTGGAAGCGGATGCGGCTCAGGGCCGGGGCCGTGGTGGCCAGGAGGACGCGGTCTGCGGCCAGGGTCAGCGGGCGCCCGGGCCTCCGGAGGTCACGGTAGAGCACGGAGGCGCCTGTGCCGTGCTGGGACACCTCGAGCACGGGGGCCTGGAGCAGGACAGGGCCCGACAGGGAGAGCAGGAGGGCCCGCGGCAGCTGGTCCCAGCCGTCGCGGATGCGCCAGTACCTGGGGGAGATGCAGGGGCCGGTGGGGGGCGGCTCCGGCCCAAGGGCCCCCCCGGCCCCCCGCGCCCCCCACCCCGTAGCTACCTGAGCCGGTCGTTGAGGAGGCTGTGGGCCCTCAGGGCCTCGGTGAAGCTGAGCGAGAAGAAGCCGTCCTCCGCCAGCACGTCCCCCAGCAGGTGCACCGCGGCCAGGCTCAGGTTCCCTTCCCCCACGAGGTAGTCCTGGGTCAGGGGTGGAGAGCGGCCATAGGTCGGGGTGTCAGCCCTCAGCCCCCCTCTCCCCAGGCCACGGGGGCCACTCAGGCCTCCCCGCTCTTATGACTTGCTTTAGGGGGCAGCTGGGTGTCTCAGTGGATGGAGAGCCAGGCCCAGGGTTGGGAGGTCCTGGGTTCAAATGTGGCCTCCGACACGTCGCAGCTGTGGGACCCTGGGCAAGTCACTTCACCCCCATTGCCCAGCCCTTCCCACTCTTCTGCCTTGGGACTGATACACAGGATTGATTCTAAGGCGGAAGGTCTTTGAAGGCCTCAAGCCTGGCGGCCCTTTACTGTCCAGGGAGTGGGCCCAGGAGCAGGTCTGAGGGAGGATCTGAATTTGGGACCTCCTCTCTCTGTAACCCGGGGCTCTGGGCCGGTCCCCTTCCTTGGAGCCTCCACTTCCTGCCTGGAAAATGGGCCTGCGGCTCCCAGGGGCTCCCTGCCTCCGGGGCTGCTGGTGTAGGTGGTGCTTGGCAGCTTGTCCCCCCCCCTTCCTCCCCTGCAGTGGTGGGTCAGGGAAGACCCTGTTGCGAGTTAACTAGGACAAAACCTCAGTCTTCTCCAGGAAACGGGGAACAGGGCCGGGGCGTTTTAGGCCCTTCCAGCTCCGGAGCTTGGAGCATCCTCTCCCTGCCTTCCCCCCCCCCTCCGACTCCAGGAAAGTGGGGGACCCGAACCCTGTTACCACCGCTCCTGGCCCACAGACTGAGGGGCTCCCCAGGCGGCCAGGCCTCTGCGCCCACTTACCAGGAGGGAGTAGCTTTCAAACTTCTTGATCATCTGAGAGCAGCCCAGGTGCTTGAGGTCCGAGAGGGCCTAGGAGTGGAGAGAGGAGACTCGAACCCGTGTCTCAGATCCAGGGCTGCAGAGGCTGGCCTCCCCGGGTCTCTAGCGTCCTGGGGCCAGAGTGTGGATGAGGACCCCCGAGCCCATGGGGGCAGCAGGGCTCCCGGGGGGGCGACTCGGAGCCGCAGGGACTGGATTCAGGGTTGGGTTTAGCCGCTGACCACGTCTGGCCGAGGCCGCTTTCGGGGACCGGGTCCTCGGCGTTCTGCCTACCTTGTCCAGGCCCATCTGGTAGATGGCCTCCGGGGCCCGGCCTTCCTCGGAGGGCCGCAGCGGGTAGCCCAGCTTCTCGGGCGCCCGCTCCACCACAAAGTTGCGAAGCTTCACCCCGTTGGCCTCGGTCCACGCGTTCATGTCATACTGAAGGAACGGGGCCAGGGGGAGGCCGAGGCGGGCGCAGAGCCGCAGGAGGATCCTGGGGGGACACGAGCCCTGCAGTCAGCCGCTGGGGAGGCCGAGCGGCGGAGGCCGGAACGGGGGCCGGGCCGCACGTACCGGTGGCTCGACGGGATCCTCATGGCCCCCAGCTCGCCGGTCCAGCCCGTCTTCTCATCCCTGTGCGTCAGGATCCGGCCTCCCACTCTGTCGCTGGCCTCCAGCACGGTGACCTGGAGGGGAGACGGGCCTCGGTCGGGCGCTGCAGCCCGGCTACAGGAAAGCGGTCTAGAGCCCGGAGCCCGGCCGGCCCGGCCTCCCAGTTGGGGTTCAGGGAGGAGGAGAGGCTTAGAAGTCCCCCAGGTGGCCGCCGTCGGCCTTTGGGTTGGACGTGGGACTTCCCGACAGCCAGCCCCGGGGAAGCCTCCAGCCCGGGCTGCCTGCCTCACCGACCTTGTGCCCGGCGTCCTCCAGCACCTTGGCCGCCACCAGCCCGGCTATGCCAGCCCCCACCACTGCCACGTGCTGGGGGCGAGTGGTGTGGTTGAGGCCCCGGGCCACCAGGTCCATTAGCTCCCCGTAGTCCGGGTCCAGGAAGCACTTGAGGAAGGGGTCGCCGCCGGCCTCGGCTTCAGCAGCTCTGGCGAGGTCCAGGAGGAGGAAGAGGCCTGGGGAGGAGAGAGCCGGGGGAGGGGAGGGGAGGGAGGAGGGGGTGCCGCCCCCCGCCCCAGCCCTGGCACGGGGCCCCCCCAGATACTCACCCCACCAGCGCATGGCTCGGAATGGAGGTACAGACGGAGTGCGGGCTGAGGAGGAAGGCACAGCCGTGAGCCCCCTGCTGCCTCCCGCCTCCCCCTCCTCTGGGCCCTTCTCGCTGCTCTCACCTGGCACGGCTGTGGGGCCTCCGGCTCTCCCGACGCTCACGCTGGACTGGAGCGAGGCTCTGCCCTGGGAAGGCTGAGCCACTTCTTGGGAAACCAAAAGCCTCGCCCAGATTTGCTCAGGCTCCACCAGGGTCAGGGAGGAAGGAAGTGGCGGCTTTGGGGGGGTCTGTAGACGGCTGCCCGGGACTTTCCTCGTCTCAGCTGGATGGGCCAATGGGAGCAGGACCCGATCGGGCAGCCTCGGGCTCCTTCCTTTCTCCTTCCCCCCTTTCTGAACCCGACCCTTTCTTAGTACCTGTTCTAAGA
The DNA here is from genome assembly GCF_027887165.1 of Monodelphis domestica. Classification (NCBI taxonomy): domain Eukaryota; kingdom Metazoa; phylum Chordata; class Mammalia; order Didelphimorphia; family Didelphidae; genus Monodelphis; species Monodelphis domestica. Next base: position 444,120,150 of record NC_077230.1, read on the forward strand.
AGAGCAGCAAAGGCTGGGCATTTGGGGCTAAGTGACTCGCTCAGGGTCCCGTAGCTAGGAAGTGTCCAAGTCTAGATTTGAACCCAGGGCCTCCTGGCTCCAGGCCTGGCCCTCCGTCTCTTCCCTTCTCCCCTCCTTTTATCTTCTCGTGGCTCCTCTCTCTTTCCCTGTTACTCCACTCCATGCAGTTCCCTTCCTCCTGGGTGCTCCCTCCCAACCTCGGGCGCCTTTACAAGAACCATTGGGAGGCCGCAGGGCTCTCGACATCTCAGGCTCAGCCTCGTTCTTCTTCGGTCTCCCTCAGTCCCTCTCTGGGGCTCTCGGGCTCCCTTTGTTAATAACAACAGCACGGACTCCGAAGACCCGAAAAGGGGGGTTATCAGAGACTCGGGTTGATGACAGAAGACAAGAAGGGCCAGGAAAAGAGGCCGAGTCACTGACCGGGCAGTGAGAGATGCGGGAGTGTCCTTCCAAGAAGAAAAATGACATGAAAACAGTTGGCAGGCAGTGGAGGTGGCGGCTGGACAGGAAGAAGTTGGTAATGTATCAGTGGGATCAGATCGGCCCGTCCCAGGGCCCGGAAGGACTTGGCTAGTCACCAGTCAGTGCTCTCTGAGGAAGCAGGAAAACCAGAAGATGCCCCCCAGGACCAGGGAACAGCCAATGCCACCTTGACTTTAAAAGAGAGAGGAGGGGGCAGCGGGGTAGCTTAGTGGATGGAGAGCCAGTATTGACTTCAAGACGGAAAGTCAGGGTTTCTAGTTAAAAAAGAGGAGTCTGCAAAGCGTGATCCAATTTAGAACTTAACTTAAAGGGATGGCTAGTGAATCATAGAAAAGGAAGCAGCAGTCACAGCGCCAATGTAGATCGCCCCTTCCAGAATGGACCATGAGGTGAGTGGAAGCATCAACGCTTGCAGCTTAGGGAGGAGGTACATGAGCACCAAGTCCAGCTTCACTGCACTGGAGGCTGGGTAATGACAGCCATGCCTGAGCTTTTTTAAGTTTTTCAGAGAGAAACATCTCCCTAACCAGCTCCAATCTTATCCACAAATGTTTTGTTTCTCTTTTTTAACCCTCACCTTCCATCTTGGAATCAATACTGTGTATCAGTTCCAAGGCTGAAGAGTGGGAAGGGCTGGGCAATGGGGGTGAAGTGACTTGCTCAGGGTCCCACAGCTGGGAACGTGTCGGAGGCCGCATTTGAACCCAGGACCTCCCATCTCTGGGCCTGGCTCTCCATCCACTGAGACACCCAGCGGCCCCCCAGTTTGTTTCTCTTTTAAATAATACCAGGGGATCCCCAGCATTAATTGGAGTCCCCGGCACATTGTAGACACTTAGTAAATATTGCCTTGAAAACTGTGGGAAGAAGAATGTTTATGTCATCCTTAAAGACTTGACAAATATCTCATGAGGTCCTCATAGCAGTCCCAAGAAGTAGGTATGATTGTCACCTGTTTTATGTTGAAGGAAACTGAGGCAAACAGGTGACATGATTTTCCTAGTGTCACCCCTGGAATTGTCTAAAGAAGGAAGGAAACAACCATTTGTTAAGCACCTACTGTGTGTCAGACACTGCTAAGCTCTTACAAATATTTCATCTGACCCTCACAAGAACCCTGGAAGGTGGATGCTATTATCCTCATTTTCCAAATGAGGAAACTGAGGAAGTGATTTACCAGAGTCACACCGTTTGGAAGTGTCTGAGGCTGATTCGGACTCCGGGCCCAGCGTTCTATGCATTGGGCCACCCTACCTCAGAACTGCCCAATAGGCCAAGGACAGTAATTGGAGGATTGTCATCCTAGTGTTCGACAGTCATAAGCAATATTCAATCCATTGAGGAAGCTCCTCCAGATAAGACTAAACGGCTCCCCGAATCTCCAGAGTGGCAGCTGGCCAGCGCAGGGGGGCTTGGACACATTTGTGGGTGTCTGTGGCAACAGATGGCATCATCACAGGATGCAGGTGATGGAGGTGGAGGCCCCTGAGGGGATTTCCTTGAGGTTGGAGCTGGGCTGCTGTGGCAATCCCTTAAGCCAAAAGGATTTGAGAGATGACGAAGAGCAAAAGGAATTCTATATTCAGAAACCCCCCTTTTGTAGAGGTGACCAGAGCCGTGGCTTCTCGGTTCTCTTGTAGAATCCCTGGAACTGCCTCTGCTTCATTCTTAGCCTGCCGCCACCCTGATGCATTAGCCACCACTACTTCAGGAATGCAGGTGCCTCGGTGGGGAAGTAGAGTCAGAAAGACCCAAGTTTAAATCCGAACCCAGACACTTCTTAGCTGTGTGACCTGGACAAGTCACTTCACTCTGTTGGCCTTAGTTTCCTCATCTGTCAAATGAGAGAAAGAAATGGCAGACCTGTCTAGTATCTTAAGAAAAGCCCAAATAGGGGGCAGCTGAGTAGCTCAGTGGATTTGGAGATGGGAGGTCCTGGATTCAAATGTGACCTCAGACACTTCCCAGGTGTGTGACCCTGGGCAGGTCACTTGAACCTCATCAGCTACCCCTTACCACTCTTCTGCCTTGGAACCAATACACGGTATTGACTCTCTAAGATGGAAGGTGAGGAAGGGTTTAAGAAGAAACAAAAGTAAAATCCACCAGAATGGAACATAAATGGTACCAACTGCCCGTGTGATCCTTCCAGACTGATAAAGGTTTGTTTACACCTAGTTGATATTTTTTAACCCCTCACCTTCAGTCTTGGAATCAGTACTGAACATTGGCTCCAAGGCAGAAGAGCAGCAAGGGCTAGGCAATGGGGGGGTCAAGTGACTTGCCCAGGGTCACCCAGCTGGAAAGTGCCTGAGGCCACATTGGGACCCAGGACCTCCGGTCTCTAGGTTCTCCATCCACTGAGCTACCCAGCTGACTTTTTTAAAAAATTGTTTCAAAGGGCTGCTTTTCAGTTATTTTTCATTGTCTAATTCTTTGTGATCCTGCCAGACTGGTTTGCCATTTCCTTCTCCAGCTCATTTGACAGATGAGGAAACTGAGGCAAGCAAGTTTAAGTGGTTCAGGCATCAGGCGGGGTTTGAACAATGGAAGAGGTCTCCGAGATTGCAGACTGGGGCTCTATCCTTTGTGCCACCAACCACCCATTTACCAGGACACCCGGGGCTCTCAGTGCCGAGGCAACAGGGAATCCTGGGAATTTCCCTTCAGGAGAGGGATGTACGGAATCAGGGCAGGGAGTAAGGAAAGCTCCTAGGGCTTCCCTTCCGAGTGAAAGGTGGATTAGAGAAGGAAGAGCCACCCCAAGGCTGCTGCTAAACAAGGCCACCTGGGGAGACTGAGGCCTGGGGGTGAGGGAGGGTGAGGCCAGGAGTCCTGGTTGGGTTGGGTGTAGGGGATTGACTACCAGGAGAGCTCAATCTGTGAGGCCATTGTCATCGGGAGAGCTCTTGTGACCAATGAGGAGGGTGCTAGGGAGAGCCCAGGGACAGGGATGGGGATGACGGACCAGTAAAGGAGGCCGGGGGTGGGGGCATCAGCAGCTGCTCCCCATTTCTGTCTTTGTTCTGTTTAGCTTTCTCTATGATGCCCCCATCTGTCTCTGTCTCTCTCTGTCTGTCTGTCTGTCTGTCTCTCTCTCTCTCCCCCCCTCCACCCTGTCTATCTTTCTCTCCTCCCTCTCCTCTCTTTCTTCCTCCCTCCCTTTCTCTTTCTCCTGTCTCTCTCTTTGTCTCTCCCCCTATGTCTCTCTCTCCATCCCCCCTCTCTCTTTCTCTCCACCCCCCTCTCTGTCTCTCCCCCTCTGTCTGTCTGTCTCCCTCTCTCCCTCTCTCTCTCTCTCTCTCTCTCTCTCTCTCCCTCCCTCCCTCCCTCCCTCCCTCTCTCTCCCTCCCTCCCTCTCTCTCTCTCTCTCTCTCTCTCTCCCTCTCTCTCTCTCTCTCTCTCTCTCTCTCTCTCTCTCTCTCTCTCTCTCTCTCTCCCCTCTCCCCCCTGTCTGTCTTTCTCTCCATCCCCCTCTCTTTCTCTCCATCCCCCTCTCTGTTTCTCTGTCTCTCCCCCTCTGTCTGTCTGTCTGTCTGTCTCTCTCCCTCTCCCTCTCCACCCTGTCTGTCTTTCTCTCCATCCCCCTCTCTGTCTCTCTGTCTCTCCCTCTCCACCCTGTCTGTCTTTCTCTCCATCCCCCTCTCTCTCTTTCTCTCCATCCCCCTCTCTGTCTCTCCCCCCCCTCTCTCCACCCTGTCTGTCTTTCCATCCCCCTCTCTTTCTCTCCATCCCCCTCTCTGTCTCTCCCCCTCTGTCTGTCTCCCTCTCTCTCTCTCTCTTTCTCTCCATCCCTCTCTGTCTCTTCCCCCCCCCCCCACTCATTTTCTCTCCATCTCTTCGTGACTTTCAGTGGGGCCCAAAGGAGCGATATTAGAGAAGTGGGTGGATGGGTGGGGAGGGAAGTACATGGTGGTTCCTTCCAAAGTTCAGAGGAAGCCGGGAGAATCCTAAAAGTGCTCACTTTGGGCTCTGAGGGTGATTCAAAAGCACATGATGTGCATCACCAGGATTTCCAGCTTGGCCTCAAAAAAGCCCGAGGGAGCCCAGGGAGCTGGAATGGGCCTTGGCCAAACGTCGCATTCAGGGGGGAGGCAGAAGAGGCAGAGCTGGGGCTTCACGCCTTGGATCTCTGGCCTTTTGCCCCTCAGACACCTAGAGGTCTTCTCTTCCTCTCCTCATCCCTTTGGCTGGCTCCCTCTCGCGTGCCTCAGGAGACCCCACCTCAAGACATAACCTGATCTTAGGGCTCCCCTCCAGAGACCCAAACCCCTCTCTGTGTGCTTCACAGTCTTGTGATGGAAGAGGGAAACAGGTAGCAGGAGAAGCTTGCAGTGATGGCAGAAGCCCCCGAACTAGAATCGGAGAGTTGGGGACGCCATGGGGCCAGAGATGCTGGAAGAGACCTCGGCATCCTCCAAAGGGCTGGGTGACATGTGAAGACACAGACAGGAGAGCCCGAGATGAGAAGGCCATAGGGCAGAGACAGAAGAGGGCTCGGAGGCACATGGGGAACCACCCAAGGGATCGGGGAAGGGGCAGAGACAGAGAAGTGGAGATGGCAGCAGAAGCAGAGAGACACAGAGGGGAGATAGAAACCAAGAAAAAGAAGAGGGGGAGAGAGAAAGAAAGGGAGGGAGAGAGAGGGAGAATAAAGGAAAGATGGAAAGGGGGAGAGAGGAAAGAGAGAAGGAGGAGGAGGTGATATCTGTTGTTTTCAGTCCTGGTCAGCCCCTATTTGGACCCTACGGTCTAGGAAGAACCTTGATGAGCAGGGTTGACTAAAGGAAGTGACCAACCTTGGCGGAGGTGGGAGCTGCCTTCAAGGGCTGTCATGTGGAGGAGAATTCCACTTGTTCTCAGTGGGCAGACCTGGGAGGTTGCCAAGAGGACACTGAGGCTGGATGTCCCGAGAGGTGCCAAGCTAAAGGAACCAATGTCAGCCCACTGAGGTGATCTCTGAAGGGCCCCTCTCAGGGAGCTGACTTGGGCCCTTGAGGAGAAGACTCAGGGCCTCTCATAAGGAACTTGAGATTTAAAGCTGGAAAGGGCCAGAGGTCACAGAATCCAACCTCTTGATTTGACATATGTAGAAACTGAGGCCTGACAAAATGAAGTACCTTGCCCACATTCCCCCAGGTAGTGTCAGAGGTGGGATTTTTTTAAGAGCAAGAATTCAGATATCACTTCTTTGGTCCTTTCATGGTTCAGCGCAGGAGTTTCAGAGTTTCGCAAAACATCAAACATAAATAGCCTCCAATGTAACAACACCCCCAAGACTTTCTGATGCTGACGTATCAACTGTATGAGCTAAAATTGAGCATTGTTTTACAGCAGTGTACCTGGTTCCGGTTGATATTTTAAAACTGGTTTCAACACACAGTACTTGAAGCATCCTTGAATCAATGAGACGAGAGCTAAAACAGTCTTTCATGGCCCCAAATAAAGGTGTCGTATTTCTAGCCAGGCTACTAATTTCTCTAACCCGCAGTATTTTTAACTGCTGAATTCTAGCTAGTGGCATTTCCATAAAAAGCCGTGAGATGCTCTGGGTATCGGCTCTCACCTAATGACTGTTTAAGCAAATACTCTCCTCCAAGTAATAATTCATAAAATTCCTATGACATTCAGTATGGCGTACCAGGAATATTTCTAATGGCTCTGCCCAAATGAATGATGTATCAAGGAGGAAAAAGACTCACTTTCCCATCAGGGATGTGATTTTCCTTTGGAACTGTAAACCTTAAAATTTCTTAGACTTATGAATGTTGGAAATTTCCCCATTGGGAAATTTCATACTTGAAAAATTTCCTACTGATAGTAAGAACTCTATTGGAATGTGAAACTCCTTGGCATGGGAGAGTCCTTCTCCTCCCTACTTAAGACTACTTTAGGACAGAAACCTTTTGCTAAACAATGGAAAGGGCTTTGACCTATGCTTAAGCATAGAACAGGAAGTTCTTTGAGTCATGATTGATTTTAGAATTGATACAATAGAGATACTTGGAATGACAGAACCAGGTCTTGGAACTTACAATCTCCACCCTACTCAGAGTAACAGGATTTAGGAAGCAAAGCAAAGATCAAGATTTAATTATTTGAGAATATGACCTTCAACATGAATATGACCTTCCATGTGCAAAGGAAACAGACCTCTGAGCAGTCCTGGGTTAAGCTAGAGCCACCATTGGCACAGGGGAGACATTGACAGTGATTGGTAGATGTGAGAACTGAGGTGACCCTCAGTTCTCACAGAACACAGGGTGTCGTCGAGTTCTGGACATGGAACCCAAAGGCCCAGATACCAGAAGACAGTGAGAAAAGTAGCAGCTTCTAAGGCAATCATGTCATCTAGCTCTTCTGCATGGGGCCTCTTTGTGTCGACATGTTCTTTAGTGCCTAACTTTCCCTTTGGGGCTGGATCTTCCTCAAAGCCATTAGCCTTCTTCAACTGAAGAAGAACACGACCAGCACATCATCTTCATCTTGAGCTGTTGATGTGAATGACTGCGTTCCATTGTCACCACTGCTATGGATTGTTTTAGCTGCCTGATTGGCCTGCTCTGAACCCAGTTTTTCAGGGGCATCTCCAATGATTTCGAATTCCATATCTCTTTTCTAGCTCGTCACTATGGAGAACATCGACCAAAAATGGATAATTCTGAAGGAAATTGTCTGATTTGAAGCCTGTAGCCATTTTTATTTCCATATCCTGATCCCTTCTTACGAATTTTTAGCTTCTGTTACTCCCTCTTCTGAAGATCTAAAGATGGCTCCTTTGCCTTCTTGATCTGTCCATTTGGCACCACCATGGCAATTTTTTCTTTCACTCTCTTGTGCTGTCATGTAGGTAAGGCCTGGGACTTTGTGGACATCCAGTTCTATGTTAGCTCAGGCTTGCTGGCACAGACAGAACAATTAGGGTTGGGAGGCTCCAATGCCCAAGACACAAGTAGCCTCTCTTTGGAATCTGGCTGTTGGTTCAAGAAGATCATTCTATGCATGTGAACTGGAATGACCTCCAGGAAGTGATGCAGAATGAGAGGAGCAGAACCAGGAGAGCATTATATATAGACTGATACAGTGTGGCACAATTGAATGTAGTGGACTTCTCTACTAGCAGCAATGCAATAATCCACAACAATTGTGAGGGACTTATGAGAAAGAACATTCACATCCAGAGGAAGAACTGTGGGAGCGGAAATACAATAGAAAAACAACGGCTTGATCACATGGGTTGATGGGGATGTAGATTCTAAGTGATCACCCCAGTGCAAATATCAATAATATGGAAATAGGTTTTGATCAACAACACATGTAAAACCCAGGGGAATTGTGTGTCAGCTATGGGGGGAGGGGGAGCAAGGGAGGGAAAGAACATGAATCATGTAACCATAGGGAAATATTCTAAATTAATTACTTAAATTAAAATTTTAAATTAAAAAATAAAAACAAAAGAAGGTCATTGTACACTCATCTCTTTCCTGATAACATTTTCAAACCTTCTGGGACTGATATTTCAGCCCAGCCATCACTGCATTAGTAGCAGCGATTGCAGGAATGATCTGATATCAACTCTACTCTTAGTATCATACCAAAGATATGCATCCTAAGGTTTGCTGCGGAGATAACTGAATCCACTGCTCATGGGTGGTCGTCCTGGTCCCATGAAGGTTTCAACACTGGAAAAAAGACATTCATAGCTCTTGACGCCCTGAGCCAGTTGGTCTTTTAAACCTAACGTGGAACCATTTTGTCGATCTGCTGTGTTGCTTTCTTGCCTTGACTCTTCAGTCCAGTTGAATGGCACAGGATGCTTCCTTTTCCTCCAGTTTACCCACTGATGGCAAATATCTGGTGAAGGGTTTCAGTGGATTCTGTCCAGTTGGGTTGGCCCATCATTTGGTATCGCCAACATCATTGGGTGCTCTTGCTCTGAGCTCCATGCCGCTTCAGGATCAGCTGTCGGGAGTCTTCCTGCTCAGCATCTCCTTCCCCTACTGACTAGTTGAACTAATATTTTGCCCACAGAATACTGTGGAGAGGTTCTGAAGGTGTGTCAGGAATAGGAACCAAAGGGAAGCTTTCTGTGTTGGTGTAGGATGGCCTTCATGGGGCGCCATTTTTGCTTGTCCTTGTTCTGTAAACCAGCTGCCAGTCACATCCTGTTCACGTGGTTCCAGGCAGCTCTGTTACGACAATGGAAACTGTCCAAAGAATTGGCCATTGTAACCAGGCTTCATGATGCTGTCATGGCAGCCCATAGCTTTAGCTTCTGGGGAAAAGGGCAAACCCTCTCCTTAGTGAGCTGGGCCTCCCTCCATGCTTCTTTGGTTGCCGACAGCAGAGTATCGCTGCTGAACACCAGGTTCTTGACGACCACCTCCAGCCTCTGCGGGGCAGCAGGCACCGGGACCCAATCGTGGAGCCCTGGGCAGGGAGCAGCCCTGTGCCTTGGGTAAATCTTAAGGGTCTTGTGTCATTTGGGAATTAAAAGGGGAAAGCAAATATTCAGACGTGAATACTGAAAGAAAAATAGAAAAGAAACACTCCGAACCGAGTCCCCAAGAGACTTCTCGAGCAGCATTGACACTGGCCTTGTGGCTGGGGCTGGGGGCGCCTTGCTAGTCCCGCCATCACCCCAGTTTGTGCAGGTGCTGCCTGATGGAGCTAAATGGAGCCCCTTGGTTCAGCAGGGGTTCTCCAGGGGGTCACGGGTATCCCCACTTGTTTCTGGGTTCTGGAAGTCCTCTGGACCTCATTCGCTTTCTGGGATGGGCTGCCCATCTCTGCTAACCACTGTCTACACTGAGCCGCTGGGCAGGCCTAGGGGAGTCCTAGATCCCAGCCTATCTAAGCTCTTCTGGGGACTTCTCTGGGTGTGGAGGGGGGGTGTGAAGTGGGCAGCCCCAGGGGTCGGCCAGAGGCCGGTGACCTTGCAGTCCTTGGCACTGGGCCTGCCTCACAAGGAACACAAACATTTGAGCTGTCCCAGAGTGGAGGAGGCCACCTTAGGGAGGGAAACTCCTCCTCCAAGGAGGTCTTCCAGCCGACTCTGGATTCTGGAGCTCTTAGGAACATGATGGGGACACTGAGGCGCAGAGCCCGGGGCTAGAAGTGACTTCTCAGTCCCAGATGGGACCAGCTCTTCCACTGCTGACATTCTGTGAGCCAGATGAAGAGAACTGGCCCCCCCGAACCCGAGTCTCAGTGCCAGAAGGACCCTGAGGGGCCTCCTTCAAACGCTTTCCCAGCGAGCAGCCATGCAGCCCCTGCTCAGACTTCTACAGACAGCAATTCATTCTCTGGGTCCCATGGCAGCCCTTTCCACTTTGGGGCAGCTCCGATTGCTCAAACTTGCCCCGAGTTCAGGACAAAATCTGCCTCTTTCCCTCCATCCAATCCTTCCTGGTTGGGTTGAGCAGAGCCACAACATTAAATACTCTATTCAACTAACATGTATCCCATCATCCACTGGGGGCCAGGCTTGTCTTAGACTCCAGGGAGGGAGGAAAGAACCTTTATAAATGCCTGCTCTGTGCGGGGACTGTGCCGAGAGCTTTGCAAATGCCTCCCTGGGTCCTCATGTCGAGCTTGAGGGGGAGGCCCCATTATTATCCCCATTTCACATTTGGGGAAACTGAAGCAAGCAGAGGTTGAGTGACTTGTCCAGGGGCTAAGAAAGGCTATCGTTTCCTTATGGAGCTTATCCTCTTCTGGGGGATACACTGGGAATGAGGAGAAATAAGGATCAGGGAACGAGGGGATGTAGAGTTAGAAGAAACCTCAGAAGCCATCTTGTCCAACCCTGGGGTTTTACAATTGGGGAAACTGAGACTCGGGGGTTAAGTGTCTTGCTCACGTTGATACAGGGAGTAAGGACTGGGAAGTGGAATTTGAACCCAGACCCTTGACATTGTGGCATGGTGGATAGGGCACTGAACTTGGGGATAAGAAGACCTGGATTTTGACCCTTACCTAACTAGGGATCCCAGAAGCCTCCAGTACAATCTGCACTTGAACAGAGCCCTTCTATAGTTCCCTGAACAAATGGTTGTCCTGAATGCCAGGCTGAGGTGGTCCCTGAGAAGGGAGACAACCTGGCCCAGCTGGGGTGAAATGTGAAAAGGCTAATTAGCAAACTTCAATAATGCAATTCAATAGACATTAAGCACTGGCTGTGCGCCTGATATGGTGCTAATGGTTTGATTAGCACAGAGTAGGCCCTTACTAAGTGGCTTAATTAGACTTAATTAGTAGGTGCTTAATAAATATTTTAGTTTGCATGTATTAGATTCTTAATAAGTGGCTTAATTAGTGCAGAATAGGTACTTGAAAAGCATTTAATTAGCACAGAGTAGGTCCTTAACAAATGGCTTAATTAGCACAGAGTAGGTACTTAAATAAGTATTTTAATTAGCACAGAGTAGACCCTCATTAAGTGGCTTAATTAGTGCAGAGTAGGTACTTAAAAAGCATTTAATTAGCACAAAGTAGGTCCTTAACAAATGGCTTATTTAGCATAGAGTAGGTCCTTACCAAGTGGCTTAATTAGCACAGAGTTGGTACTTAGTAAATAGTTTAATTAGCACAGAGTAGGTCCTTACCAAGTGTCTTAATTAGCACAGAGTAGGTATTTAATAAATATTTTAATTAGCACAGAGTAGGTCCTTACCAAATGGCTTAATTAACACATAGTAGGTACTTAATAGTTTAATTAGCACAGAGTAGGCACTTAATAGTTTAATTAGCACAGAGTAGGTCCTTACTAAGTGGCTTAATTAGCACAGAGTAGGTTCTTAGTAAATAGTTTAATTAGCACAGAGTAGGTTCTTTTTAAGTGGCTTAATTAGTGCAGAGTAGGTGCTTGGTCAATGTCTTCATTAGAAGTGCTTCAGATTCTCTCTGGTTGTGCTGAGGCTCCCAGAAGCTCCCAGCTATGTTGAGCTCAGAGTGGCCGAGGCCTGTGATCACATCTCGTGGTTCCTTTTGGCTTATCTGATCTGCTGTGACCTTTACAGTGATCTATACTGGACGTTTCCTGGCAAATCACTTCACCCCATTGACCTCAGTTCCTCAATTGTCAAATGAACCAGAGGAGGAAGTGGCAAAGGACTCCAGTCTCCTTGCCCAGAGAACCCCAAATGGGGACCTCTTCCTGCCCCTCCTTTTGAGGAAAGCCCAGGGTCAAGCCTTAACTCGATTTGTCCCCAGCCTAGCAGGGAGAAGGCGATGGAGCCATCTCCGCAGCGGAGAAGCCAGGCCACTTGGGCCAGTGTCGATGACAGACGAAGGCTGGGGATGGGAGAGGTCCTTGTGGCTTTGGCTAGGCCACATGGTGCTATTTGGTGAGATTTCATTGGGGACAATTTGGGGGCCCTCCATGTGCAGGACCCCACTATAGGATTCCTTTGCTGGGGCTCTGATGGTTAGATTTGGAGTTTCTCAGGGACCTCACTAGAGAAAAAGGAATTTCCCCTCACCTCCTCTTTGTTTTTACAAAAACCCTTACCTTTTGTCTTGGAACCAATATTATGTATTGGTTCTAAGGCAGAAGAGCAATAAGGGCCAGGCAATGGGGGTCAAGTGACTTGCCCAGGGTCACCTGGCTAGGGAATGTCTGAGGCCAGATTTGACCTTTGCTGAATTTGCACAGCATGGTGTCTATACGTTTGGGACTGGCCAACACTTAGGCCACACTGACTCCTTGAAGCCCCTTTTGTGGGTGGCACTGGGGAAGCAGGGAAGGGATGAGGCTTGAGCCTCTGACAACAACGAAAGGCGCCCCACCTGGGTCGCCAAAGACACAGTCGAGTTTGGCCAGTTGATTCACCTGCTGTTTCCCATTTTGCTTCTTCTGAGCACCAGCAATCAAACTAACACCAAGTAAGATTGGAGCCGCCATGATGGCCTTTCCCCATCCTCTCTCTCTGCCTCCTTCCCGCCGCTTCCCTTGGGGTCAGTTCTCTCTAGCTGCTCTGGCAACCACCACCATCATCTTGGGAAGACAGGTGGCTGCGGCCTTGATGGACTCCAGCACCTCTTGACCTTCTGAAACTCACCAGTTTGCCTGGGCTTGTCCGGATTGCTGGACGATTCCTCCAAGTGGGGATCCTGCTCAGTCATCTGGCTGGGGAAGGAGCCGCGAAAGGAAGAGGACTCATCCCAGGTGCAGCCTTGCCCGGCAGGGCTTCCGCCATTCCTCCACTGGTCCAAACAGACCTCAGTTAAGCACCTCCCACGTGTCGGAAAGTCTCTGCCCTTGAGGAGCTCGCAGTCATCACTAACCTTAGCTTGAAACTGGAAAGCAGGAGTGGGCGATCGCCTGAGTACAGCCGTGGACTTCCATCTCAATGGTAGATCAGGATCTAGTCCCAGAAGGAGTCAAGAGGAAACAGGCAGAGACGTCCGTGCCAGCTTACATTGCCACGAGGTTACCAGGGATGGTTCGGAAAGGAGGAGGGGAGGCAGTAATGACTCCCGTGGCCATTGAAAAGTCAATCCTATAAATGGGAAAGTGCTGGTCACTCATCCCACCCCACTTAGAGCGCCGGACCAGCTCCTCCAGCCCTGAGACCCTCATCTGGTATCAATGATCCAAAGGCTGCTGCCATGGCCCGGTTGCCATCTGTAAAATCGTAGATCAGTTCTGATTCCTTCATTCTAGGGGCAGCCAGGAGAGGACGCTTCCAGCCAAGCCCTCCAGAAGGAATCCTTTGGCGGAGTGGGAGGACTGGGATGGGGAGGAGGAGATGATCTTTTTTCCTTCCCTTTCCCCCTCCCTGACCAGAGCAGGACCCAGTGAACTTCAGTGGGGCAAAGGAGTAGGACATCTCATGGCACTCCTAGCAGCATCCTTGGGCCAGTGCCTGGTGGCAGGGACAATCTAGCTACCCCAAGGAGAGACAACTTCTAGACTCCACAAGAAGGCCTCACATCCAGGAGCCACACTTGCTCCTGAATTCCCTAAGTATGGGGGAGATAGTGGGCCCCCAGAGGGAGTGGCAGGATGTTTACTCTACCACGTGATTGGGTGCCTGCTTCTAAAGGCTAATAAAGTTCGGCCAGTTGACATGGACTGATAATTGATGGGAGAAGCACACTAGTGGGGGCTCGGTTGGTTCCCCTAGAACTCTGAGGGGACAAATAGCCAGGCACCTTCTGGGACCCAAGTTGCCACTCTAATGAACTACTGACCCCTATATAAATCTGACCCATGAGGCTAGTTGCCTGAGAGCAGAGTGTTTTCTCTAATGCTGGATGAGGGGCAAATGGAGATTCCCAGAATTCCCATCCTTCCTGGTGACTTTCCATTTGCTTGTTTCCATACCTCTGGATTAACTTGGAATCCACTGTGAGCCCCAGGGCAGGGGAGAGGGCAGTTAGGGAGTTGGAAGGTGAGTGTCCCCTAGGGAGGAGTTGGGGTGCTGTGGCTTTGGGGCTGCCCTTGGGCCTCTCTCCCCCATGAGTATTTCTGCTGAGTTGGTAGCTGGAAGGTAATGGTGGCCACCTGGTGGCCAATTCTCATAGCTGGGAGTGGGAGGAGCTCATTAGAGGAATTCAGGCTGTCCCAGAATCCTGAAGATAGTGAGATCCCCATCTGTGGGGTTAGGCTCCCTTGGGCTGGTTCATGGCTGCCTGGTTTGACTTAGAACTTGCCATGGATCCATCTTGTGTTCGCCGACCTTGCCTTGCTGCATCTTTCTGGATCCCAGCTCTGGCAACGAGTGGGCCACCACCCATCCCTGCAGCTTTGTGACATCTGCCAATCTGACAAACAATGGTCCACCTAGTAAAGCAGGAAATAAACGGGGCCATGAGCAGGTCCTTGGGGTGCTCTGCTGGAGACCCTCCCTTCCATCTTCAGGGGCTCTTCTTTAGGTCTGATTATCAGGCAGACCCGGAACGAGGGTGAGGGATCAGCTCCGATGGGGCACTGTTGCGGGATGGATTTGTGGCTTGGGGCCAAGCATGGTGTCTGGACATTATTCTCATGAGCCAACTCGGTTCCACCATCCAGCCTGGCTTCTCAGCCCCCTGGGTGAAGATCCATTCCCTAACTTCCTGGAACCTCCAAAGAGGACACCATGTTGAACACTGCCAACGGAGGGGGCAATCGAATCTGGTGCTAGGACAGGTGGCTGCCCTGCCTGAGAGTGTGTGTAGAGTTGTGTTTATCACGGGGCCATGTCTTGAGTTGGGAGCGAATCAGGCATTGCACAGTCATCCAAGGTCAGTGACAAGACCAAAGTGGGGGCGACTGGAGATGGCCAGGATGAAGTAGACAGCCTTGGCACCTTCCATGCCTGACGAAGCTCCCAACGTTCCACAGGGCCTGCTTCAGTCTGGCGATTGGAATAAATTGTTCTCATGCCCCAGTTTGGCCCTGGGAAGTCTTCCTTCTTGGGGTGGGTGTACCCCAAACTTGCCAGTGGGTGTGAGGCCTGTCAGTTCCCCTCAACCTGGTCTGGCCCATCTGCTGTAGTGTGGCCACTGGGCATGCTCCACTTTCTTCGGAGCTATGGGTTAGGGTTGAGGGCCAAAGGGCGCCAGAGGTGGAAGGACAGCCCCAAAGGGGGCTCAGCAAGCCCAGGAGTGCTGATCCTCCCTCTGTGCCACTTCCTAAACCCCCTGCAAAGCTCAGGACTTTGTAATTCTTAGAGCCTTGGATCAATGATTGACTTTGTAGCTTGCCCCACTGGCTCACTTCCTCATCGATCCAAACAGAAAGCTCCCGCCCGCCCACCCATTCACCGGCACCCCAGCTGTCCCTGGTCCTCCCCAGATCCCTTTCTAGGGATAAGTCAGTCAATGAGCGTTAAGCACTGCTACATGCCAGGGACTGTGCCAAGCCCTGGGGTTAGAAAGAAAGGAGAAAGACAGTCCTGAGCCTGGCGGGGCTCCCAGACAAAAGGAATTCCCGCTCAGCGTCTGCTGGCTCGCCATCCACAGCATGGCTTCACGAATTCACTCCTTTGGAATACAGGCTAAATGTATTCATTGGCACCATAAACATTTATTAAGCTCCTACTGTGTACTAGGGATTGTCCTGAGAACCAGGGGATACAGAAAGAGCGAGAGATGGTCCTCCCCCTCCCCAACTGGAGCAACCCCACCAGCTCCCCTTATGACAGCCAGGAGTGTCAGGGGTATCTGGGGAGGCCTGGCACCTCCAGGGCGAGGGCTTTCCCACCTCTCTTCTGTGGCTCCACAGCCTGGTCAGCTGTCTTGGCAGACCCTCCTCAGATCCCTCAGGGGGTCCCAAACATGTGACAGTTTCCTTGGCAGATGCTAACAGTTGGTTCTAATGGCCACGAGGGTGGCAGGAGCCCACGGAGTGCTCGGAGATGCCAGGCTCATCTGTGGCACCCGGGGCCATCCCCGGCTGTCCCAGCCTCTGCCCTGTCACCAGACTTGGGTGACTGGAAGACAGAGGAAGCTGGGTGGCTCCATGGAGCTCAGATCCAGCCTCAGACACTTACCTACCATGTGACCTTGACCAAGTCACTTCACCTTGTCTGCCTCGGTTTCCCCATCTGTCAAATGAGCTGGAGAAGGAAGTGGCCACCCTCTCTCATCTCTCTGCTAAGAAACCCCCAAGTGGGGTCACGGGGAGTCATTGAGACACCTTCTTAGGGCTCGTTCACTTCTCATTTGTTACTTCATTTGATCCTTACAACAGGGTGAGGTAGGTGCTCCCATTTCCCCCATTTTTCAATGACAAACAGAGGATGGCAGAGGCTAATTGACTTGCCGAGGGCTTCCGATTCCTAGTCTGTCCACTGGCCCCACTGTTACGGTTTCTCCTTGAGCCTCAGTTTCCCCATCTGTAAAGTGGGAATAAAATACTACTACTCCCCATTAAGGGCGTCGCTGAGGTCTGATAGATAACACAGGGCTCAATCCGAGGAGTCCATCTCCCCTGCTCTTCTGGGACAAATGGACGTGCCCATTGGCGCCTTGCTGGAAGACAGGTTGATGGATGGGGCTGACCTGGGATGACTCGGCTGGTCAGAGTCTGGACCAGAGAGGCCATTGTCTACCTCCCTCCTTTCCCAGCCTCCCCTTCTGGTGTGGGAAGAGGCTCCGCATGCCAGCAGCCTCCCTGTGTGTGTTCTGAGACATTCGAGGGCACATTGGCCCTGTGGTTGATCCCCCATTTGGCCTGCTGGACTCTGACTCTGTCCTCACTGGGTTGGGGGGGAATGCTGCTGGGAACCCCAGAAAAGTGGAGGGAGGGGACAGAGGGATGATTTGGAGGAGTTCCAACATGCTCCCTAAGAGGTTCCTCGACAGAGGACCCACTGCCCCAACCCCCAAAATGTAGGAGAGCAGCGGTGGTTAGGGAGCTGTCCTGGGGCTGGGGGGGTGGTGTCGGGAGACCTGTGATCAAGTCCTGCTAGCTCTGTGACCCCTGGGCATTTCTTATTGCTGTGAAATCCTAGATCTGGTTAGCAGGGAAAAAATACTGGGTGGTTAATTAGGGGAAAGGATGTGGCAAAGAAGACTTAGAAGGAGAAGTCACTGCGACACTCCCTCTCAAGAGTCCTTAGTGGCTCTCTACTTCTTCTAGGCGAAAAGACAGATGTCTCCGCTGAGCCCTGGACAACCTAACCAGCCTTCCTTCGATTCTCGTTTTACTCCTTTTAACCCTACAGTGATGCCCATACATCTCTACTCTCTGCACCTTTGCCGGGGCTGTCTCTTGCTTCCTTCAGGGTTCAGTTTAGGGGCCACCTCTTCCATGAAGCCTTTCCAGATTTCTCCCATTGTTCTGCTCTCTCCCACCCCCAGTGATCTCATTTTCATTCTTCTGTGTACACGTTTCAGTCCTGAGCACGGCACAGTGACTGGAATGTAGTAGGTGCTTCGTCAATATTAATCGACGCTCTTTGGGGGCCGGCTGCCTCAGTGAGGGGTTTGTATCCCCAGCACCTGGCCTGGGCCTCACTGGAGAGGGTACACAGCAAACGCCGGTGCTGTTGATCTGCACGTCAGGATCCTGATGATCCCCCATCAGCCCATGGCAGAAACAGGAGCTGAGCCTTTGACCTTCCTCTGGGGTGCTTTGAGATCCCCTGGAGAGATTGTGGGTGTGGGGCCAGGGGCTGGGGCAGGGAAGTTCAGGTGCTTCTGCCCCTCATCAACAGCATCTCTGAGACAGCTTCTATCATCCCTGGGGAGAGGGAGCTTCGGGAGACGGTTGCTATGGAGACTTGCTGCTTGGAGATGGATTACTCTGGGTACCAAGTGAGCTTGCAGAGGGCTGGTGGGGAGGGGGAGGGGCCGGAGGACTGGCAGGGGCCAGGCTGGGTGGGAGGCCAGAGGCAGAGGTGGGCCAGGGGTCCCGTCTTAGTAGCCTCTCGCTTGTCTTCTTCCTCTCTCTTCTTTACCTCTTGGCTTTGTGGCAGCTCAGACCCCATTTCCTATAGGAGCCCCTCCTCCAGCCTGCCCTCCAGCCCCAAGCCTTCCCCAGGGATGCCCTCCTGTTTATTCCCTCTGTCTTCATCTCCCAGGTCCAGGTGTTACCCAGCTGTCTCCCGCTGGGGGCAGAGATCTTGGCTTGGTTTTTCTTTGTACCCACTTGTTTCAGATGTGTCTGATGCTTCGTGACCCTGTTTGGGCTTTTCTCGGTAGACACGCCATTTTGTTCTCCAGCATATTTGACATTTGAGGAAACTGAGGCAAACAGGGTTAAGTGACTCCTCAGGGTCACACAGCTAATAAGTGTCTGAAGTCACATTCGAATTCAGGTCTTCTCAATTCCTATTCTAGCCACTGTGCCATGTAGCTGCCCTAAGACATTTGTGCTGACTCTGTAAACACATGCCCTTTAAAATGCCAGTCTCTCCCGAGGAGCGCAGGGTCTATGCGCTGAAGGGCTCGTATCCATGCAGAGAGGTACCAGGCATCGGCTGAGGTCGGTTGCCTATCTTCTCTGGAAGGTTCCTGGTGTTTGGGGAGCACTCTTGGAAGCACAGACCACTTGACCAGAAGCCGGGCTTTTCTCCGTGCCCTCTGTGATCCGGATGCCCAGAGCCCCTACTCCCCAACCTCCTTAGTGGCAGCCCCACTTAAGGGGAGCTGGTACTTGACCTGCTTAGCTCTCCCCTCCTCCAAGCTATCTCCTCATGATCTAGTCTGACACCTAGCCTGGGACCCTTGGGCCCTCTTGGGGAGCTGTAAGGAGGTCCGGGTGGGGGCAGGAGAACAGACTGCTGGATGAAGAAGAGAGGGGAGAGGGGGCCCCAGCCCAGCTCAGGATCCTTTTCAGTCTGCCTCCTCCATACAAGGATAGCTCATTGCCTAATGAAATTCCAGCTTCCTTGGGTCAAGGCTGGAGCTGGCCCGCATGTTGCCCCTCCACTCCATAGCCTATAATGGTTCAGCTACAAAGTGTGCCCAGTATAGCTCTCTCCTTCAGGAAGAGTTGCTATGTGTGAGGTGGCACTGTGCTGGGCCCTGAGGACACTGTAGAGAAGAGTTACAAGGATTTGACAGGCAGGCACTATTCTGACAATACCAATACAAGCAAAAAGGAAGTCTATCTGGGGAGGTGGACTTCTACTGAGAGACATGGCTGGTCTGGCTCCTTTCCCCAAATGGAGGTTCTGGGAAGACCTTGCCAATGGGAGAAAGGGCTCACAGGGGGCATTGCAGGCATGGTAGCTATTTGAATGCTCACTGTGAGGGTAGGGATTTTTAAGTGAGTGCTGAATAAAGACCTTTTCACTAAAGAACTCCATCTACCCACCCATTCACTCTTCTATCTATCCATCCATCCATCCATCCATCCATCCATCTATCCATCCATCCATTCACCCATCCACCCTTCCATTCATCTATCCCCCCATCCATCCTTCCTTTCATACGCCCATCCATCCCTCTATCCACCCATCCTTCCATCTATTTCCCCATTTTCTATCCTTCCTTCCATCCATCCATCCATCCATCCCTCCATCCATCTATCTACCCATCCCTCCATCTATCCACCCATTCATCCACCCACCCACCCATCCACCCACCCAGATGACCGGGGTGATGACAGGTCTTAAAAGGATTGTGGCAGAAGTAGAAGGAGAAAGAAGGCTTGAGTTGGAGGGAGCTGGAGGACATGCTCCACGTTTTCAAGTTCTTGATGGTGGAAGAGGGTGAGCTGTGCTCTGTTTGCCCCATACACCTGGGGGAGACTTTAAGCTTTGGGTCAGCTTCCCCCACCCATGGGAGGGGCTTCCTGGAGAGGTGGTGAATTCCCTGAGGGTCTTCAAGCAGAGGGAAGTTTGTTGGCCATTTGTCGGGAGTGCTGTAGAAGGGATGCCTGGGCCCCAATGGTTGGGCCTAGATGCTGCTTTGGTGTTTTCCAGATATGGGTTTCTCTACCTCCCTCCACCCCCAGGTGTGGGTCAGAGTGCTTGCTGGAATCGGTGGGACTGGGTTCAGTTTTGTTAGCTCTCATCATAAGAATGCGAGGCTCAAAACAGTTCATGCCGGTGGTATGGAAGTGTTTACTTCAAGTAGAGGTTTAGGGTGGTGAAATGGCCTAGATCAGTGATGGTGAACCTCTGGCATGGGTGCCAAAGATGGCACACAGTGCGCTCTCTGTGGGCACAGGGCTGCCCCACCCCAAGTTCCTTACCTCCAGTGGCGCTGTTCCCTCCCCCTCTCTGCACTTGCTGAGGGCATTCCTCCTATCCCGCACCCCTCTTCCCAGCAGCCCAGTGGGAGCACGTCTCCCTCCCCTGTGTGGGGTAAGGGGGGCGGGGCCCAGAGTGTGGCACAAGGACGCTGAGGGGGGCCCATGGCGCTCAGTCTGGGCAGCACTCCATCTCTAAAAGGTTTGCCACCACTGGCCTAGCCTCAGGAGCCGCCCTGGATTACATTTGCATATTTATTCAGGGTCTGGGGCTTGCCAGCTCACAGTGCGGGGATTTCTCTTGGGCCTTTCCCAGCGTCTGGGGCAGAAAACCCCGGAAATGGGCATAGGAGAGGGTGCAAATCCAGGTAGGGGCGCCCAGGGTCTGCCATGTCTCAGGCAAGCTTGACACACCGAAAAGAGAATGGGGGCACGCCGGTGCCTCAGTGCGCATGTCCTATGTTCCCTCCGAGGTTCCAGCTGCTGGAATGCCCTTAGCAGCGGGGGGGGGGGGGGGGGGGGGGGGAGGGGGGGGAAAGGAGGGTACGAGGCCACCGCAGGTGAGAAGGAACGAGGCAGAACGGCCAAGACTAAGAGAGGCGGCGCTCACTGGGGGGCAAGGCGGGACTTCCGGCTACGGGGGTCGCGCTTCCCTCCCAGCCCTGCCGAGGACACTAAATGGGGCGCCTTCGACCCGTCCCTGGCCGGCTGGGAGAGGGAGCACGCTCCGTCCGCGTGCACTTCCTGCCCTAAGGCGGCGGGAGAAAGGGTCTGCCGAGCCAGGCCGGAAGCCTCCACCCCCAAGTCTGAGCCGGGAGAGTGCTTGCCCCCCGCCCATTCCCTGCCCTTTCCCCTACTGCCTCTGGCCTTGGCCCCACCCCACCCCCCGCCTCCGAGGTCCACAGGGACCCAGGGGTCCGCCAGAAGGCGGCGGGACGGGGTTTGGGCTGAGCGGGCTGGGCCAACGGAGCCCGGAGGGGAAGGGGCCGGGCCCAGAGCGAATGGGGCCCGGCGAGGGGAGGGGCTCCTGTTGGCGCCCCTCCCCCCTTTGTGCTCAGGTATTCTCCCTAGGGTGGCCCTCTGCCTGCCGCAGGACCCAGCCAATCAGGAGTGGTTGCCAAGGGAGCTGGGCCCCCAGAGAATCCCCCCACTCCCTGCACCAACCGGGGCTGATGCAACCTGGCTGCAACTCTCTCTAGACAACTCACTCCCTAAGCTTGGCCCCTCCGCCCCAACAAAAAGTCCTCGAGAACCCCACCCAGGCCCCCTCCCCCCGTTTGCCCTTGGGTTCAGGGGGAGGGAGGGGGCTCAGGGTTTCTGGCTGCTGGCAGGTGCACGCGCCTGCGTCCCTGGAGGAATGGGCCTAAATGGGGCTGAGGCACGAAGGGGAGCAATCAGAGGGTCTGACAGGCGCTGGGCAGGGCGGCAAGCGGCTGGGACCTGGAGGACTTGGCCTCACTCCCTACCTGATGCCGACCGCCTGTGACCTGGCCAGTCCTTTAATCTTCCCCCCCAAAAGTGAAAGGATCTGCGGAGGGAGAAAAGACCCTGAGGGTAGGGATGTGGTAAAGCAGGGGCCAAAGGATCATCCACTCCCCTAGTAAAGCAGGGCTCAAAGTCTGGGCCCTCAGTCTCGCTGTCTCCATCTCCTTCCAGGGAATCCTGCCTTCATATTGCAGGTGAGGTGACTGAGGCACGTGAGCAGCTGTCAGGATTCAAATGCAGGCCCCTTGCCGCCAGAGACAATGAGCTCATGTGGAGGGGAGGCCAGGCTGCTGACCTAGCAGAGCATCCAGGGGCCAGCCCAAGCAGGTAGTGTTCGGTAAATGCCCATTGATGCCTGCCTCTGCAGGAAGAGCAGTTTCAGGCAGAGGAAGAGAGCACTTTGCATCTGGAATAAAACCTCCTAACAAGCGCCTACTCTTCTGGTCAGCTCCGTACCCATTGGCACCCACCAGCCAGGAATACTGCCATGCACTTTTTAAAGTCCCTTATTGTCTGTCTTAATATCGAGTCTAAGGCAGAAGTGCACGGGCTAAGTATGACAGCAAAAGAAATCGATAAATGGAGGGAATGGGGTAAAATTGGGATACTGATGCATTGCTGGTGGAGTTGTGAATTGTTCCAAACATTCTGGAGGGCAATTTGGAACTGTGCCCAAAGGGCGATAAAAGACTGTCTGCCTTTTGATCCAGCCATAGCACTGCTGGGTTTGTACCCCAAAGAGATAATAAGGAAAAAGACTTGTACAAGAATATTCATAGCTGCGCTCTTTGTGGTGGCCAAAAATTGGAAAATGAGGGGATGCCCTTCAATTGGGCAATGGCTGAACAAATTGTGGTATATGTTGGTGATGGAATACTATTGTGCTCAAAGGAACAATGAACTGGAGGGATTCCATGTGAACTGGAACAACCTCCAGGAAGTGATGCAGAGTGAGAGGAGCAGCACCAGGAGAACATTGTACACAGAGAAGGATACACTGTGGCACAATCGAATGTAATGGACTTCTCTACTATCAGCAATGCAGTGACCCAGGACAATTGTGAGGGACTTATCAGAAAGAACAGCATCCACAGCCAGAGGAAGAACTGTGGGAGCGGAAACACAGAAGAAAAACAACTGCTTGACCATGTCGTGTGATAGGGATGTGATGAGGGCTTTGATGTCAAAAGATCACTCTACTGCAAATATGAATGACAGGGAAATAGGTTTCGAACAATGATAGGAGTAAAACCGAGGGGAATTGCACAAGGGCTCCAGGAAGGGCGGATCATGAATCATGTAACCATGAGAAAACATTCTAAATAAAAATTAAAAGGAAAAAAATAGTGCAAGGGCTAGACGATTGGGGTTAAGTGCTTGTCCAGGGTCACACAGCTAGGAAGTATTGAGGGCCACATCTGAACGCAGGACCTCCCCGCTGTAGGCCTGGCGCTCTATCCTGAGACACCTAGCCGCTCCCTGCCTCCCTCCCACTTCAAATGCTGACGGGGTTCAGGCTGGACGGCCTCTAGGGCAATCTCACTAGTTTCGTATCCCAGAACCAGGTGGCGACTCCCTGGAGGGGATGGCATTTGAATGGGCAGGGGGGTACCCCTGGCACACGGAGATTGGAAAGTAGAGGACAAGTGGTGGGGGGGCACAGAGCCTGGCTGGCAGGAGAAGGCAGCAAGCCCCCACTTTACAGAGTAGAAAGCAGAGGTTCAGGGATGAGGGGAGTCCCCTTGGGAACCCCGACCAGGACGTCTGCTCGCCGGGGGCGGGACTCTAGGAGGCGGGGCGCGGAGGGATCCCCGGAGCTGTGCTCCGCCCTATATCCACACCCGCTCTCGGGGCCACCTCATTTTCCTTCTTTGCACCTGCCGCAGTAGTTTATGTACAGACTGTCTGTCCGTCCGTCCACCCATCCGTCAGGGACCATGGCTCTATAGCTTCCTCCCGCCACCCCTGCCGCGCCTCGGCGCACGCCGCACTCTGCCTCTTGGCTCCCTACTCTGCCACCACCTACTTCGCCGGGGCCACCGCCGCCTCCGCGCCTTCCACTGCTGCCATGGAGTGAGTATAGACACACGCCCTCCTGATCGCGCCTGCGCACTGAATCTCTGTACCTGTTCAATGAGTACCCTGCACCTCCTCAATCTCGGGATGAGTGGAATGGGGTTACTAGAATGTGCACAGCACGAACGTAGGCGCGTGCGCAGTGTTTGGCTGCTGTGCCTTTTCCTTACCTTGCACTGCTGTCAAATTGGGGAGGGGTCTGGTAGAAGCCTTTTAAGGGAGGAGGCGGGACATTAGAGTCCTTTTCTTGCAGGGGGCGGAACTTCATAGACTGGAGCCTGTGGAGAGGGCAGGGCTCAGGAAAGGAATTCAGGGAGGGGGGTGGGATCTTCTAGGATGGAGTCTTTTGGAGAGGGCGGAACTCAAAGGCACCTGGGGAGGGAGGGACCAGGCAGGCTTCTGGGAGACGGGCGGGAGCTCTGAGGAGGGGGCCAAACACTAGAGTTTAGGGGCAGAAAGGTCACGCTTTTGATAAAGAGGCGGGGCTTCACTCAGACGACGGGCTGTGCAAAATGGAAGGGAGGGTCCCGGAGGATGGCTGAGACTGCAGAAGGAATTGAAAGGAATTCCCCCGGGAGAAGGCGGGACCTAGAATGAAGTTTGTGCCTCGGGTGGGATGGGGCGGGCGCTGGGCCCAAACCCCGCCTTCCTCGCGCCTCTGGGCGGAGCTGTAGGATGTTGGCTCCCTAGTCCCCGCCCCCTCGGACGGAACTCAGCCAATGGGGCCGACGCTGAACTAACACTCCTGCCCTTGCCCCGCCCTCCCTGCAGGTCCTCAGCCTCTGCCACCCTCCCGCTGAGCAGCTTTCACCCTCCCCGGAGCCTCCTCCTTCAGCTGGGTCCTGCCTCGGCCTCCACGTGCCTGCCTGGCCTTCGAAGCCCCAGCCTGTGCAGTCCTGGCCGCCATGTCCCTCCTGGCGGCCCTGGGGCTGGAGCTGGACAGGGCCCTGCTCCCAGCTAGCGGGCTGGGCTGGCGGGTGGACTACGGGAAGCTCCCCCTGGCGCCCACCCCCCTGGGTCCCTATGAGGCCTTGGGGGCTGCCCTGGAGGGGCTTCCCGGGGGGAGCGAACCCCTGGCAGGTAAGGCAGCACAGGGGAGGAGGGAGGGGACTGGGGGGATGGAGGATCTTCCCGGCCTGACCTGTGCCCTGCCCGCCTAGGTGACGGCTTCTCAGACTGGATGACCGAGCGGGTGGACTTTACTGCCCTGCTCCCTCTGGAGCCCCCAGCGCCCCCCGGTGCCCTCCCGCCGCCTTCTCCATCTCCTTCCCCTCCAGACCTCGAGGCCATGGCCTCCCTGCTGAAGAAGGAGCTGGAGCAGATGGAGGACTTCTTCTTGGATGCCCCCCTCCCACCCCCCTCCCCAGTGCCTGTGCCCCTTCCTCTGCCCCCCTTCGACCTCCCCCAGGCCCCTCTGGACACCCTCGATCTGCTGGCCTTCTACTGCAGTGGGGAGCCTGGGCGGGCCGAGGGGGAAGGTGGGGAGGTCCTCCGAGCCCCCCTGCCCACCCCCCCGGCCCCCCGGCCAGCCCCTTACCCGGTGCCCCCCTCGCGGGGGGACCGCAAACAGAAAAAGCGAGATCAGAACAAGTCGGCGGCGCTCAGGTACCGCCAGAGGAAACGGGCCGAGGGGGAGGCCCTGGAGGGCGAGTGCCAGGGCCTGGAGGCCCGCAACCGGGAGCTGAGGGAGCGGGCAGAGTCCGTGGAGCGGGAGATCCAGTATGTGAAGGACCTGCTCATCGAGGTGTACAAGGCCCGCAGCCAGAGGCTGAGGAGCACGTAGGGGGCCCACAGGCCGCCTCCCTCCAGCTCTGCTCCTCAGCTTGGGGGGGTGGGGGGGCAGCCACAGCAGGGACTTGGTAACTAATAAAGGGCAGATCGCTGGCTCTGTGTCTGTGTCTCTGTGTGTGTGTGTAGGGGGGGGCTGGATTAGGGCGCTCCGGGGCCCCCCAGCAGCCAGGCACGCAGCAGCCCGTCATCAAGCTTTATTGAGGGTCCCAGGAGCCCCCGGAAGCACCTAGTCCAAATCGTCAGACTCAGAGTGCGAGGAGTCGCTGTCCTGCTGGTTCTGAATCTGTTGCTGCTTCTTATACAAATGGGCCACCTGTGGGGGGAGAAGAGTCTCACTGAGGGGGCCCAGCAGGGCGGCCTGGCCTCCCCCTGCCCGCCCGGCCGGCCTTCTCCCCCGAGGACCTGGGCACTCGAGGTCGCTTCTTCCGGCTTCTTGTCTTGTCGTACTTGGACGAATCGCGGGAAGCGCAGGGAGATGCCCTTGTCACTCTCCACCTGGGTGGGCACAGGCCAGGGGTGCCAGCGGTCAGCGATCGGCCTCTCAGGGCAAACCCTCTCCCTTCCTGCCCTGCCTCGTGTTTCCCGTGTGCCAGGCACTGGGCTAACAGGCGCTTCCCAAAGAGCTCATTTGACCCTCACCCCCTGGGACGTGGGTGCTCTCTCCACCCGACAGCCGAGGAAACGGGCTACCCGAGGCCCTGCCTTCCGCCCCTCGGCTGCCCTCAAAGCACTTCTGTTCTGCCCGTGGATCATGGCCGGGCCTCAGGGACCAACCACGCAGGAGTCCCCGCCTGCTCCCCCCCCCGCCCCCCCGCACACTCGAGGCCTCCCGGGAGGTGACGTCTGAACCCCCCCGAGAAGGCCCGACTCTCCTTAGCGGCCCCCTCCCCAAGGGTGAGGGCTGCCATCGAAGCCAGGCTCCCGGCCCACTGGGGGTGAGGACTCGTCCCGAAGAACCAAGTCCTCTCCTGCACTCACCAAGCCCCGGGCCGCCGCGTAGATGGGCGAGACGGAGAGATCGGCACATTTGACCTCCCAGACGGTGATCGGTTCTAGCCAGTGGTCGGGGGCTGCGGCTCCCTCGGCCCGGACGTACGAACGAGGAGCAGGAATGACGAGGGCCTGAGTCAGGACGGAGTCAAGGGTCAGGGAGGGGACAAGCGGCCGGTGGTGGGGCCAGCAGAGGGGCAGGGGCTCACCTGGAGGTCCTGGTAATGCTGCTCCAATTCTTCATCGCTGAAACCTGTGCCCAGCTGAGACAAGGGAGGAGGCAGGAGGTCTGAGTCAGAGGCACCCGGGGGCTGCCCTCTACACCCCCTCCCCGCGGGCCCCTGGCAGGCCAAGGCAGGAGGTGCTGCTCAGGAGCCCCCCCACATAGGCCTTGGTCCCTTCCCGACCCATTGGGTGGCTTTCCCACCTTGCAAATGGCCTGGAACTCTTCACTGTCCTCATCAAAGGCCGCCAGGAGGAAGCCCCCGTATCGTCCGGCCCGCTTCCCCCGGCCCAAATAGGCCCCAATCACCACCAGGTCCAGGGTGTCCCCGACACCTTCCAGGTAGTCCTTCTTCAGCTGGGAATGAGGGAGAAGAGCTCGGGCAGGATGGGGGCGGGGAAGGAGGCAGGCTGGGCCCTGAGGAGGGAGGGAAGGAGGGGGCAGGACACCCAGCACGTGCAATGGAGCTTCCGCCCGGCCAAAGCTGCGGGCGTCCAGGAGAGACAGGCCAGGCCCCTCTGTGGAGCCCCTGAGGTTACCTTGAGCCAGTTGTGGGACCTCTTGGCAATCTCGTACGTGGCGTTGGTGTCGAGGGTCTTCACCATCAGGCCCTCGCAGGAATCTGCATCAGACATCAGACAAAGGTGCCCGTGAGCCGCCGGGCCTCCCCTGGACCGCAGCCGGGGACGGAGGGGGGGACGCCGGGACCCTGCTACCTTTCACAGACTGCTCCAGGAAATCGGCCATCTGCTCCGTGTCCTCCGTATCCAGAGATGTGGCAAAAACAAACTCGCCTTCGGTTTCGATGAAGTTCTCCCGGAGCAGCTGCCGTCTCCGAGACAGCGGCTCGCGAATCAGGGACTGTGAGAAGAAAATGGTCCGGGCTCTGAGGGACTGGACTGGGGGGCAGGAAGGGCACTGCCAAGAGAGGGGCCTCACTCACCTGCCCATTGAGGTAGATGAGGTCAAAGGCGTACAAACACACTTGGACTTGGATGTCTGACTCCTCCACCACCTGGTGGAAGACGGGCAGGCGTGGGCACAGGGGAAAACGGCTGGGCAGAGGGAGAGGCCAGGGAATGGGCACAGTGAAGAGCTGGGCAGAGGGAGAGGCCAGGGCACAGGGGAGAAGCGCTGGGCAGAGGGAGAGGCCAGGGAATGGGCACAGCGAAGGGCTGGGCACAGAGAGAGGCCAGGGAATGGGCACAGTGAGGAGCTGGGCAGAGGGAGAGGCCAGGGAATGGGCACAGCGAAGGGCTGGGCACAGAGAGAGGCCAGGGAATGGGCACAGGGGAGAAGCTCTGGGCACATGGAGAGACCAAGGAATGGGCACAGGGGAGAATCTCTGGGCAGAGGGAGAGGACAGGGAATGGGCACAGTGAAGGGCTGGGCACAGAGAGAGGCCAGAGCATGGACACAGTGGAGAAGGGCTGGTAGAGGGAGAGGCCAGGGCACAGGGGCGAAGGGCACACCTTGCGCTTGCGGGTGCTGAGCACCTGAAAGGGCTGAATTTGCTTCTTTGCCCGGTCCCAGGCCACAGCCTCCGAGTCCAAGATGCAGGAGACGACGGAAGGACGCTTCATCTGCACAGGGGTACAGTGTGGAGGGGCGGCGGGTGAGCCCCGAAGCTGGGCCGCGCCACCCGTCAAACCCTCCGTTCCCTCGCTGCCTGCCCCCACCT
Organism: Monodelphis domestica; assembly: GCF_027887165.1. Taxonomy (NCBI): domain Eukaryota; kingdom Metazoa; phylum Chordata; class Mammalia; order Didelphimorphia; family Didelphidae; genus Monodelphis; species Monodelphis domestica. Next base: position 444,148,533 of record NC_077230.1, read on the forward strand.
TTGGGATGCGGCTGATGACGTCCGGGTACCGGCCCGTGTTGTCCTCTTGGTTGCGGCTGAATATCTTCACGTTCCCGTCTGCCAGGACGTGGATCTGTAGGGGCGGAGGGGGAGGATGGTCAGGTGGGCCGGGGAGGGCCCAGGAGTGGCTGCAGGACCCCCGGCCGGGCCTCTGGCCGCCGCCCTCACGCCCAGGCGTACCTGCGCCCTCTGCCCGTCGTACTTGTATTCACAGGTGAAAGCCGACTCCTCGAAGCGCTTCAGCACCTCCCTGATGCCCCGCGTGGGGTGGGCCAGCATGGGCTTCAGGGGCACGCCTGGAAGGAAGGTGAGCACGTGGGTGAGGGCGGCCCGGCAGGAAGCCCCAGTGCCGTCTGGAGCGACGATGGCCACCAGGGACCGAGGAGGCCCCGTGGAAGCCGGGCAGGAGCCTCACCTGGGGTCAGCTGGCAGTGCTGGGGCAGCTGGTCCAGCCCATGCTCGAGCAGGGCCGGGACGATCAGGTCCAGGTCCGGCACCTCGCTGGGGAGGACAAGAACGGGGCTAGGCCGGGCCTGCGGACGGCCCTCCCGGCCCGCCTCCCGCCGCCCGGCCCGCTCGCCGCTCACCAAAAGGTCTGCTTCAGGAGGAGCGCCTTGTCCTCCAGCCACGCTTTCCTGGCTTCCGCCGACCTGCCTTTCCCGGCATCCACCACGGCTGGGGGGAAGTCTGGGGAAAAACCAGCCGCCCGAGGTTGCCTTTCTGGGCCCAGACAGGCCGGCCCGGGCGGGAAGGGACCTCGGGAGGGGGCGAGTCGGGGGTGCGGCGCCTCCTTACCTTGGCCCGGGGGGGTGAGGCTCACGGCCTGGGCAAGTGCGGCCAGGACGGACTGCTCTGCGAGACCCAGACGCAGCCGCCCGCTCAGGGCCCTGCGGAGAGGGAGGAGGAGACTGAGGCCTGCCCGGAGCTCCCCGGAGGGCCCCCGCCCAGGCTTCCCGCCTCCTGCCCCACCTGGCGATGAAGCGGGCCTCCGAGTGGCGACAGGCGACAAACAAGCTCTTGATGATCTCGATCTTCTTGGACGTGGACTGCACGGCAGGAGGGAGACGGTGCCTGGGAGAGGGTCAGCGGGCCTTCTGGGGAGCCCCCTCCCCCGCTGTGCCCCTGCCCCTCCCCCCACCCAAGCAGGGGACGCGTGACGGGGGGGTGGGGGGGGGCGCGCTGCGGCACTCACGGCGCTGCCCGTCAGGCGGGCGATGTCTCGCAGCTTGCTCAGGACGCCGGCCGCCGTGAGGGGGGGCAGCGGCAGCATGGTGCGCTGCGTGCTGCGGCTGGCCTCCACCACGAGCCCCACGTCGCCCTTCTCCGCTACCTCAGCCCGGATGGCTTCCAGCTGTCGGCCTGGGGGGACGAGGGTGCAGGTGGCAGCGGCCGTGCACGCGTGTATGTGTACCTATGCATGCGTGTACATGCGTGTATGTATGCATGCGTGTGCGTGTGCCCGGCGCCTCTTGCGCTCACCTGTGGCCTGGGCCACGGCCTTGAGCAGCACGCCGTCCCCCACCCCGAGCTCCAGGCCCTGCTGGGGGGGCCCCAGGCGGTTGAGGCTCAGGTAGAGGACGGAGAGCAGGTCTGCGGGCGTCAGCGCGGCCACCGAGCGCAGCAGGTTGCTCAGCGTCTCCACCATCCGAAGCCTGCGGGACGAGGAGGGCCGGGATGGCGAGCCAGGAAGGAGGCGGCCCCCGAGGGCACGGAGTTCTGAGCCCAACCGTGGTGGGCAAAAGCTGGGACTGAGACTGAGGCAGAGGGGGGCACTGGCGGAGGCTGAGGGGGGCACTGACAGAGGTTGTGGGGGGCACTGACAGGCTGGGGGGGCACTAATAGAGGCTGGAGGGCACTGACAGAGGCTGAGGGTTGTGGGGGGCACTGACAGGTTGAGGGGGGCACTGACAGAGGTTGTGGGGGGCACTGACAGGCTGGGGGGGCACTAATAGAGGCTGGAGGGCACTGACAGAGGCTGAGGGTTGTGGGGGGCACTGACAGGCTGAGGGGGGCACTGACAGAGGTTGTGGGGGGCACTGACAGGCTGGGGGGGCACTAATAGAGGCTGTGGGGCACTGACAGGCTGAGGGGGGCACTGACAGAGGCCAAGGTGCCAGGGAGCACTCCTGGGCACTGTGCCACAGGGCAGCAAGCCCAAGGCCCAGGGCCGGGTTTTACCGGGCAGAGACTTCCTCGATTTTCTCAAATGTTCGCGCGAGGACCAGGTAGGGAACCCTGTGGGAAGCAAAGGTCAGTGGGGGCGCTGAGGGAGGAGCCCGCTGTCCATGCCCAGTCCCAGGGCACTGCCCAGGCCTCACCGTTGGCCTGGCTTCCAGCTGGCGTCCTTGACAGGGTGGTAGCTGCTCTTGGAAGGGTCGTAGGTGGCTGGGTCCGTGGGCCTGTGGCAGAGAGAAGGGGGTGCTGGGGTAGGTCCTCTTTGCCCTGGGGGGAGGGGGGATGCCCAGGTTCCTTGGCCACATGGCCTGGGGGAAGGAGGGAAGACCTTCTAAGGCCAACTTACTTCGTGGCTGTCTCCTCTGCCACCTTCTCGGGCTGCTTTGCTGCGGCCTCCTTTGGGGGCTGCTTTGCTGCGGCCTCCTTTGGGGGCTGCTTTGCTATGGCCTCCTTTGGGGGCTGCTTTGCTGTGGCTGGCTTCCGGGGGGCTGTGGGATAAGCCGGATGCTGAGGGGGGAGGCTCTGGAATCCCCCGACCCTGGCAGAGGATGGAGGACAGAGCCTGCCTCCCTGTACTCTACCCTGATAGGATGCTGGGCCTCTGCAGAGCTGGGGCAGGGGATGAGATACTCACCAAAAAAGCTGCTGAAGGCCTTGGGTGCCGGGCTTCTCTGGGCCTCCCCTCCGGTGCCCTCTGGCTCTGTGGCCTCCCCTGAGGCCTCTTGGAGAGGCTGGACCCCTCCCTCTGGCTCAACCTTCAAGGTTGGCTGTTCCTGGCTGGCCACTGGCGCCCTCTCGCCTCCCTCCTTCTTAAGCCTCTTTGGCTCCCCATCTTTCCGGCTGTTAGGTGTCTCTTGGAGCTTTCGTTTCTGTATCTGTTTCCGAGCTGGGAAGAGCACAAGGGGGTCAGGAATGGGGCCGGAACCCCCATTTTACAGGGGCCCAATGTCCCCCCCCCCCCAGACCTGCCTACCCCCTACCTGTCCGGCGTTTTGGGATCCCAGTTTGGGAGCCGCCATTGGGCGAGGAGTCGGAGGGGCCGTGGTCAGGAGAGGCGGTTGGGGAGGGTTGGACTGGCTCCTGTGGGGACACAGAAGGGGTGGGTAGGAGGTCAGCCCAGCTGCCTGCCCCTGGGGGGGGACCCAGCAGAGGGGTGAAGGGGGCACTACCTGCTCGTGGGGGGCCACCTCCTCATCGTCCTCCTCGCCCTCACTTCCCAGGGCTCGGGCCACCTTCCGCGCTGGCCGCTTCACCGGAGAATAGCTTTCGGGGCTCACCGCTGCCGTATTCCTCTCCTTCAGGGCGGCCCTGGGGGTGGGGAGGCCATATCAGAGGGGGCCACGGGCACCCCCCAGCATAGTTTCCCCCCTTGCTCTGCCCCCACTCACTTGGGGTCTGGCTCTCTCTCCTCGCTACCTTTGGGGGTCTCTGGCTTTTCCTCCTTTTGCCCGCTCATGGGCTGGAAGAAGGACCTGCAGGGGAAAGGGCAGGCCCAGGCATGGGCATGGCACAGGAGGGGCAGGGGCTGGGCACAGGAGGGGCACGGGCTGGGCACAGGTGGGGCAGGCACAGGCTGGCACATGAGGGTTAGGGGCACAGGCTGGGCACAGGAGGGGCAGGGGCTGGGCACATAAGGGGCATGGGCAAGGCACATAAGGGGCACAGGCTGGGCACAGGAGGGGCAGGGGCACGGGCAGGCAGGGCCTCTCACTTGATGGATCGCTGCATGGTGGCTCCAGGGCTCTCCCGGGGGGGCTTTCCTGGGCTCTGCCTAAGGAACAAGGAGCGGCTGAGCTGAGGGACCCGGGTGGGGGTAGGGCGGGTCAGCGGCCGTCTAAGCAGGGAGCTGGTCAGCTGGGGAAGGGGCAGCCCCTTCCCCTCCCCCTAGTCCGGGGCGTCCATTTTCCTTACCTCGCCTTTCCAGGTGAATGGGGGTAAGTGACTGGCCCAGGGTCACCCGGCTGGGAAGGCTCTGAAACCACATTTGAACCCCACCGCCCCCTCCCTGCATCTTGTAACTGCTCCTCCTAGGCTGTCCCGCCCAAGCCTCGCGTTTGTGGACCGTCTGCGGTCCGGCCAGCGAGCTCGGCAGCACTTCTCAGGCAGGACCGATTCCTGGAGACTCACAGAGCCCTGACAGGAGGCTGAAGAGGGTGCTGCTATGGCTCGCGCATGCGCAAAGCCGAGTAAATGAGTGTAAGCAGGTCCCCGTCTGTCTCTCCCGCCGACCCCCCCCCCCCAACCCCTCACCCCGGGCGCTAACCTCTGTCCGCGTACGGCTACCGAGACTCCGGTCTGGCCCGGCTTTCAGCTCTCCCGGCTCCCGACTCCCGCTACGGCCGCCACCGCCGCCACCGCCGGCTCCAGCCCCGCTTCGCGCCTCAACTTTCGCGCGCAGAGAAGCAGGGGGCGGGTGACGTCACGAGCCGGTCGGCTGCCCCTTCGCCTCGCTGGGCATCCTGGGAGTTGTGGTCCGGGCTTGTGGGCGGGCAGGGACTCTGCTCTGCGGAAGGGAACTTGGGGGATGGAGTGAGTTGAGAAGAGGCTCCTGGGACAGATGCTCGCGGAGCACTACGGGAAGAAGGGCGAACACTGCCCTGATGGAGGGGAAGCAAGGCATTTTGGGAAGAGGGGAGGGCCAGGAGACGGGCCTCGCGAGGCATTGTGGGAGGGTCCAAGCCGTCAGGAGCCGCTCGTTCTGGCTCTGAGCGGGCGGGAGGGGTGAGTGATGGGGAGGGAGGGAGCGATGCACATCTGGAGGGGGGGAGGTTACAGCTGGAGGCTCCGGGGGCGGTGCACAGTGGGGGACGCCACATCTGGGGGAAGAGGAGTTGAACAGCTGGGTGTAGGAGTGCCACATCTGTAGGAGGGAGGGAGGGAGGGAGGGAAGGAGGGGCACAGCTGGAAGCAGACGGGCCATATCTGGGGGGAGGGAGGACAGCGGGTGTAGGAGTGCCACATCTGGGGGCGCGGTGGTGGGAGGGGCACCGCTGGGGGAGGGAGGGGCACAGCTGGAAGCAGACAGGCCACATCTGGGGGAGGGAGAACAGCAGGGTGTAGGAGTCACCTGTGGGGTCAGATGGGAGAGGGGCAGAGGCTCCCCTGGACAAACTCTAGGCTGTCTGCATCGGGTTAGGGTCACTGCAGCCCCTGACCTCCTCTGGCTCTCTGCCTTCCACACCCAGGTACCCTAGGATGGAGGAGGAATTGGAAGCAGAGCCCGAGCCTGGGCGGGAGCTGGAGGGAGAGCCTGAGCTGGGGCGGGAGCAGGAGCTGAAGGCTGATTCAGAACCAGAACCAGAACCAGAGCTAGAGCTGGAGCCAGAGCCTGGAGAGGAGCGAGGGCTCCAACCTGGGGCCGAGCTGGGGCCAGAGCTAGATCTGGAGTTGGGGCCAGGGCTGGATCTGGAGCTGGGGCCACAATCGGAGGCTGAGCCCAAGCTGAGGCAGGCCCGCCCTGAGCCCTGGGGCCAAGAGGAGCGGGAGCTGCAGGACCGGGAGTTTTTCTCGTGGGCAGAGTTCAGCCGCTTCTTCGACGAGTGGTGCCAGCAGCGCCGGGCCCTCTTCTTCGTCAAGAGCTCCATGCACCTGGCCAAGTGCCGCTGGGCCCTGGATGCTCCGCTCCACTCCCGCATCGATGTCCTCAAATATAGCTACGTGCAGCTGGCCTGCAAGGATGTGCGGGCCCCGGTGCCCAGGCGGCCTGGCATGGCTGGGTGAGGAGGCTTGGGGGGCAGGGCCGCCAGGGCCAGAGGCCTCACTCATGCACCCATTCATGGCTCGAGCCCCCTGCTTGGCCTTGGGGAGACCCAGAGATAAATGCCACATTGATCTGGTCGTCAAAATCTTTCCATAGCTCCCCATTGCCCATTGAATAAAGTTTAACTTTCCCACTGGCATTCAAAGCCCTCCCCATCCTTATCCAAATTGCCTGCCCTAAGGAAAGGTTTGGAGATAGCTGGTCCCTCTCTAGCCTTGTGACCCTGGGTGAGTCTCATGCTGAGCCTTAGTTTTCTCATCTGTAAAACAGGGGGTTGGATTTTTCAGCTCCAAACCTTTGTAACTAGACTTTGTAGACTTGGCCCCCACTGTTGTGCCTACCTTTCTCAGGGCTCAGGCTTTCCTTTCAGTTGGGCCAGGAAGCTTTCCCTAGAAAGTCTCTCTCCTGCCGTGGGTCCTCCACAGTACTTTATTTGGAGCCCCCCTTAACACTGATCTCTGCCCCAGTGGATTGTAAGGTTCTTGTGAGCAGGGCTGACGTCCTACCTGTCTTTCAATGTCTCCCGAGTTGATCAAAGGACCCGTGGCTGAATTCGTTCTCGAAATAAGGCCCTTAAGACAATTTGAGCCCCCGACATGGTGGTGGGAGGGCAGGCCCAGTGCATGGGCATGGAGATCTAGGCTAGAAACCTGTCCAGAGATGCTCCATGATTAGAGAGGAAGAAGAGGGATGGCGTCTGGTTTGGGGAAAGCCAGAGGGGCAGAGAGGGGCATTGAAGGCTTCCTTGATGGGGTGGGTCTCGAGCTGGGCTCTGAGGGCTGGGCAGGAGAGAAGGGACGGCTTTCCAAGGACAGCAGAGTGCAGGCTGGAAGGGGAAATGCTTGGGAGGTAGTGAGCCTTTTAGTTGTGCTGGAGTGCAGTGAATGTGAGGCCCAAGCAGGGAAGAGCAGGCTTTGAATGCTGGGCGAATGAGGTTGTTCTGTGGGTACCAGGGCCCACGATCAGAGATGTGAGGGAGGAGGACCAAGCTGGTAGCATTTGCCTCCCTGACTGTAAAACAGACCTCATCTGTAAGAGAATTCTGGGTAAGCCGAACCTTGCCGACCTTAGGGAATCATCGCAAGGACTGGAGAAAGGGTTCTGGAGTCGGGAGTTCAGTTTTGGTCTCAGTGTCTTGTCTCTGGAATGCCCGGTTTGGACCGTCCCATCAGCCCCTGATGATGTGGGACGACAGGACTCGGGACAGATTGGGCTCCATATATCTCTAATCCCCTGGGAACTAATTAGGCCACCCAGAGAAAGAAGAAGGACCAGGGCAGAGCCTTGACACTGGGAACCTGCTGGGGGGCACCATTAGGGAAAGCCTGAGAGACTAGAACAATTCCTGTCTCTGTTTTGTTGTTGTTGAGTTTTCTCTGACTCTGTGATCCCGTTTGGGGTTTTCGTGGCAAAGATCTTGTAGTGGTTTGCCATTTCCTTCTCCAGCTCATTTGACAGATGAGGAAACTGAGGCAAATAGGGTGAAGTGACTTATCCAGGGTGATGCAGTAAGTATCTGAGGCCAGATTTGAACTGAGGAAGATGAATCTTCTTGACTACATGCCCAGTGCTCTATTGCCTGTGCCACCTAGCTGCCCATCCACCCCATTTTTATTATTTCAGGGAGAGTGAGAGATCCAAGCAGGCTTACCCTCTCCGGGGGAGTGTGAGGAGGTTATTACTGTAGAGATCAGGGAATGAGGGGCATGGTGGGAGGGCAGACAGTTCAGATGGAGGGAAAGCCAGAAGTAGACATACCCAGTTAGCGAAGCAGCCCGGCTGGGAGGGGGTAAAATGGGGCAATGGGCTTGGGTTCTATTCCTGGCCCTGCTTGCTCTGTGACCTTGGGTAAGGCCTGGCTCTCTCTGGCTTCATCGATAAAAGGATGGGATTGGATAAGCTTCAGACTAAACGCTGCAGGCTAGGCAGTGGGTGACGTCTCCCTCTCTCCCTCTTCCCACAGGAGCCCCCAGCCAGGCTGCCCAGCCTTCATCATTCTGAAGCTCAGCCCACTTCGAGACCGCCTGGTGGTGACTGAGTGCCACCTGGCACATTCACACCCGCCGTGCCCTTTGGAGTTTGCCTATTATTTCCGCCCTGGCCATCTTCTTGCCAACGCCTGCCTTCCCATCCGTACCACCAACAAGATCTCCAAGCAGTTTGTGGCCCCTGAGGACATCCACCGCCTCCTCTCCTACTGCAAGAGCCGGGACCATGGTGTCCTCGATGCCCTCCGAGTGCTGGAGGGGCTCTTCCAGGCTGATCCTGAGGCCAAGGTGCCAGTTATCTTCCCACGTGATGGCCAGGCAGAGGGTCCCTTCTTTGGGTGGTCTGAAGGGGGTGAGAGATCTTGGAAGAGCTGATTCTGGGGTCTTGTGGCAGGAGGGATGGCTGCCCACTGGATAGAGAACTGGAAGACCTTGTAAGCGTTGCTTCTGACACACACTGGCTCTGAGTCCCTGGGCAAGTCTTCCTTTCCCAGTGCTCATGGCCTTGAGTGGCAGAAAGGGTGCCAACCCGCCCTGGGGAGAGTTCTGTCTACCGACGGAACCCCGGGCAGCCCCATTGCTCTCCTGGCTTCCTCTGGTTCTGGGCTATTTCCCACGAAGGGGATTCTCTTATAATTATGCCACTTGGAAACCTTGGCTCTCATGCGGACCCCTAGAACCAAGTGGGAAGAGCAAAGGTGAGGCTGGCTGCGATCTGAGGGGCCTTTGGATGTCTTAGACTTGAGGAATTCTGAGCTGAGGGCTGCCCTGTGGCGAGAGGACCCGGGATCTTCCGAGGGCGGTAATGCCCGTCGCGGGGCATGCTGGGGGATGAGTGAGCAGGAAGGCCCATTCGGTCTAAGAGTCCTTCCTGAGGGCTCTCACGAAGGCCTGTTCTGTGGAGCAGGCGTGAGTCTGTTCCATTTGGCTCCACAGGACACGGCTGGGAGTAGCAGGTAGGGAAGCCACAGAGGCACAGAGTCGTCCCGGATGAGAATGTGCTACTGATTTCCTCTCACTGGGGATCTTTAAGCAAAAGCCCGGTGCCTGTAGATGGCTGTTTGGGTACTACTTAGACTAGAGGGCCCTGAGGGACTCAGTGTCTCCATTTGTAAAATGGTTGCATTAGTTGTTCTGCAAGGGCCTTACGGCTCTTAACAGGGGCTACTCTTCCAACCCTGAAATTCTGTGGAATGGCCACGTCTGCTCCTTATTTCACAGGGGGGAAACTGAGGTAGACACTGGCCCAGGGTTAGTGCATGAGCTGGGACACCTGAAGACCTATTCCCCCTGCTAAAGGGATAACCCAGTTTGGGGAGAGCTTCCTTCCCAGAAGCTTTAGTACTGGTGAGGAGAGATGACCTATTGGTCATGCCACCCTGGAGCTGTGTGTCCGTGGGGGGCACAGGTGGTTGGGGGCCCCCAGGATCTGTGGGTCTGTTCCGGGGGGCCCTGCGGTTGGACTGAGGCCTCGGGCTGTGTGTCCGCTCTCCCCAGGTGAAGCTGGTCTTTGTGGAAGACCAGGCCATCGTGGAGACCGTGTTCTTCCTGACGTCCAGCATGATGGCGCTGCTCAGGCGTTACCCGCTCATGCTCTTCTTCGACCGGCTACCCGGGCTGCAGGGCACCTTTGACCTGTCCACGGTGCTCTGCGTGGATGACTTTGGCCAAGGCCGAGAGGTGGCCTGCTGCCTCACCCGCCAGACCAGCCCCAACCTTCTGCGCTTCACGCTGGCCTCGCTGGTGCAGAGCGTGCCGGAGATCAAGGGCCGCGTGGGCTGCGTCACTGTGGGGCCCGAGGTGGGCACTCAGCTGGAGGCTGTGCGTGAGCTGCTGCCTGGGGCCCGTGTCCAGATCTGCCGGGTCCAGGTGCTGGAGACGCTCTTCAGCAAGGCCCAGGAGCTGGGCGGTGCCGGGGAGGACCCGGGGCTGTGGCCGCTGCTGTGCCGCCTGGCTGGGGCGGCCTCGGCGGCTGCCTACATGGAAGCCCTGGCCGAACTGCGCGCCACCTGCCCTGCTGCCTTTGTGGACTACTTTGAGCGGAGCTGGGCACCCCGCAGGGCCATGTGGGTGCGCCTTTGGGCCTTTGAGACAGCCCGAAACGTGGATGCCTGTGCCCTGGTGCGAGGCCACCGGCAGCGTCTGCTCCGCGGGCTCAGCCCCTCCCCCACGGTCGCCCAGTGCATCCGAGACCTGGTGGCCCTGCAGCGGCGGGCCAGCGATGACGAAGACGAAGTCAGAGGAGAAGGCCCATCCAAGGCTCCTGTGTCGGGCCCTGGGGCAGGCCTGGAGAATGGAGGCAGAAGGGGGGTGCAGTGGGGGGACAGAGGGGACAGGAGGACCCAGGTGAGAGAGGGAAGCATACAGCTAGGAGACCCAGGGGACAGGGGAAGCCAGTTGGGGAGCACAGGTGAGTGGGGGAGACATTTCGGGGAGCCGGATGTACAGTTTGTGGCCAAAGGGGATAAGGAGATGCAGCCGGGGAACAGTGCTATGGAGCTGAGAGACAGAGGGGTATACCTGTGGGAGAGAAGTGTACAATTGGGGGATCGAGAGGAGAGGGCCAGGCAGCTGGGGGACAGAGGGGAGAGGGGGCTGCCTTTGTGGGAGAGAGGGGTACAGCTGGGGAGCAGGGGGGAGAGGAGGATACAGCTAGGGGAGAGAGGGGCACACCTGGGGGACAGTGGGGAGAGAGGATTCCATTTGTGGGAGAGAGGCATACAACTAGAGGACAGAGAAGACAGCAGGGGACCACTGGGAGAAAGGGAAGCACAGCCAAGGGACAGGGGGGCAGAGCTGGGGCAGGGAGGGGTTCATTTGGAGGACAGAGGGGAGAGGGGGCAGCATTTGTGGGATGGAGGCCAAATGATGCAGCTGGGGGACAGAGAGGAGACGGGGGGCATGCTGGGAGAGCTTCAGGGAAGGGGGAGACCAGCTGGGGCCACAGAAGACAGGGCAGGGGCCAGGAAGCGGCCCAGGAGCTCCTCGGAAGAGGAAGATTGGGAGCTGCTGTCCAGGTTCCGGGCCGTGTGTGGGCCGGAGCTGGCTGGCCTGGTGGCTGAGGAGCTGACCTTTGCTCGGCAGCACGGGGTCAGGGGCTTTCGCTGGACTGGCACGGGCTACACTCTGCAGGATGGGACCTCAGACTTCCTCCTAGACGCGGCCTTGACCCGCTGCAGCTGCTCCATCCACGCTGCCCGACACCTCCCCTGCCGACACCTCTTTGCTGCCCGCCTCGTGGTGGGAGCTGCCTTGTTCCACATGGACCTGCTCAGGGACAGCTGGGGAGGGGCCCCTGAGCCTTGAGCCTAGAACTGCTCCCCCCTGTCCACCCCCACCAGCAGGATGCCGAGGTCCAGATAGCAGGAAGCTCCCTTTCAATCTCCCTTGGGGAAGGACAAGTGCTTGGAGATCCCACAGCCCACCTGTCTGTGGAGGTCAAAGTGATTTTGTCCTGAGCAGCTGTCCCAGAATCCTCCCTTCCCTTCCTGTCCCCCAAGACAAATGGGATGGGTGAGAGCTAAGGGATGGAGGCCGAAGGACAGAGGTGGTGGGGAGGAGAGATGATGTGTGTAAGGAGCCAGCTGGCCTTTAGCTGGATCCCACATGAGCTCGGCTCTCCTTCAGCAGCCCAGCCTGGGCCCATGGCTGCTGGGCCTGCCCTGGAAGGGAGGAGAGAGCTTGGAAGGGGATGACTCATAGGCTTTGTTTGGCAAGGGGCCCCTTCCTGGGTTGTCTGTTGAGAAGCGAAGGCAGGGGTTTGCTCTCTGTTCCTTTTGAGAGGGGGCTTTGGCATTCCCTCCAATCCCAGGCATTATCCCAAAGCTCCTACTGGGTGGCAGGCAAGGAAAAGGGGAAAAAATGGCTTCTTCTAGAGCTTAGGATGCTACGTCACCCACACAGGTGAGTCTGAGTGAGCTCCAGGCCTTTGGGGATGTGAGGTTCAATCTTGGGAGCCGCATCCCCTCCAGATATCGCTGGCTCCTATTGGGAAATCTCCCATAGCTCCTTCCATGGGTCTCCATAAATATGGGTAAACGGGTTCCCAGGGCAAAGGCTCAAGGGAACCAATGCTTTTCTAGAGGAATTCTTAGTTGCTTCTCTTTGTGTCCTGAGACTAAGCTGTGGGGTAGTTGATTCTGAGTAAGTCCCTCTTGTTGGACCTCAATTTCCTCATCTGTAAAATTAGAGTTAAAGGAGAAGGCCCCTAAGGCCCCTTACAGCCCTAGAGAATGGCTAGGAAATAGGATTGAGCTGTGTGGGCTGGGTCGCTTGGAAACTAGAGGACAGAGATTTGGGGCTTTCCAGGGGTGGCAAACACCCAGCCTCGAGTTGGCAGGCAGTCTGGCTAACCCAATAAAGGGGCTCTATCAATGGCAAGGGTTTCCTTTGAGTGGGAGTGGCTTGAATTTGCCCCTCAGAACTCCCAGGCCATTATCCTAGGCTTTGGTGCTGGGAGTGACCCCGCTCATTTCCTGAGCCCCAGAGAGGTTGTGACTACCAAAAGTATTAAGCAGGGCCCACACATCTTAACTTCAAATCCAATGGCCTTTTCACTGAATCAGGGTATCCCCTTAGAAAGGGCTGCAGGAAGGAATTGAAGTGATGCGACCTCGGAAGGGCATCTGGGAACATGGAAAAAGGTTTCGGCTTGGTCCCCAGACCCATTTTCCTTGTGATGCTTACTGATCTCCAGTAAACTTCCTTGGGCCTCTCATCTGAGTCACTCGAGAAATGCTTGCTGGTCAGTGGACTGGATCCTTGGTTTGCCCAGTGAGCTTCCCCATGGGGTGAGGGGACCGACCAATCCCAGGCCTCAGGCCAGGTATCTGAAGGCTGGCAACATATCACATAAACCCGAATTCCCAGTCTGGTAAGGAGAGGCACAATCTCAAGAGATGCAAAGGACTTCAGACCTCATCTAGTCCAACTATATCTGAAGAGTTCCTTGATTTTCTTATTTATAAAATGGGGATCTTAATCCCTATGTCTATTGAAATGCCTCGCCTCAGGGTGGAGGGAGTTCTCCCAGCTGGAAAGGCGGTAGCCTGGCTCCAGATGGGTGCCTGTGTAGCTTTTGTCTGAGCCCTAGCCAGGGGTGAAGCTTGGTCCCTGGTGATGAGTTTTGGCCACATTGATTCAGTTCCATTTAATAAGCACCTACTATGTGCCAGGCACTGAGACAAAGGTTTACCTCACATTGGGTCAAGGGGAAATGTGAGTAAATGAAGTCCTTTGGTCTTCCTGTGACAGCACTAAGGTGGAGGAGGAAGAGAGGAATTCCCAGATCACCAAATGTCTGAATTGGAGGACACTTCAATGCCAGAAGCCCAAAGGAGTTCCCAGCAACATAACTGACATGTGGTCTTCTGGCCACTGTTCAAGGATGCCCAAGGGGGTCTGCCCTTCCACACTGAGAGAGCTCCAATTGTTAGTGACCCAAATGAGTCCTCTGGCTCCAGGTTCTGCCCTTTGGGCCCAAACTGAGTGTCTGTTCTTGTCCTCCTGTCCTCTCCCCCTAGTTTTCTTTCTTCAAGCCTTTTCATCACCAGGAAGATTCTGCAGTTAATGAACATCTTTCTGAAGTAGCAGTGCTTAAAAAAAGGCTGCAGGGTAGGGCCAAGGACTGACTTTCAACAGATAGCAAGGAAGTTCAGGGGTGAAAGGAAACGCCAGTCCCCATTGTCTGCCCTCTCTGCCCCCACTGCCCCCCCCCCCAGTCCAAGAGCCTGCTCATGCACTCTACTGCCTCCAACTTGTTTTGCTGAGCCCCAAGAGGTCAAAGCCCAGAGTGAGGAGGTGGATCTGGGCTTGGGGGAAAGACATGTGTCTTCATGATGGGAGCTGCCCAGACATGGTGGCATGGGCCTTCGAGGGGTTGGTCTGAACTGGGCCACCGGCCTAAGAGATGGACGGTATCCAATTCCCCTCCAACTGCCTATATCCAGCCAGGGAGGTCCAGCTGGTACTCCAGGGGTGGGGGGTGGGGCGTCCTAGAACTGATCCTCTTTTCTTTCCAAAGGGTTGAAGCAGCGCCTGGACCCCATGCCCTGCCTCTGGATCTTCCCCAGGGATCAGACAATCAGACCCAGGCTGAGCCCAAGAAAAACAGACTAAACTCACTCCCTGCTCATAGATCTCAGGCCCCGCCCCCAGGCCTCAAAGCGGGCTTCTTCAGGCTCCTTGACATCAGGGTAACAGCCCCCGAGGAACCTACTAGTCTCAGGCCCCGCCTCCTCAGTCCCTTCCCCTTAGAAAGATTTGCCTCAGCCCCCCTCGCCCCACCAAGCAATTCCTAAACTTCAGGCCCCGCCTCCTTAGGATTTTTCCGTAGACGTCAGGCTGGGCCCCTGGGAAATAGACTTGTCTCAGGCCCCGCCTCCTCGGGCCCTGACCAACGACATCAGGCCCCACCCCGGAGAAAGTGACTCGCATATGAAGCGCCTCTTATGTGCCAGGCATTCTGCGAAGCGCTCGAGAAGCAAAAAGAGGCAAAAGACAGGCTCTGTTCTCATGGAATTAACAATCTAATGGCAAGGCTAACATGCAAACGAATGTATACACAGCAAGCGGTAGACGAAATAGCTAACAGGGGGAAGACGCGGGAATTAAGAGGGCTGGGGAAGGTTCCGCCCCTGTGGAAGTCACAAGCCCGGCCTGCCCGTAGATATCTTCAGGTTCTGTCCTCAGGAAACCGACAATTAGGCCCCGCCCCGAGGATATTAGGTTTCGCCCTGAGGTCACCCCCCAACCCCTCACCGTCGCTATGGAAACAACACGGGCTTTTCCCAAAGCACCACCTGCAGGCCGCCAACGGCTGGCTGCTTCGCTCCGAGGATCGCGAAGAAAGGGAGGAGGGGAGTTGAAGTAGTTCAGTGAGAGACTACAATTCCCAGGAAGCCACGCTTTCACCTTGGTCGGACGGCGACTGCTTCTGTCCAGTAGCCGAAAGAACTCAGCGCGTGCGCTTGGAGGTCGACCTCTCCCTCCGCGGGAATCTTCAGGAGCATGTACGGAAGGGGCGGGACGCCGAGGGTGCGCAGGGCATTGTGGTCCTGTCTCCCAGGCCGCTGCTCCGGGTTTCGCTCGACGCAGCCGTCTCTCGGAGGAGGGGGCAGGGGCGGAGGCGGAGGCCGAGGCCGCTCTCGTCTCCATGGTAACACGATAGGCCGAGTGGGGTGGGTGGCCATGATGATGGGGAGGAGGGAACCAGCGGCCTTGGTCACCATGGTGACGGGGGTGATAAGCTGGAGCGGCGGCAGTCTCCATGGTGACGGGCGGGGTGGGTGGGGCAGGGGCGGTGCAGCCTAGACAAGTTCCCGGCCCCAACCATGGCCTATGACCCTTTACTTTGATCTGCCAGGCCTCTGTCCCATTCCCAGCCCCGCTAGGTCTGACCTCATCCTTAACCTTCCTGGGGGCTAGTTCCATGTCCAGCTCACACTGCCCTTGACCCCTCCTGCTCCTCTCTCGGTCCCTATCCTCCTCCCTTAGTCCTATCCCTGTCCTCCTTCCTTCTGGTCCTCCAGCATCCCCAGGGCGGGGGTAGAGGAGAAAAGGTGCCAAGGTGAAATCGACAGACCTAGGATGGGGGGGGGGGGCTGAGAGTGGGAGGCCAGTGATCCGGGGTTGTGAGCCTGAGGGCTGGGAGGATGGGGATATCCAGTAATGGGGAAGGTGGAGGGGGGAGGAAGAAAGCTGTTGTTTAGGGAGAGAGCGGTGTCCTTAGAACGTAGAGAGGAGAGCAGTAATGGGGAGTGGTTGGCAGTGTCAGAGGCTGCTGAGCTGGAGGAGGAGGAGAAAAAGATTGAGAAAAGCCACTCAGAGCCCCGGGTGGGTGACTGTGGAGATGGCCTTCTCCAGTTTAGACAAGGGGCAGAAAAGAAGTGAGATCATAGTGGGGATGGGTGGAGGAAGTGAGGCATTTGGAGAGTGGGGGACCCACCACTGGCCTTTTTTAGGTTCTAGTAGAGGGAGAGATGAAAAATAAGCAAGGGGCACAGAAGGCACCTGGCTGGAAGGAGATGAGGAAAAGGGGAGAAGAGGGGGCTCACGAGTGCCTCCATTTTTTCAGTAAAATAGAAGGCTAGGTCTCAGCTAAGAAGACCTGAGTATAGGGATTACTATGCCCATTTTTTGAGATGAGGAAACTGAGGCTTGCAGAAGATAGGCGACTTGAAGTCTCCCATCTAGTGAAATCAGAAGTGGGGTTGGGAGTCTGGGCTCTCTGCTGCCCCTTTGCTGCCTTCTCTGTTCCTTGTCTCTGGGCACCTCCCTCTTCCAAGCCCCGTCGACTGCCCCTGCATATAGTCAGTCCTTAGGAAGAAGATTTGGGTGTCCCCTAGGAAGTCTGGAGTGAGGGTGAGAAGAGCCTCATGGCACTGTCCATCCATCCATCCATCCATCCATCCATCCATCCATCCATCCATCCATCTGTCTGTCCATCCACCCTGCAGCTGGAGCAAGAAGCCCTGAAAGGTCCTGCTGCCATGGGCGAGCTGGGCCTGGGCCTGGAGTTCCACACGTGGCACCACTTCAGCAGCTTCTTTGATGACTGGTGTGAGCGGCATAAAGTGCTCTTCATCATTGCCAGCCTCAAGCCCCTGATCTCCCTGCGCCAGCCGCCACTGCCCTACCTGCCCAGCCTGGCCTCGACCCTACGTTTCCGCTTCGTTCGCCTCATCTGCAAGCACAGCGGTACCTACGTGGGGCAGAGCGTGGTGCAGCGAGACCAGCAGTGAGTGCCTGTTTCCTGAGACCTGCTGAAGCAGGAGGCTGGGTGGGGAGGTGGGGTCGCCAGCATGACTGTGCCTATAGTCCCCCAAGGTTGCCTGTGGGGAGAGGGGGGATTCAGGGAGGCCTGGCCCAGATGAGACCCAGATGGAGTCTCGGGTTCAGCCATGGGAGCCACTGTGGAGCCCAAGGGGAGGACAAGAGTGAGCAGCATGGGCAGTGCCTAGAGTCTGGGCCAAGGAGGAGTGATGGGGGCCCTAGCAGTGGCCAGTCTATAGGAGGGGAAGATGGCATCTGGAGATGCCAGTGTGGAACAGGGGTTCCATTTAGTCTCTCTTGCAGCCAGAGGGCAGAGCCAGGAGCTTCAGGGGAAACCCCAGGCCCACTTGTGCTCTGCTGGCCATGGTGCTGCTTCGCCATCCGTTGGGTTCTTCTTTTCTCACCTTTCTTTCCCCGCCTGCTTTCTTCCTTCCAGAAGCCAGAAGATCGACTGCCCGGCTCTCATCACCCTCCGCCTGGGCCCCAAGAAGGATCGGCTGGTGGTGACAGAGGCCAAGCTGCAGCACAACCATCAGCTGTCACCCCGGGAGTTCTCCAGATGCTTCAAGCGGAGCCAGCTGGAGGCCAGCCTGGGCCTGCCCATCCGCATCACCAACAGTGTCTCCAAGCGCTTCTTGGCCCCCGACCTGGTCTGGAATCTGGAGGACTACAGCCGGGCCAAGGACAAGGGCATGTGCAAGCTGCTCGGGGAGATGCACACACTCTTCCGGGCCGACCCCGGGGCCAAGGTCAAGCTGGTCTTCCAAGAAGATGTGGCCATCCTCAACTCCATCTTTTTGGCCACGTCACACATGCGCCAGCTGGCACGCTCCTTCCCCCGCCTCCTCTTCTTGGACCAGGCAGCCAGCCTTCCTGGAGACTTTGAGCTCTACTCTGTCCTTTGCCAGGATGCCAATGGGCGAGGCCGCGAGGTGGCCTACTGCCTTGCCCGCAGGGGCACGCCTGACCTGCTGGTCTTCATTGTGGCCTCCTTGGTGCAGAGCGTCCCTGAGATCAAGGCCCTGGTGGAGTGTCTTACCATTGGTGTGTCCTGCCTTGCAGGTGTAGACACTGTGGAGGAAGTCTTGCCCTGTGCCCGAGTACAGGTGTGCCGTGCCCAGGTCCTGGAGGCCTTGGGACGCAGGGCCCGGGAGTTGGCTGTGCCCGGGGAACGGCATATAGTTAATCTCTTGCACAATCTGGCACATGCAGCCTCCCCTAAGGTCTACAGCCAGTATCTGAGTGACCTCGAAGACGTTGCCCCCCTGGAGTTCCTCCGTCACTTTCTGGAGACCTGGCATCCACACAAAGGCACATGGGTTGCCTGCTGGGCATACCATCGTGGGGAGAACTGCCCCTTTGTGGACCACCTTGAGGCTCATAGGCAGAAGCTGTTATCTGCCCTGGGCCGAGACTCGTCTCTGGCAGCCTCTGTTCGAGGCCTGCTGGACCTTGAGAGCTTGCCTGTGGAATTGCAGGGGCTGCAGGCAGAAGAGGTGGCCGAGCGCTACCGGGCAGTGGGACCTGGGGAGGCAGCAGCCCTGGTGGCTGAGGAGCTGGCGTTGGCGCGCCATGGTGTGGGCATCCAGCCGGCAGAAGGTGGGGGCTTTGTGTTGGAGGGGGCAGGCCGGGGAGCTGCCTTCACCGTGGGGGCAGACCTGGCCTCCTGTAGCTGCTCTATTTTCATGGCTGGCCACCGGCCCTGCCGCCATATCTTTGCTGCCCGCCTCTGGGCAGGGAAGGCCCTCTTCGATGTCAGTCTCCTGCCCCCTGCAGGTGGTGATGATGGGTAAGGTTCTGGTAGGGCCTCTTCTTGCTAACTCCCACACTAGAAAGGGCAGAAGGGAAAGTCATAGGTCTGCCTTCTTCCTCCTCTTATTCCCCTGCTGCTCAGACCTGGCTGGACTGGTCTGGGAAGGAGGGGAGCCCATCAGGGTAGCAGGGTGGGTGTCTGCTGCTGGGGACCAGGAAAGGGAAGGGACGGTTTTGTATGTTTTCTGGTGAGAATAAAACAAATTCTGTGGGGTGTTCTACCTCCCATGAGTTGAACCACTTCTTTGAGGGAAAGGGTGGTTGGGCATTGAGGGTAAAAGTGGGTTTTCTTATCTGTAAAATGTGTGGTGGGGGTGAGGTGGCAGTAAATGATGAAAAATGTCCCTCTCAGCTCTAAAATTGTTTTTAGTGTCAGGGATCTCCATGAGAGGACTTTCTCTGTGTTTGGCCTGGTAATGAAGGCAATTCTGTTAATTCAGTTAGTCCAGATGACATTTTAAAAGCATCCACTGCATGCAGAGCCATAGGCCTGGTGACATGGAGAAGAGTAGAGTTTGGTTATGATTGCTGCCTACATGGACCACTGGGTGCATGAGTCAGTCACTGAGGCACAAAGTTATCTGATCTGTCCATTAGAGAAATGCAGGGTGTCAGATGAAGGCCTTTCATCAGTCATGGTGTTGAGTTAAATCTGTGATGATGAGAAACTGAGGCACAAAAGGTCCAAGCTTAATCAATTTTATTGGCAAGGCTCACAGTTACCAATAATAGAGGTCAATGGTTCCTCAATACAGTCAGAGCAGCATTTGGAATAGTTTAGTGGTTACATAGGGTCCAGAAAAGCCCCCCAGACTGATTGTGATTAGTTCTTCATTATGCTATCTGAACACATGACCAAGAGTTCATCCATCATGGCAATCAGAAAATCCAAAGTTGGCCAACATCGTCCGGAAGGCCTTGTGATAACAACCCTGCAGTGTCCTCCCAGATTAGGAATCTTCCAGAGTCCATGATGTTATGGAGGCGGCAGAGGCTTAGTCAATTTCCTGTAATATTCTTCAGAAGATTATCTACTACTCCCTGTATCCATGGAGCCTAGTACTAGGAAAACATCTTGTTATAAGATTAAATTATCTTTCATCCATCTTTCTTATCTACCTCAACTGGCATCTAGTTTTGCTTATTGAGGGTTGGGCATTAGACCTGCACAATAACACTCTTTAAGCCTGTTGTAACCATTATGATGAATAAAACTCTTAAATATAAATAATTAGGAATCAGTAATCAATTTCACAATTCCCCCCTATGATCCTTGAAAGGTCTACCTTTTTATGGATCACCAATAAGGGCAACACAGTGACCCCATCAGAAAGATCCCACACTTGCAAAGGTTCTGGTGCATGAGCAAAAGGGAGGAAATGGGACATTCTTCTGTATTGCCTCAGGATTATCTTATCTTCAATCCATATGCCGACACGATTATAAGGCCAAAGATATGGATAGAATCTTTATGACATCTGGAAATAGGGATTTAAGTAATATAACATGAAGACACGATATGATCATAATAGTCATGGTCTTGTGGGTCACTAAGGAGAGCCCTGAATTCTTTCATTTGATCCAAGTGTAGCTTCACTAACTCCATCCCTGAATTAGTTAGAATCGGAAAGGAGATATGAGAGTCGTATGGTCTTGCTACCTACCACTGGTTGGAGTGTTGACAAATCTGTTGGGCATAGTCCCCTTTGGCAAGTTAACCTCATAGAGAAAAAGGCAGAATGCACATGTCCTTCAGGTATACAATGATCATGTGTCTGTGTGTCCTAGCAGTCCACTCCCAATATCTATTTAATCTGCAGTGGAGTTTTATCTGTCTCCGATTCCTTGAGGCTACGTTTCAGCTGATGGCAGCTCTGATGGAGGGTCTTCAGTGAAGAGCTGCTTGGCCCATATGGAGGTTTCTGGTGTTCCTGCTATAAAACCAGTCTTAATACAATTTAGTAACATTAAACCCACATGTGAAACGAGAAAATTTAAGTTCTGGGTGTCTCTGATTGTTTCTTACCAAACCTTATATTTTATATGATCGGTACTATTCACCCTAAAAAGCAGTGCACCTAGTTGTGTGACCCTGGGCAAGGCACTTAAGCTCAATTGCCCAGCCCTTACCACTCTTCTGCCTTGGAACTGAAACTTAGTAGCCATTCTAAGACAAAAAATAAGGATTAAAAAAAAAAAGGAAGTGTATGAGGTCCTGAATTGTAAAATGAGCCCTTCATAGGTATCAGTCTTTATTTCAGAATTAAAACTTATAACAAAATCAGGCATATATTTATAGGCCAAAGTATATTCCATGAAAGTCATTTGTATTTGAGAGCCAATTTTGTGCACACATTTATCTTGTTGTTCCTCAAAATTGTATGCTCCATTTAATTTTTTAAAATTCCTCATTTGTCTTCATTTATCTTTATCTAAATGTGATTCCTCTTAATTCCCCCCTAAGGAGGATGTTATGATTATCATACATGGGAAAAGATGCTGTAGTATCAATCTCCTATAAATTAACTATCGATTAAGATCAGAGAAGTGTCTGTAGTGTTAATAAGATTAAGACTGGAATGGTCTCTGTTACAGGTATCCCTTCTACATCTTGACTTTCCACATGGTGGTTTTGATATATCTCAAGTTGGCATAAGAAATTAAATGGGGATTTTTTTGAGTTTTGTAGAAGCTGCAGATGATACAGGGAGAAGTTAGAAACAAAAAATGTGTAAAATATATGTATAGTATTGTATAATATAAACATATTTTGTCAAAGTGTGCAAAAAAGAACATTAAAGCCAACGGATGGCATACAAAGGTTAGAAATGTAGGGAGTTCTTAAAAGTTTAGTAACTTCATAAATGCTTATTAAGTACTATAAATACCTTACAAAAGAAAAAGGAAAAATCCAGACTTCTCTGGTATAAAAGGAAGGGCAAAAAAATTTAAATGGATTTTCCTGATCATGGGGGTACTGTTTCTCTAATCTCTGTGATATGAAAGAGATACCTGTATTTGTAACTCAAATGATCATTTAAAACAATTCCTCACTATAGTAGCACATTGATAGTGTATAATATTCAGTCAAAAGTCAGCAGTGTGGTGTATTCCAAAGAAAAATTTCCAATGGAATTTTCTATGTGAGCAAAAAAGGACATAACTATATCAATTCTGTAATTCTGTTCTTCCGTTCTCTTTGATTTCAGATATGGCATATAGTCAGCAGCTAATGACACAGAAAAGCTTATTATGAGCCACAGAATATCACAGGCTCAGACATACCTAGGTGGCAAAGTATCCTTGTTAACCAGAGTAGAGAAACTAAGTCAAGAGAATCCTTCTTCACTTTCAAAAGGTCATTTCCTCAACATTCCCAGAGTCAAATGTTCACCTGTAGCAATCCTCAGACTTCAGGAGCACATGGCATTCCTTTGAATGTTAGACTAGTGGTCTTAAGAGATGTCAGACACCTATACCTGAAATGAAAACTTAGAACAGCAGCAGATTAAAATATCCAAAGACTTTTCCTCAAATAGCAAAATTTCAATAATTACAGCTTAGAGCTGGGTTATTGTTATTTTTCTCATTTCTTAGTAAGTGTTAGGACATTCTATTGATCTTTCATATAAGAATAATTATAATCTGGACTTATATACCAGTTCATAATATAGTGAATAGTTGGTTGAAAAATGTAATGAATAATTTCATGATTTTCCAAATAATAACTGAAACTCCCTTCTCACTTAAAGTTAACTTGTAAATTTTTATTAGGTTGGAATAGGTCCTATTTCCTTAAATTATAGTACCATAAAGTTTTATAACATTCTACCAGAAGGATTGATAAGATCTCATGATTCAATGTGAGTAGGAAATCCCAAGGAGTCTCACATAAACAAGGATTTCTTAAGAGGATTTGCTACTTTTTTTCCTCCCAGCAATGAGTCTCTATTAGGATTTGATGATTTAAAACAAAATTAATAAAATATTTAACAATCTTCAAATCTTTTGCCACATTCTTCCAAGAGTTCTTATAAGAGTATCTAGCTAAAAAGGGAAGCTACCCTTTTAAAGGCACCTCTGATAGTGGTTTCTCAATTTTCACAAAATAAGAGATTAGTATGATATTGATTTGGTATTATATTTAGTATCACAAAGTAAGAGATTAACATAATATTGACTTGGTATTATGATATTTAGTATCACAAAATAAGAGATTAGTATGATATTGATTTGGTATTATATTTAGTATCACAAAGTAAGAGATTAGCATGATATTGATTTGGTATTATGATATTTAGAATCACAAAATAAGAGATTAGCATGATATTGATTTGGTATAGTTAGTATCACAAAGTAAGAGATTAACATGATATTGATTTGGTATTATATTTAGTATCACAAAGTAAGAGATTAACATGATATTGACTTGGTATTATGATATTTAGTATCACAAAGTAAGAGATTAACATGATATTGATTTGGTATTATGATATTTAGTATCACAAAATAAGAGATAAGCATGATATTGACTTGGTATTATGATATTTAGTATCACAAAATAAGAGATTAGTATGATATTGATTTGGTATTATATTTAGTATCACAAAGTAAGAGATTAGCATGATATTGATTTGGTATTATGATATTTAGAATCACAAGATAAGAGATTAGCATGATATTGATTTGGTATAGTTAGTATCACAAAGTAAGAGATTAACATGATATTGACTTGGTATTATGATATTTAGTAACACAAAATAAGAGATTAGTATGATATTGATTTGGTATTATATTTAGTATCACAAAGTAAGAGATTAACATGATATTGACTTGGTATTATGATATTTAGTATCACAAAATAAGAGATTAGTATGATATTGATTTGGTATTATATTTAGTATCACAAAGTAAGAGATTAACATGATATTGATTTGGTATTATGATATTTAGTATCACAAAATAAGAGATAAGCATGATATTGATTTGGTATTATATTTAGTATCACAAAGTAAGAGATTAGCATGATATTGATTTGGTATTATGATATTTAGAATCACAAGATAAGAGATTAGCATGATATTGATTTGGTATAGTTAGTATCACAAAGTAAGAGATTAACATGATATTGACTTGGTATTATGATATTTAGTAACACAAAATAAGAGATTAGTATGATATTGATTTGGTATTATATTTAGTATCACAAAGTAAGAGATTAACATGATATTGACTTGGTATTATGATATTTAGTATCACAAAATAAGAGATTAGTATGATATTGATTTGGTATTATATTTAGTATCACAAAGTAAGAGATTAACATGATATTGATTTGGTATTATGATATTTAGTATCACAAAATAAGAGATAAGCATGATATTGATTTGGTATTATGATATTTAGTATCACAAAATAAGAGATTAGAATGATGATATTAATTCAGTCAGATGCATAGGGAATAATTTATCTTACTCCTGGTGGTTTTTTATACTATCTTGGTAGTATATATCACATGCCAGGCTATATTCTTGGCTTTTAAATCTTAAAAAAAGAACCATTTAGCATGTTGTTCAAATGAATTCCTATACGGTCTGAACATTGCAGTGCTCATCTTCTCTTCATTAAGTATCTGACAATTATGTGCTTTCCTTTACAAGTCTGGGAGGTAGGTGTAAATGTACCATCTCACTGTAAATGAATATATGAGATGGTACCTTATATTTTGGTTTTAGAACAAAAATTTCAGCTCAATCAACTCATGATTTATAATTATTAATAGCAATTTTAAAATCTCAATTTTCCCAAGAGTTCACCATTTTTAGTTAGCTCATGGTATCACTCCTAGATCTCCACGACTCTTTTATTTCTTTGACTCACTTAGAAGACCAACTACTTCCTTTTATGTTCCTAACTTATTTTAACCTGTATATTTCAAGAGGGCAGATAAAAGGCTCATTTCTCCTTATCCTGAAGCTTTTTGACTATAGCCCAAGGAGGAAAAGCTAATGATTTTTTAGAGGCCTCTAGCATAGCTATTTAAGTCAAACCAAGGGAAAAATATTTCCTTTATCAATCAGTTAATTTGTATTTTGTTAATTTACTCTTCAAAGTCTTACAAATTTTCTTTTGTAATCTTACATTGACTGGGAAAATTCCATAAATTTTCTCCCGTGGGATTAATACCTTTTCTCAAATTTCCTTTTTCAAAACTCTACATCTGTTTCCTTTCAAACCCTTCCTTCCCTCTAGTGGAAGCATAACCCAACTTTCATTTAACTTTTCATCCATTCTTCTCTCATACCTACTTGCTTAAACTTTTTCTCCCTCCCTTTTCTTTTTTAATCTGTCTGGTCAGCTTGGACCTTTCTTGTTTCCTAATCCAATACTTCCCTGAACTCTCTTCTAGTTGCTCAATTACCCGAGTCTTAAAACTGTCTATCGACTTCATGATCACTCCGCTGAAATTTTCCTTAATGTAGCACAAGTTTTTATTACATGTGTGGGATGAGATTCAGTGTGGCATTCTCAGAGTCGTATTTGGCTTGTAACCCCAATTTTCCAGACCCCTGACTGTCACTATTCCTTGGACTAGAACTGTCCCCTCCCACCCACCCCATAACATTTTTTTAGTTTTCCTGATCTATTTTCAAAAGCCTTGAGAAGAGTTTATCTGAAGCCTGGGGAACTGGCCAACTCTAGGAAGAGGAGTAATATAAGAAAGAACAGGGAATTTCAAAAGCATCTTTCTTGTCTCAGGCTGGGAATCCTGTGACAGTCACCATTTTTTTTTTTGATCGAGGGGGTCTTTAGGGGAACATAATGTTGAGAACCGCATGGTCAAGACTTGAAATGTCACAGCCTCCCCCCACCCCCACCCCCCATACAGGATCAGACAGAGGGGAGGAGGAGCATCTTGTGTCAGGATTATTATCAAAGTCTGTGATTGTACCTAGAAGAAGAGAGGACATTTTTGTCTCAAGCAAGCCCCTTGTGTGGGCAGGATCCCTTTTCCTTCCTTTCCCCTTCCCCATCTCTCCCTTCCCTGCTCTCCACTGTTTTCTCCAAATAAAGCCACTTTTCTCTGCCAACATCTTATCAAGTTTCCTGTCTGCCCATTAGAGTGATTTCTGGGGCTACGAGCCCCTCCCCAAATTCAACTTCACACATTTCACAAAACCAAGTGATTGGGGGCAGCTGGGTAGCTCAGTGGGTTGAGAGCCAGGCCTAGAGATGGGAGGTCCTGGGTTTAAATCTGGTCTCAGACACTTCCCAGCTGTGTGACCCTGGGCAAGTCACTTGACCCCCATTGCCTAGCCCTTACCCCTCTTCTGCCTTGGAGCCAATACACAGTATTGATTCCAAGATGGAAGATCAGGGTTTAAAAAAAATAAATGAACAGTAATCCTTATTGCTCTGATTTTGGGATTCCACAAAGTCAATACAGCTGGATAATGGCCAATGTTATATATTTAAAATGGAAACTTTTACCAGAACCAACTGCGGAGACCTCAAACTTGAGGGCTCAGTATTCGCAACTGGAAAAGTGCTAGTAAGACTACTACTACAGCTGTTGGGACATTGGTTCAATTACATACAAATTAAACAACACTATCTTCTCACTGTACAGTTCTACAAATCCTCTGGCACTTAAAAGGACTGATAGAACCTTGGTATAGCCTTCTCTGATGATCTTAAAACACTTTCTCGAGTTCTTTGATAGTAGGAGCAGATGCTTATCCTTTATGATCTACAATAAAATTTGCTTCATTGTGTTCCTGGTCAAGAATAGCTTGTATTGCTTAGTAGCATAATAATTTCTAGATTTACAGTATCCACTTTTATGAAAAACCGCAACAGAAATATTAATGAGAGCTAACAGGATTCCACAATTGAAAAAAAACTGTCAGATGGAGACTGTCATTTCTGAAGGGCTTTATATGTCAATTTTTCTCTATTTCTTTACAAGTCACGCAGAGACTATGTCCATTTCTTCAGTTTTCTTGCCCTAACTTATTCCAGAAAACATTAAGGTTCTACTTACTTATCAGTTGCTTGCTGAGCTTAAAACAAACTTTTCCCTCTCTGTGAGCACTTTGGGATTCACCTTCAATCTGGGAATCCCAATGTAGGGGCTAAAAATAGGGTTTGCTTGATATATTTGGATTAGTTGTTTAAAAGCAGGAAGCAACAGAAGGGTAAAATCGATCCCAGCTTAACTTGCTTGTTGCTCTTCCTGTTTTGATCTTTAAAGAAATCACAATAAATCACAAGACACAGAGATAAACTCATTGAAACTTCTCTGGTCTTATTCTGCTGTTTGAAAAGGCTTGCTCTTGAGAGCTGACTGCTCTTGCTCAAGTTAGATGAGTCAGAGAGATGATCTCCCTCCATCATAGTTTTTAGCCTTATGTGAAGATTGGATTTAGCTATCTCCTGATTGTAACAATGAAGATACTTAGCTCTTCCTTTATAGTGAAGCTAGAATTGTAAGCTACAATTTCTTTTTAGATTTTAACTACAAAAAGATGTTAAGTAATTACAAAAGGTGAATTAATCACAAAACGGTGTTAAGTAACTACAAAAGCTGAACTTAACAAAAGAGGTGTTAACCCCAAAAGATATAATCTAACCAGAGAAGGTGAAGACTAAAGAGTGGGCAGTCCTGGAGAAAATCTAACCAAAGAAGGTGAGAACCAAAGAATGGGCAGTCCTGGAGAAAAGCATGTGCTGTGATTGGTAGATGTGAAAATTTAGGGGAGGTGACACAAGAGAAAAAGATCTTTAAAAAGAGAACCAAAAGGCAGAAGGGGAACATTCAGTGATTTGGATTCAGATATTCGAATCATTTGGATTCAGACATTTGGACATTTGGACTCAGACATTCAGAGAGTCATTTGGAGATTGGGGCACTGACTTGGAGGAGCTATTGGAAGACAGACCCTTATGGAACGACCAGAAGGCAGACACCAAGACTTCTTTTAGACTCACTGTTGGTGAATGAAAAGCTGACTTAGTGACCCCCCCCCTTTTTTGGAGGCATGAAGCCTCCAGGTGTTAGATTTAAAATAGTTTGGAGCATTAAATAGTTGTAGATAAGAGAGTGGGAGCCATAAACTGTGGTTATTAAATGTTTGGGAGCAAGGGAAATATATATATCAATTATGACCACTGAAATATGTTTTCTACTGTGTCTTGGGTTTATATAAATATAAGGTGGTCGCCAGGGAATATATTCCCAATTTATGAATATGCCCAAGCCAACTGGGTTTTACAGAGAAATTTAATTTATAATACACTGATTAATCAATAGAAAAAGAGAGAAAGTGAGAAAGGAATAAGAATCAAGGGCCTCAAGCCAATAAGGCCTAGACCTAGTCCTAAGAGATAAATCAGTCAGTTGGTTTTATCACTCACCCAAGATCTCTCTAGGTAAGGCTTCTCATGCCAACCTCAGGCTCCACCTTCAAGAGAGCCTCCTTTCAAGAAATGTTTCCAGAGAATTCTCCTCCTGACTCCTCCTGAGTTCTCCTTCCACTCCTCCTTCAAGACCTCTCCAGGAGCTCTCCCTCCAGGACCTCTCTCCTCTCAGCCCTCCTTCAGAGCAAAAAACTCCTCTTCAGACCTCCTTCAGAGCCACCTCTCTTCAGACCTCCTTCAGAGCATCAACTCTCCTCCCTCTAGTCCTCAGACCCCTCTATCTTTAAGCAAACAATCTAAGTTCCCTCCCCTCAGTTCTCACATCTACCAATCACTGTCGATGTCTCCCCTGTGCCAATGGTGGCTCTAGCTTAACCCAGGACCGCCCAGAGGTCTGACCCCTTTGCACATGTCTGTTGAAGGTCATATTCTCAAATAATTAAATCTTGATCTTTTCTGCAGCCCTTCCTAAATCCTGTTACTCTGAGTAGGGTGGAGATTGTAATTTCCAAGACCTGGTTCTGTCATTCCAAGTATCTCTATTGTATCAATTCTAAAATCAATCATGACTCAAAGAACTTCCTATTCTATGCTTAAGCATAGGTCAAAGCCCTTTCCATTGTTTAGCAAAAGGTTTCTGTCCTAAAGTAGTCTTAAGTAGGGAGGAGAAGGATCCTCCCATGCCAAGGAGTTTCATATTCCAATAGAGTTCTTACTATCAGTAGGAAATTTTTTCCAGTATGAAATTTCCCAATGGGGAAATTTCCAACATTCATAAGTCTAAGAAATTTTAAGGTTTACACAGGTAAGACTCATCTTCTTGAGACTCTCTTCCCCTGGCTGGGGCTTAGAGGTTCTAACTGGTATCAGAAGAAGCCAGAGTTTTCTCTCTCTCTTTCATTACTTAATATCTTCCTTCTATTGTAAATATTGTAAACAAATGACCATAAATTCCATTTACTTTAGTAATTCATTTTGGGATTTAGAAATTAAATTCCTGGCAACCACCTATATAAATGTTCAGAGTCCCAACAACAATTCATTTTAACACTTAGAACAAAATTTCAATCAAAATAAAATCATTTCTTGATTTATAAATATAAAATATTTATATTTATTATAAGTATATTTATAAATATAGTATAAATATAAAAATAAATGTCAATATTTAAATCTCAATTTTCTTTTTTGTAATTTTTGAAAATTTTTGATTAATTAATTAATTTAGAATATTTTCCCATGATTATAAGATTCATATTCTTTCCCTCCCTTTCCCCTATCCCCCTTCCATAGCCAACGCACAATTCCACTGGATTTTATATGTGTCATTTATCAAGACCTATTTCCATATTATTGATAATTGCACTAGGGTGATTGTTTAGAGTCTACACCCCCAATCATGTTCCCATCGACCCATGTGATAAAGCAGTTGTTTTTCTTCTGTGTTTCTACTCCCACAGTTCTTTCTTATAAGTCCCTTGGAATGTCCTGGATCATTGCATTGCTCCTGGTAGAGACGTCCATTACATTTGATTGTACCACAGTGTATCAGTCTCTGTGTACAATGTTCTCCTGGTTCTGCTCCTCTCACTCTGCATCAATTCATGGAGGTCTTTCTGGTTCACATGGAATCCGTCCAGTTCATTATTCCTTTGAGCACAATAGTATTGTGCTCAATATTGTGTTCAAATTGAGCACAATAGATACCACTACTTGCTCAGCCATTCCCCAATCAATGGACACTCCCCCATTTTCCGTTTTTTTTTTGCCACCACAGAGCACAGCTATAAATATTCTTGTATAGATCTTTTTTCCCTATTATCTCTTTGGAGTATAAACCCAGCAGTGCTATGGCTGGATTAAAGGACAGGAAGTCTTTTAACGCCCTTTGGGCATAATTCCAAATTATCCTCCAGAATGGTTGGATCAATTCACAACTCCACCAACAATGCATTAATGTCCCAATTTTGCCACATCCCTTCCAACATTCATTACTTTCTTTTGCTGTCATGTTAACCAATCTGCTAGGTATGAGGTGGTACCTCAGAGTTGTTTTAATTTGCATTTTTCTAATCAGGAGGGATTTAGAACATTTTTTCATGTGCTTATTGATAGTTTTGATTTTTTTATCTGAAAATTGCCTATTCATGCCCTTTGCACATTTATTGATTGGGGAATGGCTTGTAAATCTCAATTTTCAAAGAGTCTAATGTTTGCAGTTAACCGATGTTTAAAAAAAAGAATGGTGGCACTCCTAGGTCTGCCTAAAGGTCAAATCACTTTATTTTATTACCCTAATTTGTATCTTCTACACCAAGGTTTTGTGGTTGTAGCCCAGGCAGGGAAAGTTCCTAATTTTTACAGACAACCAAGTGAAGGCACAATTGCCTGACTGATTATCTTTCATTTTCTCTGTGTAAAGGTGATGATCAAAACTACTTCACTCCATTCTACTCTGGTTATGTTGACTAGATGAGAACATATCTTGATTTGTCAATTGATCATAGGCCCTAGGACTAAGTATTTGTCTTTGTTAAAAAAAAAGTCTTTGACAACCATTTGAACTGAATTTTATTGATTAAGAAAATTTTCTCTATGGTTACATGATTCATGTTCTTTCCCTCCCCTCCTGCCATCTGTAGCCAATGAGCAGTTCCACTGGGTTTTACATGTGTCGTTGATCAAGACCTAGCTCCATATTACTGATATTTGGACCAGGGTGATCATTTAGAGTCTACATCCCCAATCATATCCCCATCAAACAATGTAATCAAGCAGTTGTTTTTCTTCTGTGTTTCTATTCCCACAATTCTTTCTCATAAAGTCCCTCAGAATTGTCCTGGGTCATTGCATTACTGCTAGTAGAGAAGTCCATTAAATTCAATTGTATCACAGTGTATTTGTCTCTGTGTACAATGTTCTCCTAGTTCTGCTCCTCTCGCTCTGCATCACTTCCTGGAGGTTGTTCCAGTCTCCATGGAATTCCTCCACTTTATTATTCCTTTGAGCACAATGGTATTCCATCACCAACATATACCACAATTTGTTCAGCCATTCCCCAATTGAAGGGCATCCCCTCATTTTCCAATTTTTGGCCACCACAGAGTGCAGCTATGAATAGTCTTGTACAAGTCTTTTTCCTTATGATCTCTTTGTGGTACAAATCCAGCAGTGCTATGGCTGGATTTGACAGCCATTTGAGAAAGCAAAGTGACGTCAGATAAGAGATCTATTGTCCAGGTTTTGGATAAAAGTTATCTAGAAAGGAGCTTTCCCAGGAATTGGAGCAAATGTGAATTTCTAGCACAGCCCTTTGACTGGAGAAGGTCTGACGGGTTTGGAGGATGCGAGGCCACTTCCCATCAGTGTCCCATCAATTTCCCAAGGTAAGGGGGTGGCAGTGTCTCCATTAGAATAGATGGGGAGAGATTCATCCTGCTCTGGGGGGAACTTCTTGAGGACCTCATGAATAGGAGAAAAGGACTTCTGGCAATCAGGAGTTGTAAGTTACCCCTTTGCCACATGTACTCCCAAAGCCTGAACTTACTTTCCTCTGGATTCTGTATGTAGTTGTGGGCAAGTGCGCCGTAAATACTGTTGGTAACAACTGGGAATATTTAGTTTGAAGGCTTAGCATAAGTTTCCAGAAATTGAACCATGCTGGCATAGCTTTAGAGAACCCATGTTCACCTTCCTGCCAGGAGAGAAAAAAAAAATCTGTGGACAATAAAGACAACTGGGGGCAGGGCATAAAAGTGGCCTCATGAAAAATGAAGCCTTGCCCAAGTTCTTGTCTGTGTGCTTTGGTGACTTGCTAAAAGAGATGCCACAAAAAAGCTCCTCTGCCTTTGGAAAACTGTCCACAAAGTCTCATCTTGCTCTTACTCATGCAGTGATGCATTCAGGAGGTGAAAAATACAATAAACCATTGTCAGTTCATCTACTCAACCATTTTAGCGGCCCAAGAAAGGATCTGACCCACCGCCAGGAAGACAGTGCATCACCCATGCTTTTTGCCCTGCTGGTAATGGTTGGACTGTCAGACTCGTTGATTTTGGTGCCCTCTTAGGGCCATTGGCACATACGTGTGAGGCAGGAAGGTAGAGCTCCTGAAGAATCATCCTCTTTTGCCGATGTCAAACAGGCATTCAGGCAGTCCATGATTTTAGCTGACCAACTAAGGAAAGACTCATTTTCCTAAGGAGCCAACAAACTCCTCGCTCAAGCACGTTGTCAGTCAAGGAAACTGTTCTCTACTGAAGTTTAAGATCTCGGTTCCCCCCAGATCAATTCCTTTAGCCTCAAAGCATATAAAAGTATTAGGAATGGCTCAGCTGAGGGTTATCTTTTCACAAAGGAGAATCTTAGGGTCGTTTTCCCTACAACTTCAGTCATGTGCTCTGATCCAGAAAGTAGTTTCTTTGGAAGAGATAACATTATCATTTTACTGTGTTCAGTACATTAACTGTACCTTAGTGTGTGTCTGTAGGGGGTGAGGAGGGGGTAGGAAGATGAGTGAGGATGGGGATGGAAGAATTAACCCTTTGCAGTAAATCACCAGCTTACCACTATTATGCATAACGAAGGAAGAACAGCTTTAGTATGACAGTTTTTAATTCCAAACCCCCCCCCCAATTGCATGTAATAACAATTTTCAACATGTTTCCTGAAATTAAAAGACCCAAACTGTCTCCCTCTCTTCCTCCCTCCCCCTTCTAGAGATGGCAAACAACTTGATCTGAATCACACGTATATTATTGTGCAGATTTAGTGGGATGTTAAAAAAATGGTTCCTCTTGTAGGAATGGCTATTTGTTAAACATTTGCTGGTGATAAAATCTGGAATGGTGAAATTAAGCTGTGAAGGACTTTTAAAATCGTGGCTCACGTAGGGTAGATTAGACCCATTCCTACAGCTCTGTATGTGGCTTAGATTAGTTTGTATTAGGAAATCATGAAGGGGTTGAGGTTTCTCAACTTGAAAAATTTTGTCTAACCTTTTTGCTTAAAATGCTTGCTTTTTAGAGGCAGCTGGGTTGTGGCTCAGTGAATTGAGAGCTAGACCTAGCATTGGGAGGTCCTGGGTTCAAATTTGACCTCAGACATTTCCTAGTTGTGGGACCCTGGCCAGGTCACTTAACCCCCATTGTCTAGTCCTTGCCACTCTTTCGCCTTGGAACTGATACATAGTATTGATTCCAAGATGGAAGGAGAAGGTTTAAAAAATAAACTTTTCCTTTCCATATACTTTCTCTTACTGAGAACTGGATTACCCCAGATAATCCTATATCCCTGGCTGTTCTCTCCAGCTGCACCTCTTCCAATTGTTTTGTGTAACCTCCAGGATTAGGGTTTTCCCTCAAGAAATTTAGTACTTGGCTTATCGTCTTCCTCTCCTCCCCAAATTTTGCCCTCATACCAGGAGACTTCAACATATTTCCTAATTCAACAGTAACCTTAACTCTTCTGACCTGAAGTTTCAATCCAATTCAGTCACATAGGGAAGGTCACCTCCTAGAGCTCACCATAGCTCACAGGTGATCCTCTATCTAACTATAGTATCTTATTATGCTGCCTCTCCCTAGGTCTTCTCCAAGTCCCATTCTTTACCCTCATTAGGACCTACAATCCTTCCTATGACCCCTGCTTTCATTTCCCTTTCCTAAATTTAGCCAATTTGACTTGAACTCAGTTTTAGATTATTTCCTCCCACTGCTTCCTCCATACTTACTTGCATGTGGTTAAGTAGAGGTAAAGGAAGTCACACAACTGTCCTGAGTGGGTACACAACAAATTTGTGTTATTCAACTTCAATTGGGTCTTCACTGCAGCAAGGCAATCCATTTTTTTCCAAATAAAACTGACGAGCTCACTCCCCACAGAAGATATTTCAAACTTTCTCTTCTCTCAAGCCTTCCACTTGTCCCTCAGGTTTTCAGCTGAGGCCCTCACTTTTTACTTGACCAAGAAAACTGAGGCTATTCGAGAGAAGCTCCTCCTTCTCTCTTGGCATCATCACCCATTCTTTCCTTTTCCTTCATCTCTGACAAAGTAGTGGCCCTTCGTCTAGCCAAGGCCAACCCCTCTAACACTTCATCTTAACTTTATTCTTTTTTTTTAGTCATTTAATTGTCATTGAATTCTATCAGCTAATCATCATCAATTCCATCAATTAATCACTTATTCCCCCCTTTTTAAAAATCATCAACCATTTATTAAATACCTACTGTGTGCCAGGGATTGCTCTGAGAGCTAGAGATACAAAGTAAGACAAAAACCCGGTCCCTACTGTCAAGGAGCTCACATTCCCATTGGGAGAGAGAATATACAAAAAAATTGTATAAACAAAATAGATCCGACATAAATGAGAAGTAATCTCCAAAAGAAGGCATTAACGGTGGAGTGAGAAGGTGAATGTGTGGGAAGACTAGGAAGCCTTGCAAATAGAAAATAAAACTGAGACACAACATGTGAATTTGCTCCCTTTTCCCCTTAGAGAAGTTTTCTTCTGATATGCCATTATGACGTATAAGTTTTAAAAGGTATTATTATGACCTATATGTGTGCATGTGTACGCACATATGTGTATATATGTATATTATGCAAAGATTACCCCACATGCACAGTCTGGACTCTCGGCAAGTTACAAATGAAATCCAACCCTCTATTTTAAATTCTATGATGAGATCCGAACCTTAACTTAGGAAAGCTCCCATTAAATTGTACATGCAACCTAGACTGGATGATTTGCATGAACTCTCTTGCTAATTTTTTTCTTTTAAAACCCTTACCTTCTGTCTTAGAATCAATACTATTATTGGTTCTGAGGCAGAAGGAAATAGAGGTTAAGTGACTTGTCCAGGGTCACAAAGCTAAGAAGTGTCTGAGGTCATATTTGAACCCAGGATCTCCTTTCTCTAGGCCTTGCTCTCAATCCACTGAGCCACACATCTGCCTCCCCCCATTAACTCTTAAATATAAAAATTTACTATCCAGGGCAAAAGCAAGGATACTCATAAAATTTATTCAATAGAAAGTAAAAGCAGAAATAACCAAAATATTATGTTCAATCCATGAACATAGGTCATGCTCTCCTACCCAAATACAAAGTTTCCATGGGGAAGAGTGAGCCCACCCTTACAGAAACCTAGAAGGTAGGCACATGAATGGTGAAACCTATGTGCCCATGCAACACACAACATCTGGGCTGCAGCATTGATGTCTGTCCTGGGTCACTACAGAAATAATCTGCTTCACAGGGAGTTGTTTCTCTGCTAGTTCCTCCTCTTTACAATCTCATCACTTTCCTCCTGGGCTCTCTTGGGCTCTCTCAAGCTGATGACAGAACTGTGAGCTCTTTTAGCTCACAGACACCCTTAACAGGTAGAGAAAAAGTGTTATGCTATTTAGATGAAAAACAGTTCCCTTAAGTCAGAGAGTTACCATGCTCCCCAGGTCTGCAAATGGTAGGAGATTCTGCTTTGTTCACTTAGCTCCAAATCACAGCTTAGAACAAAACAGATAGAAAGCCTGTCTTTCTCTGTAATTTCTCCCTCTTACAGTAGAAAGGTGATAGAGGAAAACACAAACATCACCTGAGATGCTTTCCCTATCTCACCTATAGATAGTGCTAGAGAGCAATAAGACAGTAGCAGTTCCCATAGCAACAAGCATCATCTCTCAGCCCATGAGATTACAGGATGAAGTTCTGCCTTTCTCCAGGCCATCAACCAGGCAAAGTCTTCAGTTGGAGAGTTCCCAGGTACATATACACGAAAGGAATACAAGATGATTTGGTGGGAACTACTAGCTTTCAAATAGATGACCTCTGAGAGTCTCTTGGACAGTAAGGAGATCAAATCAGTCAATATTTAAAGAAATTAATTTAGACTATTCACTGGAAAGTCAAATACTAAAGGTGAAGCTTAAATACTTTGGTCACAAAAAGAGAAGTCAGGACTCATCGGAAGAGACCTTGATGATGGGAAAGACTGAAGGCAAGTGGAGAAAGCAATGGCAGAGGTCGAGATGGATATAGTGTCATGGAAACAATGAATATGAATCTGGGCAGACTTCAAGAGATATGGAGGATCGAAGGACCTGGTGTTTTATATCTAGTCGGTGGGTTCATGAAGACTCAGACATGACTGAATAAGGACACCAGTGAGGAAATCTATAACCTATATTAAATTGCTTGCCTTCTCAAGGGGCTGGGTGAGAGAGAGGAAGGGAGAGAATTTGGATGTCATAGATGTACATGTAATTGGAAAAATAAACTATTTTTAAAGGTAAATTGACTTTATGTTTATTCTGTGTGCCTTTTCCATATTATTTCTATATGTGTATTCATGTTGATTGTTGTATAGCTGAATGTAAGGGTGCTGGGAATTGTAGTTTTTAGGGTAACAGATTCCAATTACACACTTCTAATGAAGGAGCACCCACAATTTGTATCCAATACACGGTTTTAAAAAAATCCTTACCTTCCATCTTAGAATCAATACTATGCATTGGTTCTAAGGCAGAAAAGTGGTAAGTTGACCAATAAGGGGTTAAGTGACTTGTCCAGGGTCACCCAGCTAGGAAGTATCTGAGGCCAGATTTGAATCAAGGACCTCCCAACTCTAAGTCTGGTTCTCAATCCACTGAGCCACCTAGCTATCCCCATGCTTTTTTGAGGTATTCCAAGGACCTATCCCTTTTCTTTGAACTCAGATATCACTTTCCATATGGCCACTGTGGTGCCTTCCAATCTCAACCTCAGTGGGACAGACTGACGAGAGCAAAAGCAAATCTCTCATGTGTCCTGATGCCGTTTCACCAGCTGTGCTTACTAAGTACCCAGAGTCTCTTGCCCAGGACGGGGATTCTTGCCTTCGCCAAATATACAACAGGTGGCCAGTATCTATGGGATTAAGCCTGATATCATGTGGGAAGCATTATCTCTTGATCATCAGCTGTCATTATATGGACTCCCTCAGGAGGAGTCTGACTCAGGCTAGGAGACATTGCTCTGGCTAAGGCTGGAATTACAGAAATAACCCTAGAGAGAAGGTAAGCAGAAAATAAATTGGGCAACAACGGACATTGCTACTACTTCCTTTAGTTTCCACAGTAATCCTATGAGTCGTGCTCTTCAGTCTATGGGCAAGGCACGGCACGGGATGTCCAGAAGGCAAAGTGGTCTGCCTGAGGTTCTGTGAGCTAACAGCCCAATTGTCAGTGCTTCCCATGAGGTAGGTGTTGCAAGGACATCTTCCTGCCTGGAGTTATATAGCTGGTAGGCATATACCCCATCTCCCCCATTCCTCTTTACTTATTCATCTCTTTTAAGCCCTCACTTTGTGTTTTACTAACAACTCTAAGGCAGAAAGGCAAAGGGTTAAGTGACTTGCCCAGGGTCACACAGCTGGGAAGTGCCTGAAGTCAGATTTGAACCTAGACCTTCCTGACTTGAGGCTTGGCATTATCCATGAAGCCACTTAGCTGCCCCCATATTTCTCTCTAGTCCAAGTCTGGTAACCCTTCCTTTTACTATATTCCTTCACCAGATTCCCTTCCCTTCCCCACTGTGAAAGCTTATTTTGTCACTGAACATCAAGTCACTTAGGAGCCCAGGACCGCTTTGTTGGAGAATTGGAGAAGACTACTTGGCCAAACTCTTAAGGCCCAAATCTGCAGGGATTTCTGTGAGTTTCTTCTGTTTTGCGAGCTAGTTGAAAGAGGTGGGGCTCTGTGACTTAGCCAAGCTTTGTTATTTTCAAATTTCAGGATGCCTGCTTTGAGATTGGACAGAGCAGCAAATCAGGACACCAGCACCAGTGAGAGAAAAAGAGGGTGCTTTGGCAGGATTGCAGGGATTCTAATTATTCAAAGTCTTCACTGTGATGATGGGGACATACAAAAAACTGCCACCAAAGAGAAAATCGTGGTCCAAGTCCAATGTCTCTCCTGTTATCAATTTCTCAATTTCATAATTAAAATCAGCTGAGCCTTTAATTCCTTGTTTACAAATTTAATTTGCTCTTCAAGACCAAAGAGCTTGAACCAAGAAGTCACCCTCCCTCACTTTTTTTCTAGGTTTCCTTGAGGAGCCAGACTTGTTGAAAAATAATGACTCAGGCCAAATCTAACTCCAAGGCTCATTAGGCTTTTGGGCCAAGTTTCTCAGTGAATCTTTCCCTTCTTTTCTCCTTCTTCTGCCTCCAATTATAATAGGAATAGATTTCCCCTTCACAAGACCCACAAGCAGACAACAAAACCAGGCTAATAAACGCACACATGCTGTGCCTCTCATTCCTACAAAGAAAGGAAGAACATTGTCCCATTGGGAGTCAACTCTCTTTCACTGATGTCAGGCTTTTATCTTTCCCCCATTGTCTATCTTCCTCTTCAAGTTGGACAAGAGTTTGTTCCCAACTCCTCAGTGAAATGGAGGTGAGACGTTATTTCAGACCCATAGTACAAGGACAGTTTGATCAAATGATAGGGGTTGGTTGGTGGCATTCTGCCAGGGCACCAGGAACACTGTCCTCAGTGCTCCTTTTTTATTATTTCCTCTTCTATCTACCATTGGAGAGCACTGGGAATTCACCTCATTGCTCTTGACTAAGTGCCCTATGACATTTCATATTCCAAGTTATTAAGATCAGAGGGCATTCACTGCTGTGACTTTTCCTTCTTCATTACTTGCCACGCCCTTCGATAATCACAAGGTAGACAAATGGAAAATTCCACTTTTGGCAGCCATTGTCTTGGTTCTGGGTGTGATCCATAAATTGTGTCTCCACTCTCAAATCCTGGCCATATTGCCTAGGGTAGGATGAGATATTTGGGTCTGAGGAAACTATAATCGCTTCCAGTATGTATTTCATGTACAATAGATGGGAAATTCTCAAGACTGAAATCTGAAGACGTAGACCATTCCAATGAGGAGACCATTCCAGTAAAGGGACTTGATTACAGAGATCAATTTGCATGCATAGGAAACTCTTGAGCTAACTTAAGACTTAGAAAAGTTGTGTCCAAGGACAGATGCTAGAGAATGAATAGGAACATATGGAATGGAGCTATAAGAAGAGTGAGAGGTCTTTCTGTCCTCGATGCTATTGGAGAAGGATCGCTGCAGCGACTGCCACTGTTCTCGCCATGTTGAAGTCAGAGTCCCCCAAGGAGTCCGAGCAATTGCGGAAGCTCTTCGTTGGAGGCCTGAGCTTCAAGACGACAGACAAGAGTCTCTGGAGCCATTTCGAGCAACGGGGCACACTTACAGACTGCGTGGTGATGAGGGATCCCAATACCCAGGGGTCCAGGGGCTTCGGCTTTGTTACCTATGCCACAGTGGAGGAGGTAGATGCAGCAATGAACACCAGACCTCACAAAGTCGATGGCAGAGTCGTTGAACCAAAGAGAGCTGTTTCCAGGGAGGACTCTCAAAGGCCAGGCACCCACTTAACTGTGAAAAAGACTTTTTGTAGGGGGCATCAAAGAAGACACCGAGGAGCATCACTCAAGAGACTACTTTGAATAATATGGAAAAATCAAAGTGATTGAAATTATGACTGACAGAGGCAGTGGCGAGAAGAGGGGCTTTGCTTTTGTAACATTTGATGACCATGATTCTGTGGACAAGATAGTCATTCAAAAATACCATACTGTGAATGGCCACAACTGTGAAGTAAGGAAAGCCTTGTCAAAGCAAGAAATGGCCAGTGCTTCTTCTAGTCAGAGAGGTTGAAGTGGTTCTGGAAACTTTGGTGGTGGTCATGGAGGTGGCTTTGGTAGAAATGATAACTTTGGCTGTGGTGGGAACTTCAGTGGTAGAGGTGGTTTTGGTGGCAGTTGTGGTGGTAGTGGATATGGTGGAAGTGGAGATGGCTACAATGGATTTGGAAATGATGGAAGCAACTTCGGAGGTGGTAGAAGCTACACTCATTTTGGCAACTACAAAATCAGTCTTCAAATTTTGGTCCCATGAAGGGAGGAAATTTTGGAGGCCGGAGCTCAGGCCCTTATGGTGGGGGCCAGTATTTTGCCAAACCACGTAACCAAGGTGGCTATGGCGGTTCTAGTAGTAGCAGTAGTTACGGCAGTGGCAGAAGATTTTAATTACTCTTAGGAAACAAAGCTTAGCAGAAGAGGAGAGCCAGAGAAGTGACAGGGAAGCTACAGGTTACAACAGATTTGTGAACTCAGCCAAGCACAGTGGTGGCAGGGCCTAGCTGCTACAAGAAGACACGTTTTAGACAATACTTTTTGTGTATGGGCAAAAAAAAAAAACAACACCAGGACTGTATTTGTGACTAATTGTATAACAGGTTATTTTAGTTTCTGTTCTGTGGAAAGTGTAAAGCATTCCAAGAAAGGGTTTTAATGTAGAATTTTTTTTTTGCACCCATGCTGTTGATTGCTAAATGTAATAGTCTGATCATAACACTGAATAAATGTGTCTTTAAAAAAAAGAAGAAGAAGAAGAAGAGTGGGAGGACTGCTGAAGCCAATTGAGAGATAAGGTAGTTGAGGCAATTTAAGGACAACAAAAAGGGCTTTTAAAGAATAAATTATGGAGAAGGAGAGGATCAAGGAAATGACTGAACCACATCTTGGGATGTGGATGAGGATGATAATTGACAATAGAGAGAAGGCAGAACTACTCATTTCTTTTGTTCTTATGTTCTTTGCCAAGGATAGTGGCCTGTCTATGGGAGAGCCTAGAAAAAAGTGGTTAGCAGAGATCTGCTCCCCAGTGTAAGGAGAAGGAGAGTAGTAAGGAATGGAGTAGCCCTAGGGAGCTCAATTAACCCTGCTAAGATGAGCTCCATCCTCAGGGAACTGAAAATGCTGGCAGATGGGAGAGCCCATGTCAGTTACATCAGAAAGTTCTCTAATCAAGAAGGACCTTTTCAGGACCCACTACATACCAGATACCATGCTAGGTATGAGGAATACAAGTGCAAAGAATGAAGCAATCCCTCCTCACAAAAAGGTTGAATTCTAATGGGAGAGACAACAAATATTTAAAAATATACATATCATATTATTCTCAGTAATACAACTATCCAGGACAATTCTAAAGGACTCATGATGAAAAATGTTATCCACCTCCAGAGAAAGACCTAAGTGAGGCTGAATGCAGATGGAAGCAGGCTATTTTTTACTTCCTTTACTTTTTTGGTGTTTTTTTGTCCATGTTTTCTTTTGCAATATGACTTATGGAAACATTTTAGCACGATTATACATGTAAAGCCTATATCAAATTACTTATTGTCGCAGGAAGGGAGAGAGAATTTGGGACTCAAAAATTTTTTAAATGCCCAAAATTATTTTACATGCAATTGGAAACAAAATTAAATATTATTTAAAACATATGCAGTATAAATATGGAGTAAGTTCAATAGGTAGCTAATTGCCAGGTAGTTTGGGAGAGAAGGCCCTAACAAATGGTTGAGATGAAATAGCCTGAGTATGTTGTAGACTACTACAGGAAAATGGCTGAAAACAAAGTTAGCCCTTGGGAGCAGAACCATCAGCTACCTCTCAAATAAGCCTAGAAGGGTCCAATGGAAGGAAGGAACAAGAGGGAGTAGACACATAGATATTCAACTTCTTTTTGGAGGACATATGGAGGAGGAAGGGGTCACCATCTGTCCCTTCTTCCTGGATTAGCTTTGGTTGGCACTGTAGATTCAGTCCAACCTATAGTTATGACTCAGAACATCCCCATCATACTTGCCGCCAGTTTATCACTCTGCTGGTGCTGGTGCAGCTTTAATGACTGTTGGCTTCTTCCACAGCGATGCAGTGACCCCTGATGACCTTCTTCTTTTCTTCTCACAAACACTTCCAGTTCAGTGTCGGGGGCCTGTCCCTGGTCTCTAGAATATTGGGTTAATTGCACAACCAATAGGTCAGTGGTCTCTTAAACCATTGCTTTCAGAGGGCAGAATCAAGGATGAGTTTCACTGGTATTTATTTTGAACATACTTATATATGTACATACTTCCTTCCTGATATGATGAAATTTCTTGAGAAAAAGGACTGGCTCGTATTTGCTTTGGATCCATAGTGCCTAACAGTGCTAAGTCTACGGTAAGTATTTGATAGATGCTTGTTGACTATTCAGATAGGGAGGTGACATTTCCACCGTCCTCTGCCCTGATCAGATCACATCTGGTGGCACCACTGATCAGCTGCAGAGGGTCCAGAGGAGGGAATCTTGGGTGGGGAAAGGTCTCAAGTCCATGACATGAAAGGGTCATGTGGAAGATCTGGACATATTTTGTCAGGACAAGAGAAGACTGAGGAGGGCTAGGAGATCTGTCTTTGAGTATCTGAAGGACTGTCACAGGGAAAAGTGATTAGATCTATTCTGCTTGTCCCCAGAAAGCAGAATTAGTGAGTGAAAAGATGTGAAGAGGTAAATTCAGTTTTAAGATAAGGAGAAACTTCCCAACAATTGGAGCTGACCCAAAGTAGACCACATTGTCTCAGAAGATAATGTGTGCCTTTGTACTGGAGGTCTATAAGTCAAGATGAGATAACCAGTCAGGCAGTTATAGGGCACCTACTATGTGCCAGGCATTCCAAGTGCTGGGCATGCAAATAGAGACAAAAGAAAGTCATTGCCCTCAACGAACTTATTGCCTATGGGGGAGACAATGAGCAAATAACTATGTACAAACAAGCTATATAATGGATCAATAATTGGAAAATAATAAATGGAGGACAAGCATTAGAATTAAGAGGGGTTGGAAAAGACTTGCTGTAGATGATGGGATTTTAGTTGGGACTAGAGGAATGTAGGGCAACTAAAAGTCAGAGATGAGGGAAAGCATTTGAGGAATGGAGGACAGCCAAAGAAAATATCCAGAGCCAAGAGATGGAATGCCTTGCTCATGGAATAGCCAGGCTGCCAGTAATACTGGATCAAAGCATATGAGGAAGTGTATAAAGTACAGTAAGGCTAGAAAAGTGGAAGTGGTTTGAATGCCAAACAGGATTTTGTATTCTATTCTGGAGGCAATAGGGAGGCACTGGAGCTGTTGCTGCTGTTTCTTTTAAATCCTTACCTTCTCTCAGAATCAATACTGAGTATTGGTTGCAGGGTA
Organism: Monodelphis domestica; assembly: GCF_027887165.1. Lineage (NCBI taxonomy): Eukaryota > Metazoa > Chordata > Mammalia > Didelphimorphia > Didelphidae > Monodelphis > Monodelphis domestica. Next base: position 444,191,588 of record NC_077230.1, read on the forward strand.
GAAGAGTAGTAAAGATTAGGCAATTATAGTTAAGTGACTTGCCCAGGATCTAGAGCTAGGAAGTGTCGGGGGTCAGATTTGAACTTAGATCTTCTCATTTCTAGGTCTGGCTTTCTATCTACTGAGTCACCTAGTTGCCTCTGCCACTGGAATTTATTGAGTGTGGGAGCAACGTAGTTGGACCTGAGCTCTAGGAAAATCACTTAAATATCTGAATAGAAGGTAGATTGGAGAGATTTTTGAATAGATGAATATCTATGAATAAGGAGAGACTCAAGGCAGGCAGAGGTATCAGCAAACTCCTGTAATAGTCCAGGTGTGATGCGATGATGACCTGTTCCAGGGTAGTGACACTATCAGAGGAAATGAGGTGGAGTATTTGAGAGATGTTGCAAAGATGAAGCTAATAGGCCTTGGTAGCAGATTGGGTATGGAAGGTGAGAAACAGTGAGGAGGTGAAGAGAGATGGGGAGTACGAGAACAATAGAGTAGGTAAGAGGATGGAGAGTTCTGGGGGAAAAGATCATGAATTCAGTTTTGGACATGTTGAGTTTAAGATAACTATGTCAAGATGTCTGAAAGGTAATTGGAGATGGGAGGTCAGCAGAGAGACTGGGTAGATCTGAGAATTATCAGCATAACTATGGTAATTAAATCCATTGGAGTGGAGAAGATCAAGTGATATAGAGGGAGTGAAGAAGAGGACCCAAGATGGGAACCTGAGGGACACCTACAGTTAGAAGTCATGATCTGGGAAATGATCTCGCAGAGGAGACTGAGGAGTGGGGTGATAGAACAAGGAGAACCAGGAGACAGTGGCTCCTGAAAACCTAGAGAGAAGAGAATATCAAGGAGAAGAAGTCAACGGTTGCAGGAGGCCAAGTGCAGAAAATGAGGGAATGACTATCTGTCAGGTGTGTTGTAGAAGAGAATCTTGTCCTGTTATGGGGTTACACTAGGTGGATGCTGAGGTCTTTTCTGATTCTGAAATTCTAGAATTTGGTCATAGTGTTTTACATTTTGGATCAGCCTTCCATTTAAAGCTTAATGTTTTCATGGTACCGTTAATCTTCAGAAATGCTTCACTCTTTCGTCTTGCACAAATGAGCCCTCCCTTGAAACAAACAATCAAAAATTATTTTTTAAAAACTCTTACCTTGAGTTTTGGGATGTGAAGATTGGATTTAGCTATCTCCTGACTGTAACAATGAAGGTACTTGGCTCTTCCTTTATAGTGAGGCTAGAATTGTAAGCTACAATCTGTTTTTAGGTTTTAACTACAAAAAGGTATTAAGTAACTACAAAAGGTGAATTAATCACAAAAAGGCATTAAGTAACTACAAAAGGTGAAATTAACAAAAGAGGATTTAAGTAACCCCAAAAGATATAATCTAACCAAAGAAGGTGAGAACTAAAGAATGGGCAGTCCTGGAGAAAAGCATTTGCTGTGATTGGTAGATGTGAAAATTTAGAGGAGGTGACACAAGAGAAAAAGATCTTTAAATAGAGGGGAAAAAAGACTGAAGACACAGTCAGTCACCCAGGCTTGGAGTAAAGGATCAGTCACTTGGAGCTGAAGGGAAGATGGACATTCAGACATTTGGTCACATGGAGATTTGGGCACTGACTTGGAGGAGCGACTGGAAGCCAGACTTGGAGGAGCGACTGGAAGACCAACACCCAGACTTCTTTTAGACTGTTACCTTGGTGAGTGAAAAGCTGACTTAGTGACCCTGCCTTTCTGGAGGTGTGAAGCCTCCAGGAAAGGCCCAACTTCTTGAGACTCTCTTTCCCTGGCTGGGGCTTAGAAATTCTAACTGGTATAAGAAGAAGCCATAGTTTTCTCACTTTCTCTCTCATTACTTAATATCTTCCTTCTATTGTAAATATTGTATATAAACTACCATAAATTCCATTTACTTTAGTAATTTATTTTGGGATTTAGAAATTAAATCCCTAGCAACCACCTAATTAATATATTATCAGTCTGACCACAATTAGTTTGAACAGGAATCAATACTGTGAAAGGGTTAGGCAATGGAAGTTAAGTGACTTGCTCAGGGTTACACAGGTAGGAAGTGTCTGAGGTCACATTTGAACCCAGCACCTCCCATCTCAATTCACTGAGCCACCTCACTGTCTCTAACCAAAAAAAACTGTTAAGCAAAATCAACCATGCAGTGGCTGAAGCTGGCAGTGTATATAAAAATGTCTGTAGCCATTATCTCTTTCCTCTCAACTGAAAGGTGAAAATCATTTTTCAAATTCCTTTACATGGCCAAGGGTAGTCATTACAAATACTTAGTTTGGTCTTAATTTTGGTATTCTTTTTCATTCACATTATGGTAATCACTGGGATATTGTTCTCTTTGCTCTATTTCACTATGAACAAATTCATAGAAGTCTCCATGCTTTTCTGAATTCCTTAACTTGTCATTTCTTATGATTCAATCATATTCCATTTCACTGTGAAATATTAAATAAATTAGGTTAATCCTTAATTTTGAGCATCTACTTTTAAAATTCACTTTTATTGACCTCTTCTTTGTTTTTGAGCCAGTTTCACTTCCATATGTATCTTACTCTGGTTCAACCATGGAACCATCTCTTGTAACACTTTTTTTTTAAGAGAAGGAAAAAGGAAGTTTTTTTCCACAGAATATGTGAACTGAATTTGACAATGTATGGAAGATTCCACAGCCATACTCCCTCACTTTTCCAACAAAAGGAGAGAGGTGCATTTTCTCATCTCTTCTTTGGAAACAAGACTACACAGAATCCAGTGTGTTGTTGGTTTTTTTGGCTGTTATTAACCTTCTATTAAATTGTTGTCATTTTGTATGTTGCTTTTCTACTTCTACATACTTCACATCAATTTAAAATGCCTTCCTTTAAATTCTTAATATTTATGGCTTATTAGGGCAGAAATATTCCTTCCATTCATGCACTTTAACTTGTTTAGTTATTCCTCAATCAATGGGAATCTACTTTGTAGTAGATGCTACTAGAAAAAAAAGAGTGCTGCTATGAATATTTTGGAATGTATAAAATTCTTCTTTGATCTACTTGGGGTATATTCCTAGCAGTAGAATCTCTGGGTCAGAGGCAAAGTTTAGTGACTTTTCCCATAATTCCAAATTGTTTTCCAGAAATCTTGGCCCACTGCCCTTTCATTTTGATTCTTTTTAGAGCCTTCTTAGTTAAATGTGTTTCCATTAAGTAGCATATTTTTGGTGTATGATTTTAAATCTATTTGTCATTCTCTTACATTTTATTAGGAGAGCTTAGCCCATTTGTATTTAGTGATAATATTGTTAGGATTATTTTTTTCTTTGATCATTTTCTTAGAAAGAAATATACATTTTTTTCTTCTTATTCTTTTAAAAATAATCTTTATTCATCCAAACATAACAATGACCATTCTAAACAGTTTTTCTGCCTATTATTAATGCCTTTGTTGATTACTCTACATTGGAGTTCCCTTTTTATCAAGGATAAGAACTTTCCTTTGTGATTGCCCTTCTCTCTCCTCTTTGAACTTAAAAAAAATCTATTTCTTTGAGAAAACTCCTGAAACCTTGAGTGATTTAGTTGGCACCAGGCCTTGAGAGTTCTCCTAGGATATTAAGGGAACAGTATGATAATAGCACAAGAAAATAAGGATATCAGGGATTTGTAATGCTGGAGGTGCTGGTTTATTTAGTCCTGTGTGTAAACTACCTGCATTCCTCTCTACTAATGTATTCTATGAATGGCTCCACTCTCTTCCCAATGACTTTTTATGCATTTGTGAGAGAGAGTGCCCCAAATTTATAGGTAAATGTTTTGTAGCCACTTTTCTTATAATGCTGTCTCAGCAAGTATCTTTGCTTTGAGCTAATTTGCCTACAAGCTGACCATTAAAGTGGCTTGTCCCCCCATGGAAGTATATTTGTTTTTTCAGGACATGTTATTTTTGGTTTTAAGTATTTTTCCTTTAAGAATATTGTATCCCAACATTTCCTCCTTATAGTAGTTAGGGTGGAGTCTTATGTGAACCTGACTGTGATATTGCTTTGCACTTGAACTCTTTCTTACTCGTTGTTTGCAGTTTTGATTTCTTTGGCCTGGAAGCTTTGGATTTTGACTGACATTCCAGAATATTTTCAGTTTGGTGATTGAGAAGCTCATTGATAGGTTTGTCCTATTTTCACATCGCCTTTCAGTCATTACTGTTCTGGAATATATTATCTGGAATCCAGATACTGGAATATTATATAATATTATAAATATCATCTGGAATATAAATAGTATCTGGAATATAGTTCTTTTATGTTTGCTTGGAAAATGGGAGCCAGGTTTCTTGTTTTGTTATAATTTTTGGATGTACTAATGACGGTTAAATTCCAGGCCATTTTTAATAGTATATAATGCATATGATTTTTTCATTTTTCAGGCTATTGTCTTTGTTCTAGTATTTCTTCTTCTTCTTTAGTTTTGGTTTTCATTCCATTTTTCAATGGGTTCAGTATCTGGATACGGTTTCCACTTTCTGTTCTAAGCCATTTATTCACCTAATTTTTTTCCTCAGCGGCTCTAATAATTCCATTAAAATGTCATTTCTTCCATCTTCTCTTGTGGTCAAGCCATTCCGTTTTCGGAGGCTACTTGCACTTTTGGTGTACTTAATTTCTTCTGGGTTTACCTCTTGGTATTCTTTAACCCACAGCATTTCCCCCCATCATATTCAAAGTTTTCCTCTATTTAGTCATGTCTCCAAACTCCATTTCTAGATTGGGACTTTGAGTCAAGGTCTCTCTCCACCCCCTCCCTCCCTCAGTTCCTGCCTTAATCTATCTCCTCTTCAATGGACATTTTGCTGCCTCTATTGTGCTATCTGCCAGCATCAGCCTCCTGGTTCTTTCGGTCCTGAATATTTTTTCTTTTTCTTGCACAATCACCAAGCAGGAATTGGCTTTGACTCTGGAGGTGGCTCTGACAGGTCCTGACTAGATGTTCGACTTTGCTTTCATGACTCTTGGAGGCCCCCCTAGCACAGGCTGCGTAAGCACTTCATTGTCTTCCTCCCTGGTTAATAACCCACTGGTTTCTGGTCCTTTCTGTCGCTGTGGCTCTGACAAGAGTGCTGGCTTCAGGCTCTGGGTATAGTGTAGTCTGTCCTTATTCTACATCGAGGAGGTGACACTTAAGCCATAATTAAAGGAAAATACAGCTCCTTTGGCAAAGGTAAGAAGGGATGCATTTCTGATGTGGGCACCACTTGGACAAAGGTCTGGAGGTTGGATATGAGATGTTGCTTTGTGAAGAACAGTTAGAAGGTCATTTTGACTAGAATAGAGAATAAATTAAGGGAGCCAGATCATGGAAGCTTTTGATGCCAGACGAAATAGGATGTATGTTAACCTAAAAGCCCTGGGGAATCACTGGATGTTTTTGATTGGGAAGGGGAGGAAGAGTGAATGTTTTTGTAAACTTTCCACAGCCTGTTTGCCTCTAAAATATTTACTTTCTGACTTCACAAAGCATTCCAAACTTTGTCTGAGTAGATACCTTCTGGACCAATGGTGCAGATTACTTCATATTCTCAATATTATATTTCCAGTTTCTGTGATTCTTCTGTGATTTCCCCAAAAATTGTAAACATTCCCTAGCTGTGTGACCCTGGGCAAGTCACTTAACTCCCCCACTGTGTAAATCTTGAAATCTCTCAGACTTGTGAATGTTAAAAATTTTCCCATCAGGGAATTCTTAATTGGAACAAATTCCCTACTGAGAAACATCCCCCATTTTTATGTGAGAACTCGCCAGGATCAGAAGTGGGAGGACCTCTACTCCACCCATACTTAAGACTGCTTTAGGGGAGAAAACTCCTTGCTAAACAATGAAAGTACTTGGATCCATGCTTATGGTGGGGCAGGGAGTTCTTTGAGCCAGGCTTGTTTTTAGAATTGATACAATGGGATGCTAGGTACCTAAAAGGGTCAGGAAAGTTTTGTCTTATGAGATTAGTTGACTCAGCTGTGTTTTCTCTAGTTCAGACTTACTGAGGATCTTGATTGACTTAGCAGGGATTCAGATGGGCAGTCCTTTGGAAAGCGTCTACAGTGATTGGTAGATGTAGAGACTTAGGGGAAGTGACTTGGGAGAAAAACCCCTATATAAGAAAAAGCAGAATCTCTTGAGGGATATATCCTTTTGGAGAAATCCTTCTGGAGGATCTCTGATGAGGACAGCTTGGGAAGAATCTCTTGAGAGAGGCTCTGGAGAATGGAAGTTCTTGGAGGACAATCTCTAAGGAGGTCTCCCTGGAGCTCCTCTAAGGGGACTCTGTCCCTTGGAGGCTCTGGAGAGAGGCCCTTTGGAACAGTCTCTGGCTGAACGGCTCTCTGGTGAACTAAGCTGAGATAGAGCTGGCCTGGTGTCACTAGAATCCTTGTTTAGTCAGACCTTGTGGTGAGTGTTTGAAAACTGACTGATTTCTCTCTTAAGACTCAGGTCTAGGCCATATTGGCTTGAGGCCCTTCATACTTTTTCCTTTCTTACTCTCTCTCTCTTTCTTTGATTACTCATTGTATTGTTAATTAAAATCTCTATAAAACCCAGTTGACTTGGGTATTTGAATAATTGGGAATATTTCCCTGGCGACCACCTTATATTTGATTTAAAACCCAAGACACTGTAGTGAAACATATTTCTGCGGTCAAATTTACTCACCCTCTCTTATATCTATCACAATTTATATCTTCCACCATTTTAACTCACTACTGTTTAAGACCTCAACCATTTTAAATCTCACAACTGCCTACCCCTTATTCTTTTGCCTTGGAACCAATGCACAGTATTGATTCCATGACAGATGGTAAGGGTTTAAAAAAATTTTGTGATTCTCATGTATTTGTTTGGTAAGTGGTTTCTTCACTTATTCAGACAGCTTAATAATTTTTTGTCCTTATTTTAACATCTTAAATTTTGGCCCTGTGGGGATCTTGTGGATTCTTTTTTCATTGTATTTTGCCCATTCTTTAAAGTCAACAATAGCAAATTTTCTGAGATTGCTTTGTGAATATATAATGGGAATAAGAGAATAAACATTTACTTCATGCCTACTGTGCGCCAGGCACTGAGGTAAGCACTTTACAAATATTCTCTCATTTGATCTTGAACTGGAAGGCTTTTACCCTAAGTTACTAGACCCTCCAGTCAACTGGGTTCTAGACTGGCTGACTAATTACAGATCACTCATGAAGAGTTTACAGAATTTGTAAAGTACTTATTGAGTTTCCATTTTCTGTTCAAGATCCTTTTAGTTCATTAAATGGTTCTCCAGGACATCTATATGAGGTGAGGGCTTTCGAACTCTTAGTTTAAGGCTTATGATTGAATAGATTCAGTGGCGATATGAAGTATCAGGGCATGGCACATTATTACTAGCTTTAAGTGTGGCAGGCCCATTTGTTTGCTTTAATCAAATGATCCTGGCCCCAATACTGCCCAACTTTTCAAGTCAATGAACAAATATTTACTTTATATGCCAAGCATGATGCTAAGGATTGGAGACAAGAAGCAAGGGAGGGTCTTTTGTTATCTTTCTGGGTTTCCACCAGTTTGGACTGGGTTCTTCATACTAGTCATTTGAATGAGTAGTTGTTTTCATCCTTTAAAAAAACCCTTAGAAGTTCTCTACTAGCAGCAATGCATGATCCAGGACAATTCTGAGAGACCTATGAAAAAGAACACCATCCACATTCAGAGAAAGAACTGTGGGAGCAGAAACACAGCAGAAAAACAACTGCTTGATCACATGGTTTGATGAGGCTATGATTGGGGATGTTGACTCTAAGTGATTACTCTAGTGCAAATATCAATAATATGGAAATGGGTCTTTATTAACGACACATGTTAAACCCAGTGGAATTGTGTGTCAGATATGGGAAGGGGGTGGGAGGAGGGGAGGGAAAGAACATGAGTCTTGTAACCATGGAAATATATTCTAAATCATCTAATTAAACAAAATTAAAAAAAAAATAAAGAATCCTTAGAATCCCAGAATCTGAGATCTACGCAGGACTGACCGAAAGCCTTCTGTAAGAGTTAAAATATTTGGTTGTCATAAACTGTAGTGATTAAAATAGTGGAAGACTTAAATTGTAGTAGATATAAGAGTGGATGAGTAAATTGTGACCGCAAAGATGTTTATATTAAAAATAAAGTGGTTGCCAGGGAAAAAGTCCCAATTATTAAAATATACCCAAGTCAGCTGGGTTTTATAGAGATTTTAATGAATACAAATGAGGAATTAAAGAGAGAGAGAAAAAGGAAATAATGAGAAAAGGGCTATACCAGCCTAGGCCGGCATGAGCCAGCCTCTGAAGAGAGGGATCAGTCAGTCTTTTAATACTCACCACAAGATCTGTCCAAGCAAGGATTCAGAGGGACAGAGTCTCGTCAGAGGGAGTTCCAGCCAGAGTCAGCCTCCTTCAGACTGTCTTCAAGAGACTGTCTCAAGAGACTGTTTTTCTTTAGGAGATTGTCATCTCCTTATAAAGGGAATTTTCTCCTATGTCACCTCCCCTAAGTTCTCCCATCTACCAATCACACTAGACGTTTTCCAAAGGACAGACCATTCTTAGTTCACACCTAAGAAGACTAATCTTTTGAGTAATTCACACCTGAGTAGACTAGAATCTCTGAGTAAGTTTCTCACCTCTTTGCTCCTTATAAGTTCACAAGTTGCCTGACCCTTATAGGTACTTAGCACCCTTTCGTATTAGATCCAAAAATAGGCACAGCTTAAGAACTTTTTGACTTACTATAAGTATGGGTTTAAGTACTTTTCATTGTTCAGCAAAGAGTTTACAACTTTATCTCCCCCTAAGGCATGCTTAAGGATGGTGAAGTAGAGTTCTCACATTCCTGATCAAGTACCTTCACTGCCCAAATGGGAAATGGTCCCAATGGGGAATGGTCTTAACCCAACCTTATGAAGTAGGGTCTGGGAATCTTTAAGGTTCACACTTCAGAGGCTCTTAGCCCAGCCCACACTTGGCCAGCATTATTCAGCCTTGGCTTGAGGACTTCCAGGGAAAGGGAAATGTTCTACCTTCCAGAAGATCCTATTCCACTTTGGGATAACTAATTGTTAAGAAGCCTTTCCTTAAGCTGAGCCAAGATCTTAATTTCTGCATCATTGTGGCCACAAAGATTTCAGTTAGAAGTGCTTAATTTTGTTTTGTAATTGGATCTTGGAGCTTTACCAACATTTCTCTCACCCTTTCTTTGGAAGGATGTTAGATTGATGGGATAGAAAAAAATTTAGGTTTATGTGCTTTGGGGAGTAGAACTCATTTTAATTTTGGAGACAATTAGGTACTAAATTAAATATGTATATATATATGTATATATATATATGTATGTATACATATTTAGTAAGAACTGTAAGACAGAAAACCAAGGTTAGGCAAATGGGGTTAAGTGACTTGCCCAGGGTCACACAGCTGCCAAATAATGTTGCTAAACTGATGCCCCACTTACTTCAATATAATACAATCTGCGGCCAACAAAAGTTTTGTAATCCATTAGTTTGAATGACATTTGATAAAGACGGAAAGGAAGGGAGGATTGTAAACCTTAAAATTTCTTAGACTTGTGAATGTTGGAAATTTCACCATTGGAATGTGAACCCCATTGGCAAGGGAGGTTCCTCCTCCTCCCTTCTTAAGATTACTTTAGGACAGAAACCTTTTGCTGAACAATGGAAAGGGCTGCAGCATAGATCAAAATTTAATTATTCCAATCTCCACCCTACTCAGGGTAACAGGATTTAGGAAGGGCTGCAGCAAAGGATCAAGATTTAATTATTTGAGAATATGACCTTCAACAGACATGTGCAAAGCCACAGACCTCTGGGCGGTCCTGGGTTAAGCTAGAGCCACCATTGGCACAGGGAAGACATGGACAGTGATTGGTAGATGTGAGAACTGAGGGGAGGGAACTTGGATGGTTTCCTTAAAGATAGTGGGGTCTGAGGACTGGGAGAGGGTTGGAGAGGTTTTTGCTCTGAGAGGTTGTGCTCTGAGGAGCTTGCTTTGAAGGAAGCTGGAGGTGGAGGCCGCTGAGACAGTTTCTCCATTTTGGTCACGTGAGTAATAGGGACTGATCTCCTTTCTTTGCCCCAGCTATCTAAGGGCTTGGGTCTTTTGGCCCAGCCTAAACAGAGGGGATATTTAAGCCCTATTCCCTTCTCTCCCCTTTCTCTCTCCCTCTCTCTCTCTCTCTCTCTCTAATACCTTTCTTCCTCCTGTTTGTAATTAAACTCCATAAAAGGTTGACGGCTGACTTGAGTTTTCATTTAGGAATTACATAGTTGAATTCCTTGGTGACCTTAAATTAATATATATCAGTCTTTTAAAGTGATTTCCTTGTCACAGGATTCATGTAGTGCCTCCCCTATACCAGGCAGCGTGTTGAATGGTTTTTACAAATATCCTCTCATTATCCCACTAGCATGACATGAGTAGATGAACTGTACCAAAAGGCGGCTCAAATCTTTTCTGTGCATTTCATACAGTATCGACATCTCAGCTTGCTGAGGTCCTCTCTGGCTCTTTTGGCTTCCTCTTTGTGGCAACTGTTGCTCATGACTTTTCCAAGAAATAGTGAACATCACAGTCTGCGTGTTGACCTTTCTCCAGTTGGCCCTTTTCAGGGTCAGCTATTTCTCCATCTTATGGGATCTGTTGGGAGGTGGATGGCAGAGAGCATCTTCTTATCTTGGTTTTCTAGCTGGGTTGGCCAGGGTGGAGTCTGTCGAGTTATCATGGTCAAACAGCCAGTTCCCCTGGAGAGGTCTGACTGGACTCAAACGCCCACTTCCAAAGGACCTTGTGGGTTTTATTCAAGCCCCACAGCTTTGACCCAATGGCTCTTCAGCCAAGCTGAGGTTTCCTTCTGGTGCAGACTCTTTGCAGCCAGTATGAAGCCTTTGATTAAACAGAAGTATTCCTCCTTGGGTAAGGGATTATTGTTAATTTTGCCTTTTCCCATCAGTTTTTCCGATCTAGTAAGAGTCAATTCCATGTTTTCCTATAATGCTTACTATTTATCTTCCAACTTTCTTCTTTTAAAGCCCTACATCAATACTGTGTATTGGCTCCAAGGCAGAAGAGTGGTAAGGACTAGGCAATGGGGGTTAAGTGACTTGCCCAGGGTCATACAGCTAGGAAGTGTCTGAGGCCAGATTTGAACCTAGGACCTCCCATCTCTAGGCCTGGCTCTCAATCGCCTGAGCCACCCAGCTGCACCCCCCCCCCCCAACTATCTTCTTGAAGGCAGTATTCATGACTTACAGAAATTAAAATTTTGAGTCCAGGTCCTTTCCCCTGAAAAGTTCAAATCTTCTTTGTTTTTTAGGAGCTTGAAAAATAGGCCAGTGGATCCAGTTACCTTACCCATTCCATCGCTTACATTTGGCAGAGTAGACCTGTGCAAATGATGGATTGAACATGCAGTAGGTCAGCTGCTCACCAGGGAAAGAAAAAGGACACTCACAAATCAGACTTAAATGTCCAACTGAGATGTATTCATGGACATTTTTTAAAACTCACTAAAGCCTCAGACGATTGAAGACAGTGGGAGATGATGGGGACCTACAATCTGCATCCACATTGGGGTGGAATCAATGGAACCTCTACAGATATCTTCCCAACTTTGTGCTTTTGTGCATGAAACGTTCCATATGTGACTTTTGTTAGGGATGCTCTATCAACTGTGGGGAGTTCTGGGGTATGATTTTTTACCTCTCTTTCCAGACTTACATTTTATGAGCATGGTAATTAGTTGATGGGACAAAGAAGGGAGAAAAGAGTCTGACTCATGCCATAACTGATTTAGGTGTGTCCTTCTTGAGATAAGAACTAGCTCTTCAAGGACTTGAATGATCTCTCTCTCTCTCTCTGTCTCTTCTTCCCTCTCTCTCTCCCTCCTTCTCTCTCTCTCCCTCTCTCTCCTTCCCCCCTCCCTTCTTCTCTCTCTCTCTCTCTGTCTCTTCCTCCCTCTCTCTCTCGCTCCTTCTTTCTCTCTCCCTCTCTCTCCTTCTCTCCCTCTCTCTCCTTCCCCCTCTCCCTCCTTCTCTCTCTCTCTCTCTCTCTCTCTCTCTCTCTCTCTCTCTCTCTCTCTCTCTCTCTCTCTCTCTCCCCTTCCCTCTCTCTTTCCCCTCCTCTCTCCCTCCTTCTCCCTCTCTCCCTCTCTCTCCTTCCCCCCTCTCCCTCTGTCTGTATCTCTCTCTCCTTCCCTCTCTCTTTCCCCTCCTCTCTCCCTCCTTCATTCTCCCTCCTGCTCCCTCTCTCTCCTTCTCCCCTCTCCCTCCTTCTCTCTCCCTCCCTCCCTCCCTCTCTCTTTCTCTGTCTTTCCCTCTCTCTTTCCCCTACTCTCTCCTTCTCCCTCTCTCTCCTTCCCCCCTCTCCCTCCTTCTCTCTCTCTCTCTCCTTCCCTCTCTCTTTCCCCTCCTCTCTCCCTCCTTCTTTCTCCCTCCTTCTCCCTCTCTCCCTCTCTCTCCTTCTCCCCTCTCCCTCCTTCTCTCTCCCTCCCTCCCTCCCTCCCTCCCTCCCTCCCTCTCTCTCTCTCCCTCCCTCCCCCCCCCCCCTCTCTCTCTCTCTCTCTCTCTCTCTCTCTCTCTCTCTCTCTCTCTCTCTCTCTCTCTCTCTCTCTCTCTCTCTCTCTCTCTCTCCTTCCCTCTCTCTTTCCCCTCCTCTCTCCCTCCTTCTCACTCCCTCTTTCTCCCTCTCTCTCTCTCTCTCTCTCCCCCCCTCCCTCTCCCTCTCTCCCTCACTCTCTTGGGCAAGTTATCATAAAAAGAACAAACATGCCACTCAAGCATGATCCTCTGATTTAACTCTTAACTGTCCTGAACAATTCTCTAGACTGTAAATGAACTGGCTTCCCTTCATACAATCTCAGGAAGCTGGGATCGTAGTTCTAGAACCAGAAAGGAACCTAGCGGTCATGAGTTCAATCCCCTCCTTGGATGGATGAAGGAAATGATGCAGAGAAAGGAAATGACTTGGTCAAAGTCACAGAATGAATGTCTGAAGCCCTGTTTGGACCCAAGTCTCCCAGAGTGCAAGTTTGATGAACAAAAGATTTTTTGTTCCCTATATATTTTCAATCATGTAGGACAAGATTCCTTTCCGACATAGCCTGGTTTGGCCTTTGAGGGATGAAATTTGCATGTGAAAAACTCCCAGGAAGTGGCTGAGCAGGAAACAGGCCAATATGTATTCCCTGGCATAGGAATATTTCTCAGATTGTGTCTGCATTTGCATAATGGATGGAGGGAAAAGTCTTCAAGTCGCTAAGAGACTGACAACGACCTTGTCCTTTGGCCTTGTTGGGGCTTTTCTGCACCCACGAATTTCCACTTCTAGGTTAGGGAAACTTGGAGCGTAAAAGCTGGGAAGCTAGAGTTCTTGGGTCATTGGAAGGCCCATAGGAACCACTGTTTCTAGCCTGCTCTGCAAAGGTGGGAGTTTAGGAAACATTGGACAGAGCCATTCCTGTTGGGCAGATTCGGAGGGAGGACGTCATAGCTAACTTCCGGGGTGTGATTGCTCGCCTTTTGGTCCTTCCCTAACTTAAGCTGGAGGCAGTGAAGAAGGCAGCATCCACAGCAGACTGACCTGGAATAGTGCCCCAGAAGGGCATCCGAGGTCCTACAGTCTCCAGAGGGTAAGTTGCCCCTCTGCCAGCCTCTCAGTGCTCATCTCCAGTTTAGCCTGTCTGTACTTTGCCTGTACACAGTCTCCCCCTTTGGTCTGTGACTCCTCGAGGCCAGGCTTGGCACACGCAGGGCAGTCCATAAAAGGTGCTTAATAAATAGCGGATGACTACGTGTGCCCATCTCTCTGCCAACCCTTCGTGCAGGCAGGGGAAGACATGCCCCAGGCTCATGGAAGCTGTGTTTGGTTGCTACTTTTCTACTGTGTCATTTCATTAAATGTCTTTGCTTTGAGCGAATTGTCTCTTGGTAAAAACATGGGTGGGGGTTGTGAGCAGGGAGTTGGACTGGAGAATGCCTGAGTGGGCAGCTGGGGGACTCAGTGGGTTGAGGGCCAGGCCTAAAGAAGGGAGGTCCTGGATTCAAATCTAGTCTCAGACATTGCGTAACTGTGTGACGTTGGGCTGTAAGCACAGTATTATGTTCCTTCAGTTACTATGATCTTTTTTAAGATTGTTCCTCTTCTTCCCCCTAATCGCTGGTGCCCTCTCCTCATTTGTTACCCCTTTCCCTTTTGCTTGTTCCTCTCTGCTTTTTTCTGGGTTTACGTTTCTCTCCCTTCTTTTTTCCCCTCACTCAGGTCCGTTCTCTTTTCCTCTTCTCCCCTTCACCCGCTTATTAGATTTTACAAATTTCACTTTCTGTGCCCCCTTGCAAAGGATTTCTTTCACTCTCTTCATTACTCATCTTTTCTTTCTCTTTACTGTAGACGCTCCTTCTCTGACTCCTGACCCCTATAATCATCTGGCCTCTCTTCCCTTATATTCTCCAGGTAATCAAAGCCTCCAAGGTATCCATCCTCGGCTCTGCATACTAGGTGCTTTCTGCCACAGTCTTGTAGACCTTGTCCCATGGATTCCCCTTGTCCATTGTGCCTCACTCTCAGAACAAAGGCAATTATTGCAGGTACTGGAGAGGGCTTTGTCCCATAGTTGGACACTTCCAACTGACTGATCCATCAGACTCCTTTCCTGTTGACCTCCCCCCTACATTTTCCTGGAAATCTTTCCCCTGTGACCACACTCATTGATTCCTCTTGGTGTCAGTTACTCCTGGGATCCCAATTCCCAGGACAAGTAGACTTTTTGGGTGCCAAATGCCCCAGTCCTCGTCTAGTAGAAAGCTCTTATCTCTTTTCATTCATTGGGGCATTCATGGGTGTAAACCCTTTCCTCTCCAGAGGAAGCCCTTCCTTTCTGCCTCTTCTCAATCTTTCTCTCTTTGAGATCCATATGTTTTGTGCATAGGGAGCATATTTTCTTTTAATAGTTTTGTTTTTTTGCTTTTCCTTGATTCTTTCATTTCTGAGTATTTGTATCTCCAATCTATTTTCTTTTTTTGTTTCTTTGGTGAGGCTTGCCATTGCAGATTCAAGTTTTCTGTTCTGCTCATTATATTTTTCTAGGCAAGACAGAGATTCTGCTTCCATGATTCTTATTTCTCTTTTAAGCCACTCAAGAATAGTTTGCCATGGTTCCATGTTCTCCTCAGATTCCACAAAGTTCTTTGTGTCATCAAGGGATGGATTTTCCTATGTTTTGTAACATTTACTCATAAATGCCTGAACTCATTGACTAAGTCTGGTGGCCACATTTCCTTCTGTTGTTCGTGTTTTTCCTCTTAAAGATTTCTTCTCCTTGGAATCATTGATACTTTCCACCCCCCCCCCTTTTTTTTCCTTATTGCTCACTTCTGATTCCCTGAGAGAGCTACAGTCAGTCTTATAACTCACCACCAGACTGTCTCAAAGAAGCTGTCCGAGGGAGATCCTCCAGGCTCAGTTCTTCCTCTGAACTGACTGAAATCCAAATGTGTAGCTCTCTCAGAGGGGAGAGAAGCCACAAGGTAGGAAGGTAGAGACAGGATAGAAGTTTTAGATACCACGAGGGGGATGACGGAGTCAAATTAGAGATATGAGGTGGTCAGAATGAGTCTTTACTAATTATCAATGAGCCACAGCCAAGCTCTGATCAAAGGACTATTCCGAAGGCTTTTACCAGTCCAGAGATCCATATTTAATACCACACAGGTCAGAGAGATGAATAAAGAAAGATTAAAGATGGAGCTTGGCCAGAGGCCAAGCTCCTGCAAGGACAGCCATCAGCTAGCCTGAAAGAGAGAGAGAGAGAGAAGGTGGAGCTTGCTGGGCTAAATATAGTTTTTGATATGCAAATATACACAGTACATAGGGATGATTCTCATTGGTTAATGACAAGGCATAGGTGTGGTTTCTCTTAACCAGGGGAGAACAAAGAAACCTGTTTTCCCGCCTAACCTGGGAGAAACTGGGGTCAAGGGTCAGAGGCCTTCCCAGCCATGAGCAATACTGAGCATGCTCAAGACTGAGCATGCTCTTTTAAGGCAATCGGCACATACCAACCATTCCCCTTGTCCATAGCTAGGGGTGGACTGCTACACTGACTCCCTTTCCCTTGGGCTTAGGGAGGCCACTTTGGCCAAGGCCTTTAACTACTGCCTGGCTCAGCCTGAGCCAGAGCAGTTTAAATTAACTCATTCCTCTCTCTCTCTCTCCTCCTTAATTCCTTGTCTCTATATTAATTCAAATCACCATAATTTCCCACTGACTTGGGTATTTTATTATTTGGGATTTTCCATGGCTACCAAATTAATTTAGATTTTCAAGTCACAATGCTAAAATTATCCTTACAGGACAGAGGGAGGGGACACTGGGGGTTAGGGATGAGTTTTTGATATAAACTTGTGTTGTGTCCTTAGGTCTGTAATGCATCCTTCCTGTTGGAAATGGGGGAAGGTGCAAAGGAGATCAGTGAGCAGCAGTTCTTGGATTTGCTTCCTCCTGCCCTTCTTTTTCCTTCCTTTCTTCCTTTTTTCTTTCCTTCCTTTCTCTTCCCTTTTCTTCTAGATTTGAACCCAGGACCTCCCATCTCTGAGCATGGCTCTCAATCCACTGAGTCTCCTTAGATGCCTCTTTTATTTTACCTTTTTTTGGTATTCTGTGTGTGTCCTAGATCAGGGAAACAGCTGAAGTTGCTTTATCTTTGGTGTATAATTTCTGTTTTTAAACGGCTTGGAGTCCAAAAAAAGAGTCTAGTTCCGCATCTTGCTCATCACGTGACTTAGAAGTGCTCTCCTTCCACCTGCAGGCTGTGAACGTATTTAAGTGCCAAACAGGGGATTTTCTATGTGAACCCAGAAGTAATAGGAAGCTACTGAAATGTATGTGTAGAGGAGCGACATGGTCAGATGTGCACTTTAGGGGGTCACTTTGCTGGCTGAATGGAGAATGGACTAGAGTGGGGAGAGCCTTGAGCCCAGCTGACCCTCCAGCAGGCTATAGAATGGTCTAGTGTGAGGTGACCAGGGCAGTGACAGAGGAGAGGAGGGGATGGATTTCCAAGATGCTGCAAAGGTAACCAAGGTGGAACCTTACAGATGCCTGTCCTAGCGGATCCTCCCAGTGTAGGATTCTCTCTCTGACATCGGGCTGTTCGGGTTTAGGAGTTGTTAAGTCCAGGCTCCTGGGGTGGAGCTGAGGACCAAAGAAGGCAAGAGAGGGAGGGAAGAAGAGACGTGCTACAGGACAGAGCAGGAGGTTTTGCAACCCCCTAGGCCAGGGTTCACCTGGGCAAAGGGAGTAGGAAAGAAAAGGAGAGGCTAGCCCTGGGTTTAAATGGTTATGCTGGGAGGTCGAGATAGATAGAATTGGAAGGAATGATGGGAAGGAGGCAGGAATGGGAGGCCTAGAAAAGGATGAGCAAGGGGCCCGAGGGAAGATCCTCAGTCTTCCTCCTGAGGGCACTGGACAAAGAGAGGCTAGGGCACCCTACCCTGAAGCTGAGGGAGGGAGGGAGGTGCCAAGTGCACCTCTGTGTTATCCAGGGCCTAGAGATGGGCTCAGAGGGGTGAGGGGGACCCCTGAGTTCACACTTACTTGGCGTGACCATCTAAGGAACTGAATTAGATGGGAAAGAGAGAGAAGCAGACAGAGCAATGCTCAGCCACACACACACACACACACACAGACCCCTGTGGGCAGCTTCTGGCTTCTTGTCCCCACTTGGTTTTTCTTTTCTAGGCCAGATCTTCCTGTGATCAGAAGAGCTGGTGAGGATAGCAGGCATGGCTCTACTCCAGGTACTGTCCTAGTTTCTGAGGCTACTCGGTACCGCCAGGTAACTTCTTATGTGGGATTGGAGTGAAGGGTCAAGTTGGGGCAGAGGAATGAGGATGGAGGTGAGGTGGCCCATCTGGTGGATGGAGATGCCAAGTAGAGCCTTCAATGCCGGGAGTAGCTCTTGGGGTGGGCCTGTAAGGGCGAGGGGTTTCCTGTCTCTGCTTATGTGAACACTGTGGGCAGTGGGGAGAGACAGTCTTACCATTGGGCCTCTAAAAAGAGCCTCCACTAGCCTCTGTCTTTCCAGCGAGGATCCTGCGGCACCATGAATCCCCCTGGCAAATGTGATGAAAGGTAAGGGGTTGGGGAGGTCCCAAGCAAGTGTGATACCCAACAGGAAAAGGGGTGGTTGAGTGGACAGCAGAGAAGGTTGACAGGCAGGCGGGTCCGTGGGTGGCAGATCTGGGACCAGGGCTAGGCACTGAGATCATGAAGAGCTTCAGTCTGATGGCAGGAAGGACTTCCAGGGCAGTCGGGCCCAAGGAGCTGTCTGTAACGAGCCTCTTCCTATCCTGGGCAGTTCTGACATCCATATCCGTTCTGGAATCTCAGAGGAAGAGAAAGCAGCAGTGAAAAAGCGGAAGGAGCTAGTCTTGACAACCTTGAGGAACTTGGGCCTTAATGCCAACAAGGTATGGGGCTGCCCTGGAGGTCTGGGCAGGACCCAGGAGCGTCCGTCCGGGATGTTCTTTGGGTTTTCCTGAAGGGGATACTTGATGGGACTCAATTGCAGTCTTTCCCTCCTTCCATTTCCTGTTTGCTTGATCTCTTCCAGGGTGTGAACCTTTGTTCCTTCCTTTCCTGGTGGCATTCTTGTAGGCTCTCTTCTTTCTCAGAAGCAAATTCATCAACCTTTCCCCACCTCCTTTCAGTGGGAATTCTATCTCTTTCTCCTCTTTTCCAAGGTTGGGAATCATCACTCTCTTCCTACCTCCTAGAGTGGAGCTTGCGTTATGCCTTACCCAAATGTGAAGCCACTCCTCTCTCCTGGTGTAACACTTCCCTCTCTCACAAGCCACCTTCACCCCTCTCTCCATTGTGCCTAGGCTCCTGTGGTTTCTGTCCTGGTCTCTGGCGGGGGCCTGAGGGCCGCCATAGCCTGCCAAGGCATCCTTAGTGAGCTGAGCAACGTGGAGCTCCTGGACCTGGTCACATACCTTGCGGGGGTCTCTGGCTCCACTTGGTAAGAGCTTCTCATTGTGTGTGTGTGCTATCTCTAGGGAGAGCATCCTCAACTCCACTGGGAGGAAGGGACCCTGGGTTCATCCCCAGGCTCTGCCCCCCTCCACAGATCCCTCTGCTGACTCCAAGATAAGGTTGAGACTTCTATGCTTTCTTTGCTGATGTTGAAGGGGTTTCTAGAAGGGCATAATGAATGACAAAGAACTTGGGGGAACTGTAAAGAGTTTGGGAGGAACCATGGACTTTGTAGATGACAAAGCAGAGCTATACTGTAAAGCACTTTAGAAACTCCCCAGCTGTGTAAAGAATGTATTGGCTAATAGTCGATAGGTTTTCAGTGAAAAGCCATCCAGCCCTTTGTGAACTAAGCTTGCAAAACATAATAGAGGGGAGGAAGGAAGCAAGTAAGCATTTTTTAAGTACCATTTGAGTGCCAGGGACCCTTCTAAACAGGTTTACAAATGCTATATTATTGGCTCCTCACAATAATGCAAGGAGGTATGAACTATTATCTCCACTTTACAGTTGGGTAAATGGGTAGTCAGAAGTGAAGTGACTTGCCCAGGGTCCATTAGTCAGTAAGTAACTGAGGTCACATTTGAACTTGGGTCTTCCTTTAAGTTTTTTTAAATTTAATTAGTTGATTTAGAATAGGTTTCCATGGTTACAAGATTCATTTTCTTTCCATCCCCATCTCCCGAAGCTAAGAAGCAATTCCACTGGGTTTTACATGTGTCATTGATCAAGCCCCATTTCCATATTATTGATATTTGTACCAGGATGATCATTTAGAGGCTACATCCCCAACCATATCCACATTGACCCACGTGATCAAGCAGTTGTTTTTCTTCTGGGTTTCTTCTCCCACAGTTCTTTCTCTGGGTGTGGATAGTGTTCTTTCTCATAAGCCCCTCAGCATTGACCTGGATCATTGCATTGTTGCTAATAGAGAAGTCCATTACATTAGATTGTGCCACAGTGTATCAGTCTCTGTGTATAAGGTTCTCCTGGTTCTGCTTCTCTCATTCTGCATCAGTTCCTGGAGGTCATTCCAGTTCCCATGGAATTCCTCCCGTTCATTATTCCTCTTAGCACAATAGTATTCCATCACCAGAAGATACCATAATTTTGAACTTGGGTCTTGCTGATTAGAGTTGGTGCCTCTTAGTGGCTTTGTAACTGGTCAGACCTTTTACCATCTGGGCAGACAGTGCTTCTTTCATCCTCAGGTGCATGTCCTCCCTCTACACCAAGAGTGATGGGTGGCAGAACCTGCAGAAGGCAGAGAATGAGTTACGGAGGCGACTGCAGAAGGACAAATGGAATTTCTCTCATGCCCTGACTGGGCTCTGCATGGCTGCAAAGAGGGATGACTATTCCCTGACTGACTTCTCGTCCTATACCCTTGTCTACTTCCTTACTAAGGAAGTAAGTTCTCTATCAGGACCCAGGGGAGCTGGGAGCAGAGAGTGGTATCAACTCAGGGTGAAATGATCCTCACTTTATGCCCCATTTGGGTGGCTGACTCAGTCCAAGGGTCCTGTTTGCTGGTCAATCACTCACCATTTATTAATTATTTTTATTAATTACTTTTATTATTTATTATTACTATTATTTTTAATTTAATAATTTATTACTATATGCCAAATAACTGCTAAGTACAGGGGCACTTCTGGTTGCCCTCATGACACTTAATGGTGGTGAGGCAGGGTCACTTCCAGTCAGACCCTTGTTGAAAGAACCCTAGATTTAGAATCAAGAGACCTAGGTTCAAATCCTGCCTTTGCTACTGATTCTCCATGTGGTCTTGGGCAAGTACTTTCTCCTTTCTGGACCTCAGTTTCTTCACCTGAAAAATGACATGGTTGGAGTAGCAATAAGACTGTA
This sequence comes from Monodelphis domestica, assembly GCF_027887165.1. Taxonomy (NCBI): domain Eukaryota; kingdom Metazoa; phylum Chordata; class Mammalia; order Didelphimorphia; family Didelphidae; genus Monodelphis; species Monodelphis domestica. The sequence goes on from NC_077230.1 coordinate 444,212,584, forward strand.
AGATCCTGTGCCCTGTGGGCACACAGCTCCCTGAATCCTTTTCCATTTGTCTATATTTCAATCTTTTTCTCTTAACCTTATCAGCTTCTGGATGCCAACCTGTCAGGTTCAAGGAGTCAGTCTGAGACGGGGACTGTGCCGTATCCCATATTTGCCACTGTCGACCATTACTTCAAACGCGAAGGAAAGAAGACTCTGAGTGAGCATGTCCCTGGCATCTCCCCTGGAGGGGTCCTAGGGTGGGGTGGCACGATATCTACCTCGAAGGCCTGTTTTGATTAGTGATGCTGGCCAGTGAATGGACATGGTTGTAGTCTAGGAATGTCTACCATAGTTCATGCAGCTGAGCTCTTTTTGGAGGAAAAGTTTATAGACTCATCACAGTTCCAGATTTGGAGGGGACACCAGAGATCATCTAGCCCAACCCACACCAGTACAAGAATCCTCACTTCACCATCTCTGATGGTGGATACATTTCTCTGATGCCCATGTAAACCCTTCACAACCTGGTTTCCTTCCTTTTTTGCCAGTCTTCTCACACTTAACTCTTTCCACATGCTCTACAGTCCAGAAACACTAGGCTACTTGCTGATCCTCGAATATAATGTTTCATCTCTCCACTCTTTGCTGCTGGCTGTCTTTTGTGCTTGGAATAGTCTCCTTCATCATCCCCACATCCTGGCTTCTCTCATTTTCTTCAAGATTCAGTTCAAAACTCATAATCTACAGGATATTTCCCCCAGCACTGAACAAAGATAGTACCCTCCCCTCTGAGCTCGCCTTCCATCGATTCTTTATGTATTTTATCTGTGTTGTTGTTTCTACCATTACGGAAACCATATTTTTGTACATATAGGTCCTTTTCCTCTTTCTTTGAACTCTTTGAGATAGACCTAGGAGTGGGGTTACTGAGACAAAAGGGTATGGACAGTTTTATAGACCTTTGGGCATAGTTTCAAATTGCTCTCCAGAATGGCTGATCAATTTGCAATTCCACCAGCAGTGCATAGGTGTCCCATTTCCCATATTCTCTTCAACCTTTCTTATTTTCATCTTCTGTCATATTAGCCAATCTGATAGATGTGAGGTGGCACCTTGTAGTTCTTTTGCTTTGCATTTCTCTAATCTTCACATCCCTCTTAAATGTTTTATTTTCACAGTGAAGCTCCATCTCCACTTTTAAGAGACTTTTTAAAAGAATAACTTCATTTCCCATTATAGTATGGAGTGTGGAGATGAATTATTTGAACCTATTTATTATTGTGTCATGTTTACTTCTGACTACCATGCTTTAAGAGGGACATTGTTAAGAGAGAGAGTATCCAGAGGAGGGCAACCAGGTTGGTGAAGGGTGTCAAATTCATGACATTTAAGATTTAGTTGAAGGAACAGGGAATGTTTAGCCTGAAAAAGAGATGGGGGTACATGAAAGCTGTCTTCAAATATCTTGATGTCGGTCACATGGAAGAGAAATTGGGCTTGTTCTGTTGAGCTTTAGATGGGTATAATATGCAAAGAATCTAATTAGCCTTGATGTCAGGAAACCCCCCAATACTTTCAACTCTCCCAAAGTAGAGTGGCCTGCCTCCTGAGATGGCTCATTCCTTGTCCCTAGGAATCCTAGTCATCCAGCCTTGGGTATACGAGGGATTTGGGGTTAGACATGGAATTAGGGTGAGGGCGAGTGGGTATTGGATTATGTAGCTAATGAGTGTGAATGTAGCTAGATATAAAGCCCTGGGATGGTGTGAGTCTTCTGATGGGAAGCCCAGAAGCAGGGTGTAAATCCTTCTGGGTGTGAATCTTATCCTGTTGTGACTCCTACCCTGGTGTAAAATCTGGTCATCAAAGCCACAGTTTTGTTGACTTCCTAGAGTCCTGGTTTGAATTCACTCCTCATGAAGCTGGCTACCCAACACTTGACCTCTCAACACCTGGTGCTTATGTTTCTACCACCCTTTATGGGAGCAAGTTCAAGGCAGGGAAGCTCATCCAACAGGAAGCTGAAAGGGATTTATCCTACCTGAGAGGTAAGAACTGAACCTATCCTCCAACAAGAGGCAGGGTGACAGAAGTAGTGTGATTCCTTCCTGTGTACATTCTTTGGTCCCCAGTTAGCATCCTAGTTCCCAGAGATTCTGTTGCTCCTTAGAGGTACAAAGTGCCAAATGAGAACCTGGACTTTAATTCCATTCTGTGATAGTCTTCTCCTCTTCTTTGCAGGATTGTTTGGCAGTGCTCTGGTGGACAGAAATTCTATTCTCACATCTATAAGAGGTAGGTGTGAGAAACTGGTTTCTTCGGGTTCAGAGAAGGAGAGAAGGGGAACAAGGCTAATAAATGGGGGGTTGGGGCCAGGATAAGCCTTTCTTTTAACCCCCATTGAAAGAAATTCCATTTTCCTTGTAGATTTCTTATTGAAATTCATCCATCAGGATAGTACCGAGAAACAAAACCTCCTAGGTCTGTATCCCAAAGAGATAGAAGGAAAAGGACTTGTGCTTGAAGGTAATGACCTGAACTTGATTGGGATGGGCTTGGCCCTGGGTATCAAAGACCTGTTTTTAAATGGTCATATTTGGTGATTGTGGCCAGAGAAATGTACTCATGTTGCTTGAGATTTATATAAGCTTGGTTATATGGACTGGAATCAATGCCTTTCAAATTATGCCTAACAGCCCTATGCTTGTACTCAGTCGGTACCGTGTTCCCTAAATATGTTCATTGTTTTATCACTTTTTGATTCATTATGTCAATTGGTGAAATGGTCTTAAGGAAATCCAATCAACTCCTCTAGGTTTAGAGATAAGAAATTTGGGGACCAGAGGAAAAAATGGGACCATTGATTCTTAAAAACCAATGAAGCTTTTTATTAAACAATAAGGCAAAAGCAAGACTAATCATGACATTTACTCAATAGTAGCAAAACAAAGGAGTAATGAAAAAGTCACAGTCTATTTATAAGCCTAGGTCACACTCTCCCACCAATGCACAGTGTCCCCAAGGGATGAGAAAGTGATAGTAAAGTAGATGCACACTGAAGTCTAGCAATAAAGCAAATGAGTAGAGAAACTGGGGCTAGGGACAACAAATGACTGTGGAAGGTAGGCTTCAGAATTTTTTTATCTCTAGTGAAGAGTGTGTACTATGCATCAGTTGGTGGACAAAACTATTTTTCAGCTGGTTAGTCTCCTATTGAGCAAAGTCACTTCTGTGCAACTCTTGGGCTGTTGAGGTTATGTAAAGTTCTTTTAGCACATAGCAACCAATGGCAACATATTGATAAAGTGTTGGGCTCATTTTACAAAATTTTTTGTTCTTTTGTTAAAACAGTTGCATTAAGCGTGGAATCAGCAAGTTAATCAAGTCTTCTCTGTGAGCTATAAGAAGCTTTTCCTTCTTAAGCCATAAAGGGCAGTTAAGGGCAATATAGGCACCCCCCAAAAGTCTTCTATCTTTCAAGTGGCACTAGCTGGCAGCGAGCCAAACATCTCCTTCCATAGAGAGAATTCTGTTCTCCAACCTCAGGATTCTCCTCCAATCAAGCAGCTACTGACTTCAGTTGCCAAGTCTAGCTGTCAGCCTTGCTCAGTCCCTATCAGCTTCTATAGTCTGTGTTTTGTAAGTTGTCTCTCTCTATGCCTTATCTTCTCAGCTTCTGACTCCTCCTCTGCTCAACTTCTCATATCTTATTTCCCATATGTTCTGGTTTTCTCTATATAGTAGAATAGGCTTTAAATCAGAGCTTCCATATAAGTGGTGACACAATTCTCTCTTATGATGTGAAACTGAAGTATTTTACATTTCTGGCAAGAATGACCTCAATAGCGCTTATATAATCATCCCACTCTTTCTAAACAGGTATTTGATAATTTCTATATCAATCTTCAAATTATTTACAAAATTAATTAAATGTGAGTGGATAGACTCCAGTGTGATTTAGCCTTCCTTACCTTAATTGCTCTGTTTTCCATCAGGACCTGTTGGAAAATTTAAGTGAGAGGCAATATTCTCTCAGATCCACAGGACATCTGCATATTTCTTCAAGTATTTTTATTTGTGTTCTTCTTTTAAGTTCATTTTATTGTTGCCTTTTAAATAATTACTCTTTTTCTGCTCCCATATACTAGCATAGAGATTATAAAAAGGGCAGTCAGTTGGGGAAGGGGCAGAAGCATTCGTGGGCACTGACATCGGCCTTTTGAGCCATCTGCTGCATGGATAACCTGTCAGGGCTACCTCTACCCACTTCCCCTCATCCCATTTATCCTACCCCTTCAATAAATCCTTTAGTTATCAAGTCAGATTTTGGATTGGCGTATTTCAATAACAGAAAGGGTGTCTAGGTAATTGGGGACAGGCCTCAAAGCTTGAGACCAGTCCCATTCTGTGGCAAGGCCAGACAAGGCCTGCCACATATCTCCTTTGGGGAAGAAAAAGTAGAAACCTTCCTCTGAAGCAGCTGACAGGGGAGACTGACATCTCATCCCCTCAGCCACTGTTGTCAAAGGGACTCAAGGGATATAGCCTGCTTGATATCTCTTGAGGAGAGAGGGGAATTATCTTTCCCTCTCTCTAGAGTTTATTTCAAACACTTGCTCCTGTTCACCCAAAGGAGGGAGAGAGAGGTCCTGCCAATTTTCCTCTCTCAACAGATTTTACCTCAGACCCTGTTTCCTGGTCACTTGGTCCTCTCAACTCCCCACTGGTATAATACTTTAACCAGTGAGACAAACCAACCATCCATTATTTATTAAAAGAAGGATCCCCCTTCTTTTCTTCTTTTTTAACATAACAGTATTGGTGGTCTCCTCTAGTTAAATGCAAACTCCTTGACAGTAAGGATTCCTTTTTTCTTTGTATTTATAACTCCAGTACCTACCACAGAGTAGACCCCTAATACATGCTTACTTGTATGAATGATTGAGTTCAAATTCTTGAAGACAGACATCGTAATCATCCTTCTCTTCTGATATATTTCTTGCTAGTTTGAGAAAATGAAAGAAGTGGGCTATGATATATATTTCATTCGATGATCTTCATGATTTTCAAAATACTAATAACAACTGTCACTTCTATATTTCATAGTTCTTTAAGGCCTACAAATTACTCTCCCCAACAGAATTTGGAGAAATAAATCATGTAAATATCACCACCTTTATTTTAGAGAAGAAGAAATCGAAGCAGTTCAAAAAGGAAAATGACTCAACTAAGGTCACACAAGTAGGAAATCTCAGAACAAGGATCAAATGAAGTTCAAGATGCTCTTTCTACTCAATATGCTGTTCTTCAGCAAGAGACTTAAGATGACTCTAAAGGATAGAGATGGGAGGTCCTGAGTTCAAATCTGGCATCAGATACTTCCTAGCTATGTGACTCTGGGCAAATCACTTAATTCCCATTGCCTAGTTCTTATCACTCTTCTTCCTTGGAACCAAAACACAGTATTGGTTCTAAGATGGAAGGTAAGAGTTTTTTTAAATGTCTCTAAAGAAGAACTTGCTTCTAGGATGAACAATTTATGTGTCCAAACGTGGTCTCCTTTCTGAGGTTCTTGGTGTTGATCCACCTTCTGAGGATGCATTAAGGGATAGTTTTTATCAATTTCTTCCAGGATCTTTGAGTTTAGACCAGTGGACTTCTCCCTGTGAACAGATAACATTCTTATATTCTTAGGCCTCCTCACTGAAGAGACGGTTCCTGATCTTTCAGCCAAGATTGCGTGTCTCTGGGAGAGTCAGAAAGAAGGGATATTATTTATGCTGTGACCTGTCTTTTCAGGAGATATCTTGAAAACCATCATGGAAGAACTAGTCACCTTGGTTTACATCTTTACTACTGGTGGAGACTATCTGCCAGTCCTGGAAAGTCTCCAATTTAAAATGGCAGGTATGAATACAAAGAGGGATGGTGGTAGTTCCAGTAAGGCTTTCATAACCAAGAAGAGAATCCCCCTCCCTTAAGCAAAATCTCATAGAGGCATAGGATGTCAAAACTGTAATAGCCCTTATGCTCATTTTGCAGAAAAGGCATATATGATGGATATGAGGTTCTTAGACCAAAGAAAGAATGAGGGGAAGCACTGGGATGTGAACAAGTCTTCTGAATCCACATCCAGGCCCTTGATATAGTCAATAAGACAATGCATCAACTTTTGGGCAGGTCCTAGTTGAAAAGGAAAGACTATTTTCTTCTCTAAGAGCTTCTAAGAGGTTGAGATGTAGTCCTGCCATTGAGGATTCCCTTAGTCTGAAGGAAGCAGCATAGCCCTACCCCGGAGACAGTCCTGACCTGGCAATGTAGACCTTCCTTCAGAGGGTCCCTAGTCTGAGGGAAGACATTTGGCTCCTGGCTGAGATGGAAAACTCAGTTCTGATTGCATCCCAGAGTCATGCTCTTTGGGACACCTGGCCTTAGCAGTGAGATGTGGTAAGTGTGAGGGGGAAGGCAAAAGAGAGCATGGAGGTGGGAGGAAGGATTGCCACAAGGAAAAGAAAAGCTGATAGTATGGGCACAGAAGCAGAAGTAGGGAGTAATTTTTCAGTTTGGGTATTCCTCAAGAGTCCTGAGAACCAAAGAGTTTCAGGTGCTATGTTCCTCAGCAGATGTTGACCAATTCTTCTGAGGGAAGACTTTCTGAGTGGTCCACGGTGAGCTGGCCAAGGTGCTGACATATTCAGTCAGGGCACAGGATGCATCTGAAGTCCAGAAGAATGTGTTAGTTGTTTTCCATACTTCTTGTCCTACTTTCCTCCAAATCAGCTGAATTCCTGGGCAAAAAGCTATGACCAAGACCCACTCAGGCAGCAAATATGGAGCTCTCTGAGGGGATAGAGGCTGATGCATCCTCTTTCTGTTCACAGGGTACAAAGATTTTTCTCAGTCTCAGAGAATGATCACCAAGATGCTTCAGCACTCGCGCCAGACCTCTTCAGATCAACAGAGACAATCCATTCTGGACTTACTCACAGAGGTTTTGAAGCATGATGCAAAGGAAGAGCGTGAGTGAAATTTTCCCTGCAGCTGCAATGTATACCCGTCCTCTAGCCAATGTTAGGACCACATGTACCGTGGAGGTATATGAGGGCAATGGGGACCATGCAGTTAACTCATCCAAAATTCTCCAGTATCATAATAGCTCAAGGACCATCAAAGAATGCCTATTCTTCATGGCAGTGAATCCGAGGTTCATAAAGGGGTGAGGGTTGGCCCAAGGTCCAATGATTAAACCAGAATATTCTAGGATCCAGAGGATCTAGAGCTGTGAGAAATCATTGAGTTGATGTAGTCTGCCTCTTCCCTCCCCCCATTTTATGGAGAGAGAAACTGAGGTACAAAGGGACTATATAGCTTTGGCAAGGTCATATATCTAGCAAGAATCAGAACCAGATTTCAAAATCAGATTGCATGGCACTACTTTTTCTGCCTTTTCTACAGCACTGATCTGGCTTTTTAAATGAAAAAATATTTAAAAAAATTTTTAAATTTAGATTATTTTTCCATGGTTCCATGGTTCATGATTCTCTCCTCTTTGCCCACCCTCCTCTTGCTCTTTCCTCCCCACTCCTGAAGCTGACAAGCAGTTCCACTGGGTTACACATGTATCATTGTTGGAAACCTATTTCCATTTATTCATATTTGCAGTAGAGTGATCTTTTAACACCAAAACCCTAATCACACCCCCTTCAAACCACATGGGCGATCATATGCTTTTCTTCTGCATTTCTGTTCCCATAGTTCTTCCTCCAGATGTGGATAGCATTCTTTCTCATGAGTTACTCTCGACTGTCCTGGGTCACTACATTGCTGCTAGCAGAGAAGACCATTACATCCGATTGTGCCATAGTGTATCAGTCTCTGTGTACAATGTTCCCTTGGTTCTGCTGGAGGTTGTTCCAGTTCACATGGAATTCCTCCAGTTCATTATTCCTTTGGGCACAATAGTATTCCATCACCATCAGATACCACAATTTATTCAGCCATTCTATGGATACCCCCCTCATTTTCCATTTTTTTTTGCCACCACTAAGAGTGAGGCTATAAATATTTTTGTACAAGTCTTTTTCCTTATCTCTTTGGTGTACAAACCCAACAGTGGTATGGCTGGGTCAAAGGGCAGGCATTCATTTAAAGCCCTTTGTGGATAGTTCCAAATTGTCCTCCAGAATGTTTAAACCAATTCACAGCTCCACCAGCAGTGTATTAGTGTTCCAATTTTGCTATATCCCTTCCAACATTTATTACTTTCCTTTGCTGCCATATTGGCCAGTCTGCTAGGTGTGAGGTGGTACTCAGAGTTGTTTTAACTTGCATTTCTTTAATCAGGAGAGATCTACAACATTTTTTTCATGTGATTATTGATAGTTTTGATTTCATCATGTGAAAACTGCCTATTCATGTCCTTTGACCATTTGTCAAATGGGGAATGGCTTGATTTTTCATAAATTTTACTTAGTCCTTTATTTGTAAAATTAAGCCTTTGTCAGAGAGTTTTATTATAAAAATATTCTTCCAATTTGTCGCTTTCCTTCTAATTTTGGCCACACTGGTTTTGTTTGTACAAACCCTTTTTAATTGGATATAATCAAAGTCATTCGTTTTACATTTTGCAATGTTCTCTTGCTTGGCCTTAAATTTCATCCTTTCTTACATGATCTGGCTTCTTTTTATCCTTGCTTCTTCAAATAAGGGACTGCTTTTATGGATATCTTTGATTCTGACTCAAATTTTCTCACTCTCTAGGCAATATCCGACCTTTCGTCCAATTCATATGGAAGACTTTCAAGTGCCTCTTATTCTGGACATGGGGAACAACAAATAACTTTCTGTATAAGTATGGTAAGGGCTTCTTAGGATCACAGTATCTGATTTGGAAGGGTGGCCACCCTTATCCAATTTGGACCTGGGCAGCTGTGTGCTATCCTTTGCAAGTGACTGTTGACTTTCTGCTTCAGGATCTTTAATGATGGGAATAACATCTCAAGATAGCCGTTTCTAGGATATTCTAGTTGTTGGGTCAGCTATCTTATGCCACGACCCATTCATGTGCATTTATTAAATACTTGTCATATGCCAGGCACTGTGCTAAGCAACGTAGCTACAAAGGTAGGTCTTTTCCTGAAAAACAAAAATCCAGTCCTTGCCTTCCAGGAGTTTGCAGTTTAATAGTGGAGCCAACCTGTGAATAGTTATGTACAAACAAGACAGATTCAGGAGAAATTGGGGGAAAATCAAGAGAAGGTACTTACTAATACTAAGGGGAACCAGGAAAGCATGATTTTAGCTTAGACTTGAAGAAAAACAGGGAAATCAGAGGGTAGAGATGGAAGAGGAAGAGTGTTACAGGCACTGGGGACAATTAATACAAATGGCTACAGTCAGGAGATAGAGTGACATATTAGGAAGTTTTCCCTCATCTCTAATGGAGATTTGCTATCTTATCAAATTGTGCCCTCCTCATTGCTCCTTATTCTGCTTTCTAGGATGAGCAGATCAAATCCCTCTTTCCCACGACTACCCTTCCGATGTTGGAACACAGAATATCCTTCTCTGTCCACTCCCCTCTTCCCCATCACACCAAAGGTCATCCTTGTGGCATGGGAGACTAGAAAAAGAAGTAAGAAGGCAGAGAAAGGAAACATGAGTGGGAAATATGTAGGGAATTGGGGGGAGCATCAATAGAATGAATTAAACAAACCCTTATCTCCCATCTTTGAATCCATACTGTGTATTGGTTCCAAGGGAAAAAAGCAGTAAGATCTAGGCAATAAGAGTTAAGTGACTTGCCCAGGGTCACATATCTAGGAAGTATTCAAGATCACATTTGAACCCAGGACCCACCATCTCAATCCAGTGAAGCTACCTCACTGTCCCCAATAGAATGAATTCTTCTTAGTGAATGGAAGATAATGTGTCTCTGCACTGATTATGGCGGGTAAGGCCGTAGCTGGCCATAGGAATGAACTGAGTGGCATGTCTGAGGTTTTGCTCATGTGGTCCTGATTCAGGAATGGATAGAGCCACTTCCAAGATCCTGGGCTTCTGTGAGAGGGTCTCTGGTCTTTTTTTTTCTCAGGAGACATCAAGGACAAGGATCTCACAGACCAGGAAAATCTGTATTTGATGGATGCTGGCCTGGATATCAACTGTGCCTATCCCCTGGTCCTGCCCCCAGTGCGGGACACTGACATCATCCTCTCCTTTGACTTCAGTGAAGGGGATCCATTTTTGGTAATGGGAAAGGCACTCACCTTCCAAAAGCCCTAGTCAGGGGCAATCAAGCAAGCAAGAGCCCCTGCTTAGAGACCTGGGTTCTAGTCTCCCAATCATGGCGTGACTTTCGTGCAGTCCTTTTCTCCTTCTGATTGGCCCCCATTTCCCGATCTAGAAAATGTGGTTGGGGTTGGGGGAGGGTGGAGAGTGTCTAGAGGCCTTTCAGGCTCTAGAACTCTCAGTTGGGAGTGGGAGTGGGTCTGTGTCCCCTCTCTCCAGACCATCAAAGATACAGCAAAGTATTGCAAAGCCTGCAATATCCCCTTCCCTCCGGTGGATGAAGATAAGCTCGACCAAGATGCCGAGGCTCCCTCTGACTTCTACATCTTTGAAAGGGAGAAGGGCCCTGTGGTCATGCACTTCCCCCTTTTCAATAAAGTGAATTGCGGCAGCCCAGGTATGGATTCGGTTAGCCACTGGGATGGTGGAGATGGGGTTCTGGGTTCAGAGGGTTCCCCAGGGTCTGGGATGATGCTCACTGAGGTTTGTGAGCATGGGCTTTGGCGCAGGCTTCTTTCTAGGCAGGGAGATGTGTTACTAGTTTCCAGAGAGCCCTGAGCTGTTATCCCTTCTTTAGTTCCTTCCACTCTAGTCCTGCCTGAAATGGGGCAGCTCAGCAGCCAGTGTCTTGTAAGGGCTTAAAGTACCAGCCAGGTGGATGGTGGAAGACTTCGAGGCTTAAACAGATTCTCCAGGAAAAGCAGTTTGGGTGAAGGGACTTGGGTTGAGCCCAGTCTGGCCTAGGTGTAAGCATCCCGGGATTAGCTTTTCCACAAATGTGTCAAGTAGCATGTTCCCAGGATTCCTGCGGGGCACTGCTTTGGCTCTTGGCTCGTCCCTGATCCCACAACAGCCTAGACCCAATTGCTGGAGAGGATCTTGGAATCTCTGGACTTGTATGTGAAGCTTGGCTTCCTGAGAGCTGCCAAAAGCTCTTGTCAGCCATGGGCCCACCCTGTGGCCTGGCAAGCGGTCAGTAGTGCTTGGTGTGCTTGAGATCCGGGACTAAGATATTCCAATGTCGTGGATGCTGGAGGATGAGAAGGACTCTGTGCTTGGAGAGAGAAACAGAGGCAGAGCGTCCAGAAATAGAGAATCGAGCCGCAGGATGGCAACAGGGTGTCACCGATCCAAGCCTGTGCAAAGCAGAGTTGTGGGGGGTGGCCCTCTCCATGCTGGGAATTCTCGGGGGGGGCGGGGCTCTCAGGTCTTAGAAGCATGGATGACCCTTCCCTCTCTCCCCTGGTCTAGCCAGGCTCTCCAACCTTTTCTGCCACTGCCAGTTAGGGTCGCATGAATGCTCATCCTAGAGCTGTTGACCACCTTCTTCAAGGACCAGAAGACTTGAGGGTGATACGGGGAGCTAAACAGGAGAATGCTTTACCTAGAGAAGAAACTCCCGACTTCCTGGATAATCTGTTCTGTCGTGCAGCCTGCCCATTGCGTAAAACAAGGGCCTTTGGCATGTAGTTGTAAGAAAGACAAACGAATGATTGACACGACTGATTTTTACAGAGCAAAAGTGGAACTTCTAGAGAGAGAAGAGGACTGAGGGCAGGACTAGTAACAGGAAGGTTTCTGGTATTCCACGGAGGGGCGCCATGCAAGAAACCTGGAAGCTGGGGATTTATAGATTTGTTTCTTCCACGTTGCAGTGGTGTACTTGATCCATCTTGGTGTGGAGCAGCCGGGGAGCCTTGAGGTTTGGGGTGGTGAGGGGAGGTGGATCCAGGCAACTCCAGGCCTGGTGCTTTGCTCACGGGGCCACCTTGCTGTCCTAGCTCTCTTCCAATGTGCATTTGCTCTTTTATGAGGAGGCATATGTCTAAAATGGGCCGCTTGGTAACATCATGGTTTCTCTGTCTCCCTGGGTCTTAGAGGTCATCAAGAAGAGACGTGAGACCTTTGCGACATTCCGCTTTGACGACTATTCTGATGATGAGGTGCGTCAACTCCTGGAAGATGCGAAGGCCAATGTGAGGAACAATAAGGAAAGAATCTTGGGAAAGATCTGTACACTGGCACGGGCAGCCTCATAGGACGGCGGCCTCCAAAGCTTCTGCCCTCACAGGGTGCACACACGCTGGCATGGCTTCTACTACCCAGGAGCAGCTGTTGTTCCTTCTGCCCTTCTGGGACAATCTCTCAGTCAGCTGCTCCAGAAATGCTTTCAGTGGCCAACTCTTTTTAGAAGGCCCCGCCATTATGCTTCGTACTCTCAGACGACTTGTCTGCCTTCTGCTTACCCTCTCTCAGGGCCAATAAAATGTTGTCCTGGCTCACAGCCATCTCGAGTTTCATCCTTCTTGTTACTCTTCTATTTACAGAAGCTTAGAGTTGCCAGGAGGAGGGCTGGTCCCAGGGCGAGGACACAGGAATTGGAGTCACGGTTCAGACACTGGATGTGGGTCCCTGATACAGTTTGCTCTAAGCTTCTGTTTCTTCTTATATAGAACAGTGATATATAGGCAATGTCCAGCTCAGATCTGCTGAGTGAGGTGGGGAAGAATGTAGCATCCCAAGCATATTCACATCTATGAAATATAAATGACTGTATGGCGACTGTGTCTCCAAGCATGAGGCTTTACCGATAAGGTTTGTGAAGGTAACCTTGACCTGATCATGCGACCTATTGACCATCACAAGCCCATTAACATATTCGGAGACTTGCCGGGAAAGCGCGGTTACGTCCTACACGCCCAAAAGGTGTTCCCTCCATTGTACCACCCAATCTTGATTGTCTAAGATATGTGATGTAATTGTTACGTGATTAGAGGCATCCCTCTGCCTCCTCATCAATAAAAGCAAGGCAACCCCTGGAATTCTCTCTTTTTAGGAAGGTTCTTTCCCTCGCTAGGATCACAGTTTCTCTCTCTCTCTCTCTCTCTCTCCTCCAAGTCCTTTCCTTCCCCGAGGCTGTGACCATCTCGGCCTGCATTCTCTATCTTAATCTCCTCAACCACCTCCTATTCCATTATCCTCATTTTCCACCTTAAGGAAAATCATAGGGGTTGCCTGCCCTATCCAACCACTGACCTGTCCGTGTCTTTCATTTCCACCCTGGTTCTCGGTTCCTACCTCTCCTCGGGTCCCATCACAAAGGGGAGCCCCTTCCCTTGTGGGACCCTGCTGGTCAGGGAAGTCCATTAGGAGCGAACCCACAAGTGGCACCCGGTTTTGGGAGCGAAATTCCTTTGTTACAGGCTTGGAGTGCGCACAACCTGAGGAGCGATCATCGAGGTACGGAGTCACAAAGGCGTGACCGGGCAGGTGGCCTCTGACGGTAAGAAACATCTTTTATTTCAATTTCTTATTTAAAGAATCATTTAGAACCATGGGTCAATCAGCCTCCTCCCATTCATGTTAGATCAGACTACTAAAGTCACTTACAGAAAAGAAAGGCATTAAGGTGTCAGAAGCTAAGATAAAAGCCTTAATTAAGATAATAATAAGAGCATACCCCGACTTCCCAGCCGCAGGGGTGCTCAATATACAGGATTGGGAGTTAATTGGTGACAAAACGAGGCCGTGTCAGAAAGAAGGACAGAAAGTATCGCAGGCCAGTCGGAACACTTGGGACACTGCAAGGATGGCCTTGAGGGCACAACCTGTGCAGACTTTAGGCATCACGGGTGCTGGAAAGCCAAGCCTCAGTCTAACCCGAATTCTCAGAATGCCGAAGGTCCCTCCACCTGTGGAGGAAGAAGCCTCTGCTCTAACCTATCTCTTAGGGCGGATGGCCGAGAGAGCGCCATGGGCACGTCTAACACTTTCTCCTAATCCTTTCACTATGGAGGATTCCATTCTAAAAGGCGGGGAAGCCATAACGTTCAGTGCGTTTGGCTCACGGCTCCCTCCTCTGCCTTTTAAAACGTGGGAAATGAGGCAAAGGGCGTTCAACGCGAAGCCATTTCAGCATCCCGATCATAAGGTAGAAGAATCTTTCCAAACGCAAGAGGAAGTCCCTTCCTCGGAAGCTTCCAGCCTTCTCCAGCCACCTTCATCCTTTAGGGCTTCTTGTCTTGTGCAGCCCGCCCCCTCCCCCGCAGAACTCTGCAAGCCAAAAGGGCAATAAGGAGGCTACAGAGAGCCCCCTGCAAAGGAGAAGCAGGATTTCTAGATTGTGCTGCAACATGCAAAACTATGGGAAACGCAGCATTGCAGAGCTGATCAAAACTCTTTAGCAACAAATTTTACACCAGATGATGGAAATTAAGACAAATATTACCTGCTAAGAGCACGTGGATTCTGACTAAAGTGCTACATTAAACAAGGAGGACTGACTTGTCTCTCAGTCTCTTGCCCTTCCTTTCACTAAAGATACTAACAATATACTTAACTCTCTTCCTTCAGCTGACTGATCTATCCTTGCTGTCTCTCCCGTCTGTTGCTGCAGAAACAGACAGAAATATTCAACATCAACCTCTGCCTCCACCCCTGCTTCAGGTGCTGTTAGGACCATTTAAATGTATAGAAATAAGCAGGTAGAAACGTTTCTCCTACAAAACTTAGAAATGATTCCAATAGGACAGACGGAAGTTTAATTCAGCCTCTGGCCATTGACATCCCGACTCCTATAGACATCCAAAGCAGAGTATAGAGATTCTGGCTAAAGCATATGGGGCTAGAGAAGACCAACACTGACGAGTCCTAGAACCAAACCATTCTTATCAATTAATACAAGTTCATGGCGAGAAATTTCTTTACTTAAACATTGCTTATTGCAAAAGTGAGGCAAGAAAAAAGCCAAAAATCGTAACTCTGTGCCATAACACTGTCATCTACCAGAAGTTACCTGGCACAGGTGAATGGGGAAAGCTCAATGAGCAACGCTTAAACTTAGAGCAAACCTTCATCACTTTGGGCTACTAGCGTAAGGTTAAAGTGCTGGGAGGAGACGATCCCTCCCATAAGGACCATAAGATCGTATCAAAGCATGAAAACGATTCCTTAAGCACCTAAAGGAAGACCAGTAAAAAAAGCAGAGCACGTGTTTGCCCTAACTAGGAAGCAAACAGACATTTTGATCTCATGAGGACAAACGGAGCAAAAAGACTTTCTTATCAGCAAACCTCTCCACCAGTTCAGCATTTCTAAAAGGAACAGGCCTCTTGAAGCAGCACCAGAGAATGCAGGAGGACTATGATTTAAATGTAAAGGTATAAACCTGTTATGTCTTTCAAAGAGATCTTTGCTAAAAGATGGTATTATTATGAAGCAAAATTTAAAAATTCAATTGTCTTAATTTGGATTGGACATGGCAAAATCACATAAGAAGGTCCAATTATATTTCTTATAAGGCAAAGTTTTAAAGTTAAAAAATCTTTCTCTGACTTTTGTCATATGCTTCAGGAGATATTTTATCTGTAATAATATTTTAAAATGAATTATTGTATAACGGTAGGCCAAAAACCAAGGTATAAACACAAATTTATCAAGGTTTTCAGAGGTAAATCCTCATGGACTCTTGCAACCATGTGACTCACTACCAAAATTATTTGGATCTGGAAAGGAAACTTAATTCAGCAGTTTCGTAAATTGATCCTGCCATATAGAAGGCAATGCATCTACACCTCAGGTTACAAGTTTTTATGGCAAGTATTGAATATTATCAAAAGCAAAATTAAAAATCAGTGCAAATTTTTAATTGACTAGCATCAATGGGCATATGCTTTAGAAAAATTTCCAATATATTCCAATTTTAAAGATGTAGGAATCATTAAATTTTTAAACAGTACATAAGGTCAACAAGGATAATAATTAGCAGCCATTATTTAAAAACCTGGATAAAATTCAAAAATTGTATGTAAAGCACATTACTGCTACTTTATCCAAAAAGCAAATTAATTAGAATTACTCAATATCAAAATAATATGGCATCAATTCTAAATGAGACACACTCTCAGCATTGCAAGGCATCAGTAAAAACAGTGCTGGTAGGATTCAAATTGTTAATCAGTAGTAAATTATTAAGGTTATTAATTAATTTGATTAACCAGTAACAGTGACTTATGTGTGGTTTAGAATGGGCAACACTACCACTCATTCAAATTGCATATATCAATCCTGATCATTATTGCAGTCTAAAACCAATTACTAGTGTACAAGCTCAAATGTTACTTGCACCAGGTGGTCCATTTTGGCAACAGAATCTTGTAAAACTCTTAGGTAAAATCGATAAGTCCATTCAGTAATAAATTTGACAGTTTAAAAATAATAACATCACTGCAATCGCTATGCTTACATTTACTGCATCTATTTAGGGTACAGCAGATTGTTAAATGCACAGCATAAGTTGATACAAAAGCAAAAGCTACATGCAGACAGGCTACTGCTTAAGATCACAGCACAAGCTGGTAAAATCAAATGTGACTTATGGTATAAGGCTTTTATGAGTATTGGTTCAAAACGTGAATATTAAACACCTCATTGCAAAGCCAAGGTGAAATCATTATCAAAGCTTTGGGCAGGCACAGATCACTTGCACTCTCTGACACATCAGAGTGCCAAGTCCAGGATTCCTCCATAGTTTATGCACACAAGTGAAATTGGCTACCAGTGCAAAATCCTGTGAATATTATCATGTCACTCGTGCACCTCAAACAGGTGTCTGAACTGGACATTGTGGACTAAAGGAGGCATTACTGCATGCTTCTGTGGTATAAAAATTTAAAAGCTGACATGTGATGGGAGATAATCACTCTCCTGATGTATAGGATTAAGCTTAAAATAATAAAGTATGCAAAGTTTTTACAGATCTTTTAAATAATTGGGCAGATCTAACTATTCCAAAACAATTGTGGAGTATCAGTGCTTGTAACAGCAATACATGGGCTGAATGGGACAATCCATGGCCTAAATGCAAGCAATTTCAAAAGGGCTCAAAGGAATGGATGAGCCCCAAACTCAAAACACAAGGAGATATTTTCAGCCACTTTCTAATTTAACAAGACCCAATAAGGCTTTCTTTTGGGGTCGAGATTTCTGTTTGTTTTCTCAGATACCAGAAGTCCATGGAAGAAAACTGAAATGATCCAGCTGAAAGACAGTCTGCCCAGAAAGTCAATGCAGATGTGCCTGGCACCATCCACAACATGGCACCGATGCCAGACAACAGGAAAAGCAGCCAATGAGCTGGGAAAAACCATCACTGCCCTATAGGCAGGTCTAATGCAATATCCACACAAATGTACTTGTATGAAAGACAATACCTAGAGAAAAATATCATTGTTCCTCACTAGCATTCTATTCTGCCAGTATATGGGTATTTGTTGTAAGAGCTAAGTTCATCATGTACCTGAAAACTTCAAAGGGTATTTGTACAATATGTAACCTGCAACTATTTTAGTGGAATTGTTCCATGTTACCCAAATTTGATCAAATGAATATCATACTATTGAAATGTTGAAACAGTGCAGTGAATACTGTCCAATTGTAACACAAATTGTTGCTATCATCCAAAATGTATGTATAATATTTATCTTATAGGGTTCATTTTAAATTTGTAAGAACGAATTAGATCTCCATTAGAATCAATCTTATTCTATAAGTTTTTGGAAAAGGCAGTGAAGCTTTCAAAAAGAAAAACGGGGTGGAAATGGTATTACTAGCCATCTATCTCTCCTACACCCCAGAAGGAATATAAGCTAATATTATTAAATCACAATTCCCATCTAATGATAAACGTTGCATTGTATGTTGTACATGGATTGGGCTGAATATTGCCAGGAGATTAAGACTGTCAGGGACCCAACAGGATGATAATTTTGGGTCGAGATTTTGTTTGTATGTTTACAGAGAATGAAAACACCTGGTCACCCACCAAGCACGTCATGCCATGTGGCACGGGACCAGGAAGAGAAGCAGACGAGGAACATCAATGATGCCAGCTGATTGCATAACAAGCAAGCGGGAAGAAACCATTATTGGTGACTATAAAAACCAAACACTGACATTACACCACTTTTAATGACATTTACTATTCTACTGATGGACAATGGTCATGCTGACATCCATTGGTCTTTTATAACTAAGCCAATATCAAGCATGTCAACTTGTATGGGCTAAACCCCACTCATATATATTTATGACACCAGATGGATCCCACACTGCAAAGACTTTATCATGGGATCAAAATCGAAACAGCTATAATTGTTCAAACACTAATGTATATCTTTCATTTTGGATATCTGTTATATATGTCAAAAGGACATTTATTTTGTATGCATTGTAGAACTCCTTGTATTGTAAAAAATTGGTCTATCAACAAGGGTATAGACATTGGTATGACTCTCCAAAGGAAAGGAGATAGAAAATTTTTCTTTCATAGCACAAACCTAGCAACCCTGACCACAAAAATTATGTTCAATGCAGGAGATGCTGAACAGGAATGTTCAATGCACAGATGGTCCTGATACCACTCTTAAAAAAGGGATGAGATATCAGGCAAAATGCACTTCAGAAATTTTTAATTAGGAACCAATGTTATTGAAAATTGATCATCTACATCTATGTGTAGGTTATATTCCTGACAATGACTATGTAGACATTATGTGCCAACTGCCATTGCTGTAGTTAAAGGTTAACATCATTGTTGATCACTACTCCTGAAACCCCATCCTTATGGAAACTCTTGCTCTCTAACACCAGTCCCAGAATTCCGACGGCCGCTGGATTCAGGGTCTATTAACTTCCACTTCAAGTACTGGAAGACTTTCTGGTACATGAAAGTAAAGACTAGGTTGGACAATCTCTGTGGACGCGCAGTTGTTGAACCTCCTAGATGGACATGGAGCAAGGGCAAAGTATACACTAAGTTTCTCTTTTTTGGAGTACGTATTGAAAATAAGAAAAAATTTTGGCACTAATAAGCTTGTAGAAAAAGCACATTGAATATTATTTATTTACAACTAGGAAAAGTAAGTTACATCAAACTCAGTATGATCAAGTAACTGTAGAAATCGCTTCTACATAGAAAGCAACTCAAGCTTCTATCAGTCCAAACATTGGTTTGGTGAAATGAATTTTGCAAACATTGGTTATGTTATTCTTGGTTATTATATTGATTAATTCATTTATAGCAGAGATTTAAATAAGGCTCATGTAAGAAATATGCAGCCAGAATGTACAAAGTCATTTCATTAGCTTCATTTTTGTTATGTCTTCAACAAATCAAAATTTTATATTTATGGCAAAATTGATATTTGTATTAATGTTTGCACTACTGTTTGAAAAATGTAAAAGATGCTCATATCTTTGGTATGGTATTAAAAAAAAGAGGGATAAGACAGAAAGTATTTTTAAGAACATTTTTATACAATTTTTATATCATTTTAATCCTATTGAGCAATTTTGATTTGATGCTCTCAGTTTTCTCTGAATATTTTGGTTATACTATGTTGTTTTCATTTTTCTCTTATATTTTGAAAAATATTTCAAGTACTTTCAACACTCTAATCCTGAGCAATGAAGGTGCAAATGTTTCTCTTAATATGTACCCAACAGCATCAGATTACAAGAACATGACAGCATTTGTCAAAGTTGCAGGTGACTATCCTGGGAAACCATCACTGATTGCATAAAAAGGGAATGCAGAGGATACCTCAATGGGCCGGATAGCCAAAGCCACACACACAGGCATGTATTCCATAAGAGATGGATATATGTGGGCTGCTGAGGTTGGAGGTCCTGGGACACGGTGCTTGACACCCTCATTCACAGGTGGCTCGGGGACCAAAGTCCAACCATATTGCCATGTGGCAGGCATCTGGGCGGGTATCCCTAAAATGCATAATCAGTACAAGGGAGGAAAAGGAAATTCCCCTTCATATCCAGATACAGTCATCTTTTATCTTGCTACAAAAGCACTGGCAACTTCTTGTAATCCCAACTGTGTGTGGGTGATAATCTAATGCACCTATCCTATGTTCTATGGGACTACTACCCCAATAATTCAGGATAATCAGAGTGAAAACTATTTTCTCATTACTTTTGTCATTATTTTTAACCGTTTATGAAAATTTTTATCTTTGATTTTGATTGTTCAGTATTAAGAACACATTTTATCTTTGCAATAATCTTTATGAGCAAGGAGGAAGATTTTATTATTGTTGATAATCACAATTACTTTTTTCAGCCAAGGCTTTGGCAATATATTTTGAATATCTATTTTCAATCACTTGAAGCATCAATTGGTGATGCTACATGATTTTTATATTTTTTATATTAGTCACATTTCTATATCAATCACCTTTCATTTTATATAAAAAAAGGGGGATATGTAGCATCCCAAGCATATTAACATCTATGAAAAATAGATGACTGTATTATTACTGTGTCTCCAAGCATGAGGCTTTACCGATAAGGTTTGTGAAGGTAACCTTGACCTGATCACGTGACCTATTGCCCAACACAAGCCCATTAACATATTCGGAGACTTGCCCGGAAAGCCCGGTTATGTCCTACACGCCCAAAAGGTGTTCCCTCCACTATACCACCCAATCTTGATTGTCTAAGATATGTGATGTAATTGTCTACGTGATTAGAGGCATCCCTCTGCCTCCTCATCAATAAAAGCAAAGGCAACCCCTGGAATTTTCTCTCTTTTTAGGAAGGTTCTTTCCCCAGCTAGGATCTCCATTCCTCTCTCTCTTTCCTCTAAGTCCTTTCCTTCCCCGAGGCTGTGACCATCTCAGCCTGCACTCTCTACCTTAATCTCCTCAACCACCTCCTATTCCATTATCCTCATTTTCCGCCTTGAGGAAAATCATAGGGGTTGCCTGCCCTTTCCTACCACTGACTTGTCCGTGTCTTTCATTTCCACCCTTTTTCTTGGTTCCTATCTCTCCTCGGTCCCATTACAAAGGTGAGCCCCTTCCCTTGTGGGACCCTGCTGGTCAGGGAAGTTCATTAGGAGCGAACCCACAAAGAAGGACTTACATATTTACTGTAAGCCAGGTATTAGACTAGACACCAATAGAAATTACTCTGGCATGGGGTAGAATAATGTAACTGGGGAAGAGGAAAGTCTAGAAAAGCGCCATGGAAAATATAGGGAAGTACCGTTCTTATCTGGAGGTTTACACATGGTCCTTCAGGAGGGCCCTTTAAGGAATGGAGTCTTAAAGAGACTAAGTTTGGGGAAAGGTCATTCCAATGATGGAGATAGTATAGGGAGGGTACAGGACAGGAGGAGAACCAAAGATGGTGCAGTTGGTAGGGGGAGATAATGTTGGACATAAAAAACAAATCCTAGCACCAGATTCATTTATAGGAGAATTATGTCAAACACTCAACAATTAATTGTTGATTATTATATATTATATAAATGATATTGCATACTATATATTCTATAAATTATTTGTAAAAGTTGAGAAAGAGGAGCTCTTGCCAAACTTTTAATTATACAACACAGCCTTAATTCTGAAACTAGGGAGAGATAAAATAGAGAAAGGAAACTATAGATCTCTGTTGGTGAACCTATGACACATGTGCCAGAGCATGCTAGAGGGGGTTGCTCCCTTCCCCCTCTCCATGCACAGCTGAAGACATTTTTCACATCAATCACCCCTCTGCCCAGCAGCTCAATGGGAATGCTTCCTTCCCTGTCTGCGGTAAGGTGGGGGACTCACATGCAGCATGAGGGTTGCAGTTTTGGCACTCAGTCTCTAAAAGGTTTGCCATCACTGCTATAGACCATTATCTCTAATAAATATTGAAGCAAAATTATTGAATAAAATTTTAGAAAAGGAGATATGATTATATATCATAAGGATTTGACAATGACCAGATAGGATTTATATCAGACATTCCTAGAAGATTAAATCTATAGCCTTAAGAGATTTTATATAAAAATACCATATAGGCAACAAACTTTGTAGGATTAATTCAAAGAGGACAAATTTGAATTCAAAGGTATAACAGAGAGGGCAGCTGGGTGGCTCAGTGGATTGAGAGCCAGGTCTAGAAATGGGAGGTCCTGGGTTCAAATATGTCATCAGACACTTCCCAGCTGCGTGATCCTGGGAAAGTCATTTGACCCCATTGCCTAGCCCTTACCACTCTTCTGCCTTGGAGTCAATAAGCAGAAGATAAGGGTTTAAAAAAAAAGTTATAACAGAATTGGTAGGAAGACATCTATTCTAGGACCAAGGCTCTCAATGGCCAAAATATT
This sequence comes from Monodelphis domestica, assembly GCF_027887165.1. Classification (NCBI taxonomy): domain Eukaryota; kingdom Metazoa; phylum Chordata; class Mammalia; order Didelphimorphia; family Didelphidae; genus Monodelphis; species Monodelphis domestica. The sequence continues at coordinate 444,235,028 of NC_077230.1, forward strand.
AAAAAGAAATAGGATAGGTGGGGCGGAGAGGTACTGTATATATAATGATAAAATTGGGGTACTTCAATTATCCAGATATTTACCTAGAGTTCTCTCTCTGTCTCTCACCCACAAAAGTAAAGCAACTAATAAATTCTGAACTTAGTGATAATTCCATCCTTCAAAAGACAGCATAGAGCTTGGGTTTTGAGGGAGATGTAAACATTCCATCAGTGTTTTTGATGGGAGGGAAACTGCACATGCCTTGACAAAAAACCCAAATTTTATGAAAGTTGATTTCAAGAGCTTCGGAAGAAAAGTAATTACGATTCCATGACATAATGTGCCTCAGGAGATGTCAGGCCAAGAGAGATGTGAGTTGCTTAAGAAATTCTCAAGATCTAAAGAGAACCAATTCTGATAGATAAGGAAGAAAAGTGGGATTCATCTCAAGAGATCAATATGTATGCACAGGGAGCTCAACAACCAACTTAGGTTTTAAAAAGACGTGGAGAGAAGATGGAAAGCAAGGCCAGGTAGCTGCACACGAATTTAGGTATGGCACAGTCCCATAAAAAAAGCTCAGGAATGAGTGAAGACTTTTTTATTTTTTAATTCTTACCTTCCACCTTAGAATCAATAATGTGTATCGGTTTCAAGGCAGAAGAGCACTAAAGGCTAGGCAATGTGATTTCAGTGACTTGCCCAGGGTCACACAGCTAGGAAATGCAAGTAATTTTCTCTTCTGCTGATTCTGCTTTGTAACGTGTTCTCCTCTTTGGACTTTTGTGCCTCTTTTACCAATTGATCTATTCTTTTTTTTTTTTTAGGTATCAATTTATTCAGTATATTTTTTTTTGTGGCTCCTTTCCTAAGTTGTTGACTCTTTTTTCCATTATTTTCCTGGATCACTCTCATTTCTTTCCTCAATTTTTCTTCTGGTCTCAGACACTTCCCAGCTGTGTGACCCTGGGCAAGTCACTTGACCCCCATTGCCAAGCCCTTACCCCTCTTCTGCCTTGGAGCCAATACACAGTATTGATTCCAAGATGGAAGGTCAGGGTTTAAAAAAAATAAATGAACAGTAATCCTTATTGCTCTGATTTTGGGATTCCACAAAGTCAATACAGCTGGATAATGGCCAATGTTATATATTTAAAATGGAAACTTTTACCAGAACCAACTGCGGAGACCTCAAACTTGAGGGCTCAGTATTCGCAACTGGAAAAGTGCTAGTAAGACTACTACTACAGCTGTTGGGACATTGGTTCAATTACATACAAATTAAACAACACTATCTTCTCACTGTACAGTTCTACAAATCCTCTGGCACTTAAAAGGACTGATAGAACCTTGGTATAGCCTTCTCTGATGATCTTAAAACACTTTCTTGAGTTCTTTGATAGTAGGAGCAGATTCTTATCCTTTATGATCTACAATAAAATTTGCTTCATTGTGTTCCTGGTCAAGAATAGCTTGTATTGCTTAGTAGCATAATAATTTCTAGATTTACAGTATCCACTTTTATTAAAAACTGTAACAGAAATATTAATGAGAGCTAACAGGATTCCACAATTGAAAAAAAACTGTCAGATGGAGACTGTCATTTCTGAAGGGCTTTATATGTCAATTTTTCTCTATTTCTTTACAAGTCACGCAGAGACTATGTCCATTTCTTCAGTTTTCTTGCCCTAACTTATTCCAGAAAACATTAAGGTTCTACTTACTTATCAGTTGCTTGCTGAGCTTAAAACAAACTTTTCCCTCTCTGTGAGCACTTTGGGATTCACCTTCAATCTGGGAATCCCAATGTAGGGGCTAAAAATAGGGTTTGCTTGATATATTTGGATTAGTTGTTTAAAAGCAGGAAGCAACAGAAGGGTAAAATCGATCCCAGCTTAACTTGCTTGTTGCTCTTCCTGTTTTGATCTTTAAAGAAATCACAATAAATCACAAGACACAGAGATAAACTCATTGAAACTTCTCTGGTCTTATTCTGCTGTTTGAAAAGGCTTGCTCTTGAGAGCTGACTGCTCTTGCTCAAGTTAGATGAGTCAGAGAGATGATCTCCCTCCATCATAGTTTTTAGCCTTATGTGAAGCGTGGATTTAGCTATCTCCTGATTGTAACAATGAAGATACTTAGCTCTTCCTTTATAGTAAAGCTAGAATTGTAAGCTACAATTTCTTTTTAGATTTTAACTACAAAAAGATATTAAGTAATTCCAAAAGGTGAATTAATCACAAAACGGTGTTAAGTAACTACAAAAGCTGAACTTAACAAAAGAGGTGTTAATCCCAAAAGATATAATCTAACCAGAGAAGGTGAAGACTAAAGAGTAGGCAGTCCTGGAGAAAATCTAACCAAAGAAGGTGAGAACCAAAGAATGGGCAGTCCTGGAGAAAAGCATCTGCTGTGATTGGTAGATGTGAAAATTTAGGGGAGGTGACACAAGAGAAAAAGATCTTTAAAAAGAGAACCAAAAGGCAGAAGGGGAACATTCAGTGATTTGGATTCAGATATTCGAATCATTTGGATTCAGACATTTGGACATTTGGACTCAGACATTCAGAGAGTCATTTGGAGATTGGGGCACTGACTTGGAGGAGCTACTGGAAGACAGACCCTTATGGAACGACCAGAAGGCAGACACCAAGACTTCTTTTAGACTCACTGTTGGTGAATGAAAAGCTGACTTAGTGACCCCCCCCCTTTTTTGGAGGCACGAAGCCTCCAGGTGTTAGATTTAAAATAGTTTGGAGCGTTAAATAGTTGTAGATAAGAGAGTGGGAGCCATAAACTGTGGTTATTAAATGTTTGGGAGCAAGGGAAATATATATATCAATTATGACCACTGAAATATGTTTTCTACTGTGTCTGGGGTTTATATAAATATAAGGTGGTCTCCAGGGAATATATTCCCAATTTATGAATATGCCCAAGCCAACTGGGTTTTATAGAGAAATTTAATTTATAATACACTGATTAATCAATAGAAAAAGAGAGAAAGTGAGAAAGGAATAAGAATGAAGGGCCTCAAGCCAATAAGGCCTAGACCTCAGTCCTAAGAGACAAATCAGTCAGTTGGTTTTATCACTCACCCAAGATCTCTCTAGGTAAGGCTTCTCATGCCAACCTCAGGCTCCACCTTCAAGAGAGCCTCCTTTCAAGAAATGTTTCCAGAGAATTCTCCTCCTGACTCCTCCTGAGTTCTCCTTCCACTCCTCCTTCAAGACCTCTCCAGGAGCTCTCCCTCCAGGACCTCTCTCCTCTCAGCCCTCCTTCAGAGCAAAAAACTCCTCTTCAGACCTCCTTCAGAGCCACCTCTCTTCAGACCTCCTTCAGAGCCACCTCTCTTCAGACCTCCTTCAGAGCATCAACTCTCCTCCCTCTAGTCCTCAGACCCCTCTATCTTTAAGCAAACAATCTAAGTTCCCTCCCCTCAGTTCTCACATCTACCAATCACTGTCAATGTCTCCCCTGTGCCAATGGTGGCTCTAGCTTAACCCAGGACCGCCCAGAGGTCTGACCCCTTTGCACATGTCTGTTGAAGGTCATATTCTCAAATAATTAAATCTTGATCTTTTCTGCAGCCCTTCCTAAATCCTGTTACTCTGAGTAGGGTGGAGATTGTAATTTCCAAGACCTGGTTCTGTCATTCCAAGTATCTCTATTGTATCAATTCTAAAATCAATCATGACTCAAAGAACTTCCTATTCTATGCTTAAGCATAGGTCAAAGCCCTTTCCATTGTTTAGCAAAAGGTTTCTGTCCTAAAGTAGTCTTAAGTAGGGAGGAGAAGGATCCTCCCATGCCAAGGAGTTTCATATCCCAATAGAGTTCTTACTATCAGTAGGAAATTTTTTCCAGTATGAAATTTCCCAATGGGGAAATTTCCAACATTCATAAGTCTAAGAAATTTTAAGGTTTACACAGGTAAGACTCATCTTCTTGAGACTCTCTTCCCCTGGCTGGGGCTTAGAGGTTCTAACTGGTATCAGAAGAAGCCAGAGTTTTCTCTCTCTCTTTCATTACTTAATATCTTCCTTCTATTGTAAATATTGTAAACAAATGACCATAAATTCCATTTACTTTAGTAATTCATTTTGGGATTTAGAAATTAAATTCCTGGCAACCACCTATATAAATGTTCAGAGTCCCAACCACAATTCATTTTAACACTTAGAACAAAATTTCAATCAAAATAAAATCATTTCTTGATTTATAAATATAAAATATTTATATTTATTATATGTATATTTATAAATATAGTATAAATATAAAAATAAATGGCAAGATTTAAATCTCAATTTTCTTTTTTGTAATTTTTGAAAAATTTTGATTAATTAATTAATTTAGAATATTTTCCCATGATTATAAGATTCATATTCTTTCCCTCCCTTTCCCCTATCCCCCTCCCATAGCCAACGCACAATTCCACTGGATTTTATATGTGTCATTTATCAAGACCTATTTCCATATTATTGATAATGGCACTAGGGTGATTGTTTAGAGTCTACACCCCCAATCATGTCCCCATCAACCCATGTGATAAAGCAGTTGTTTTTCTTCTGTGTTTCTACTCCCACAGTTCTTTCTTATAAGTCCCTTGGAATGTCCTGGATCATTGCATTGCTCCTGGTAGAGACGTCCATTACATTGGATTGTACCACAGTGTATCAGTCTCTGTGTACAATGTTCTCCTGGTTCTGCTCCTCTCACTCTGCATCAATTCATGGAGGTCTTTCCGGTTCACATGGAATCCGTCCAGTTCATTATTCCTTTGAGCACAATAGTATTGTGCTCAATATTGCGTTCAAATTGAGCACAATAGATACCACTACTTGCTCAGCCATTCCCCAATCAATGGACACTCCCCCATTTTCCGTTTTTTTTGCCACCACAGAGTGCAGCTATAAATATTCTTGTACAGATCTTTTTTCCCTATTATCTCTTTGGAGTATAAACCCAGCAGTGCTATGGCTGGATTAAAGGACAGGAAGTCTTTTAACGCCCTTTGGGCATAATTCCAAATTATCCTCCAGAATGGTTGGATCAATTCACAACTCCACCAACAATGCATTAATGTCCCAATTTTGCCACATCCCTTCCAACATTCATTACTTTCTTTTGCTGTCATGTTAACCAATCTGCTAGGTATGAGGTGGTACCTCAGAGTTGTTTTAATTTGCATTTTTCTAATCAGGAGGGATTTAGAACATTTTTTCATGTGCTTGTTGATAGTTTTGATTTTTTTATCTGAAAATTGCCTATTCATGCCCCTTGCACATTTACTGATTGGGGAATGCCTTGTAAATCTCAATTTTCAAAGAGTCTAATGTTTGCAGTTAACTGATGTTTAAAAAAAAGAATGGTGGCACTCGTAGGTCTGCCTAAAGGTCAAATCACTTTATTTTATTATCCTAACTTGTATCTTCTACACCAAGGTTTTGTAGTTGTAGCCCAGGCAGGGAAAGTTCCTAATTTTTACAGACAACCAAGTGAAGGCACAATTGCCTGACTGATTATCTTTCATTTTCTCTGTGTAAAGGTGATGATCAAAACTACTTCACTCCATTCTACTCTGGTTATGTTGACTAGATGAGAACATATCTTGATTTATCAATTGATCATAGGCCCTAGGACTAAGTATTTGTCTTTGTTAAAAAAAAAAGTCTTTGACAACCATTTGAACTGAATTTTATTGATTAAGAAAATTTTCTCTATGGTTACATGATTCATGTTCTTTCCCTCCCCTCCTGCCATCTGTAGCCAATGAGCAGTTCCACTGGGTTTTACATGTGTCGTTGATCAAGACCTAGCTCCATATTACTGATATTTGGACCAGGGTGATCATTTAGAGTCTACATCCCCAATCATATCCCCATCAAACAATGTAATCAAGCAGTTGTTTTTCTTCTGTGTTTCTATTCCCACAATTCTTTCTCATAAAGTCCCTCAGAATTGTCCTGGGTCATTGCATTGCTGCTAGTAGAGAAGTCCATTAAATTCAATTGTATCACAGTGTATTTGTCTCTGTGTATAATGTTCTCCTGGTTCTGCTCCTCTCACACTATCAATTCCTGGAGGTTGTTCCAGTTCACATGGAAATCCTCCACTTTATTATTCCTTTGAGCACAATAGAATTCCATCACCAACATATACCACAATTTGTTCATCCATTCCACAATTGAAGGGCATCCCTTCATTTTTCCAATTTTTGGCCACCACAAAGAACACAGCTATGAATATTCTTGTACAAGTCTTTTTCCTTATGATCTCTTTGTGGTACAAATCCAGCAGTGCTGTGGCTGGATTTGACAGCCATTTGAGAAAGCAAAGTGATGTCAGATAAGAGATCTATTGTCCAGGTTTTGGATAAAAGTTATCTAGAAAGGAGCTTTCCCAGGAATTGGAGCAAATGTGAATTTCTAGCACAGCCCTTTGACTGGAGAAGGTCTGATGGGTTTGGAGGATGCGAGGCCACTTCCCATCAGTGTCCCATCAATTTCCCAAGGTAAGGGGGTGGCAGTGTCTCCATTAGAATAGATGGGGAGAGATTCATCCTGCTCTGGGGGGAACTTCTTGAGGACCTCATGAATAGGAGAAAAGGACTTCTGGCAATCAGGAGTTGTAAGTTACCCCTTTGCCACATGTACTCCCAAAGCCTGAACTTACTTTCCTCTGGATTCTGTATGTAGTTGTGGGCAAGTGCGCCGTAAATACTGTTGGTAACAACTGGGAATATTTAGTTTGAAGGCTTAGCATAAGTTTCCAGAAATTGAACCATGCTGGCATAGCTTTAGAGAACCCATGTTCACCTTCCTGCCAGGAGAGAAAAAAAAAATCTGTGGACAATAAAGACAACTGGGGGCAGGGCATAAAAGTGGCCTCATGAAAAATGAAGCCTTGCCCAAGTTCTTGTCTGTGTGCTTTGGTGACTTGCTAAAAGAGATGCCACAAAAAAGCTCCTCTGCCTTTGGAAAACTGTCCACAAAGTCTCATCTTGCTCTTACTCATGCAGTGATGCATTCAGGAGGTGAAACATACAATAAACCATTGTCAGTTCATCTACTCAACCATTTTAGCGGCCCAAGAAAGGATCTGACCCACTGCCAGGAAGACAGTGCATCACCCATGCTTTTTGCCCTGCTGGTAATGGTTGGACTGTCAGACTCGTTGATTTTGGTGCCCTCTTAGGGCCATTGGCACATACGTGTGAGGCAGGAAGGTAGAGCTCCTGAAGAATCATCCTCTTTTGCCGATGTCAAACAGGCATTCAGGCAGTCCATGATTTTAGCTGACCAACTAAGGAAAGACTCATTTTTCTAAGGAGCCAACAAACTCCTCGCTCAAGCACGTTGTCAGTCAAGGAAACTGTTCTCTACTGAAGTTTAAGATCTCGGTTCCCCCCAGATCAATTCCTTTAGCCTCAAAGCATATAAAAGTATTAGGAATGGCTCAGCTGAGGGTTATCTTTTCACAAAGGAGAATCTTAGGGTCGTTTTCCCTACAACTTCAGTCATGTGCTCTGATCCAGAAAGTAGTTTCTTTGGAAGAGATAACATTATCATTTTACTGTGTTCAGTACATTAACTGTACCTTAGTGTGTGTCTGTAGGGGGTGAGGAGGGGCTAGGAAGATGAGTGAGGATGGGGATGGAAGAATTAACCCTTTGCAGTAAATCACCAGCTTACCACTATTATGCATAACGAAGGAAGAACAGCTTTAGTATGACAGTTTTTAATTCCAAACCCCCCCCCAATTGCATGTAATAACAATTTTCAACATGTTTCCTGAAATTAAAAGACCCAAACTGTCTCCCTCTCTTCCTCCCTCCCCCTTCTAGAGATGGCAAACAACTTGATCTGAATCACACGTATATTATTGTGCAGATTTAGTGGGATGTTAAAAAAATGGTTCCTCTTGTAGGAATGGCTATTTGTTAAACATTTGCTGGTGATAAAATCTGGAATGGTGAAATTAAGCTGTGAAGGACTTTTAATATCGTGGCTCACGTAGGGTAGATTAGACCCATTCCTACAGCTCTGTATGTGGCTTAGATTAATTTGTATTAGGAAATAATGAAGGGGTTGAGGTTTACTCAACTTGAAAAATTTTGTCTAACCTTTTTGCTTAAAATGCTTGCTTTTTAGAGGCAGCTGGGTTGTGGCTCAGTGAATTGAGAGCTAGATCTAGCATTGGGAGGTCCTGGGTTCAAATTTGACCTCAGACATTTCCTAGTTGTGGGACCCTGGCCAAGTCACTTAACCCCCATTGTCTAGTCCTTGCCACTCTTTCGCCTTGGAACTGATACACTGTATTGATTCCAAGATGGAAGGTGAGGGTTTAAAAAATAAACTTTTCCTTTCCATATACTTTCTCTTACTGAGAACTGGATTACCCCAGATAATCCTATATCCCTGGCTGTTCTCTCCAGCTGCACCTCTTCCAATTGTTTTGTGTAACCTCCAGGATTAGGGTTTTCCCTCAAGAAATTTAGTACTTGGCTTATCGTCTTCCTCTCCTCCCCAAATTTTGCCCTCATACCAGGAGACTTCAACATATTTCCTAATTCAACAGTCACCTTAACTCTTCTGACCTGAAGTTTCAATCCAATTCAGTCACATAGGGAGGGTCACCTCCTAGAGCTCACCATAGCTCACAGGTGATCCTCTATCTAACTATAGTATCTTATTACACTGCCTCTCCCTAGGTCTTCCCCAAGTCCCATTTTTTACCCTCATTAGGACCTACAATCCTTCCTATGACCCCTGCTTTCATTTCCCTTTCCTAAATTTAGCCAATTTGACTTGAACTCAGTTTTAGATTATTTCCTCCCACTGCTTCCTCCATACTTACTTGCATGTGGTTAAGTAGAGGTAAAGGAAGTCACACAACTGTCCTGAGTGGGTACACAACAAATTTGTGTTATTCAACTTCAATTGGGTCTTCACTGCAGCAAGGCAATCCATTTTTTTCCAAATAGAACTGACGAGCTCACTCCCCACAGAAGATATTTCAAACTTTCTCTTCTCTCAAGCCTTCCACTTGTCCCTCAGGTTTTCAGCTGAGGCCCTCACTTTTTACTTGACCAAGAAAACTGAGGCTATTCGAGAGAAGCTCCTCCTTCTCTCTTGGCATCATCACCCATTCTTTCCTTTTCCTTCATCTCTGACAAAGTAGTGGCCCTTCGTCTAGCCAAGGCCAACCCCTCTAACACTTCATCTTAACTTTATTCTTTTTTTTTAGTCAGTTAATTATCATTGAATTCTATCAGCTAATCATCATCAATTCCATCAATTAATCACTTATTCCCCCCTTTTTAAAAATCATCAACCATTTATTAAATACCTACTGTGTGCCAGGGATTGCTCTGAGAGCTAGAGATACAAAGTAAGACAAAAACCCGGTCCCTACTGTCAAGGAGCTCACATTCCCATTGGGAGAGAGAATATACAAAAAAATTGTATAAACAAAATAGATCCGACATAAATGAGAAGTAATCTCCAAAAGAAGGCATTAACGGTGGAGTGAGAAGGTGAATGTGTGGGAAGACTAGGAAGCCTTGCAAATAGAAAATAAAACTGAGACACAACATGTGAATTTGCTCCCTTTTCCCCTTAGAGAAGTTTTCTTCTGATATGCCATTATGACGTATAAGTTTTAAAAGGTATTATTATGACCTATATGTGTGCATGTGTACGCACATATGTGTATATATGTATATTATGCAAAGATTACCCCACATGCACAGTCTGGACTCTCGGCAAGTTACAAATGAAATCCAACCTTCTATTTTAAATTCTATGATGAGATCCGAACCTTAACTTAGGAAAGCTCCCATTAAATTGTACATGCAACCTAGACTGGATGATTTGCATGAACTCTCTTGGTAATTTTTTTTCTTTGAAAACCCTTACCTTCTGTCTTCGAATCAATACTATTATTGGTTCTGAGGCAGAAGGAAATAGGGGTTAAGTGACTTGTCCAGGGTCACAAAGCTAAGAAGTGTCTGAGGTCCTATTTGAACCCAGGATCTCCTTTCTCTAGGCCTTGCTCTCAATCCACTGAGCCACACATCTGCCTCCCCCCATTAACTCTTAAATATAAAAATTTACTATCCAGGGCAAAAGCAAGGATATGCATAAAATTCATTCAATAGAAAGTAAAAGCAGAAATAACCAAAATATTATGTTCAATCCATGAACATAGGTCATGCTCTCCTACCCAAGTACAAAGTTTCCATGGGGAAGAGTGAGCCCACCCTTACAGAAACCTAGAAGGTAGGCACATGAATGGTGAAACCTATGTGCCCATGCAACACACAACATCTGGGCTGCAGCATTGATGTCTGTCCTGGGTCCCTAGAGAAATAATCTGCATCACAGGGAGTTGTTTCTCTGCTAGTTCCTCCTCTTTACAATCTCATCACTTTCCTCCTGGGCTCTCTTGGGCTCTCTCAAGCTGATGACAGAACTGTGAGCTCTTTTAGCTCACAGACACCCTTAACAGGTAGAGAAAAAGTGTTATGCTATTTAGATGAAAAACAGTTCCCTTAAGTCAGAGAGTTACCATGCTCCCCAGGTCTGCAAATGGTAGGAGATTCTGCTTTGTTCACTTAGCTCCAAATCACAGCTTAGCACAAAACAGATAGAAAGCCTGTCTTTCTCTGTAATTTCTCTCTCTTACAGTAGAAAGGTGATAGAGGAAAACACAAACATCACCTCAGATGCTTTTCCTATCTCACCTATAGATAGTGCTAGAGAGCAATAAGACAGTAGCAGTTTCCATAGCAACAAGCATCATCTCTCAGCCCATGAGATTACAGGATGAAGTTCTGCCTTTCTCCAGGCCATCAACCAGGCAAAGTCTTTTTTTCAGTTGGAGAGTTCCCAGGTACATATGCACGAAAGGAATACAAGATGATTTGGTGGGAACTACTAGCTTTCAAATAGATGACCTCTGAGAGTCTCTTGGACAGTAAGGAGATCAAATCAGTCAATATTTAAAGAAATTAATTTAGACTATTCACTGGAAAGTCAAATACTAAAGGTGAAGCTTAAATACTTTGGTCACAAAAAGAGAAGTCAGGACTCATCGGAAGAGACCTTGATGATGGGAAAGACTGAAGGCAAGTGGAGAAAGCAATGGCAGAGGTCGAGATGGATATAGTGTCATGGAAACAATGAATATGAATCTGGGCAGACTTCAAGAGATATGGAGGATAGAAGGACCTGGTGTTTTATATCTAGTCGGTGGGTTCATGAAGACTCAGACATGACTGAATAAGGACACCAGTGAGGAAATCTATAACCTATATTAAATTGCTTGCCTTCTCAAGGGGCTGGGTGAAAGAGAGGAAGGGAGAGAATTTGGATGTCATAGATGTACATGTAATTGGAAAAATAAACTATTTTTAAAGGTAAATTGACTTTATGTTTATTCTGTGTGCCTTTTCCATATTATTTCTATATGTGTATTCATGTTGATTGTTGTATAGCTGAATGTAAGGGTGCTGGGAATTGTAGTTTTTAGGGTAACAGATTCCAATTACACACTTCTAATGAAGGAGCACCCACAATTTGTATCCAATACACGGTTTTAAAAAAATCCTTACCTTCCATCTTAGAATCAATACTATGCATTGGTTCTAAGGCAGAAAAGTGGTAAGTTGACCAATAAGGGGTTAAGTGACTTGTCCAGGGTCACCCAGCTAGGAAGTATCTGAGGCCAGATTTGAATCAAGGGCCTCCCAACTCTAAGTCTGGTTCTCAATCCACCGAGCCACCTAGCTATCCCCATGCTTTTTTGAGGTATTCCAAGGACCTGTCCCTTTTCTTTGAACTCAGATATCACTTTCCATATGGCCACTGTGGTGCCTTCCAATCTCAACCTCAGTGGGACAGACTGACGAGAGCAAAAGCAAATCTCTCATGTGTCCTGATGCCGTTTCACCAGCTGTGCTTACTGAGTACCCAGAGTCTCTTGCCCAGGACGGGGATTCTTGCCTTCGCCAAATATACAACAGGTGGCCAGTATCTATGGGATTAAGCCTGATATCATGTGGGAAGCATTATCTCTTGATCATCAGCTGTCATTATATGGACTCCCTCAGGAGGAGTCTGACTCAGGCTAGGAGACATTGCTCTGGCTAAGGCTGGAATTACAGAAATAACCCTAGAGAGAAGGTAAGCAGAAAATAAATTGGGCAACAACGGACATTGCTACTACTTCCTTTAGTTTCCACAGTAATCCTATGAGTCGTGCTCTTCAGTCTATGGGCAAGGCACGGCACGGGATGTTCAGAAGGCACAGTGGTCTGCCTGAGGTTCTGTGAGCTAACAGCCCAATTGTCAGTGCTTCCCATGAGGTAGGTGTTGCAAGGACATCTTCCTGCCTGGAGTTATATAGCTGGTAGGCATATACCCCATCTCCCCCATTCCTCTTTACTTATTCATCTCTTTTAAGCCCTCGCTTTGTGTTTTACTAACAACTCTAAGGCAGAAAGGCAAAGGGTTAAGTGACTTGCCCAGGGTCACACAGCTGGGAAGTGCCTGAAGTCAGATTTGAACCTAGACCTTCCTGACTTGAGGCTTGGCATTATCCATGAAGCCACTTAGCTGCCCCCATATTTCTCTCTAGTCCAAGTCTGGTAACCCTTCCTTTTACTATATTCCTTCACCAGATTCCCTTCCCTTCCCCACTGTGAAAGCTTATTTTGTCACTGAACATCAAGTCACTTAGGAGCCCAGGACCGCTTTGTTGGAGAATTGGAGAAGACTACTTGGCCAAACTCTTAAGGCCCAAATCTGCAGGGATTTCTGTGAGTTTCTTCTGTTTTGCGAGCTAGTTGAAAGAGGTGGGGCTCTGTGACTTAGCCAAGCTTTGTTATTTTCAAATTTCAGGATGCCTGCTTTGAGATTGGACAGAGCAGCAAATCAGGACACCAGCACCAGTGAGAGAAAAAGAGGGTGCTTTGGCAGGATTGCAGGGATTCTAATTATTCAAAGTCTTCACTGTGATGATGGGGACATACAAAAAACTGCCACCAAAGAGAAAATCGTGGTCCAAGTCCAATGTCTCTCCTGTTATCAATTTCTCAATTTCATAATTAAAATCAGCTGAGCCTTTAATTCCTTGTTTACAAATTTAATTTGCTCTTCAAGACCAAAAAGCTTGAACCAAGAAGTCACCCTCCCTCACTTTTTTTCTAGGTTTCCTTGACGAGCCAGACTTGTTGAAAAATAATGACTCAGGCCAAATCTAACTCCAAGGCTCATTAGGCTTTTGGGCCAAGTTTCTCAATGAATCTTTCCCTTCTTTTCTCCTTCTTCTGCCTCCAATTATAATAGGAATAGATTTCCCCTTCACAAGACCCACAAGCAGACAACAAAACCAGGCTAATAAACGCACACATGCTGTGCCTCTCATTCCTACAAAGAAAGGAAGAACATTGTCCCATTGGGAGTCAACTCTCTTTCACTGATGTCAGGCTTTTATCTTCCCCCCATTGTCTATCTTCCTCTTCAAGTTGGACAAGAGTTTGTTCCCAACTCCTCAGTGAAATGGAGGTGAGACGTTATTTCAGACCCATAGTACAAGGACAGTTTGATCAAATGATAGGGGTTGGTTGGTGGCATTCTGCCAGGGCACCAGGAACACTGTCCTCAGTGCTCCTTTTTTATTATTTCCTCTTCTATCTACCATTGGAGAGCACTGGGAATTCACCTCATTGCTCTTGACTAAGTGCCCTATGACATTTCATATTCCAAGTTATTAAGATCAGAGGGCATTCACTGCTGTGACTTTTCCTTCTTCATTACTTGCCACGCCCTTCGATAATCACAAGGTAGACAAATGGAAAATTCCACTTTTGGCAGCCATTGTCTTGGTTCTGGGTGTGATCCATAAATTGTGTCTCCACTCTCAAATCCTGGCCATATTGCCTAGGGTAGGATGAGATATTTGGGTCTGAGGAAACTATAATCGCTTCCAGTATGTATTTCATGTACAATAGATGGGAAATTCTCAAGACTGAAATCTGAAGACGTAGACCATTCCAATGAGGAGACCATTCCAGTAAAGGAACTTGATTACAGAGATCAATTTGCATGCATAGGAAACTCTTGAGCTAACTTAAGACTTAGAAAAGTTGTGTCCAAGGACAGATGCTAGAGAATGAATAGGAACATATGGAATGGAGCTATAAGAAGAGTGAGAGGTCTTTCTGTCCTCGATGCTATTGGAGAAGGATCGCTGCAGCGACTGCCACTGTTCTCGCCATGTTGAAGTCAGAGTCCCCCAAGGAGTCCGAGCAATTGCGGAAGCTCTTCGTTGGAGGCCTGAGCTTCAAGACGACAGACAAGAGTCTCTGGAGCCATTTCGAGCAACGGGGCACACTTACAGACTGCGTGGTGATGAGGGATCCCAATACCCAGGGGTCCAGGGGCTTCGGCTTTGTTACCTATGCCACAGTGGAGGAGGTAGATGCAGCAATGAACACCAGACCTCACAAAGTCGATGGCAGAGTCGTTGAACCAAAGAGAGCTGTTTCCAGGGAGGACTCTCAAAGGCCAGGCACCCACTTAACTGTGAAAAAGACTTTTTGTAGGGGGCATCAAAGAAGACACCGAGGAGCATCACTCAAGAGACTACTTTGAATAATATGGAAAAATCAAAGTGATTGAAATTATGACTGACAGAGGCAGTGGCGAGAAGAGGGGCTTTGCTTTTGTAACATTTGATGACCATGATTCTGTGGACAAGATAGTCATTCAAAAATACCATACTGTGAATGGCCACAACTGTGAAGTAAGGAAAGCCTTGTCAAAGCAAGAAATGGCCAGTGCTTCTTCTAGTCAGAGAGGTTGAAGTGGTTCTGGAAACTTTGGTGGTGGTCATGGAGGTGGCTTTGGTGGAAATGATAACTTTGGCTGTGGTGGGAACTTCAGTGGTAGAGGTGGTTTTGGTGGCAGTTGTGGTGGTAGTGGATATGGTGGAAGTGGAGATGGCTACAATGGATTTGGAAATGATGGAAGCAACTTCGGAGGTGGTAGAAGCTACACTCATTTTGGCAACTACAAAATCAGTCTTCAAATTTTGGTCCCATGAAGGGAGGAAATTTTGGAGGCCGGAGCTCAGGCCCTTATGGTGGGGGCCAGTATTTTGCCAAACCACGTAACCAAGGTGGCTATGGCGGTTCTAGTAGTAGCAGTAGTTACGGCAGTGGCAGAAGATTTTAATTACTCTTAGGAAACAAAGCTTAGCAGAAGAGGAGAGCCAGAGAAGTGACAGGGAAGCTACAGGTTACAACAGATTTGTGAACTCAGCCAAGCACAGTGGTGGCAGGGCCTAGCTGCTACAAGAAGACACGTTTTAGACAATACTTTTTGTGTATGGGCAAAAAAAAAAAACAACACCAGGACTGTATTTGTGACTAATTGTATAACAGGTTATTTTAGTTTCTGTTCTGTGGAAAGTGTAAAGCATTCCAAGAAAGGGTTTTAATGTAGAATTTTTTTTTTGCACCCATGCTGTTGATTGCTAAATGTAATAGTCTGATCATAACACTGAATAAATGTGTCTTTAAAAAAAAGAAGAAGAAGAAGAAGAGTGGGAGGACTGCTGAAGCCAATTGAGAGATAAGGTAGTTGAGGCAATTTAAGGACAACAAAAAGGGCTTTTAAAGAATAAATTATGGAGAAGGAGAGGATCAAGGAAATGACTGAACCACATCTTGGGATGTGGATGAGGATGATAATTGACAATAGAGAGAAGGCAGAACTACTCATTTCTTTTGTTCTTATGTTCTTTGCCAAGGATAGTGGCCTGTCTATGGGAGAGCCTAGAAAAAAGTGGTTAGCAGAGATCTGCTCCCCAGTGTAAGGAGAAGGAGAGTAGTAAGGAATGGAGTAGCCCTAGGGAGCTCAATTAACCCTGCTAAGATGAGCTCCATCCTCAGGGAACTGAAAATGCTGGCAGATGGGAGAGCCCATGTCAGTTACATCAGAAAGTTCTCTAATCAAGAAGGACCTTTTCAGGACCCACTACATACCAGATACCATGCTAGGTATGAGGAATACAAGTGCAAAGAATGAAGCAATCCCTCCTCACAAAAAGGTTGAATTCTAATGGGAGAGACAACAAATATTTAAAAATATACGTATCATATTATTCTCAGTAATACAACTATCCAGGACAATTCTAAAGGACTCATGATGAAAAATGTTATCCACCTCCAGAGAAAGACCTAAGTGAGGCTGAATGCAGATGGAAGCAGGCTATTTTTTACTTCCTTTACTTTTTTGGTGTTTTTTTGTCCATGTTTTCTTTTGCAATATGACTTATGGAAACATTTTAGCACGATTATACATGTAAAGCCTATATCAAATTACTTATTGTCGCAGGAAGGGAGAGAGAATTTGGGACTCAAAAATTTTTTAAATGCCCAAAATTATTTTACATGCAATTGGAAACAAAATTAAATATTATTTAAAACATATGCAGTATAAATATGGAGTAAGTTCAATAGGTAGCTAATTGCTAGGTAGTTTGGGAGAGAAGGCCCTAACAAATGGTTGAGATGAAATAGCCTGAGTATGTTGTAGACTACTACAGGAAAATGGCTGAAAACAAAGTTAGCCCTTGGGAGCAGAACCATCAGCTACCTCTCAAATAAGCCTAGAAGGGTCCAATGGAAGGAAGGAACAAGAGGGAGTAGACACATAGATATTCAACTTCTTTTTGGAGGACATATGGAGGAGGAAGGGGTCACCATCTGTCCCTTCTTCCTGGATTAGCTTTGGTTGGCACTGTAGATTCAGTCCAACCTATAGTTATGACTCAGAACATCCCCATCATACTTGCCGCCAGTTTATCACTCTGCTGGTGCTGGTGCAGCTTTAATGACTGTTGGCTTCTTCCACAGCGATGCAGTGACCCCTGATGACCTTCTTCTTTTCTTCTCACAAACACTTCCAGTTCAGTGTCGGGGGCTTGTCCCTGGTCTCTAGAATATTGGGTTAATTGCACAACCAATAGGTCAGTGGTCTCTTAAACCATTGCTTTCAGAGGGCAGAATCAAGGGTGAGTTTCACTGGTATTTATTTTGAACATACTTATATATGTACATACTTCCTTCCTGATATGATGAAATTTCTTGAGAAAAAGGACTGGCTCGTATTTGCTTTGGATCCATAGTGCCTAACAGTGCTAAGTCTACGGTAAGTATTTGATAGATGCTTGTTGACTATTCAGATAGGGAGGTGACATTTCCACCGTCCTCTGCCCTGATCAGATCACATCTGGTGGCACCACTGATCAGCTGCAGAGGGTCCAGAGGAGGGAATCTTGGGTGGGGAAAGGTCTCAAGTCCATGACATGAAAGGGTCATGTGGAAGATCTGGACATATTTTGTCAGGACAAGAGAAGACTGAGGAGGGCTAGGAGATCTGTCTTTGAGTATCTGAAGGACTGTCACAGGGAAAAGTGATTAGATCTATTCTGCTTGTCCCCAGAAAGCAGAATTAGTGAGTGAAAAGATGTGAAGAGGTAAATTCAGTTTTAAG